>NC_134138.1:208775672-209406297 GCF_033958435.1 Carettochelys insculpta | reverse complement strand
GACACAGAGCTCATTTAGCTCTTGATAGCTGTAGCCTGGAATGGACGGTGAACCTAAAGATTCTAAGGTCAAACTGGCAAGCCCCATTACCCAAATTGATACTCTCAACTAAATTCCTAACTCCAGTCAACACCTCTGACGTAACAGCACCACGAACAAAGAGACCAGATTGAAATAACTAATTATATTGACAAAACTACTTTTTTAAACTGTTTAATCAATATGTAAATAAAGTGTAGCAAAGTACAACTAGATATGCATAGCTTTGGTGACAAAAATCATGCCTTGCTAGCTCACTGATGATTTTTGTCTTTAGAAACAGAGAATGGCCCCCCTCTGGAACTAGCTTCCTTCTGATTTTATAAAGGTTTTCATAGCACAACTAGCACAGTGCAGCCCAGATTTCTATTGGAACCTCCAGGCACTACTGAGATAACAACAATCATCTTCAACAACATGTCAGGTGATTATGGCACAGAAAAATTCCCTGGTGATTCGTATGGAGAACATTGCAGAATTGACCTGGACCAGATGCATTTTAACATTTTTCTTGAGCATCTGATGCAGGTCATTGCTGGAAGCAGTGACTCATACCTGGTTTATGGGTTTGACTTATTAGGAAAACTTTATAACCTTGTTAAGGAATATGATTTTGAACAAACTGTTTAGAGCATAACACCTACTAAAATCCTTGTTCTCTTCTTCCATCATTGTGAGTGTCATTGAATTTTTCCCCGCACATTTTTTTCCATGTCAGTGTTCTCTCCAACTATGCTATAGTTTTTTGATTTTGTATTAATGGGGACTTTTATTCCTGCAAAAAGCTTTGGTTTACAGCTCAGATGACAATTGGTCTAGTGTCAAGCATTAGTTCTTTCATACAATAAACAACAAAAATGAGTTATAACTTTTAGCTCATTCTATTAGGAAGAACAGAAAACAGATTTTTCTTCATCAAAGAAGAAAAAGCCTTAAACCAGAAAGTGAACTGGTAGAGAGATTAATTCTAACTAGTGCTCAGAAGAAA
This sequence comes from Carettochelys insculpta, assembly GCF_033958435.1. Lineage (NCBI taxonomy): Eukaryota > Metazoa > Chordata > Testudines > Carettochelyidae > Carettochelys > Carettochelys insculpta. The sequence continues at coordinate 209,405,270 of NC_134138.1, read as the reverse complement.
GTGAAAAAGATATTGCTAAATGGCTGGCATTTCCGTGTTGCACGTGCTCTGCTTCCAATCAAAGATTTTCTTGAGCTGCTGCAAGGCCTCATTACATAAGGCAAGACAGGAAAAAAAATCATAGGTGCAGCAAATAAGTAACTGTCAGTATTAAAAGACATAACCTCCAAAACAATGCAAGCGAGACAACATCTGCAAGGTCATCTGATGAGGTTCCTTGGACTAATACTATCCAAATACAGACTCAGATTTGCTTCCTCCAACTAGCTGTTGCAGTGTGAACAAAAATGTTCAGATGAGTCCTTGCACTGTCTGAAACGTCAGATTGAGAACTGAAAGACATGACGAGGACTGCTGCTTCTAGTTATCACATCACAAAGTAGCGTAACCTTGTTTTTTCTAATACATATATACTGTATTTCTTAAGGACTATGTTGTACTACATAGTCATAAAAGCAATATCAGCATAATACGTGTGTATATGGGCTATTTTAAAATAGAAAGACAGATAGACTGTTCTTCACAGAAGGCCAGAAGAGACCATTAGATTATCTAGTCAGAACTCCTGAGCAATCACAGGCCATTAAATTTTACCATTATCCCTGTATTGAACCCAGTAATGTGTGTTAGGGTAAAGTACATTTTCCAGAATGGCATTCCATCAAGTTGAAGATACTCTGAGGCAGAGAATCTACTGTTTCCCTAGGTAATTTCTTACCGTCCTGTCAAAAAAAAAATTCTAACTTATTTTCAATTAGAATTTTTCTGCTTCAGCTTGCAGCCATTAGTTCCAGTTACGTCTTTCTCTGCTAGATTAGAGTGACTTTTTGTACCTGGTACGTTCTCCCCATTAAGGTATTTATACACTGTAATGAAGCCTTCTCTCAGTCTTCTTTATGATAAGCTAAACAGACTGAGCTCTGAGTCTCTCACCACAGGGCAGTTTTTCCAGCCCTCAAATAATTTTTGTGGCTCTTTTCTGCACTCTCAAATTTTTCAAGCATCCTTTTAAATGTGTATCCCAGAACAGCAGGCAGCTTTCCAGTGCCTGTCTCAGGAATACTATATACATGTAAGATGCATGCTAAATCACCTTCCTAGTCCTACTCATCTTGACAAAGAGTATTCAGCCATTTTAGATAGGCATTTCAAAACATCTAGGATACGTCTCCACTTAGAGAAATCTTCAAAATACCCATGCTAATGGCTATTTTGAAGAAAACTAATGAGGTTCTGAAATGCATGTTCAGTCCCTCATTAGCATGCTGTCGGTCGCGGCACTTTGAAATTGCCACTTTTCGTTCCCTCACAGCTCGTCCAGACGGGGGTCTGCCAACTTAGAAATCCCCTTATTCCTATCAGCACAATATGCATTTCAGCACCTCATTAATATTCTTTGAAATGGCCATTAGCATGGCTATTTCGAAGATTTCTCTAAGTTTAGACACGCCCCTAGCCTTCAGCGTCCTGGCTCCACCTCTACCCACCTCTTCCCATGGGAACACTATGCCACTTCCAGTGAGTGCAGGGACAGTCCCTCCCTCTCCAGAGTGATATGCCCTAGGAGTGGCTTTTGAGGTACACCGTTCCGAAGGATGTGCAGGACTGCCTCCATACTCATCAGAAGTGGGGTGGGGGTGGGGATGGGTTAGGCGTGCAGTGCTTTGGGGGGTGGCCCCATGTGCACCCACAAGCATCACCAATGTGTAGGCTCACCCAAAGGCTGTGCAATGGCCTGGTAGTGGCCCATACTGAAACGGTCCATTGTACCTTTTAATCACTCACCTCACTGGACTGCATGATGCCACAGACCTCTATGCTTCACCCACACTGGAGACTGTGAAAGAAATTCATCTGCTGCCTGAGGCCCTCACAGAAGGTAGCTCACCTCATGTTGGGGAGATGTACTCCATCCTCTCTGAGCATCTCTGAGAAGGTGCACTTAATTTTTTGAATGAGAAATCACTGCCCCCTCCATCCTGGTAATTGATTATCTGGTTTAGTATTCTTTCAAAACCTAGTGGACCTTCACAGTCCTAGGATTCCTCACCAAATCTGTCTTGAGAGCTTCTTCAGCCAGACCAAGATAACACTGGGGAAAGGAATTAAGTGTGGCTGATCTCTCATTATCCCTATGATCAGATTAACCCCTTTTGCTATGCCTCAGTCAGTCTCCCCAGGTGAATAATGGTCACTTGAAAAACATGAGAAATGCTTCCTGTACAGTGGATGAAAGGGCCCGTCTGGTCCTGAAGCTGTATTCTCCTTCTCTGGCACCTCACTCAGGTGGCTGAATGGGGGCTGTCTACAACTGGAGTCCTCCATGTTTGCCACACACCTTTTTTTCTGACTCATTAAAAAATGCTATGGCCATATTTCCATAGATGGAGCTTTCCACCCAGTTCTGAAACAGATCAGATAATATATTTAACAATGAAATTTTAACCCATGAAGTGGCTGAATGTAGGAACTAAAACACCCTGGCTCTCAATGCTAAGAGATTATATCTCTTCAGTTCCACTCTGAAAATTGCAGCAGAAGTAGGCATCCTTATTCTAAATGAATGAATGACAACTGTAATCTTTGAAACAGAAACTTGACTCTCTATGAACCTGGTCATAAAAAATTCTCCATGGATAAACAGTGGACCTGGGGCAACAGGTACAATTGCAATGAATGCTTTCAAAGCCTGCACTGGGCAAAGGTCGACTTCCTCACTCTCATTCATGAGAATCTTTTTACCATGACCAAACTGGTCTGTTTTTGAGTCACATAAAATCAGGATGATTTTTCCTTGCACCCATTGCAAGTCTCCAGGGGCTAATGCCCTGCCTGACTTTGTTCCTGTATGTGGAAACCAGCTTCCAATCTTAAAAGGACCACTCTGGAAGACTGCTATAAACAGCATTGCCTTGCTGAGGTTACCACCAACCTTGGTGATCATATGGGCACTAGGGGAGAGTGTCATAAAGGAAGTCAGGCTCCCAGATGCTCAGTCATGTAGGTATGGCAACTGTCAACCTTTTAAGTGCCCTACCAGCCAGTGGAAAACTCAGCTGTAAGTTAGGTGTCCTGGATATCTGTATAACATGTGGGGAGAGGTAGATACCCAAGAATGGGATTCACAGAAACAAACCTCATTGAGGAACTGCTTACATTACTCTGAAGGAAGTGCTCAGGTGTGTTATCTTATTTTATACTAGACACCAACCCAGGGTTACATTCAGTGCTTTTTTTTTTTGTGCCGGTACTTGACAGTACTGAGTACTGGTACCTCTGCAACCCCAGACATGGGATTGACTGGGGAGCTGTGAGGTGGGTGGGGAGTTGGCTGACTACCTGCTCCACTTTTTTTTTTTTTAAAAAGCACTGATTATATTCATCTGTGTTTTATTAAATGCCACTATTAAATTAAAGGGAAAAGGGGGAAGTAGCTTTCAGACACTCACAGACACTTGTTCCCTCCTGCACTCATACACTTACTCAGACAAACTCACACAAATGAAGAGTTGCACAGGTACAGAGGAGGAAGCCCAGGCATAGTGAGTCCAGTGTGTCTGGCTGACAAGGTGTTCTTTAGCCCTAACTGTGAGCTGTGGAAAACCACTTATCAGCCTCTCGGATTCACACTCTTGAACTCCCACCTGGAGTTAGGCATCTAGTCATTCCATTCTCATTTTAAAAAAGGGAGTGAAAGAGAGGTCCTCACCAATAGCGAATAGCCAGGTGGTTAGGGTCCTCAGAAACCTATTTTCAATTGCTTTGCTGTCTGATTTGTAGCAAAGACCTGACCTTACAGCTCCAACTTTCTGGATGAGGACCAATGAGCTGTTGGGTATTCTCTGAAAGCCTGTCTCAGAAGATTCCTAATCTGCTTGTCCCCAGCTCTCTGTTCTGCAGATCAGGCATGATGTGAGAATGCCTACCAGACTTGGCCCTGCAGGTCAGATAGGCAAGGAAATATCAACTTTCAAAATCCTTCTGGGGTTTAGGCCTGGGCTCATGTGCCAAGCTTCTTGAGGACATCAGGAATTGCGCACAGAACTTAAGGACCTACTAGTTTGGGTGTCTGCTGTGCAAATTTCTTACATTCTGAATAGTTTTCTAGAATCTTCATGGGACCTTTTGATTACAATAAAACTTTTAAAGCAACTTATGAATGTTAAACGCCATGCAAGGATTAGGCACGTTACATTTGTGCAGAAGAAACGACTTCTCCACACTTTCCTTCTACAGAAGGAAAGCCCGGAAAATTGACCTGCATTTGTAGAGTATGCCTGGCCTTTGGTGCTCCCCAGAAACATATTTAGCTGAGATTCTGGGACAGACCACATATGGGGTGAGTCTTGCCACACCCTGAAAGCTGTGGCATCTGAAAAAAACACATATTTGGTAAGTTTGGAACATGTGTGGCACAAAAATAGTTTTCTGTTTCTGAAGAGCGGTAATGCCATTTTAAAAGCTTGAAATATGCCTCACCATGAAGTGTGCATTCATATGCAGGGCACTAAGGTACAAATATTTGCAACCACAACCTCCCCTGCTGGGAGTCTGCAAGCTGAGTTAACTATTCATACTATGGTTATCTCTTCAGAAGCTGATACACATGTTCTGGAACCTGTTTTCTCCCATAGGGATCAACACTAACAGTAGAACCAGAAATGAGAGGTACTCATTGGTGATTTGACAATCTAAGTCTCTAGTCATCTTTGAGTACATCACTCTTTTTCAAAGTACACTCCAAAGTCAAAGCCACCTGCTGAGTTGTAGCCATAAGGGTTTAAGGTAGGAGTGGGTCAAATGTCCCTATGCACGTTTATGTTTAGCCAGGGAGGAATTCTGAGGGATAAATCAGAGCTGTATACTTTTTATGGATTTATTTAAAAGGATAAGGGAGCAAATGTACAACTAAATATACATATTACTAGTTAAACTTACTGTAAGTGTGAAGTCTCAATGAAAGTGAAGTTAAAACAATGCAATTGAAATGTAATCAGTAAATTAGTGGTTCAGTCTGTCAGTATGTTCAATTAACTTCACAGCCAACTGAAACAAATTGTAGGGTTACAAAAAGAATTATTTTAACACTTTGCAGGAGAATTAAAAGACCAACATTCCTTCATTTTAAGTTTTCACAGACTAAAGCACACATAGACTATTGGGCATTTAAGCTAATTCTTTATGCTATACAAAAGCAGCAAGTTAGAGGTCTCACTTCTTGTTTCCTGGGATCTTTGGCTCATGTGATTTTTATTCGGCTGGAACCAGTGAGTTGACCTAGTAGACTCAAGCACGCAACAGGGATCAAGGTAGCAGGGGTCAGTCTCTTAGCTGTGGAGTTCAGGCTTGGCGTGATCCCTTGTTTTTCAGAATCCTTTACCTCTTCTTCAACTTCATGGCTAGTCCAGGGAGACAGGAGCATAGATGTTGTCAACATTAAGATGGAGATAACATGCCCACCCTTCTCTCTTACACGGTCTTTGTTTTTTAAGGGGAATCTGTGCTTCCCTCACTTTACCTAAGGGACCACCTTTACACCACGCCAATTAGAGGTTGCCAATATACTGGCAGTAGTTCAACATGTCCAATACTTGCAATGCCTGTGTCTTAGAGTTACTAGAAAGATTCTAGATAGTGATAGAAGATATCTTGCAACATGGGCTGGAGGTGATGACACACAGAGAAGTCCTAGTCCAAACAGGACACTTTCTAGCCTGGACTTCTAACTTTTTGATCCCAGACTTCTGCCTAGACCAACAACATAAGACCCACTCTTAGTCCTTGATAATAACTATCTGATAACTTTTAGACTCTTACATACCTTTGGCATTCATGACTGTTACTGGCCAAGGAGTTAGGGCAGTGATTTTTATGCCCATACTGGTATAAATTTATAAACTTTCCCACTAACCTTTAGTCTAAAGCAGGGTTTCCCAAACTTTATATAGTTGGGACCCATTTTTTTCAGTACATTTTTTGCAGCCCAAAAATATAAACACATATAAAAAAAGAATGAAAATAAAATTTCACTCTTTGTTAATTATTCACAATAATAGTAGTACATAACAATTATTTGTATACTTTCTAAGAATCAGCATTTTTTTCCAAGGACCAGTACTGGACTTCAGACCACACTTTGGGAAACACAGAAACACTGGTCTAAAGACATAAAGCTGCTTTAACATTTCTATCAAGCTGACAATCTTTCAGTGAACAGTTAAAATTATTCAGGCCAACCGAAATACAGGCCATATTCCTTTCAGAGTGGCTCTGTAAGTTGGTATCTATCAGCCTTTCTTCACAATAAAAAGATAGCCACTATATCCTGATAAGAAAAGGTCCCAAGTTGTCTCTCTTATCTCCATGGTCAACCTAATATAGTGGTGAGGTCTAGAGATAACCATGTTGGACACTTCTAGCCATTCATTAAAGGAGCAGCTCTGAGACGTTTATTTGGCCACCAGCCTAGTAGATAATTTTTCCAGCCTTCCATTTTCTCTTCTCTTATATACTTACTGCCACCTGATAAAATCTGGGATGTTCTCAACAGCTCAGACCCCAATCTCCCAACAAAAGAAAAGTAAGCAAGATAGCAAGATACCTGATGAAATTAAGATTTCCTGACCACTGCCCATTTTAATAATGAACTTTACAATACTGCATGGGAGTATCCTACAGGCATAGTTTTGTCAACATAAAACTGTGCATCTAATCGCAGCCCAGTCAGTTGAAGTTGGAAGGACGTACAGGGACCAGTTCAAAGCAGGACTTAATATGACTTTGGCCAATAGAGCTTCTTCTTGTTACATGGTCTTGTTCTATTGATTTTGGAATCTAAGAGGGAAAAGAGTGCTGCAAAGACAAGAGTATCAAGAGCATCCTTCATGAGCTTGCAAATGACAGATTAATTGGAATCCCTTGGTGTCTTCTTCAGAACCACCCCAAACAGGAAAGTGTGTTGATAAACAGAATTTCATTGGTAAATGAAAATGTAGCTAAGCATTGGATGGGATTTGAGCCAAGTTTCCCATGTGGCTTGTAAACATTCTACTGCTCAATCACCACTAACACACTATGGGTGTGGCTACACTAGTCAGCTACTTCAAAGTAGCCGGCACAATGTCTAAATAGCGTGCGTCGCGTCTACACATGCTGTGCACTATTTTGACATTGAAATCGACATTAGGTGGTGAGACATCAAAATCGCTATTCCTATCTGAAGATGGGAATAGTGCCTTACTTCGACATTCAATATTGAAGTAAGGTGTGTGTAGATGATCCGCGTCCCGCTACTTTGAAATAGTGGGGTCCTCCATGGCAGCAATCAGCTGAGGGGTTGAGAAGTGCTGTCCAGCCCTGCGGGGCTCTATGATCACCACGTGCAGCAGCCCTTAAAGCACCGTGGACCCAGATTTCCTGTGGCAGAAAGCTGAGAGCATGCAGGCAGGAGCACACGCACGTGTTAGCCCTGCACACTCTCTGCAGACCCTGACCTGATCACCCAGTGCCATGGCATCAACCCAGCACCCTCAGGGCTCCCCGCAAAGGGGACCCAGTGACCCCCAGCAGCCAAATAGAGGGGGCCAAAAAGTGGTGGGACCCCTCCTGGTTGGAGGCCAAGCTCCGAGACCTGCTGGGGCTCTGGGGTGAGGAGGAGGTGCTCCACATGATGGGGAGCAAGCGGCAGAACACGGAAGCATTTGCCGGACTGTCCGAGAGCCTGGCCACCCTCGGTCACCCTGCCTGCACTCCAGATCACGTCTGTAGCAAGGTGAAGGAGTTGCGGCAGGGTTATGCCTGGGCCTGGGAGTTGGCCAGCCATTCTGGGGCCACCCTCACCACTTGCCCCCATTACAGGGAGCTCAAGGCCATCCTGGGCCCCTGGGATACCTCCTCGCCCCAGGCCACATTGGATGCCACAGCCAAGGAGTCCCAACAGGCCTCGGAGCCGGAGTCTGGCCTGGATGCCAGCCCCGCACACCAGAGCCCATCCAAGGAGCCACCCCTCGGGGTGGCAGAGGAGAGGTCCAGCAGTGAGGAGGTGAGGTTCTTCATTGACCTCCCTGAGCACCATCTGGGCATCCACTCACTGGGGTTCCCCTGACCATGGCAGTGGACAGTCAGGTACATACCCCACAGGGCACACACCCCCCGAAGCCATGGGGAAGGAGCACCAGACATGACTGGGAGCCCCACACACCCCCCAGTGGACCCCGACCCACAAGTGCTCAGCCACAGCACAGTCCCAGGACGGTGGCATGATCATCAGTGCCCATCAGTGCCCATCAGCACCCACACCCATGGACAGCAGAGTGCCCTAAGCCCGGGGGCAGCGGGACCATGCAATAGGGACACTCAACAGGGACACCACATCCATCGATGGGGGACAGAGACCCAGCACCCAAGGGGGGATGGGGGGCAGGGGCATGGGCCAGGGCACAGTACTAACAGCCTTCCCCTCCCTCTCTCCCTCTCTACAGCTGCACCATCCGAGGCCCCAAGCAGCCAGGCACTCTCTGTGGTCCCCGAGAGCCCGTCAGAGGTCAGGCACTGCCAGCGCCCGGGGACACCACTGAGGCGAGCAGGACAGGCACGCCACTTCCAGATCCAGGGGTTGGCCCCCATAGATGCCCAGCTCCTAACGGCTAGCTGGCAGCAGTCGGAGGTGGCCGAGGAGCGGTTCTGCTTTGACTGGGAGGAGTCCACCTGGTGCCGGGTGGTGTGGCAGGAATTCATGGGCGTGTTCCGGAACATAGCCGGATCACTCCAGGAGGCTGTCACCTGGCTTCCGCCTCCTGCTGCTCCCCCTGCCGCCCTCCCCACCACTCCACCCAATGCTCCCCAGCCACCCTACCTGCCTTGCCTGCCCCGCCTGCCGCACCGCCTGCCATGCCACTTGCCACCTCTCCTGCCAGCCCCCCCAGGACTGTAGCGCACTAGTGCTGAAGACTGGCCAGTGGAGGCATCTCAGCCGTACCTACTGGTTCTCCCGGCCCCAGCCAGCCATGCTGGGGTCTGCGGACCAGGGGGCAGGCTGTGAACCATACCCGCTGGGGGTTGCGCCCCTGTTCCCCCACCCTAGATTGGTGGGCCAATGGCCGAGCCATCTGCTGGCCCCCCATTTGTATATAGTTGTCCCCCTTATATATAGTTGTCCCCCTTTGTATATTGGTTCCAGTTTTTTTTTTTTGTGCACATAAGACAGTTTACCAGTATTCAATAATCCACAGTTTTATTTTCCAAAGAACCTGAGATGTGTTCTTGTCGGGGGTATGGTGTGCATGTGGTGGGGGCAGTGTGCGAGCTGTGGGGGTGGTGTGCAGGAGGCCCTCCAGAGAAGGTCAGGGAGGTGCTATGGGGTCCTTCAGCCAAAATGGGCCCATAGGGCCTCATGGACCCGTATCCCCTCGCAGTAGGCCTTGCGACCGGGTGCGGTGGCCAGCTGGGGGAAGCCCGTGCTGGTGTCAACTGTCCTCCCTGGACGAAGGCCTCCCCCTTGCTCTCAACAATGTTGAGGAGCATGCAGCATGCACCCACAGCCTGGGAGATGTTCTGGAGGCCAAAGTCCAGGTGGGCAAAGAGGCATCGCCACCAGCCGTTCAGATGGCTGAAGGTCCTCTCCGCCACCTGGTGGGCGTGGTTCAGTGGGGCTTTGTAGCGCTCCTGTTTGGCTGTGAGGAGGTCGGTGTATGGGCATGTGAGCCAGGGCTGAGGGGGTAGGCTTCGTACACCACGAGGCAGAGGGGCACAGTGGTGTCCCACAGAGAGATCTCCCTCTGGTGGATGTAGGGCCCCACTTCCAGCTGGCAGCACAGGCACGAGTTCCTAAAAACATGTCTGTCATGTGTACAGCCAGGCCAGCCCTTGTAGACATCCTGGAAGCGGCCCCGGCTGTCCACCATGGCCTGCAAGACCACAGAGTGGTAGCCTTTCTGGTTGATGTATCTTTCCCCACTGTGGTCCAGGGCATGGATGGGGATGTGGGTCCCATCTAGGGCCCCAAAGCAATTCAGGAACCCCATGATAACAAATCCGGTGATGGCTGCATCTGGGTCCCCGACTCGGACAACCCTCTGGACCAACATGCGTGGATGGACCACAAGTGGAGAGGGGACACAAGCGCCTATGAAGGTATGCAGGGTGCCCCAGGCCCCTCCCCCCGGGTCCTCCTCCTGGGCACCTCCCCAGGCACCCCCCCAGCCCCTCCCCCCAACTGTCCCAGGCACCCCCCCCTGCGTTTCCTTCTGGGGCGGCTCCTTTCAACCTTCCCTGTCGCTACTTCGATGTTGAACATCAATGGCACCAGCCCGGAGGATGTGTGGACAATACGCATCAAAGTAGCCCATTTTAATGATGTGACTTCAAAATAGGCCACTTTGACATAGTGTCCTAGTGTAGATGTAGCCTATATGAAAGATAACCAACATTAAATGTGAAATGTGAGAAGGTGTGTGATTTCATGAAACAAAAACATTACACACACACACACACACACACACGCACACTCTCTCTCTAGCGGATACACCTGTCTTTGCTTGGGTCCTTAACTAAAGTTTTGGGGTTTTTTTTCCTGCTCTGAGCCCCACCCCATCTGTCCCCAAGGAGGATGGGGACTGGTCAAGCTGTGGAGCATTGGGGTGCAGTTTGAGTCATGAATCCTAACTGCTGTGCCTGTCCTGGAGCTGCAGGGGCTGGTTGGGGCTCAGCTCACAGCCACTGTCCCCAGGTTAGGGGGGGCAGGGTCAAGCTGCAGCTCCTGGCCCCCTTCACCTGTCTGCAAATTGGGGGCCCAGTTTGGGCCATGACTTCTGTCCCCCCTACCTGTCCTTTGTGGGGGAACTGGTTTGGGCCACAGCTCCCACATCCCCTTGCCTGTTCCTGGCCAGAGTTCCTGAGGGCTGGTGGCAGTGGAGGCATGAATGCTGGGGCCATGCCACAGTGATGGACACAGCCCCAGCCTGAGCTCCGGGGAAAGCTAGGGGAGGGGGCTGGGCCTGGCCCTAGGGTGAGCTGGGCCTGGGCCCCAGATCCAAATCCGAAGGGGCAAGAGGAGGCCAGGGCCACAGTCACAGGTCTTGTGCCTGCCCCCAGCCAGAGTGGCGAGGGGGAAGCTGGGCCCAGTGTTGCAGCTGCAGCTCTTTCCCACAGCCCCAGGGGGAGTGGCAGTGGTGGGGCTGGGTTTGGTCACTTTCTCCATCCCCAGCATGATCTTGGAGGGTGTGGGAGGAGGGAACAGGGTTGGGTTTCCTGGTCCTAGGATGGCAGTGGGGCTAACCGTGGTGGGGGAAATTGTGGGGGTCGGGGTGCAGCAGAACTCCACCTGGGGGATGCAGGGTGAGGGACCTACCCATCTGAAAGTAGGCAGGGTCGAGAGTGCTGTCCCCATGTGACCACTGTTTCCCTGCTGCATTTGCCCCCAGTAATCACTGTGCAGTATTGGTGTTCCCTGCACTCGCTGCCCCCAGTGGTGAATCTGATGTATGTTGTCCCTCCTGCCATTGTCCCTCCCTTCCATGTTCTGGGAAATCCAGGGATGTCAGGCACTTCCCACTTTCCAGGTACAACCAAGCCCTGACCGTGGTTAAAGTTAGGGTGAGAGGAAGCTGTGTACCAAATTTCATGACTGTAGCTCTTGCAGTTTAAGTGGAGTCCTTGAACAGAGGACCACCAACAGACAGACAGAGTCTAAAATATGTAGTAGATATGAGTCCCTGTGGAATTGAACGGCTAAGTTTCACACACATCTCCTGATGTGGGTGTGTTTCTGGGGTGTTAATTAGAAGCAGAACAGATTAAGGATTCTGAAAATAGAGTCAGGAAGCTTCACAGTTAAAAAAGAAGGTAAAAACCGAGTGGGAGAAAGCGAGATGTTCACCGACAGCGCAGCACAGACAGAGTTTCAGTGAATAATATCAAAATATACCCTGCTGAAAAGTTAATATAAGTGATTGCCAAAATACAAATTACCCAAAGCAGCTCAGTAAAAAGACAGTGAAGGGGTTGCACTTGGTAGGCTTTCTGCACTGGTTACATTTTCTGTTGCAGTTATTCATATCTTCAAGCAAGTCACTGTTGTTGTGCCCCCTCCGCATCCCCCTGCAATTCTACTTTAGTGTAAGTTTTCCAGAATAAAGAGGTGCAATTCATGCATAAAGGCAAAAAGAATCTATAAAAGTCAGGCTAGGAATGGCCTCTAATGTGCAGTTTCCCTCTGTGTACGCCGCACGGAAGTCAGTATTAGGGCTCTATCCTATATTTTAGTTTGACTGTGGCCTCTTTTTAATGGACCCCAGGGTCTGATCTTGTAGAGTAGAGGCTTCAAGATTTCTTTTTACTTAACATTACGTAGTATAATATGATGGTGTTTCTGGTCACAGCTAGAGAAATCAATCCAGGGGATCTTTGCTTAAAATGAGGGCCACTTACAGCCCCAGGCTGGGATTCCCTTCTCACTAAGGCAAATTAAATCAGCCATGAAAGTACCTCTGCCAGCCCCACTGGCCAGCCAGAAGCCACACAAGTGAACCACTGACTTCCCAGCTGCTCTACCAGCCTAGACCAACAATTCCAAACAAAGGTGAGAGGTTCTTAACCTGTTTTACCAACACCACACAGATTCTTCCAGACCCCAAAGGGTCCAACCACAATCCCCGGTCAATATACACTTGGAGCTTACCACAAAACAACAAGCTTGTGCCCAAATCCTTCTGATCTAACCATCTAAAGGCTTGTTAACAAAAAAGAAAGAACAGGGTTAGAAAGAAAAATTGTTAAAGCAACACTTTACATACATCAATTACAGCTATTGATGCAGGCCAGCGATGTTACATGCTGATTCTTGAAAGTCTCTGAAAGTCCATCCCCTATGGCATTTAATTCCAGGTCATATAGCTTTAGTTACTGGAGAATTGTATATCCGGCCAGCTGGGGTCAACATGCTGGAACATGGAACCTTGGAAACAGGAACAGGAACAAAAGTTCAAGATGGATGCTGATAGGTCCACCTCATGGCTCTCTCTTGTCTAGGGACAAAGCCCTTTCTCTCCCATCAGGCACTTGAGAATCTGCCCCACCCGACCCAGGTACACTGTTGTGGCAAACTGCCATTGACTGAATCCCAGGAGACAGTTTCCAATTCCTGAGATATGTATGTTCCTTTGTCTCAGTCAAGTACCCTGGCTGGATAGGCCACCAACTGCGCCTCCCATTGGGCACACTTTGCTCTGAACATTTTTAATACAGTTACATAGCTAAAATCTATAACTCTATCTACCAGCATAATACAGACATGTAAGTAGCATACACAGATTCAGGGCATCCTCAGCTTTCATTAGAGCCCCCTCACACACACCCCACCTCCACCCTGGCACACTGGGAACATAAAATGGCTTCCATAACGAATATAAGAATCCAGTCACATGACATGTGGATTTACTATCCTCCTTGCATTTCACTTTTAATTTCTGTTTCACTTTGTCTTTCTTGTATCTGTGTTGAGTTGTTGCCTGTGCACTGTGTGCCTCCATAGTAAAACTTGAAGTCAATAAAATTTAAACATGTGCTTAAAGTTAAACAACTGATTAACAGTTTACCTCAGCGGGGGCCTTGATTGTGTGTCACATCCAATGCTGTCCAATCCAGAAAAAAACAAACAACAAACCCTTCAATACAAAATATAAATCTCAAGCCAAATATTTTTCTTCTGAGCAATGTGGGCAAGTGGCAATGTTACAAAAGATGATGCCAAAAGAATCCTTTTTACCATTTGATTAAATGGAGCCAAGTCTGAAAAAAAGTAATAAAAATGGTGATCAGAATCAAAGCCCAGTTCTGTTAAATTCCCATGCACACATCCAGGGAGGTCCTGCCCCGATAGAAGTTACAATCTAGTCATAACTCCTTCTTACATACTTTAACTTTTCCTGTTTCTCTTAGCATTTCCATACTTGAGTTAAAGAATCAAACCCATTATGGACTGGAGACTGGAGTTATCTGTAACTATGATTTAGCTTAGTGCAACATTTCATGGGCTTAAAGTACTCAAATAAGTAACTACCTAAGATGCCTGAGAACTGCTGGGATGCTTAAAAAGCACCAGAACCCAAATAGGTCTCCTGTATACTCTTTGAAGTATCTACTTTTAATTTCACCATGAAGCATTGGTGGCTTTGAAGCACTAAACAATGCCTATGTTGAGATATTCCTCTCCTGATCCAAGATAAAATAATAATTTCATCTTTTGTCTCCTACAACATTGACGGAGGAGCTGTCATTTGGTGGCTTCATGCCTCATGTGACTCCAGTCTTGTAAATGACTGGGAACTATCATCAGAACACAAGACTTTAAAAGTTGAGTAGAGAACAGAAAAGGAAGTGGTCCCCACTATCCCACAATTTTTTTATAATCAGAGTACAATAAAAATCACCTGAACAAAAAAGTCTAAGAACTCTAATCCTGCTGTTAAGTATCAGAGAGGTAGCTGCATTAGTCTGTATCTTCAAAAACAGCAAGAAGCCCTGTGGCACCTTATAGACTAACAGATATTTTGGAGCATAAGCTTTCATGGGCAAGACCCTTCTATTAGAGAATGGAAGCTAGCTTTAGAAATGAACTAAACCTAAATTCAATGATCTGAATCACTAATATGTGAGCATAATGCACACAAGCAAACCTAATAAATGCATCTGACAAAGCGGGTCTTTGCCCACGAAAGCTTATGCTCCAACAAACCCTTCTGTTGTGACTGCTTCTAGCTAGAGTTTTCATTTCAAAGGCTGCAGACTTCCTAGTCTGCAAGCCAAGTGTCTTCCATGCTGTCTTGTAGTATCCCAAATGTTAGTTACCAAGCCTGGCCTTTTCCCTTTTATTAGAGAATGGAAGCTATCTCTAGAAAAGAACTGAACCTAAATTCAGTGATATTCCACTATTAAGTGAGCATAATGCATGCAAGCAAACCTAATAAATGTCACCCACCATGCAAACACAAGGGCAAAAAAAGTATCCCTGAACAGTTCCATTCTGAGCCTAAAAAGTAAGAGGTAGAGAGAATCAGCCTTGTAGAGATCTGCTTTTTTTTTTTTTTTTTTTGCATTGGACCATTCTGAAGAGTGGCAAAACTCTCTGATCTCATTCAGTAGAAGAATATTCAATTTTGTATTTTTACTTTGAACATCACTATCATTGTCCCACTAAGACAGCAGTTGGCACTAGTGTCCTACAGTCACTTGTTTTTAAACAATAGATCAAAAAGCTCCTTCATTCTCTTTGTTCTGGCTGTTGAGTACAACTCACATTTCATTTTTGTTTCATTATAGGTTAACATAAATCATTCTCCATAAACCCTCATGGTGATGCTCCTAGAAGATGGTAAAGGTCTACTCTGCTACACACAATCACTATTTTATTCCCAACAGCAATGAAGGGTCCTGTGGCACCTTATAGACTAAGAGAAAAGTTTAGAGCATGAGCTTTTGTGAGCACAGACTCACTTCATCAGATGCTGGTCCATTTTATTCCCAGTGTGCAATTCTAACTTTGAAAAAAAAGGAGGATTGTTAGGTTGCATGCTATTGCCTCTCCATTGTTTCCATTAAAAATATGGTATATTAGACAATGGTTTCCCCTTCCCAACTACCAGACCTGAAACTTCACTCTAGACATTCAGATTCATGGTAGATTTATTTTTTCTTGTTCAACAACACCATGAAATAAATATTTTATAGGCCAACATTAACGCAACCTAATTGCTTGCATCTAATGTACTTGGTGACACTCCTACCAGACCTCAGAATGGGAAGGGTTTGTATGGATGTAACTGAAACATGTTCAACATTTCAGTTGATGAAACACAAAGAAGGCAGTCCAACTTAGTCTTAGGTGTGTTGCAACTGTGAGAGGAACAAAAGAGCAAGTTGCTCTTTTTTATTCCCCCATGACTTGAATATAAATGGGTGGCAGGTCTGTTCAATAGGCAGTGTCATTTAAACATATACACTTCTCACAGTAGAGCCACATTTAAGGTGACAACATTTTTACTTGATGAAGTTCAAGTTGTCCAAAACATTCTCTGTTATCTTTGTTAGGGTAAGTATTCAGTCAGGTTTGAAAAGGTGTCGTCAAGTCTGATTGCTTCTGTCTGAAATTTAAGCTGGAGTAAATTAGGAGATTCAAAGAATATACAACCTCCTCAGCTGCTGATTTTGTCAAAGGGCTGTCAGTGAGATAGTTCATTCAATTAGCATGACTTCTGATGTGGGCCTCCAACTCCTGCTTTTCTGTCAGCTCAAGGTGTATAGGGCTTCTGGATTAGGTCTTAGCCTGGCTGAATTTACTGATGATAACTTCAGTTCTTCTCTCCTCAGCTCCAGGGGTAATAGGTTTGGTGTTAAAGGACCTAGATCCTACATTTTCATTGGGTCCCAGCTTAGAGCCATCGAAGTGGAGTGATGTTCAGCAACCTATGTTCAGCTGGATCACTCACTCACCTTCACCAGGCCACTTCCTACTTGCATCTCAGTTTTGGGAGTGATTTACTCTTTATTTCACATCCCATGGTGACAGTCCCTGTCCCTCATGCTTGATGAAAATTGGCTTGCATACGTGAATATGCATAGCTCAAAGATTCTTTGTGCAAAACAGGTCATGTAACACATCAGTTTTCAAGTTATAATTGGCTAGATCACTATAGTGTATTTTTGTGTATGTATCATTCTTGTTCATGGAGGCTACGTCTACACGTGCACCCAACTTCGAAATAGCTTATTTCGATGTTGCAACATCGAAATAGGCTATTTCGATGAATAACGTCTACACGTCCTCCAGGGCTGGCAACGTCGATGTTCAACTTCGACGTTGCTCAGCCCAACATCGAAATAGGCACAGCGAGGGAACGTCTACACGCCAAAGTAGCACACATCGAAATAAGGGAGCCAGGCACAGCTGCAGACAGGGTCACGGGGCGGACTCAACAGCAAGTCGCTCCCTTAAAGGGCCCCTCCCAGACACACTTTCATTAAACAGTGCAAGATACACAGAGCCAACAACTAGTTGCAGACCCTGTATATGCAGCACGGACCCCCAGCTGCAGCAGCAGCAGCCAGAAGCCCTGGGCTAAGGGCTGCTGCCCACGGTGACCACAGAGCCCCGCAAGGGCTGGAGAGAGAGTATCTCTCAACCCCCCAGCTGATGGCCGCCATGGAGGACCCCGCTATTTCGATGTTGCGGGACGCGGATCGTCTACACGACCCTACTTCGATGTTGAACGTCGAAGTAGGGCGCTATTCCCATCCCCTCATAGGGTTAGCGACTTCGACGTCTCGCCGCCTAACGTCGATTTCAACTTCGAAATAGCGCCCAACACGTGTAGACGTGACGGGCGCTATTTCGAAGTTACTGCCGCTACTTCGAAGTAGCGTGCACGTGTAGACGCAGCTGGAGTTAGAAAAATGAAGTGTGACTGTTTATAGTTTTAATTGTGCTAATGAGCGCCATTACTGGCGCCCTTGGAAGCCAAATGGTTTGGTGATAAACTCAACAACTTGTAAACAGCCTTGTTTGTCAAGTAAGCCCAAACATGGGGGGTTTGTAAACCCCATCACTGGCCCATGGTAGGATTTTCCATGCATGTAGCATGGAACAACCAAGAAGCCCCTTTGGGAATTAACTTAAGTACATGATTAAATCATATCAAGCTCAATGGGACTAAAGTTGTGCTTAAAGTTATGCATATTCTTAAGCGTATTACTGAATAGGGATTGATTTCCTAAGTTGGGACCTACGTGACCTGATAGTGTAGTCATGAATGAAAAAGGAAAGTGATTAAGGAGTGTGGATATGGGCCAGATACACAGACCCACTGATGGGGGTGGGTCAAAGGGGGGAATTGCCCACGGGTCTGGAAAACTTGAAAGGGCCTGGGAACCCACAGCCACCACCTCCAGCGGGATGGTGTGGCTATGACATGTTGCCTTCCACCCTCACTTCATGTCCCTTCTGAAAGCAGCTGGCATATCCCTGCTACCCCTGGATGAAGCATGGAGTCTCTGCATGCTCCCCTCGCTCCATGTGCCAACTCTGCAGCACCAATGGGAGCTGTGGGGGTGGGGGTTAGCGCTTGCCAGCAGCAGGACACAGTATCCTCCTGGCCCCGCCCAGTAGCCATTGTCAGAGGCATGTGCCATTTGCTTTCAGAAGCCACCTGAGGTAAGTGCTGGCCCAGGCTGCCTCCTGCACTCCATGCCCCACCCCAGAACTACACCCCGCATCCTCTTATGCATCCGACCGCCCTCCCAGATCCCACCCAGGTGGGTGGGCATGTGGAAGTTCTGCTATGTCAGAAAAGTGTGCCCAGCAGTCTCCCTGGCAACTTGCTGGGCACAGTCATCAGTTAGTGAGGGCTCAGCACAGCCCAAATAACAGGTGGACCACATCTGTGCAGTCATGGCTTGTGCATGGACAAAGGCTCATTGACTGCTCTACCCTGGGGCCTAGAATTGCAGTCAGCAGACCTGAATATACATTGGAAGTGGACAGCCATAGAGTTACACCAACCACTGCTAAACGTACTATTTGCTATCTTCCCTGAGAATTGTGCCTCAAGGCTATTTGGAAGGATGGAATTACATTTAGGGAAGGAACAGTTCCAGGACAACTGTTTGTTTCACACTGCCATGGCTCATCGCTTACCAAACCCTTCTTTTAACTCAAGGACACAGTCACCCTTCTTTGGTAATGAACCAGCATCTCAACCATTCCACTGACAACTCGGCTACGTCTGCACTAGCCCCAAACTTCGAAATGGCCACACAAATGGCCATTTCGAAGTTTACTAATGAAGCGCTGAAATGCATATTCAGCGCTTCATTAGCACGCGGGCAGCCGCGGCACTTCGAAATTGACGCACCTCGCCGCTGTGTGGCTCGTCCCAAAGGGGCTCCTTTTCGAAAGGACCCCGCCTACTTCGAAGTCCCCTTATTCCCATCAGCTCATGGGAATAAGGGGACTTCGAAGTAGGCGGGGTCCTTTAGAAAAGGAGCCCCATTGGGATGAGCCGCGCGGCGGTGAGGCGTGTACATTTCGAAGTGCCGCGGCCACCTGCATGCTAATGAAGCGCCGAATATGCATTTCAGTGCTTCATTAGTAAACTTCAAAATGTCCATTTGCGTGGCCATTTCGAAGTTTGGGGCTTGTGTAGACACGGCCCTCCAGAGTAAAAGTAAATGCCAGAGCTCAGGCAAAGTATTTTCCCAGTCACTAGAGTAAACCTTATCCTAATACTGCTCAATTCATAAAATAAATAATAAAATCTCTCAAATGTACCTAAAATATCATTGCTTTTCCTCTATTCCAAAAGAAACAATTTCTTCACTTCAAAAAAAACAAGCTTTGTGGGAGGTTAAGCTGACCTTTTGCTCACTAAAGGTCAAAACTACTTTAAAAAATCCACAGTTCAGTCTTAAAATGTTGGCATAAAACCCTCTGGAGAAAACTGATATGCTCCCGTTCCCCCTGTGTTCACAGCAAAATCCTCTATTTGCCTGTAGAAACCGATGTTTCTTGGATAGTTATAGTTGCAGCGTTCTATACCTACAAAGCTGTTTATATTCTCTCTGCATGTATTTTTATTGTAATAGTAAGTGATGTGTCACTAGATATAAGATAGTATTAATATGAACTGCAGTTGTAGGAGCGCACTGCCAAATGGAGAATGATACAGCTAAGAGATACGGAGCATGCAATTTACTGCAGAATTCCAGAGCAATGGGTAATGGTCAGGGTACTCCCAGAAAGAATGGGGTTCAAGTAAGTCATTCTGCAGGTGTTCCAGGGTGCTAAGGTTTTTGACAAGGTAGGCAGAGATAGGGAGGTGGCAAGGGAAATAGCTGCTCTCCCTGGCATCATTCTCCCATCAAGCCAATACAGATTTAAGTAGTAACATAGCTCCAACAGTAAGAACCTTCTTGAATTCCTCCTATAGGATGTTAAAAAACACAAGGAGAGTTCACAGGGAAGCAGCCAGTAGGGGCAGTAAACCATTTCTGTACATATCAAAAACTACATGTATATGCACTACACATGATATGTTAAAGATCAGGAAAAGTGTTAAAATAAAAAGATAAAATAATATAAATATCTCCACAGTTCTATTTTCTACCTCCTCAAAAACTAAGAAAGTCATATGTAATAATCAAGGGACTGTTTTGGAGGGATGAGCCAAACATTGGAAATGTGAATGACAAGGAAAATCCTTCCCTCCCACCACAAAATATCCCATGTTCTTTCCCCTAACTTTCACAGGCAAATTCTAGCCTGACATACAAAGCAGCATGGTAATTTCAGGCATATCTATTTGGTCCACTAAAGTTAAGGAGAGTTGTAAAGCACGCTTGCAACACAAACTGGCTTTTACCTTTAGCTATGGCAGAATTAGCACTTACCTTTCAGAAAGCACCCAAACCCCAGTAATGTTTAGGCACCGATACAAAATTAAGAATCACAGATTAAAATGAAAGATGAGATCCACAGAGACTTAAGTTACTTGTCTAGCTTTTCAGAAAGGCAGAATTTGGCTCAAGGCTTATGTTTAACCTAGTCTATGTAAATACAAGATGCAGAAGAGTCATCTTTATCAGATATTTATGTCAAGGGTAAACAATGGATGGCAGACAATCCATCTTGTTCTTTCACTAAGAACATAAAATACTATATAGCACTGGTATCTAAGAGAACGACATCTCATAAACCAGTCTTTCAGGAACCTCCAACACTCAGGAGCTCCCTATATATAGTCAGGTAAAAAAGCACATACAACTGTATTTCACTGAAATAAACAAAAAAAAAGCCTCTAATGGCCAATACAGATTTATCAAATGGGAGCTCTCCTGATGGATTGTGCTGCACCCACCTCCATTTTAGAGATGGTCAGAACAGATTTGGATATTTTTTCCTTCAGTGATATCAGTCGGGCATGCTTTGCTGCCCCACTAATTAGGTACTCATAGTGCTGCTATAAACAGTCCCATTGACCCTTGTCTACTCATTTCCTTCTTTCTAGTCAACTCCGAAGGGGAGTAGGAGGGCAGGCCTTGGAATAGGCATGCATAGCACATCTTGAAGAACAAGAGTTACAGAAAGCTAATTAAGGGCTTGTCTACACTTGCCTCCAACTTTGAAGGGGGCATGTTAATCAGGGTAACCGGAGATTACTAATGAAGTGCTGTAGTGAATATGCAGCACTTCCTTAGGCTAATTCTCCCCCACGGCAACTTTAAAGCTTCAGACTTTGAAGTGCCAGCATGCATGTAGCCGTGGGCACTTCGAAGTGCCCATGCTACTTTGAAGTACCTTTATTCCTAAACAGAAGAAAGAGTAAGAGCAAATTCAAAGGAGTAGGAAGAAAAGAAAAAAGCTAGAGAGAAAGAAGGAGAATTAAATACAAGTTCCAAGTAAATGACTGCTCACATATAATTTGAAACGGCATGCCTCCATTTTTTCTAATCAAAATGGTTGGGAGAGTGCGTTTCCCCAACTGATTTAAAATAACCAGAGGAGGTTTCATAGATGTGATATTTAAAAATCTTATCTCCACCATAATAAAAAGACACTGGATGGAATATCAGACAGGATTCTTTCTCTCAGTATAGATTGGTCAAAACCTTTTGCCTTCTCTTACTTTTATCTAACTTCCCAAGACAGATCACACCAAACTTAGTTTCCCTTTGTGCTCTGCTTGTAACAGTTTACTTTCTTATTTATGTTAAGGAATTACTGCCTCTGTACTCCCCTGGCTCCCTGCCTGATAGTTCCAAGGAAAATCCAAATTATACTAGCAGTTTTACTTGCTTTGGTAATGGTGGCAAAGGAGCCAGACAATTCAGAAGTGATCTAGTACTAACAAAGACACAAAGGTGTGATGCTGGCTTCATTAATATGGATTCTCCTTGTTTTTGAGGCCATCCAGCCATAGCACATAGCAGAAAGCCTCTTGGGTTAGTATGTTAGATTAGGACCGCCTCATATTGAGGCCAAACTTACTGACAATTTTTGAACTTCCTTGAAATGTAGGTCCAACTGAAATAGGATTGTAGATTTGGTAGATTATAATTTACCAGTTTATTACAAAGTTTAGAATTGCTTTGTAAAACTTGTGTGGATTTTATTTATTGTAATTCAAGTGAATGAACCAGCTGTTCAACTGGTGTAAAGCAGAATAGCAGTATTAACTTCAATGAAGCTATGCTGATCTTCATCAGATGATGACTGGCCCTTCTACAGCAGCTGTCTTTTTTCTTTACACTGTGGGATAGTGCAATACAGCCAGCATGAAAGCCAGACCTGCACTAGCTGCTGTGGCCATGAACTCAGCAGATATAAAACCATCCAATCAGAGATTCACCAGGCTCAGTCCTACATTTCTAATAATCCCAGTGCAGTGGTGTGACAGGGCAGCACTCACCTCTCTCAAGCACCCTCTCTGTCTGAGTGCCTGCACCTGCACTCTCTTCATTCAAGCCTCCTCCAGCAATTCAGCACTCTGGCTGAGTCACATACCCCCATGTGAAATACACAAAACCTATTCTTGGCTACACACCTAACAGGAGGGCATCTTAATGCCCTCTGTAGTGCCCCTCTGAGTCTATTCCCCACTTTGGCAGAAAGTGATGACTGCAGGGCTTCCCTTCCTGGAGACAGCATCTTTGCTTTTAACTTAGAACTTCATCTCAAAGTTCCATCATAGTTCCATCAGCAGTCTCCTAAACTCCCTAGACAGAGTTATCTGTGGTGCTGCTGTTCTCTCAGCCAGGCAGTTTCCCTCTCTAGGACGTGTCTACACTACCTTGATCTGTCATCAGAAATCACTGTTGGAAGAGATCTTTTGACAAAACTTCTGTCGACCGAGTGCACCCGCACACAAAAGCAGATCAAAACAGCGATCCACTCTCTCAACAGGGAGTGGCTGGAGTGCCTGTCTCTTTCTCAACAGAACGGCTACCTGGAAGCACAGCAGACAGGGTTGCGGGTTGACCCAGAAGCCCTACCTGTCAACAGAGGAGGCCCCCTAGAGCTTCCACATGGCTTTTTTGTTGACTGATTCTGTTCAGAAAGCCATTCTGCCTTGTGGGAGAGAGGCAGAAGGCTGTCAACGAAAGCGCAGACGTCTGTCAAAAGAACACATTTTTAGTGTGGAAGCTCCACGGATTTTGTTGGCCACACGCCTGTTTTGTTGAAAAAATAACCCTCTAGTGTAGATGTAGCCTAGGTTTCTAGAGGAAGTGAAACTACCTCGGGTCCTGCAACTTTTTTATGGGGCCTTTCTGGCCCCAGACTGGCTGTATCCCCTTCTGCCCCTCTAGCCTACCTGGAGGAACTCTCTATGGCCTTTCTGAGGTGGCATCTGGCAAAGCCACAAGCCTGCAGCAGAGGGCGTCAAGACCTGGCCCACCCATCACATCTGGGATCAAGAAGCCCTCAGGAAACAGAACTCTTCAGCGTGGAGCCCAAATATGTTGGGTCCTCAGGTTTTACCCTTCTTTGCAGCAGAATTATGAGGGTCCTCTGGATAAGAAACCTCTATTGCTGGGTGTGGGAGCAGGGGCAGGATTAGCTTATACAACATAAATGATTCAGTGACTTACATACTCCATACTGTTATATTACTCTTGTTTGGATATAACTGATGAGTACCTTAATACTGTTAAGGAACTACATGCAATATAATTAATGTAATTTTTGTTGATAAATTAGTATCTATTAAAATGAGCACCTGGAACAGCTAGGGCGAAGCATTCTGTGAAGAGATTCTGGGCAAGCTTCTCCACTGCACTCCATCCTTCCAATGCACTTAATTCCTAACCTGAAATGCCTTTATCACTCTTTTCTGGGCTATGTCTGTGAATCATGATTGTCTACACCAAACCACTCCGTGCATTTTGTCACATTTCAGCTGGATGCCAGCAAGCAACGCAGTACAAGCTACAAAAAGTCCCAAAATGATATGAGAGAACTGAGAACCCAAATATCTAGCAATGAGCAGTTAGTTCTCTAATCCAGCGCACTGCTTAGCTCCCTTCCCATATGGCTGTATAGTAACTATAATTTCAAATACATAACCTGGTATTCACACACCACTAGACTTAAGAGAGGAAGAGAATGAATTTTCTTATACACCCTGGGTGAGTTAATCTCTAACTGTCCAATAGAACATATTTTCTTACTTTATGGAGATGAAAATAATTAAACCCTGAGTATTTATGTTCTCAAATGGTCTCTACCTGTGACAGTGAGTTAAAAATGTATACCCGTGACATCCTCTCTACTTTTCTAATTAAGGCTGAGTCATATTCCCAAATGCATACCTTTGGATTAATAGTCAGCCTTTATAATAAGCAATTATCTTAATATCAATATTTTAAGAGAACAGTCATCTAAACTGAATTAAGGAACATCTATGCACTGAACATACTGTTTTAAAACAGGCTGTTAAATTATGAACCAGATATTTGGCTTTCATTTTGACTTCCTTGCACAGGCTAGACAGCAAAGAGAAGCTGTAAACTGCCCTGGCAAAACCACTGGTGATCTCCTTGATATGGACCCATTCCTGGCTGCCCTTTGACATACAGCTCCCCCTCTCCCTCTGCAGAATTCCTCTAAGAGCCAGACATGCCTCCTTCTTCTATGGTGCAGGGCATATCTGGAGCAAATGTGGCCAGTCACCCTCACTGGAACATCTGAGAGAGTGCAATGGTGAAATGGAAGTTAGGCCAACCTTAGTATCAGTGAAGAGGTGAGGAGACATATAAGCTTATCCTAATCCTCTGCTAGCATTATCAATCCTCCACGATTGGCTTGGAGGCTCCTGGAATCAGCATCAAACTCCCAGCAGCTATTGAAAGCAATCCTGGAGATTTTAATAGGCTATTTTTAAAACAAAAGAGATAACATCATGTTGGGGAAAAAAGTCTCCTAGAATAGCTTTGGTTGGTGTTGGCTTCCCTACCCTCTTCTCTGCACGTAAAACATGGCAGTTGAGGCTTTATCATTATTATATACTATTTATTTTAACATAGCATCTAAAGATTGGATGATTTTCTAAAAGATCTGCTCTAATTTAATCACAAGTTGTTGACCTGTCTGCAGGGGTGGCCCAGAAACTCAGACTAGTTTGTCATAGTGGCCTCTTGTAGCTTTAAAAATCTATAGGCCTCAAGTTAAATTGGGGCAGAGGGAGGTTTACTGTGCTAGGTCTAGTAGAAGCACATAGTAAAAGAGAGATTGCCTAGTGAGGAGGGCTTTAAACTAGGTTCATTGGGGGATGGTGACACAAGGCCTGAGGTAAGTGGGGAAGGAAGAGGGAAAAATCAAGTAGGTTTCCTGGGTGAAGAGGAGAAAGTGGGCCAATCAGCCACTTCTGTAAGATGCTTATACACTAATGCCAGAAGCCTGGGGAACAAACCAGAAGAATTAGAGGCCCTGGCACAGTCAAAGAAGTATGAGGTGGTTGAAATAATGGAGACTTGGTGGGATGATCTGCATAACAGGAGCACGGTCATGGAAGGTTATACACTGATTAGGAAGGGGAGGCAGGGGAGAAAAGGAGGGAGGAGTTGCGCTCTATGTGAGGGAGCAGTATGATTGCTCAGACCCCCAGTATAAGGAGGGAGAAAATCCAATTAGTATCTTTGGGTTAAGCTTAGAAGTGGAAGCAACAGAGGTGATGTTGTTGGCGGTGTCTGCTACAGATCGCCAGATCAGGGAGATGAGATAGATGAGGATTTCTTCAGACAGCTAAGTGAAGCTTCCAAATCACAGGCCCAGGTTCTCATGAGAGACTTTAATCATCTGGATATTTGTTGGGAGACCAATACAGCAGCACACAGACAATCCAGGAAGTTTTTGGAGAATGTTGGGGATAATATATTGGTACAAGTGCTGAAGGAACTGAGCAGGAGCCATGCACAACTGGACCTACTGCTCACAAACGGGGAAGAACTAGTAGCAGAAATAGAAGTGGGTGGAAACCTGGGCAGCAGCGACCATGAGATCATAGATTTCAGGATTCTGACGAAAGGAAGAAAGGTAAGCAGTAAAATATAGACCCTTGATTTCAAAAGAGCAAATTTCATCTCCCTGAGAGAACTGATGAGCAGGATCCCCTGGAAAATGAAGAAGAAGGGGAAAAAAGTTCAAGAGAACTGGCAGTATTTTAAAGAAATCTTACTGAAGGCAGAGGAACAAACCATCCCGCTGCATAGTAAGAAATGCAAATATGGTAGGCAACCAGCTTGGCTTAACAGGGAAATCCTTAGTCAGCTTAAACTCAGAAAGGATGTGTATAAGAAATGGAAATGTGGACAGTTGGCTAAGGAGGAGTATAAACATATGGCTGGAGAATTCCAGGGAATAATCAGGAAAGTGAAAGCACATTGGAACTGCAGCTGGCAAGGGATGTGAAGGGAAACAAGAAGGGTTTCTACAGTGATGTTAACAATAGACAGGTTATCAGAGAAGGTGTGGGACCATTTCTGGATGAGAAGTAACCTAGTGACAGATGATATAGGAAAAGCTGAAGTACTCAATGCTTTTTTTGCCTCAGTCTTCATGGACAAGGACAGGTCGCACACTACCGTTCTAGACAATGCAGTATGAGAAGGCAGAAGACTGCGGCCACCTTATGCCTCCCTCCGCAATGGCAGGCCCTCTGGGGCTGGGTGGGCAGCAGCCCGGGTGGTGAGAACAGGGATTCTCTGGCTCCATTAGATGGTAGGGCAGGTGTGCTGGTGGCTGGCACAGGACTGGTCCGGCCCTCAGAGGATGAGGTTGTGGAGACACAAGGGGGAGAGGGGCCATCCGTCAGTGCTGCCGCCCAGCCCTGGAGGCCCTGCTGCCCCCCCGCCCTCAGCCTCCCAACCATTCCCCAACACAACGCTGCTTGCCTGTGCCCCCAGGGGGTCCCATGTGGCCAATGTGGCCGCATCTGTGGTGCACCCTCTGGCTGCAGTCAGACCCCCTCATCCCTTCCTGCTCAGGAGGGTTGGAGAGGTGTCCACAGGTGCAGGTGCTGGATGCCACCACACCTGGGTATGGGACGCAGATGGGGGATGCAGGATGGGGTGCCCCCCACAGGCCGCCCGATCCACCCATTACCTACCTGAGCAAATCTGGGGACACCAGCCGCGAGGGGCTTGGCTGTAGGTGCTGGAGCTGATGATGATGATGAGGGGGGGCCTTCGTCCTCCAAGCTGCTCCCTGGCTCCACCACCCTGGTCCAGCTTGGTAGCCCTGGCTGGTCGTGCGGGTCTGCATCAGTGTCCCTTTCAGGAGTAGCTGTGTCAACCATGGTGACTGGCTTGGGAGCATCCTTCAGGCTGAGGAGCTGGTCCAGTGTGCGACAGTGCAGGCACCTTGAGGCAGCCCCTGCCCCTAGTCACCTGCAGGTGTCTCTGGCCCGGCTATAGGCCTGCCTCAGCTCCTTTACTTTTGAGCACACTTGGGCTACGTCTACACGTGCAGCCAACATCGAAATAGCTTATTTCGATGTTGCGACATCGAAATAGTCTATTTCGATGAATAACGTCTACACGTCCTCCAGGGCCAGCAACGTCGATGTTCAACTTCGACGTTGCTCAGCCCAACATCGAAATAGGCGCAGCGAGGGAACGTCTACACGTCAAAGTAGCACACATCGAAATAGGGATGCCAGGCACAGCTGCAGACAGGGTCACAGGGCGGACTCAACAGCAAGCCGCTCCCTTAAAGGGCCCCTCCCAGACACAGTTGCACTAAACAACACAAGATCCACAGAGCTGACAACTGGTTGCAGACCCTGTGCCTGCAGCATAGATCCCCAGCTGCCGCAGAAGCAGCCAGAAGCCCTGGGCTACGGGCTGCTGCCCACGGTGACCATAGAGCCCCGCAGGGGCTGGAGAGAGAGCATCTCTCAACCCCCCAGCTGATGGCCGCCATGGAGGACCCAGCAATTTCGACGTTGCGGGACGCGGATCATCTACACGGTCCCTACTTCGATGTTGAACGTCGAAGTAGGGCGCTATTCCTATCTCCTCATGAGGTTAGCGACTTCGACGTCTCGCCGCCTAACGTCGAAGTTGGTGCCGCTACTTCGAAGTAGCGTGCACGTGTAGACGCAGCTTTGATCAGCTGTGTGCAGGGAGTGGTCCTGCTTCCACAGTCCCAGCAACAGCTGTTCAAAGGCCACTGCATTTCAGAGCTGCCCAGTGCTGTGCAACAGCACATCCTCATCTTCCCACAGGCTGAGAAGATCTTTACTCTCGGCTTCTGTCCAGCACGGGGCCCTCCTCTTCTGGCCCTGGCTTGCCTCCAGCGACGCTTCAGACTGGGAGGAGGGGGCTCCCGGGGGGGTCGCTGTGGCATGGGGGGCTCGCCATCCAGCTGGTGGGCCGAGTGGCACCGCTGTCTGGGCAGCTGGAGCATGTGCCAGGCAGAGCTTGTGCTCCTAAGGCTCTGGGCATGCTCTCAGCTTCCTGTGCAGGGTTTCTGGGGCCATGCGGCTTTAAGAGGCTGGCCCCAGAGACCATAGAGCCTCAATGGGGCTTGCTAGAGCATCTCCACACTCTCTGAGGCTGCCACCATGGAGGACCTGCTATTATTAAACCTAATATTCAAAATATAAAGAGAATAAAAGAGAATAAAACTTTCAACTCCAACACGTGTACATATGCCCTATTTCAAAATTCAATTTCAAAAGGAGCCGCTCTTCCTGAAATCGGATGGGAAGAACAGTTTCAAAATTTGCACCCCTTCTCACCAAAAACAGTTTTGAAAGAGGCCGTTATGCGTGTGGATTCTCCACGGCCTCTTTTGAAATTGGGGCCCTTTTCAAAATTAATTTCAAAACATGGGGCTAGTGTAGATGCACCTTTGAGTCTGACTGCGTGGGGGAACTGTATTTTTGTAACCTTGGCTCTGAAAGAAAAGATAGCTAGAGCGAACCACTCAAGTCAGACCCAGAGTTGAGGGAGGAGCAGGTGAAGGGAATTTACCAAGAGTAATGGTGTGGGCAGCTACAATCCATTACTTTCAGTGCAATTGATTCTATTGTATCCATTATATCACTCTCACTGGAAAACAATGAGGTGTTTTTTCATCTTTCTCCTGTAATAGATAGGAATATAAACTTCATTTCAACATGGATGAGCTGAGCCAAATACAAAGTGTTCAGCTTGTCAGCATCTCTGCAGAGATGTGATCACATACACCAGGCTAAATTATAGCATGGTGTCAAAAGGCTCTCTCTCCCTTCTTTGTTGTATTACATGCTAAACCAGAGGCGGGCAAGCTACAGCCTGTGGGCCATACCTGGACTGTCAGCCTTTTCAGGGACCGAGGTTGGGAAAGCCTTGATGGGAGAAGCCAGCCCAAGTCCCAAGCATCACAGTGATCAGCGGAGGCTAATCCCCAACCTCTCCCCATCTACCCTTTCCCCACAGGCTCAGCTCTCTCCACACCAGCGTGCCACAGTCACTATGCTGCCAGCCCTGATGTTCGACCTGGTGTGGCTGCAGTTCTGGCAAGCTGGCATGAAAATCATGAGCCTTCCCTACCTGGCCCTCAGGCCAAAAATTTGCCCATCCCTGTGATAAATATATAGTGCCTTATGCCGCGTTACTGTGTTATACATACCCAGAAGAGGGGTTGTAAAATTAATAACTTAGCTTCCTTGTGGTATTCCCCTAGAATTTTAAGGAATCTGCCTTTGCTCCCACTGAAGTCTGACAAAACTTTTTAACTGAATGTGGGACTGGCCCACAGTGATGTTCAGTATTATCAGAGACATTGACTGATAAAGTCGATAGCTGTCACAGTATCTCTGTACCTTGTCCTGTTCAGAAGGAGCAGCAGGCAATATCCAGCAATTCCGGATTAACACTTCGTATTTCCTGTGCTGAAACTCAGAATATTGTCCGTAATCCCACACCAGTGAAAGGTTAGGATTTCTTTATTTCTTTATTTTAAAAGCTGTGTATTGTGAAAGGTATCTGCTGGGCTATAGCACATCATACTGATAGCATCAAAAAATGTATTTGAAAAAATTATGTCTAATCCTTCCCTTTTCAACTCTGTATGCTGCCTCAACTCATGAGCCAAATGCACCACCAAGCAGGTGGTATAACCTACGGTTGACACAAACAAATATAACAGAGTGAAGTACACAGTCGTGAATACAGCCAGCTCAAAGCCTATGCATTTGAAATATCCATTTAAATGACAAAACCAGTTTACTTGTGAGCTAAGTGTTGCTCCTTTTCATAGTGGAAAAAACTACTCTGAAAAAAGAATACCCAACAGCCCACAAGATAAACAAACATGAATTAAAGTGATGGACTCATTCGACTTTGCTAGAAACTAAATAGGCAGCATCTGTATCTTCTCTTTATTTTCTTTAAATGCAGACTGAGATCTGCATAAATGCCCAGCTGCAATTTTACGTGCCCATATCAAAAATGTAAGTCCTCAAAACCCCTTGATCAGCTGCCATCTGATCCTTTAGGCACCTAAATTTTGTAAGTGTAGCACGAGGACAAACAGAAAGAGGTTGTGAGTTCCCTAACTAAGATGTTTCTGTGTTTAAAACCTCAGTGCAACTCATCTTGCTCTTCTCTGCTAGTGATGGAACACAATTTATGTAACCACTCAAGAAGTGTTTGAGTCGACCTTTGTTCTTTGGCCTCAGCTCATTTAGCCCTCTTTTTGTGCCAGACACTGAAGTTTAGTTGCTCTTGAATTCTATGTCCAGCATCCCATTTTCAAAATTCCTTTAAGTAAGGCCAGCTAGAGTTAGCTTGTACCAGTGCCATGGGTGGAGTCATTTTTTAATCATCTTCCCACTGGTAGGCTGTAAATAGCTGTCTGATGCAGCTGGTCTGCTGTAGATACCTCAGATTCAAAATGCCCAATATGCTAGCAGTGCTTTATATGGACGTATTATTTCTGTAGCTTTGGGCAGATGGGGCTCGTCAGCCTGGGAAGGCCGCCCACCTAGGAGAAGGAAACTCTGATTTAAAACCTCCACTGCCTTGCGGCAATACCTAGTCATGGGAAAGGCTTCGGGAGTAAACCCCGAGGAAAACTCTGGAGATGGCGCCCCTAAGGCAGTTTGAGGTTGTGCTCAATCTCACTCTGGCAGCTTCTGCAATGACATTGGTGCCAAGCTGTACTGGCTTTCGCCTTTCCCTTGGATTACATCAGTGGCGTGGAGAGAGGGAACCTGCTGCTGGGCATCAGCTGGTTCTTCAAACTTACTTGGCCAGGCCTGTGCCCTGGAGAGGACACTCCAGCATCGCTTTCTGAGCGGTGACACAACACGGGAAGCAGCAGTTACCGGTATTAAGCCACTGCACTTGATTGGCATAGGGTGAGGCGCCAGGGGTTGCTTCCGATGGTGGGAGAGGTCTTCAGATCTCATTGGGCAGCTACCGCCCGCCTCAAGCTGGGCAGCCCCCAGCCAAGTAGGTGCTGCCTCGCCACGGTCCACTTGCTCCACTGGGTGTGTGGGGCTTAGGGAATCACCTAGAGGTGGATCGTTACCCTTACACCAGGCAAAACAAACAAGCAACAAAATAATCCAGCCTTCAGGCGGCCACATGGAATGTAAGGACCATGACTCCGGGCCTTACAGAAGACCTACAGAGCATTAGTAACCCCCGGAAGACAGCAATCATTAACAACAAGCTGAGAAGACTGCAGATGGACATCGTGGCCCTCCAGGAAACAAGGCTATAATCCTCTGGATGTCTCAGGGAGAAGGACTTTTCCTTTTTCTGGCATGGGAAGCCTCCAGAAGAGAGCAGGGAACACGGTGTTGGCTTCACAATCAGAAACAGCCTAGTTGGCTCAGTCATACCACCAAATGTGGGAACTGAGAGAATGCTGAAAATCTAGCTTCACACACCAGTGGGCATGGTCAGCATCTTCAGCGTCTATGCGCCTACTTTAACTTCTGCCCAGGAAGTTAAGGACAAGTTCTATGATGAACTTAGCATTGCCATCAGTGAGGTACCTTCACATGAGCCGCTATTCATCCTTGGCGACTTCAACGCCAGAGTTGGCAGCGACCACCACAGCTGGCCATCCTGTCTGGGACAGTTTGGAACAGAGAAGATGAATGAAAATGGGCAGCGCCTCCTTGAACTCTGCTCCCAACATGACCTCTGCATAACCAATACCTTCTTCAACGTCAAACCCTAGCACAAAGTTTGTGGCAACACTCAAGAGTGAAACATTGGCACCATCTTGACCTCGTCCTCACCAAATGCAGCCATTTAGGTAATGTCAGGGTGATATGTAGCTACCACAGCACAGACTGTGACACTGACCATTCGCTCATGTGTAGTAAGGTGCACATCCAGCCACGAAGATTCTTTCGCTCCAAAAAGGAAATGAGGCTGCGCATTGACACTGGCAAGACTCATGACCCTTCAAAAGTATGCGAGTTTGTCCAAACACTTGAAGAGGCCTTGCCCCGCCCAGATGACACTGATATCAGCAAGAGATGGGAACAGCTACGGGACGCTATCTATAATACTGCGATATCTACCTTTGGGAAGAAGATAGTCAAGTCTGCTGATTGGTTTGAAGCCCACACTGAAGTGCTGACACACCTGATTGAGAAGAAGAGACAAGCACTGGCTGCATACAGGTCCTCTCCTGGTGAGGTGAACCTGCAGACGCTCCGGTCTGCTCGGAGTCAAATGCAGCAGGTTGCTCAGCATTGTGCCAACGATTACTGGCTCCAACTCTGCTCCAAGATTCAGCAGGCCACGGACACTGGTAACATGCGAGGAATGTACAACGGGATCAAGCAGGCCATCGGTCCATCACAAACAAAGACTGTCCCACTTAAGTCGGCCACAGGCGAGGTCTTGAAGGACAGAACCAAGCAGATGGAACGCTGGGTGGAACACTACTCACAGTTGTACGCCAGAGAGCCCGTAGTTACAGAGAGAGCCCTGAATGCCATCGAGACTCTGCCCACCATGACTGAACTCGATGCTGAGCCCACCTTGGACGAACTCAGCAATGCGCTAAAAGCACTTTCTTCTGGAAAAGCCCCAGGGAAAGACGGTATGCTCTCAGAAATCGTCAAATGCGCCAATGGTACCCTAGTTTCAGAGCTGCATGGAATACTTTGCCAATGCTGGAGAGAAGGCAGAGTACCGCAAGATATGATGGATGCTAACATCGTTACTGTCTACAAGAACAAGGGTGACAAAAGCGATTGTAACAACTATCACAGCATCTCCCTCCTCAGTACCGTGGGGAAGCTAGTTGCACGTGTTGTTCTGAAGAGGCTCAATGTTCTTGTGGAGAGATTCTACCCTGAGTCTCAGTGTGGGTTCAGAGCTGAACAGTCCACCATAGACATGGTTTTCTCTGTTAGGCAACTACAAGTAAAGTGCAGGGAGCAGAACAAACCTCTGTATGTTGCCTTCATCAACCTGACCAAGGCATTTGACCTCGTCAGTAGAAAAGGTCTGTTCACAATTCTGGCTAAGATCAGCTGTCCCCCAACTCTGCTCAGCATTATTAGGGCCTTCCATGAAGGCATGAAGGGGACCGTCGTATACGACGGATCCACATCCGAACCCTTTGAGATTCTCAGCAGAGTGAAGCAGGGATGTGTGCTGGCTCCAACACTGTTCGGCATCTTCTTTTCAGTTTTGCTCAAATATGCCTTCGGAACTACTACAGAGGGCATCTCTTCCCACATGAGAATGGACGGCAACCTCTTCAAACTGTCGAGGCTTAGAGCGAAGACCAGGGTGCTTACGAAGCGTCTAAGGGAGTTCCTTTTTGCTGACGATGCAGCTATTGCTGCTCACACTCAGCAAGAACTGCAGTCACTTATAACTCACTTTGCGGATACGTGTATGGAATTTGGCCTCACAATCAGCTTAAAGAAGACCCAGGTGATGGGCCAAAATGTGGGTAATGAGCCATCTATCAACATGCTAGACTACAAACTGGAAGTCGTCCATGAGTTCGTGTACCTAGGCTCGATGATCTCGGACAACTTGTCACTTGATAGCAAGATCAACAAGCGCATTGGAAAAGCCGCCACAACGTTCTCCAGGCTGATGAAGAGAGTATGGGTTAACAATAAGCTCACTGTACACACCAAGGTGCAGTTCTACACAGCCTGTGTTTTGAGCACACTGCTGTACACCAGTGAAACATGGACTTTGCGCTCAAAACAAGAGCAGCTGCTCAACATATTCCACATGCGCTGCCTTAGGCTCATACTTGGTATCTCATGGCAGGACAAGGTCCCCAATAGCGCAGTGCTTGAGAAGGCAGGCACCACCTCCATGTTCACCCTTCTCAAACAGAGGCGTATGCACTGGCTGGGCCATGTCTCATGCCTGACGGATGGCTGAATACCGAAGGACCTCCTCTTTGGTGAACTGGCATCTGGAAAGAGGCTGAAAGGGCAACCTAAACTGCACTACAAGGACACGTGCAAGCATGACCTCAGCACGCTTTCTATCAGTGTGAACACCTGGCATTCGTTCACCTCAGACAGGCATGCCTGGAAACACAGAGTGAAGGAAGCTCTTGTTATGTATGAAACTACCTTGGTGAAGGAAGCGGAACACAGGAGAGTCCTCAGGAAGATCCGTGCCTGTGATACCGACATCTGCCTACTGATGCTCACAGTGCAGAAAGGACTGCCACTCCCAGATTGGATTGCAGAGCCACAGGAGACGCTGCTTGAATCAGTCCAACTGAGGCGCAAACCCATGATCCCTTGGGATCAAAGGATGCCTACTACTATTTCTGTAGCAGTCTTTTTAGAGTCTGCATGGCTCGTTCCACCTTCTTACTTTTCTGAGGATAGTGTGGACTCCTAGTACAATGTTCAAAATCAAAGTCCTGTGTAAATGCTAAGAAGGTTTGAGGTAACTTGAGGTCCTTTTACCAGAAACTGGGGACTTTGGAAACTCCATGGCCATTTCTACACATGGCACTTTTTCCAGAAGATCTTCTGGAAGAGATCTTGCGAAAGATCTTCTTCCAGAAGAGTGCATCTACACATGCAATGGCACTCTTCTGCAAGAACAGGGCAGGAAACAGCACAGACAGGGTCGCACAGACAGGGAGCCCTTCCAGGGCTGCCGGCCACACAGCCCCTTAAAGGGCCCACCCAAACAGCGCCTCCCTGCAAAAACTGCTGAAGCCAGCAAGCCAGACCCAAGTCCATCCCTATCCAGCGCCAGTCGACCAGCAGGCATGGACCCCCAGCAGCTGCAGGACAGCAGGCTTGCCCTCACCCACACACTAGCCATCCTCTTGGCCACCCTCCTCAGCCTCCTGTGGCTCACCCCCATGCTATGAAGCCAGGATACCTGGATGAGGCTGGGCTTCTTCCTGGAAAAGCGCATGGCCATCGCCATCTGGAAATTGGCCACTCCGGACAGCTACCAATCCATTGGGCAGCAGTTCAGGGTGGGCACATCCACCATTGAGGCCATCATCCTTCAGGTAAGCCCTGCCCCAGACCCTGCCCCACTGGCAGGAGGGAGGGGGCCGGTGGGCTTAAGGGGACCCCAGGCACCGATCTGGAGGAAGCAGGGCCAGGGGAGTGGGCAGGCCTAGCCCAGAAGGGATACCACATGGCCACTGCTGGAGGGGTCCCTCAGCAGGGGGGGTCCGGTAGGGAGGGAGGGGGTAGAAGGGGAGGGGGGCAGGGACCCCTCTGTGTCTGCCCATGAGTGCGCCCATTCCCCTGCAGGTCATAAGGGCCATCAACCACGTGCTGGTTTGGTGGCTGGTGAGCATCGGGGACCTGGATGCAGTCATTGAGGGCCTCATCATACTTGGTTCCTCCAGTGCTTTGGGGCAATCGATGGGATGCATATCCCTATCAGGGCCCCAGACCACAGTGGCAGCTGATATGTCAACCGCAAGGGGTACCACTCCATCGTGCTCCAGGCAGTGGTGGATGCCTGTGGGAAGTTCACAGACATTTATGTCAGCTGGCCAGGCAGGGCACATGACACATGGATCCTGCAGAATTCTGCCCTGTTCCGCAGGATGGAGGCCAGGATATTTGTGGAGAGGCGTTGTCCACAGCCAGGAGGTCTCACAGCTCCTGGTAGAAAGGGCAACTGGCAGGGGCACAGCCAGATCTGTGGGCTACATACCAGGATCGCGTGTACCCCTGCCGCATGTCCTTCACTTTGTACCTCACTTGCTCTGGTGTCCAGGAGGGGTGGCCACGGGCAGCCAGGCCCTGGGCAAGGTGGGCGAATGCTGGGGCATTCCTCCGGTGCCTGCTGGAGTCCTGGAAGACCTCCTCATCACGCCAGAACCCCAGGAGGTCCTGGAACTCTGGCTCAGTCCAGGAGGGGGCCCTTCATTTTGGAGCCTGGTCGGGGTCCTGGCTGCCCTCGTCCGGGTTCCTGGGGCTCCCCTGGGCAGTGCGGGGTGGTGACCGGCTACCCATCCCTGTGGGTTGGGACTCACTGGGCACTGCAGGGCCTTAGGGGAGTGTGGCAGGCAGCCCTGCATGCGCTGCCTGTCTCACACTCTCAGCTTCCTGACACAGGGTCTCCAGGTCCTTGCAGCTTTAAATGCTGCAAGGACCTGGAGACCATAGAGGCTCACTGGGGGTGTCTAGAGCATCCCCACTCTCCAGCAGGCTGCTGCCATGGAGGACTGCTTCTTTCGGAAGAAGTAGTCTGGGAACATCTACACATGCCTTCTTCCGAAAGAATGTTCCGAAAGAAGGTCCTCTTTCTGATTCTGAAATGGAATACAGAATCCGGAAGAGGGGGAACTTTCTTCTGGAAGAAATCTGAAAGAGCGTCTTGCATGTGTAGGCACTTCTCAAATCTTCCGGAAGAAGGCACCGTTCTCCCAGAAGATCTTGCCTGTGTAGAAACGGCCCATATCTTGAGAATAGTTACTTTAGTTTCTGCATTACCTGTGCAGATGAAGTCTGTGTTAGAATAGCCAAGTTAATACCTCTGGAGAAGTAATCAACTAAAATATTATATTGATATATGTTTCAAGAAAAAAAAATGGTCTGACAGGTAGCTTTGTAAAAGAGCAGTGGTTCTGAATTTTCCCTTTGCTCTTCCCTCAGAGCATTCTGTTAAGGTCTGACTTGCTTACATCTCACTGAAGTACCATGGAGTAAGACTGAGCTGTCCTTTCAGTAGTAGGCCATCAGCCATGGGGAGGTCACTTTGGTCCTGCCAATACCGTAGTAGGACTGTTTTGGAAGTTGAGTCCTTTGACCCCCAAACTCTTTGGCAGAGTTGAGACATTTTCAGGAACATCATTCTTTGGTTGTTCATCTCTAATTTCCTGAACTTAGCTGACAGAACAAGGTCAGTTTAGATTGACTACTTTCTCAAAAGCCTTTTTTTTTTTTTTGCATTGGTGGATGCTTAAATAGTTCTTTACATAGGGTGTCTGCTGCTATGACTACTTTCATAGTTAAATTTTCGGAAAAAAAGCACTTCAGGCGCAGTAATATATATATATATATATATATATATATATATATATATATATAAACTCAAATACTTCAGGCAAAGTAATATATATATTATATTTTATATATATTATATATAATATAATTATATATATTATATTATATACATATGTCAAAATCTGAAGCAATTTTATATTGTATAATATATATTATATAATTATATATTATATAAATTTTATAAATGAAGCAATATATATTATATTATATATATATATATATATATATATATATATGTCAACATTTGAAGCAAACAGCTATGTACTGAGCAATTCATAGGCTCGCACGACTGCTAGAGCTTCCTTTTCACTTCACTTCCTTTTCACTTCACTTCTCTATTTCTGTGAGATTTCTTAATATGATTGCAACACATATCTGAGCTCCTTTTGGATGCTTTTCTGAGAGCACTGATCCTACATCCTATGAAAATCAGTCAGCTACTATTACTGTTGGATTATTTACTAAATACTATTCCAAACACGGGTAGAGATGCCATGCCCTCCACAGGCCCCCTTTTTTTTTTTGGAAGAGCAGTCCTCAAGGGCCTGATTTTTTGATCCCTGGCCTGTTTTTCTGAAGGAGCCAGGCTGTGTGAATGCTCTCTTTCAAAAGAGCAGATCACACTTTTGATCTGCTTTTTTGTGTGTGGACACATTCTTTCGAAAGAAGTTCTTTCGGAAGAGATCTTCTGTAAGAGCCTCTTTCAAAAGATCTCTGTAGTGTAGATGTAGCCATTGTGACTACTAAGAACCTCTCAAGGGTTTTGTTAGATGAGCTAACTTTTTGTAAGAAGGTCTCAAAATGATTTGTCATGCACAAGAATTTTCTTCCAGTAGGAACACTTTTTGACTTGGGTAAGTCAAATAATGTCTTCAGTTCATCTGAATCTGCTGAATTCCCTTTTTATCCACCCTGCAAGTTTTAACTGCTCCTTTCCAAATTCACCACTGTCAGAGTAAGGCAAGTTTATTGGAAACATGACAAACTGCCTGTAGTTGCCCATATTCATATTTTCTGTGTGCAATGTACCAACATATCTACACACAAACCTGATCTCAGAGATTCTCTTGTGTGGTGTCAAAGATAAGATGAACGGAAGAAGATTGAAACAATACCTTCCAAATGGAATAATGAAATGTAGGTAATGGTATAGATTCTATAGAAAGGGGAATTTGCCAGGAGCACACTGAAGCATCTAACTTTGACATTAGCTAACTGAACAGATATCTGGTCAGCTGAGGAAAGCATGTATCATTCTCTGCACATGTTTTTACTAAGTTGTGTAAGGTTCAGTCAAATCCATATTTTTGCCATGGGGCTTTGGTACTGTAACTATACCTGCACACAATTCAGCAGGTTCATTTAGCTGAGCAAATACCCATTTATCTTCTATTCTTTAATTCTTGCTTTGACTTTCCTGAGCAAGAGAATAGGGATGCAGGGAGTGGGAGGCAAGGTGTGAGAGCAAAGGCAATCGCTGATAGCACTAGTTTTAATTTTACTCCCTTGACAGCTTTCCTAGCCCTGTGAAGACATGAGACATATGTCCACCTCATTTTCTTTCTGACATTAAGGCAGCCCAATTACTGCACTTCATACAGCCTTTGTATCACCAGCAACCATAGTAGGGACTTACTAGCTTTGTATTGTATATATTTTTGTTTAACAGTTTTTCACCCTCTTCCAGTTTTCCGGGAAATTGGCCACAACTGTCCCATGTACAGTTACATGTAAAATCTTACTTGGCCCTTGTAGATCTCCATCCTGGGATCAATTATAATTTGTAAGTCATGACTCCAGACCTAGTATCAATTTTAAAGTTAAGGTTTTGATCATTTAGTACTAAGATGTCTGTTTGCTTCAGGCAGTGGCCCCCAGAAGGGTGGCCCATAATTATCTGAGGAGAGCACTTCCTCTTGGATTATTTCTTGGCAATCTACCTTCTATTGCAAGGTGCCCATTTTGTAGCATCTCCTGCACTTTGCCTCTTTTGCTGGATATTGTTGCCAGCTGTGGTGTAGTGTCTTTCCATATTTTCCACCGCTTTTCTGCCATTAAATTTCTTAGGTCTGCAACTGTAGTTGCATACTGTGCTTATGTCGTATATTACAGCCTCACTTTTTTGTGTCTACTCTCTTTACTATCCCGTGAAGTCTCTCCTATGCTGCTACCTTCTCAGTACATTGCTGTTTCTTGCATTGTCACTCTTACTAGCGTTTTTGTTAGGTGTGAAATCAGGGTCTAACAGAAGCTGTTCAGATAAATTTGTTTCTTGTTTGTGTTCCTTAAGAAGCTATATTGGCAATGAACAGCTAGGCTATTGACTGCAGTAATAAAAGTCTCAGCTGTTTTCCTTTGCTTCCTGGCACATCCTACTGCATTTGGCCCTTTCCCATAGAATACCCTGGCTACTAAATGCATTTGCAATAGCTTTTTTTAAGTGAGTGTTAAGGCACACAGGATGTCACCAGCAGGACCCTCATCCCCTGATTTTCATTTTTTCCATTCAATCACCCCTCCAGCAGTTTCTGAATCTCCTTTTTTGCTAACACCATGTAGCACAAAGACATGAACACAAAGAGCCATGACTCATGCAGCAGTTAGAGATCTCCCTGAACAGGTAGTTCATGTTTATTAAACCCTCTGCTGCAATACATCTTGGTTCTTTCTTGTAGCTGTGGAAGTTCAGGAATTCTAGAGCCACTCAACTCTAACTGCTGAAAAGTCCACTAAATAAAATCCAGAGGTGTGTCATTGAGCATGTGCATAGGAGCCCTTTGACCTGATACCGCTACACACTTGATATCTAATTCCTGCTCAGTCTGGTGGGATTCACATTTCTCTATATCATCCATGGGGGCCCCATTCAGGAGGCCTGCTCAAAAGCCACCTGAGATTAGGTCTCATAGACCAGGTCCCATGCAAAACAGACAAGGAAGAGGTGGTGGTGTTGTCCTTTTAAATCATCCAGCATTTTGGGCACTCACACAGGATGTAGGAAACCCAGGTTCAAATCCTCCCTTTGACCGATGTAGACTAGAGACTTTAATCTCCCCCGTCCCAGTGGAGTACCCTAATCAAGGGAGTATTGGGTAATATATGAGGGGGAAAGTCACCTCCTCTTCTTCAAGAACATGGCTTAGATGCCTAACTCTGGGAAGCGATTCATGACAGTGACCTGCAAGTGTGAAGGTACTTTGCTCCAGGCCAGAATTCACAGCAGGGTGCATAAACATTAAACAATGCAACACTCAGCCTAAGCCCTCCTGGCAGAATCCATAGCTATTTTCACCAGAGCAAGTTGAAGAGCTGCTGAGATGATTGGTTGAACAAATAAAATAAAAATCAGCTCACTTTTTGAAAATCTTGAAAATTTTGTCAAGTTCAAAAAAAGTTTGGTATATTTCCAGCCTTTGTCTGAGAAGCCCTAAATGACCAGGAGAAAGGTTCAGGTCACAGAAACTATGGAATAAAACAATGATTGCCATTAAAGTGTTCTCACAGTTATCCTGCAAGATGGTATGAGAGATTGTATTACTATAGTAAAGTATTATAATACTTTATATTTATATTATAATACTTTACTATAGTAAAGTAATAACATATTACTATAGTAAAAATAACAATGCAGTGTTGTCTTAGGGACCATTTTACCTGTTGTAGGCATTATGCACCCAACAATCACTGGAGTATCTGAGAAATGTGCCTGTCTAACATGTGATACTGAAACCCCAGGCCCTTTTCCATTATTCTGGCTCTTCTCTAGGTAGATCACACAAGGTGCTGCTTAGAGTAGCTCTCTCTCTCTCTCTCTCTCTCTCTATTTTAAATAGCTAGATATCATTCCTCATAGTTTGATCATTTTGTAAGAGAAGAATGAGTTCAGACAGTCCATTTTTTCTCCTTTATCACTCCTGCCATCTTAAAAAGTGGTGGCTTATCTCCTTTGATGGCCTGCCATTAAAATAACCATTAGATATTAAAATACCAAAGAAACCAAAAAATATTCTCAGACTGAAATTAAGCCATGTGCACAGAAGCAGCTGAAGGCATTTGGAGGCTTAAGACTGACATGGGAATATGCCGGAACCCAGCTCAAGGATGAATTTCACCCTGTGTGAGTAAACATTCTTTTGTGTTTTCCCATCAGAGACTCAAAGGCTTTTACAACAAGATTTTACAGTAAGGCTCCTGTTTGCTCCCCTACAAATTATTAAGAAGCAAGGGTTTTTGTTTTCTGGGTTGCTTGTTTTGTTCTGTTTTGTTTTTGCCATGTCAGGTTCATTGCAAGAATAATTTCCTCTTATATGTCTTGCACGCGGCTCTTTTGTGAATGTTACTGTTGTGATGGAGGTTTTCCTACTCATGAGGATTAAGGGTAATATTTTCAGAAAGCACCTAATTGAGGTAGCA
This sequence comes from Carettochelys insculpta, assembly GCF_033958435.1. NCBI lineage: Eukaryota > Metazoa > Chordata > Testudines > Carettochelyidae > Carettochelys > Carettochelys insculpta. The sequence goes on along the minus strand of NC_134138.1, from coordinate 209,363,322 downwards.
GCTTAAGTACCATTTAAAATTTGACTTAAGACTGTAATATTTATAGAAAGTCAGTAGGATCTTCAGTATAACTGTGTAAACAACTACATATCTAGTTGCCTAGTTGTTTCTGTCTATTCTAATCCTAAATTGCTTACGTCCTAAATGGAAAAAAAAACACTTTTATGATTGGAGTTTCCAGCTTTCTGGTGTTGGAGCCATTACTTTCATTTGTGATGACCAGGCCCATATGTCTCCAATTCATTTGTTAATTTTCTTCTTTGTTCTTCTAATACATATATAAAAGGAAAGCAAAATAATACATTACGTACATTTGTGAGTTTGTTTTCCAGTTTAAGTATTATTCTTCCCACCCTTTGTTTCCTCCTCCCCCATGCCTTTATTTCTCAGTCTCCTTACCTCCCATTTCACCTGTCAGTTTCCGCACTTGTATGCCAGATTTAGGCATCACCGTGATCCCCTCACCATCTTCTTGGCTGCCACCTTACCCTATAGGCTACGTCTACACTAGCCAAAAACTTCGAAATGGCCATGCAAATGCAAATGGCCATTTCGAAGTTTACTAATGAAGCACTGAAATGCATATTCAGTGCCTCATTAGCATGCAGGCGCCTGCAGCACTTCGAAATTAACGCAGCTCGCCGCCGCAAGGCTCGTCCAGACGGGGCTCCTTTTCTAAAGGACCCCGCCTACTTCGAAGTCCCCTTATTCCCATCTGCTCACAGGAATAAGGGGACTTTGAAGTAGGAGGGGTCCTTTCGAAAAGGAGTCCCATCTGGACGAGCCACGCGGTGGCGAGCCGCGTCAATTTCGAAGTGCCGCGGCTGCCCGCATTCTAATGAGATGCTGAACATGCATTTCAGCTCTTCATTAGTAAACTTCGAAATGGCCATTTGCATGGCCATTTCAAAGTTTTTGGCTAGTGTAGACACGGTCATAGGGACCTAAATTCAACTCTGGGTAAATTTCTGCTGTAAAATGTTCCCTAGCTTTATGAGTTCCCTAGCTGCCTTGGGGCATCTGCATTGCTACTTCACTCGAGGGCTGCATCTAGACTAGCAACTTCATTCAGAAAAAAGTGCACCTTTTCTGAAAGATCCTGCAACACGCCTACACACAAAATACTCTTTCCATCTGAAATTGAAAGAGTGCAGCACTTTTTCTGGCAGCCCTCTTCCTCTCCCAGATGAGGAAGAGCACCTGTTACTGAAAGATTCTTTTGGGGGAGAAAAAAAACCCACATGTGTAGGCACCCCTGGGGCCCTTTTTTCAAAAGAGCAGGCCTCATAGCACTGGATTTTTTTGATCCCTGGCCAGCTCTTTTGAAAGAGTTGGAGCTGTGTGGATGCTCTCTATCACTTTTTTGTGCGTGGATACGCTCTTTCAAAAGAGGTTTTTCTTTTGAAGGATCACTATAGTGGAGATGCAGCCTATGTGTCTGGATGCTCGTCTCTTCCTCTTGTTTGTAGTGAAGTGGGGCTGGGGGCAGCTAGCCCTCAGTGCTGCCTGGACTGTGCCACGCATCTCCCCAGTGCCTGCCCTTAGCACTGCTGAGAGCTAGGATGACCAGAATTTTTTTTTAAAGGGACACTCTTGTATTTAAGCCCTCTCACACGTGTCCTGACTTTTTCTGAAAAGCAGGTATATTGTCTCATATTTTCTGTCTCCCCCTGTTGCTGGCTGGATCCCTGTGTTTCTTCCTGGCAAGTGAAGAAACAGATTAACAAAGCCAGGCAGGTAATCAGAAGTCACCTACTACAGGGCAGACCCAACAAAGAAAGCAACAGAACCCAACTAGCCCTTACCTAACTAGCTAACCCTCTACAGTTCCCCATCTAGAAGGTCTCTTACTCATCATCAACGCTCTACATCCTATCCTAAATGTCATAGGCAGAGCCATCCTTACCCATACACAGAATATGCAGGTGTGTAGGGCACCCAAAGATTTGGGGCACTGCTGGGTCTTAATGTCCATCCACCTGCCTCTTCCTATGCCTGCTCTGTGGCTCTGCTTCCTCCAAAGAGGATCTAATTAACTCAGAAGTGAAAAAGCCTGCAAGACCAATAAGTACAACCTGTGAAAGAGCCACTCAAGTGGTAATGAAATCAGTTAACAGGCCTTTGCCTACCCCAGGTATATACTGTCCATTCCTGAATTTACTGTGTCAGTTTACATCACCTTCGTTTAAAATGTGTTTTAAAAGTATTTCATTAGTGTGTGTCTGAAGATTGTAAAATCACATCTCAAAAAAATTGTTTCCCCCCTCCAGCTGCCATCAGGCTCAGGGGCACCAGTCTAATAATACTGCATATGGCCCCATAAACCCTAAGGGTGGCTCTGGTCACAAGATTGAGGTTATTTTTATCCCCTTTACTGTAAATTCTAAGGAAAACAGTAGACTGCAATTCTGATTTGTAGTCTCTTTCAGTTTTATCACTTTTCAATCTCAGTGTTAGGGAAGAGCTGTGTAAAAAATGATTGTCAGCCTATCAAATCAAGTAGTATTCCAATGTTAAGACAGTCCAGCATGTAGTATTACCATCATCTGCATGCTACTCCAAGGCATTAATTTACTGATGTCTTACTTGCATGACAAAGTTGTAACAAGAGCAAAAACATAACATAATATTAATCGCTTTGATTGGTGAAAGAGATTAGGAAAGTGCATGATCTCATGATAGCTTCGATTTTCATACTTGTACAGCCTATCTTTGTAAATAACTTGAATTTTTCTTGCAATGAGCAAATGTCTGTAAATGTTCCCATCAGTCTCGTTAAATAAAAATGTTGCCACATTGGTGCCCATTGTTTGATTACCTTTTATGGCTAAATTCTGTCAACAGCTCTGCACCAATATGCAGTGAATTGTAGGATCAGTAGCTTTAGACTGTAAGATTGTTCTCACAAGGATTGTATTCTTCTGTGTCTTGGACAGCAATGAGTATGTCATCAGAGCTTCACAAACGATAACTTAAGAGATGGGTGGCTTCCCACTTTTAGTTTACTTTAAAGAGAGAATTGTAATTTGATTGACATAATAAATGGTGTATACTTTTACCTACTTCAAGGAGTAAGGAAGCAGGTATCTCATCTTTTAATTCTGATTTTAAATTAAATCCCAGTATTCTGAATAGTCAACTGGCTTCAATGTCATAAGTATGATCCTGATGCAGCAACCAGATCTGCGGGGGACCTTGTGTTATCTGATTCTCCATAACTAAAATCTGCATAAAATTTCAAACCACCAAATCAACTCACTTTTGAAAAAGTAGACTTGCTCAAAGTAGTAACGGTGTGGAATACTGGATGTGGTCATTGGTTTAATGGACCCAGGCAGTGCAGTTGAGTGAGGCTAGATAAGCTAAGTGGGAATCACTGTTTGTGGGAAGAACTCCTTAGAAATTGCAAATATAACCTTGGATGCCTCAGTCAAGGTACCATGCCTGCTGTACTTGTTGCTCATGCTTGCAAGCTGAGAGTTCATTTGTAGCCTGTCCTACCTACGTCTAGCTATCCTGGTAATGACAATGGCAAAGTCTGCTTTTCTTTGTTTTTACTCAGCAAGAAGGGTACCACTTCAGTTTTTAGATGCTGACTTGAACCTCACAGAGATCCATTCCCTTGTCACTGCAAGATTATCAACTGGAGTTAAATGTGGAAAACACTTGAGTGTGGAACCTGATTGGCCATTTACTAGAGAGTACATCTAACAGGTGGCATCTTACACACCTGGACTCTTTAATTTTTGTTGGTTGCTCATTTACTTCCAGGAGAGGTATACAGTGTGATGTTTGGCTTGGCAAATCCTACAAGGTTTGTGCCCTGCCTGTCATCAGCACTACCTTGCGAGATATTCTGGCTGTCTTTGAGGTGCTCTATTTTAAGCAGAAAGTGACTGATAAGACCTTTCTGATAAAGGAGTGGGGATTACCTCTGCTTAGCGTGACAAAACTTGTTTCTGATGCACCTTGAGGGAATGGCTGGACTAGAATATGAGTGGGATGAGGGTGAGGGATTTATTTATGGACTGCTAAGATGAATATGTGCATTGCATATTTTGAAAAATTGACCCAGTTCAACGTCTGTGTCTGAAGACTGGATAATGCACTGGCTCTGCTAGAGAGATGCTTTTAATAGAGTTACGTGAGTGAGAGAATAGAATGCATAACGCTAAGCCTGGTTTATGTAAATATTTTTAGCGTACTATCAAGGTTCCATTTGCTGCCAGAACTTGACCTCTGGTAGCTATTTGCAAATGCAAAGTAACATCTTTCTGGAAAGCAAGCTCAGAAGTAGCAGGATTTGCTATTTAGATTTCACTGTCAACTAGTGGCTGATAAAATTCAATTCAAAATACTTTGTTGACATGTTGAACTACGTAAGTGGTGCCAAACTGTGGGGTTTAAAAAAAGAAAGAAAACAGATCCTTAAATACTCTGTCTCTGGAAGTGGGTACAATCTGCCCAGGGACTCCCCATGCTGGAGCAGGGACTCCCCATGCTACGAGCCCTCAAGGACAAGGACAAGGACAAGGACGGAGGGTCCAGGAGTGTCCATAGAAGAAGGGGCATAAGCATTGGTTCTCAATTGCCTGATTGCTTCCTTGCTTGCTTCCTTGTGGTGGAAGGCATATATTTAATAATGCTTAAAGGCTGGGAGGATTAATATACTCTGGCAATTGAACCTATTATATCTATCAATCTGGCAGAAGAAGGGTACTTTCGAAAGGAGCTCTTACTTTCAAAGGAAACCTATCTACATGGCTGCTTTGCATTTCAAAAACAGCACTTCTGGAATGGCAAGTGTCTGCCATCAGGCAAATGAGGCACTGAACATGCAAATCAGAGCCTTATTTGCATTTTCAATTAGCCGCATTTGCATGCCCCTTTCAAAAGGGAGGGGCAGTGTAGATGTGGCCTGAGTGTATCCAAGTCCCCAAGTAACCTCTCACACATCTACACCACAGTTATTTTGAAATAACTTTGCTCACATCTACATTATGCAAATGCTATTTCAAAATAAGCCATGTTGGTGTCCAATGGCACTATTTAGCAACAGCTCTGTGTGTCCAGAAATGCTATTTTGAAATCCGTTTTGTATGCAGCTGTGTTATTTAACAATAAGATATTTCAAAATACCTCTGTAGTATAGCCATAGCCTTATAGTGCCCAAAATCTCCCAGTTTGGCTGCAGTAGCTTCTGGGAGATAGGCCTGATTCTAAGAAACTCCTGGTAAAGCTGGGTGGGCTGGCAACCCTATTCTAGGTGTTTATACTCCTGTCTCCAATTATTAATAAGTTGCATTAATTTCTTAGACCACAATGATGTATAGGAACTGTCTAGCTATATTCTGCTAGCCAAATTGCTCTTGTAGTGCAATACAGAATACTATGCTCTTTGTGTTCACTTGTCCATCTCTGAGCACGAATATACAAAAACTGGGTCACTATCATAGGCCTGCACTTTTCCCAGCAAAAAACAAAGCCTTTAATACAACTTTTTCCACAAGTCCATGCGCTAATGAAACAGGCTTCAAACTACAACAAAACCCACTCGCCCAATTATTTATGGTCTTCCTATTACAGGTTCTGTATTATCTATTATTGTTATTATTAAAATACTTAGCAGATACATTATATTGTATCCAAATCTACAGATTCCTCATTACCTCAGATGACCATGGTTAGTAGGAGCTTTATAATGATGTTCACACTAGGATTTGCAGCAGTATAACTATCAAATTAAGAAGTCACGTACCTCTAATCAACACCGTTCTGCCATACAATGTGCTGGCATAGACCAGCCCTAACTCTTCTCACTTTGGAGGGAAACCTGAGGGCAGGTAACAAGGGAATCTAAATCTCTCTTCCTTGAGGTGTGCCCCTCTAGGGTGGGGTGGGCAATCTTTTTTGTCCAAAGGCCGCATCTGGTTAGAGAAATAGTGTGATGGGTGATGATTATAGGGCTGGGGCAGGGGTTTGGGGTGTAGGAAGGAGTGCAGGAGGGGGACCAGGGCAGAGGGTGCAGGGTGCAGGAATGGGCTCAGGAGAATTTCTGGGTGCAGGCTTCTTGTCAGCGGCAATGTGGGGTGACATCTGCCCCCCCCAGCCTCTTGCCACTCCCAGAAGTGGCCAGTGCACCCAGCAACTGCTCCTGTGTGTGTGGCTGGCTGTAAAGAGAGGGGGAACACATTTCACTGCATGCTGATTTTCCTGAAGGGACTATGGTCACAGCATCCAATGGCTGCACTTCCCTGTACCTGGCCAATGGAAGCTGGACGGATGGTGCTTGCCGGTGAGAGTAATGTGCAGAGCGCTTGCACTTCTCCTCTGCCACAGGGGTGGCAAAGACATGCCAGCAGCTTCTTGGAGAAGCCCAGGGCCAGGTCAAAGGGGAGCCTGCCATAGCCTCACTGCATGACTGGATTGATAATCCTAAAGGCATGATTAAAACTCCTGCAGGCTGTTGTTCCCACCACTCTTCTACGGTGTGGGAGAGTTAGCTGAAAGGGAGGTGCTCCTTATATGTGCCTGGGCCACTTGTCATTAGCTTGACTCAGTACCTTACAATACCCCTAACAAGGTAGAATCCTCATTTTATAGATGGAAAATGAAACAGAGAGATTGAAGGACCAGTTTATGGCCATTCACCAAGAAAGCTTCACAGCACCAGAGGAATTCATGAGCAGCAGGTTCCCATAACACCTTTCCCAGCTAAAAGGGATGTGAAATGTCCCTGTTTGATAATCAAGATTCTTCTTGCAGTAAAGCAGCATGGGAACACATTTGGTTCAAATACCATAACGAGCAGCTATTCTTGCCCATTTATGGCAGGCTCATAAACTAAACTGTAGTTCAAAGAGCCTTTCCATATGACCACTTTGAATAGATTGCTCCTGTTCCGCCACTGTGGGGAAAGAGTATTTTAGCACTTAGACCTCACCAATCACAGGGAGGTGTCTTAACTACTTGAGAAAGAACAGATGTTCTCCCACAATAGGGATAAGAATGGGCTAAAAAATATGTCTTTGTTCAGTGGTAAGTACAGCATGCAGCACACCGGAGCACATGCTGTAGAATAGGCTGATCTCAATCTCATTTTAGAAATCCTTCACCAGGAATACCTGCCTAAGCCTCCACTCACTCTTAACAGTTGCCATAAAGTCTGCAAATCTACCAGACCCTAAAACTCTGATGGCCTTAAAGGTGCTCGCATAATCTCTCTAGTTATGTTCTTTACACAAAATCTTATGCAAAAAAGGCTTTATTTTATAATGTAGAATTCCTGAACAAGTTTACCAAAACTGCGTGGCAATTTCAAATTGCTAAATCCCTAAGAAATGAAACAAAAAAAAAATCATATCAGGTAGTTCTGCAGGTTTACTAACACTGAAAAGTTTCAGATCAATGAATGTCACTGAAGTAAATTTTAAGATCCTTATTAGTTTTTGCACAGTGCTTTCTTGGACAAATTCCAGAGGATTGCAGAATATGGCAATCTGCTACTCTGGTTCAGTGTAAATTGGGAGGACTCAGCATCCCACAGGACTGGGCCCAAATTAATCTGGAATATCTTCCCTACAGATTACCAAACAATAAAACAATGCATTTCTTTTGTGTGTTGTAGATGATTTAATAAGTGAAGTAAATAATGACTCATAGGTTTGGAAAAGGCCTCTGGAAGTCATCGAGTCCAACCCCCAGCTGAAAGCAGGACCAATCCCAACTATCCCCCACTTCACTTCCCTGCAAGAATCAGAAGTCTCCTCTACTTGTGCCTCCTTTACATTTATCTGACTTATTCCTGACCACCACGCAGGGCAGTCCATCAGTTTGCTCCATCTACAGATCATTCCATTAACAGCCCTTGTCGTGTTAAGCATAGCTTTTTGTCATGCCAAACCTAAACACAATAATCTGCTCTGGATTTGCAATTATTCCTGTGACTTGTTTCTAAATTCAACAGTTTTTGAAGTGCTGCTTGTATTTCACAGCTGTAGAGATGACAAGTTTGTGTTTGTCCTTCAAGAAAGAAATTACCCTTCTTGAGTACAACCATTTTAGCAGAAGTTGGTCACTGTGAGGCGGAACTCCTTTGTGACATGAAAACTAAGAACCAGAATACTGTTTCAACTGGTATCATCTCTACTCTCTTCCTGTTCTGATTCTCAGATGAGAAGGGAATTATTAAGAGCTGGACCAGATGTTTCAAGAGGAGTTCTGCTAGGTTTGCAGCCGGTTGTCAGGTTCCCAGCACCATGTTGTTTCTTTCTTTCTTTTTTTTTTTTTTTTTTGGAAAATGTTGATGGGTGGTGTTTCTGTTAGTACTGGATATAGCAAATTTCATACACAGCTTTCTGGCAAGGGAATCTCCCATCAACAGCAATGCAACTCCACATGCTGCCAAGTCTAAAACCACTTGTGTTTGAAGTGAATGCATGATAGGGGACAGCGGTTAATTGATTACAGATGAGTAGGTGGGAGAGGCATGCTCCATTTACACCGTGGAGCTCACATAGAGCTACTTCACCAGAATTCCTTCTTAACTGGAGAGAGGCAGGTGCTAGCAACAGTGAACAGGCTACCAAGTGTACTATATTTTGAATGTTGCTCCTCTGCACAGAGAATGACTTTCAATTACGGAGAATTCAGTGAAGCACAGCACTTAGATGGGATCAGACAGCTTAACTGCTGGTTAGTAAAGACATTCTTCTGTAATAATCAGAACTATTGACCCAAAGCTTCTTACTTAAAGAACATGTTAAAAACTAGGTCCCTAGTCAAAGGATAAAACCTACAGTGAACCCAGAGAGAGATTATCTGAAAATAAAAATTATCTGTGTGGTGGGGGGAGTGGTGCTTAAATTGACGTCCCAGGTGATTGAGCTTCTTGCTTTGCAATTAAATTGTGAACGTACATACTGTAATGTATGCACTTGGTTCAATAACGTCTCTCACCATCCACACATCTTGATGCCAGACTTGAACAGAAGGAATAAATAGACCATGGCAGAGTGTAGAATAAGGCCACTTCACAAATGGCTGCCACAAGCCTCCAGTGCAAACATAGCTGGACCAAGGTGAATTCTCCAGGTCAAAGGCCATGTATATATTAGCAAGAATGCTGGAACTGGCAGCACACACCATACTTTGCGTGTGAGTATACAGAAAGTTTCTAAACCCTGGTCTGTGGTTTCATAAGCGCTGAAATTCCTGCAGTCTTTTTAAAATTAATGTTTTTTTTTTCCAGAGCTGAATGGTAGCCATCTATAGCACTGTTTCTTAAACAGGACCTGAAACAGATACCTGTTCTACAGGATTTCAAATTACTCATTCTGCTGCTGCACTACTTCTCAGAAGAGTTTAGCCAGACTTAGTAACATATAAGCCGTGTCTACACGTGCACGCTACTGCGAAGTAGCGGCACTAACTTCGAAATAGCGCCCGTCACGGCTACACGCGTCGGGCGCTATTTCGAAGTTAACTTCGACGTTAGGCGGCGAGACGTCGAAGTCACTATCCTCATCAGGAGATGGGGATAGCGCCCTACTTCGACGTTCAACGTCGAAGTAGGGACCGTGTAGTCATTGCACGTCCCGCAACTTCGAAATAGCGGGGCCCGCCATGGTGGCCATCAGCTGAGGGGTTGAGAGATGCTCTCTCTCCAGCCCCTGCGGGGCTCTATGGTCACCGTGGGCAGCAGCCCTTAGCCCAGGGCTTCTGGGTGCTGCTGCGGCAGCTGTGGATCCATGCTGCAGGCACAGGGTCTGCAACTCGTTGTCGGCTCTGTGGATCTTGTGTTGTTTAGTGCAACTGTGTCTGGGAGGGGCCCTTTAAGGGAGCGGCTTGCTGTTGAGTCCGCCCTGTGACCCTGTCTGCAGCTGTGCCTGGCACCCTTATTTCGATGTGTGCTACTTTGGCATGTAGACGTTCCCTTGCAGCGCCTATTTCGATGTGGTGCTGCACAACGTCGAAGTTGAACATCAATGTTGCCAGCCCTGGAGGACGTGTAGACGTTATTCATCGAAATAGCCTATTTCGATGTTGCTACATAAGCTATTTCGATGTAGGCTTCACGTGTAGATGTAGCCATTGAGGGTTTTAAAAGCTTTTAAATTTCTAAAATTTTCAGGAAGAAGGGGCCTCCGGAAAAAGGACTTCCTTCCAGAAGACCCCCCCCCAGAGGGCCATGCTTCTAAACAGCGTTTTGGTGTCCAGACGAACATCTTCCAGACTCCAAATCATGTGACCTTATGCTAATTAAGCATGGGGAATTTGCATCTGCACCTCATTAGCATACTGCAGGCTGTTTATTAGCATGCCACTTTCGAAGAAATTGGCATGTGTAGAAACAGCCAAGATGAATTTGATTGAATTATTTGAGTGTTTCAGAGGAACTAACTATGTTTCAGGGAGATAAAGACTTCACAAATGATACAGGACACAGCTTTCTTAGGGACACAAATTGTAAGACTTCATTTGGATTTAGTTTCATTTGAACAAAAATTGAAATATTCAACTTTTGGGTTCACCAAAACTTTCAAAAGAGGTTTATGTCAAACTGAATCTTTCTCTTCAGTTTCTCAGAATGGAACAAGCTAAATAAGATTATTAGAATGACTCTAATGATAAAAACTGTCATTTTGGTTTTGATCCTCTCTTTGGCCGTGTCTACACTAGCCCCAAACTTCAAAACGGTCATGCAAATGGCCATTTTGAAGTTTACTAATGAAGCACTGAAATACATATTCAGCGCCTCATTAGCATGCGGGCGGCCACGGCACTTCAAAATTGATGCGGCTCGCCACCGCGCGGCTCATCCCAACGGGGATCATTTTCGAAAGGACCCCACCTACTTTGAAGTCCCCTTATTCCCATGAGCAGATAGGAATAAGGGGACTTTGAAGTAGGCGGGGTCCTTTCAAAAAGGAGCCCCGTCGGGGTGAGCCGCATCAATTTTGAAGTGCCACAGCCGCCCGCATGCTAATGAGGCACTGAATATGTATTTCAGCACTTCATTAGTAAACTTCAAAATGGCCATTTGCATGGCCATTTCGAAGTTTGGGGCTAGTGTAGACGTAGCCTTTGTGTTTCATGCAACAATTCAGTTTTCTTTCTACACTCCTTATCTCTTAGCTAGACTGTATGCTTCTGTCATGGTTACTGTATGCTTAGACCCCTTTTAGTGCACACCTTTGGGGACATGTTTTATTTCCTTCACCCCGCCTTCGGTGGAGCCACATGATCCTATCATTCTTAGACCAGGTCTCTGCGCTGTAGCACCCTATTAGCCAACTGTGTTAGCCCAACAGGTGCAACTGTGTTTAGTACCTACAAGCCATTTGCTTCTGGCCTCCTATGAGCAGCAGCTGAATAAAATATCTTCTTCAAAACAATACATTATTTATTCATGCAAAGGTACATAATCAGAAACAATAGTTAAAACATTAAAGGCCTAGATGTACACATCCCCTGATCTAAAAGTTAAGCTACACCTTTAAACATTCAGCCTAGTTACCATCATCTCTAGCTGGGAAATGCAGATGACCTTGCTGGGTTCTCTTCTTCTTCTGTGCATCTCTCAGCCTCTCCCTCTGGGCAGCTGCTGACAGCCCTTTGAAGCCCACTTACACTTTAGATCAATATCAATAAGATTTTGGTGTCCCTTTTAATCCTAAATATGGGCCTGAGAAGAATAAACCTTGCTAGCTTCATAGACACTGTAACATGGGGGACAGTCTCTGCCATTAATAGCTTCTGCATGGTCTTTTCAAGGATTCTTGTCATTTTCTATGACGTTATCTTCCCTTTTGCAATTGTTTACTATCATTCTGATCTCCTCAAAAAGTTTTTTTTTTTCCTGGCTTTGATTTAACTCCACCGAGTCAAGAAGGGTAATATCACACAAATAAATGGAGAGGAACATTTACTAACAAGAAAATGCAAAAGCCCCCCTGACACCATCTAGCTAGGTCCCTCATTCTGCTTAGTTTGTCCTGTAATTATCTTGATTGCAGGCCAGATACACACTCTAAGGCTTATGCCACTCCAATTTTTCACGACTTGTCAGGCTAGATGAAATGTGTGGTCGTTACTGTTTTCCCCATATATTGAGGAATTCCTCCCATTACAGTTTCCCTTTTCACTACATTGATTCAAGGCAGTCCAATAAAGGAAGACATTCTGTTGCTGTCAGAAACTCCTCACCCCCTTGCCAGGGGGAGTCCTAGACTTCTGAAGTCCCCTGTTGCAACTGTTATGTGGAGCCTAGAAGCCTCATAAGAACAACCATATCAGGCCCGTCTATGGAGTGATTTTTCCATGAAAACATTTTGTTGTTGTCTTGAGTCCAAGAAAAAAAGCCAACTGTGTTCCTTACAGGCACATTCTGAGCTTTTCTTTAAATGTCACACAATTTTGACTTCGCCTATTGCCAAAATGCTTCTCCCTGCAGCTTATACTTTTGCATTATGCATTTATGTAAAATGCATTTAGCCTTTGAAATTTTCATCTTTATTCTACAGGCAAAAATTATGGACTGGCTTCTACTTACACAAATCCAGAAATAGTTATCTGAGTTACTATATAATTTAATTCTTTAATCTGAATCTAAACTTAACACCGCACTTCTCCTTTGCCTGAAGTTTGATTGACTGGCATAAAATCACCCTGTAACTATTGTCTTTGATTAATGCTTTAAGAGCTTGTATTTCCATTTAGTCTTTTCATGATTGTTTTCTGAATACAATATCTATGATAATTTTAATCCTCGTTACTTTTCACCAGATGCTGCAGAGTGCCTTTTCCTTCACAGCCTCATCCACTGTAATGTCATCATAACTTCTGTTAGAAAGTTCTGCCTGGGGCAAATCTAGTGGATCTGCAGACATTTCAAACTCCAACGATGATATTTGTTACAATTCCATCTGTGTTACAAAATGTTTTTCCATCCATGAAAACACTTCCCTTATTCCAATACCTATTCTGTCATTTTACTGTGCCCAAGAATATTTAATTTTTCATCATTATTCATAGTTTTGCTGCACAATGAATGGCTAAATGTAGGGGAGTTATGATCCACAAGCTGAATTTTTAAATTATTTGATTAAAACAATTATCTGCATTTATCTCAATCCCTTCAAACATAACCAATGTGATAGGAGTTTCTTGCTGCTAAAGGTAAATCCCATGGTAATTGAGTAGATATTGCGACTGCATGAAATTCCTCTCTAATAACAGGTTTGTTTAGTTCCCTGTTGCACCCAGTTTTAAACAATTTTGCACTTCTGGTGTGGTGCAAAGAGGCCAGAGGTGATGATTAAATCTGGCTTAGTATTTTAGAAGAATTGCCATGGAGCTCTTATTCTCATTGAAGAAAAATCAAGATTTTATGTTACACAAGACTCATTAGATCTGCCTCATTTTGCATGGGGGCAGTTATGCAGTATATCTTCCATGTTCAATGTGTGGTTACAGGACTTGTTTAAACACACACCATTGAAACCCTGCACTGAACAGAAAATTACTAATTTCCTTCTGTGCATTTCTATAGCACCTTCACCAGGGTATCTGAAAGATTCTCAAAATAAATCAGTTTATCTTCACAGCGACCCTGGGAGCGAGAATTCATATTATCCCTTTTTTACAGAAGGGCTGTGTCTAGATGACACCAATTTGTCAACAGAAGTTTTTGTTGGAAGATATCTTCCGACAAAACATCTTTCGACAGATTGAGACCAAACTGCCAAGTGGCTGCTCTCTCAACAAAATGACCAACCAGAAGCACAGCAAACAGGGCTGCCCAGCGTCCCAGAAGCCCTGTCTGCCAACAAGGGCTGCCTGGAACATGCAGACCATCTTTCTTTCATCAGATCTGTGTCAACAGAGGCATTCTGCCTCATGGGGAGCGGGATAAAACTGTTGACAAAAGTGCCGCATTCTGTCACCAGCACACCTTGGGAATCTGGAAGCTCCCTGCATTTTGTGCAGGGACCCATTTCTTTTCCCTCGGTATGCCAGCAGACCTGCATCTCCCATGGTGCGCTTGTGGGCATGTGAAAAAGTAGTTTGGCCTGGAGTTGCAGCTCATAGGAGAGAATGGGGTGATGAGGTAACAGAACTCCAACTCCCACAAATCAACACAGCAAAAATTACAGATGGAGTTCAATGTTGGACCGAAAATGAAACATTTTGGCTCAGCAAGTGCGAATATGCTGAGGTGTATGAAACTCACCCAAAACAAAATATTTTGGTGGCCAGAGTGACATTTAGATCAGCTCCTCTGACCTTCTATAGCCTATAAGCCATAATACTTGATATTGCTTCTCTATAAAGGGTTGTCAGTATCTGACAACCCTTCCTTAACCCTTTTTCATGCTTGTTAACCCTCTAATGAATTATGAAATCAGGGCAGAAAGATAAGGCCGCTTACTGGGACACCAGAGCTACGTCTACACTAGAGTGCTACTTTGACAGAGCATCTTTCAAAAGGCAGGACAGGGCTGGTGCCATCAACAAACACCATCGAAAGGGCCCTGTGGCACATCAAAAAGGGCTGCCTGGGATGTCAAAGGAGAGCATCTGCGCATAACAGTGGCCTCTTTAAAAAGAAAGGGCCAGGAAAGGCTGCAGGGGGCACAAACCCTTCTGGGGCCACAGCAAGCCTCTGCTTTAAAGGGCCCCTCCCAAACACACTTGGCCTGCACAGCACGAGGCCCGCAGAGTTGCTACAATACCTTCAGACACACTGCCCGCAGCAAAGACCATGGAGCAGCAGCAGCTCGACACCCAGCTGGTTGCCACCAGTGGATCAGCCGCCCTGCTAGCCACAGCCCCGGTGGCCACCCAGCAGCTCCTGGCAGGGGAGCACCCCCCCACCCCGCAAGGAGCAGAAAGGGATGCCCTAGAACATCGGGTCCTCTTGGCTGCCTCCAGTGCGTTCCACCAGCTCTGGAGCCACCTGACCAGCTCCGCGTGGTGGGAACAACTGATCATGGGGGATTAGGATGACAACTGGTGGCTCCAGAATTTCCAGATGCGGCGCAGACCTTCCTGGAGATCTGCCGGTGGCTGACCCGCACCCTGGGACGCCACGACACCCAGCTGAGGCACACCCTCCCCATGGAGAAGAGCGTTGCAATAGCTGTTTGGAAGCGGGCCACTCCAGACAGCTACCACTCCATGGGACACTAATTCAGTGTGGGCAAGGCCTCAGTTGGGACCATTGTGATGGAGGTAAGGAGGCCCAGGCATGTACCCACTGGGGGGTGCAGGCCATGGTGGACAGCTGGGGCCGGTTCCAGGACATATATGTGGGCTGGGCTGGCTGCACCCATGACACACAGGTCTTCTGGAACTCCAGCCTGTGCTGCTGGCTGGAGGTGGGGACCTACATCCCCCAGAGGGAGATCCCGCTGGAGGACATCACTGTGCCCCTCTGCCTGGTGGTCAGCTGTGCATACTCACTTCAGCCCTGGCTCATGCAACGCTACACGGGCCATCTCACACCAAGCCAGGAGTGCTTCAATGGCCAACTCAACCATGCCTGCCAGGTGGTTGAGCGCACCTTCAGCTGCTTGAATGGGTAGTGGCGCTACCTCCTTGCCCAATGTCCCCCAGGTGGTGGGTGCTTGCTGCACTCTACATAAGATTGTAGAGAGTAAGGGGAGAGCCTTTGTGCAGGGGTGGGCAGTCAAGGCTGACATGGGCTACCCGCAGCCAGCCGCTGCCCCTAGCCGCTAGGCCTACCGTGGGGAGAAGCCAGGTCCAAGAGTCCTGTGCTGGTACTTTGACCAGGGGCCCCAGTCACCACTGCCCAGGCCAACCTCGGCGGGCCTTCTGCACACCGCCACCCACCTCCCGCACACTCCCCCCACTTCGCACACACTCACTCCCCCCAACCCCCACCGAGCACAAGGCACACAGTGGCTTGAGAAAAATAAAACTATTGAAAATACAAGAACTACATGTAATACTTATTTTTTTTCTAACAAACAGTAGGGCTAACTATTTACAGGGGGCAGGACTCACTATGTACAGAGGGAGGGGGACCTAGGTGACCCAGGCAGTAGGCCATCTCTCCAGGGAAGGGGTGAAGGGCCATGACCCCCACCAGTTCTGGATCCCATGCCACTGCCTTATCTGGCATCCCTGGAGAGGCTGGGCAGGGGCAGGGAGGACCTGCCCTGTGACCCACACCCCCCATCCCTTTGTGGGCACCAGACCCCTGTCCCTTGTTCCCTGTCTGTGGGTGTGGTGGCCCTGTGGATGGCCCTTTTATGTGGTCCACCCCTCCCCCACCATTCCCCCTGGGGGCAGGGGGCAGCACTGTTCACAGGAGTAGGTGCTGAGGGCACTGGTGGCCATGCCACCATCCTGGGGCTGTGGGCCATCTGGCTGAAGCCTGGCTTGAGGTGCAGAAGTAGAGGTCCATCGCCAGCTCCCCTCCTCACTGGACCACTCTGCTTCCTCGGTGCCTGGCCCCATCTCAGGCCCTCGTGATGCAGGGCTGGTCAATGGTCCTGGCTCCTGCTCCTCAACCGGCTGGGGCTCCTTGGCTGCAGTGTCGAGGACGGCCAGTGGGGAGGAGGTGTCCTAGGGGCCCAGGATGGCCCTGAGCTCCCAGTAATTGGGGCAAGCACTAGGGGCAGCCCCCGATCGGCTGGCTGAGTCCCGAGCCCAGGTGTAACCCTTTCACAACTCTTTCACCTTACTCCTGACATGGTTAGGAGTGTGGGCAGGGTGACTCCAGGTGGTCAAGTCATCAGCCAGCTGGATGAAGGTGGCCACATTCTGGCGCTTGCTCCCCATAACCCGGAGCACCTCCTCCTCCTGCCAGAGCCCCGGCAGGTCCTGGAGCTTAGCCTCACTCCAGGAGGTGCCATGCTTCTTCCCCCCGGCCGGACCCTTGAGAACCCTGGGGTTGGTGGCGGGGGTGGGGGAGGGGATTGGGACTGCTTCCATGCCTGGCTGCTCTCCATCTCCAGCAGGGAGCTTCAGGGGGTTGCTCTGAGGTGTGCAGGGGCACCATGTGTGATGGGTGCCACCTGCATGCTGTAAGCTTCCTGCCACGGCATTGCCTGGTCCATGTGGCTTTAAGAGCCACTGCACGCACAGACCATAGGGCTCTGCAGGGGCTGGGCAGCACATCTCCACATCCCAGCTGATTGCCGCCATGGCAGATCCCACTCTTTCGAAGTAGCAGGATGCGGAGCGTCTACACACATCCTTTTTTGAACTCAGACATCGAAGTAGCACCCTCTTCCTATTTTCTGGTTGGAATAGCGGTTTCAATGTCTGTGGCACCTAACGTCGATTCCGACTTCTAAGTAGCACGTGGAATGTGTGGATGTGATGTGCGCTACTTCAACATGGTGCCTGCTCTTTAGATGTAGCAGGCTAGTGCATACGTGACCTAGCTGAATGCCTGATCAGGATGGAAACAATCTCCAGTGGTTTGATTCAAGCTGTACCACACTCTTACTCATTTTGTACTAGGCTGGACTAATTGTTACCAGGAGTACCATGGAAACCCTATAAACAACACAAATAAGAAATGAACCCCCAAATGAAAAAACAATATTAGCAATGCCAACATTGTTGCATCTTAGTATTCCTGGCCTTCCACCTCCACACACACCCCATTAGTGCACTGTGGGCGTGTGCTTATTCACAGCTCTGTCTCCACAGGGACAGCGATCAGAAACATCTCAAAGTACATTATGCCTACTGCTGTTTAGTTTAAAGTTGTGTGTGGGCGTCTGCAGCATTTGTTCTGTTCTCCAGTTGGTTTGTTGATCTCCTGGTGGTTTTACTGAGAGTGGGAACTTAGAAACAGAGAATGGGATAGAAGCTGCAATGCTAATTAGTTAAATACCACATTCCCACTCTGGGAGGGTATTGTGAAAGCTTGAGAGAGCCAGGAGAGTGGTAGAGCCCACTGAGGTTCTCCTCCTTAAAAAGCCGCAACACAATCAACCTGATTATTGTAAGTTGTACAGTTCCTCCACAGCCCACAAGCTACAGTTACTACTCTGTGCTCTCTCTGGGCAAGATTGAGTGGAGTAGTTGGCCAAGGGATCCTTTCAGTTAGGATCTTCAAGTTCATCACCCCTGGGACTGGTCTATCCCAACCTCCTCCTCCATGCCATTAAAGAGAAACACAGCAGTACAATACTGCACTCATTTTACTCCACTCTCTTGTGTGACTTCTGTGTCGGGTCTGAGAATATGTGCTCAATGGAAGCAAACCAGTCTCTGACCAAAGATTTGCCTGCTTTTGGTGAGCCTCAGTACCCCTGAGGAATATAGCCTATGTTTAGAACATGGGAAGATGACAACCCTCTACCTCCCAAAAAAAACTTTAAAAGCTTTAAATTTGACATAAAGAAATATTGTAGTAGAGCTGGTCAAAGAAAAAGTAAAAAGAGAAAAAAGCCTTCCAACTAAATATTTTTTTGCATCAGCGGATGCGATTTTGTCAAAATTTCTGAAGGAATTTGTTGATTATGATGAACATTCATTTGTCAAAAAATAGAAACAAAGCATTTGAAGAAGTTGACACTTTTGTTTTGATTTGATTGGAGCTGACTATTTAGATTTTCCATTTGAAAACATGTTATATAAATAATCCAATTTTGATTTTATTTCATAAAATATTTTTATATTATTGGAATAAATTGTTTTTTTCTTTCAAAACTGTTTTGGGGCATTTCAGACTTCAAAGTGTGGGATTCAAGTAGACTGGAAAGCCCATGTTTCACTCAACTGTTTATTGGAGTTATTGTATAAAGCTGATGTACACCATTCAGTGTCAGAAAACCAATAGTCTCTACATTATAAAATGTATGCAGATGTTATGGCACACAGACCTAGAGACTTACAAGGTGCATCTACACATCCCTTCCCTTTTGGAAGGATCATGCAAATGCAGCTGATGGGAAATGCAAATGAAGCATGGATTTAAATATCTCATGTCTCATTTGCATATTCCCATGTGATCTGGCTTTCCAAAGAGTCATTTCAGGAAGCCAAAGCAGCTGTGCAGACAGGGTTCCTTCGAAAGGAAACCCCTTTTTCAAAAGCACCCTACTTCCTGAAAAAAATTAGGAAGAAGGGTGCTTTTGAAAGGGGTCAGGGGATTTCCTTTCAAAGGAACCCCATCCACACGGCTGCTTTGGCTTCCAGAAATGGTTCTTCTGAAAGCCAGATCATACCAGAATAAGCATATGTGGTGTAAGATATTTAATCCACATCTCATTTGCATTTCCAGTTGTCTGTATTTGCATGCCCCTTCCAAAAGAGAGGGGCTGTGCAGATGCAGCTAGTGTCTACAGAAGGTTTCCCACAAATTCACATACCAGATAGCCCTCTCCAAATAAAATTATAATGTACAAGTCTTTCAACAAAATGTCTATATACATTTTACAGCTGTATAATGCATAAAACAATGTTCATTTCCATTTGCTAAATGAGAATAGTTATGTGTACTTCTTCTGTAATGGCACACTGTTTGTTATCAACATGAGAAGTAGATGTAATTTAATTGAAATTAAAACAGCAATAACTTGCCATCTACCAAGGAGAATTTTGGAGCCCAGTTCTTGCATACTGTTTATTAGTTTCCTTGGTAACATGCAATCACTTGCCTTCCTTAAACAAATGAGATGTCAACATATAGTGGAATAGTGGTTTGATATATCAGAAAAGAAAAGTGCTGTAATGACAGCATAATAAATCTAACATGAAAACTTAATGGCTACATTAATGACATACTAACTATAGTCTCAGATACATATTGCTGTACATTACATACTTTTCTTTTGTACTTTTCTTTTGCAGTATGTGTATGGTACAGAGTGCTGCATGGGCTTGGAGGTCCATATTTCCTTAACTTGCTAGCAAGAATTACATGGGAAATCTTATCAAAACTTTTGTTAAAGGCAAGGTATATCATATTCACTGACTACCGCATGTCCACAGAGCCCATTAGCTCATCATAGAAGGCAGTCAGGTTGGTCAAGCATGGCTTGCCCTTGGTGAATCCACATTGACTATTCTTGATCACTTTCCTCTCCTTCAACTGCTTCAAACTGTATTCTTTGTGATCCCCTCCATGATTTTTTACTTTCTGAGGTGAAGCTGATTGGTCTGTAGTTCCCTGGACTGTCCTTTTTTAAAAACATTTGCCTTTTTCCAGTTGTCAGGGCCTCCCTTGATCTCCACACATTTTCAAAGATAAAGGCTAAAGGTTCTACAATCTTAATAGACACCTCCCTCAGCACTCTTGAATGCCTTAAATCTGGCCCCTTGGATTTGTACATATCCTTCTTTTCTAACCTGTTCTTTCTCCACTGAGGGCTGCCTACCTCCTTCCCACTCTGTGTTGCCTAGTGCAGTAGTCTGGGAGCTGACTTTGTCTAAAAAGACAGAAGTGAAAAAAAAGACTATTTCAGCCTTTCCCACATCATCTGTCATTAGGTTACCTCCCTCATCCAGTAAAGCCACGTCTACACTAGCCGGCTATTTCGAAATAGCCATGCCAACTTCGTGTCTACACGTGCTAAGCGCTATTTCGAAGTTGAAATCAACGTAAGGCGGTGAGATGTCGAAGTCACTATCCTCATCAGGAGATGGGAATAGTGCCCTACTTCAACGTTGAATGTTGAACATCGAAGTAGGGTGTGTGTAGACGATCCATGTCCCGCAACTTCAAAATAGCGGGGTCCTCCATGGTGGCCATCAGCTGAGGGGTTGAGAGACGCTCTCTCCAGCCCCTGAGCTCTATGGTTGCCGCGTGCAGCAGCCCCTTAAAGCTCCCCGCCCCCTTATTTCCTGTGCAGGAAGCTGAGAGCGCGTGCAGGCAGCAGCACACACACATGCCCAGCCTGCACATCCTCCCAGAGCCCCAACCCACCACCCTGCACCCATGGCAGCCAGCCAGCCCCCCAAGTGCCCACAGGGCACCCCCCCAGGGGACCCAGGGCTCCCAGCCTGCCAGCCAGCGGGGGAAGAGGCAGAGGGGCCCCTCCTGGACGGAGGCTGAGATCCAGGACCTGCTGGGGCTCTGGGGCGAGGAGGAGGTGCTCCAGGTAATGGGGAGCAAGAGGCAGAACATGGATGCGTTCGCTCAGCTGGCCAAAGGCCTGGCTGCCCGGGGTCACCCTGCCCACACTCCTGACCATGGCAGGAGTAAGGTGAAGGAACTGCAGCAGGGTTACACCTGGGCCCAGGACACAGCCAGCCGATCTGGGGCCGCCCCTGCCGCTTGCCCCTTTTACAGGGAGCTCAGGGAAATCCTGGGCCCCTGGTACACCTCCTCCCCACCAGCCACTCTTGACACCTCAGCCAATGAGCCCCAGCAGGCCCCGGAGATGGAGTCTGCCCCGGGGGCCAGCCCTGCAACCCAGGAGCCCACCCCTGGGACACCGGAGGAGGAGGAGGCCTCCAGAGACGGGGAGCTGCTGATAGACCGCCCCTCCCGCAGCTCCAGCAGGGCGTCTGCCCGATGGGTGTCCCCTAACCGTGGGAGCGGAGCGTCAGGTATGTATCCCCTGGTGCACACCCCCGGGGTTAAGGGGCGGGGACAAGGGACATGACCAGGGCTTTCCACACACCCAGATGACCATGGCCCCGAGGACAGCAGTGGCATGTCCCTCAGAAGAGGCCATCAGCCCCTGACCCCCAGCAGGACAGCACCATGCCCCATCCCTGGGGATGGGGGGAGCAGAACCTAGAGTCCCCTGGGGGGGGTTGGACACCCATTATCAGCAGCAGCATCTCCGGGGGACGGGGATGGGGAACCAGCAGCAGAGGTGTGGGGGGACAAGGGCCACGGGTCAGGGCCCGGACTAACGGCTGTCTCCACTCTTCTTCCTCCCTCTGTTCCGCAGCAGCACCATCAAAGGTCCCGGAGAGCACCAGCGCAGCATCTGTGGTCCCGGACAGCCCACTAGGGCCATTGCAGCAGGCCAGCCCCTCGGCAGAGCACGGACCAGCCCCAGGACAAGCCTGACAGTGGTGGAGCCATCCGCGGGCATCCACGGATCCCCAACTGCTCACCACCCTCCGGCATCAGCTGGAGGTGTCCAAGCAGTGCCTGCAGGTGGAGGAGCGGTGGCTCCATCTCCAGGAGCGAGTGCTGGCCTGGCGCCAGGAAGCTTGGGGGGCCTTCATGCGCACATTCCAGGACATCGCGTGGCACTTGGCTCCCCCACCGCTCTGCCCGCCGCTCCACCTGCCATCCCTCCACCATCAGCCATCCTGGGGCCTGCCACCGAGGGGGACCATGTGCCTCCGGACACTGCCTGGCCCTATCTGCCGGTTCTCCCAGCTCCCACCCAGCCTCGACGGGGCCTCCGGCCCAGAGATGGGTCACGCCCCCCCCTACACACCAGGCCCTGGACAGTAGGGGGTGCGGGGCCGAGGACGTTGCGCCCCAAGGCCCCGTTCCTTTGGACATATTCCCCCCCATCTTTGTAAATAGTTTTTGTTCTACCCCCATTTAGTAGCCACCCCCCCCATGTACATAGTTCCCCCCTTCTTCTTTTAATAATAAGGT
This sequence comes from Carettochelys insculpta, assembly GCF_033958435.1. Classification (NCBI taxonomy): domain Eukaryota; kingdom Metazoa; phylum Chordata; order Testudines; family Carettochelyidae; genus Carettochelys; species Carettochelys insculpta. The sequence goes on along the minus strand of NC_134138.1, from coordinate 209,340,764 downwards.
TGCATTGTTTTGTTTCAAAAAAATTTCCATTTATTTCGAAGAAAAGTGTGGGTGTGTGTACTATAGGGTGCTCTGTGGTGTGGGCATGGGGGCAGGGAGTGTTGTGCAGGATTGGGGGTCGGGGGTGCAGTGGGTGGCTACCAGCAGCTGGCCCTGCCAGCATTCTCCCCGCAGCCTGGTCAAAATGGGCCCGCAGGGCCTTCCGGACCTGGATCCCCTCAGGGTCGACCTTGTGACTGGGGGTAGCAGGTGGCTGGACTTCAGCCCTGCCAGCCTCCACAGCCCAGCCCTGGAAGAAAGCCTCTCCCTTGCTCTTGACCAGGTTGTGGAGTGCGCTGCAAGTGCCCAGAACCTGGGGGATGTTGGTGAGGCCTGCATCCAGGCGAGTGAGGAGACACCTCCAGCTCCCTTTGAGGCAGCCAAAAGTGCGCTCGACCACCTGGTGTGCATGGTTCAAGCATGTGTTGAACCTCTCCTGGATGGCTGTGACATGGCCAGTGTATGGGTGCATGAGCCAGGGCCGGAGGGGGTATGCCATGTCTGCGATGAGGCAGAGGGGCATGGTGGTGTCCCCCAGAGGGATCTCCTGCTGGGGGATGTAGGTCCCCACCTCCAGCCGGCAGCACAGGCCTGAATTTCTGAACACCCGGGCGTCGTGGGTGCTGCCAGGCCAGCCAACATAAATGTCCAAGAAGTGGCCTCAGCTGTCCACCAAGGCCTGGAGGACCACGGAGTGGTATCCCTTCCTATTCGGGAAGCATCCTCCGCTGTGCTCCGGGGCACAGATGGAGATATGGGTCCCATCTAGGGCCCCAAAGCAATTTGGGAAGCCCAGGCTGGCAAACCCCACAATGGCAGCATCCGGGTCCCCAAGCCGCACGAGCCTGTGGAGGAGCAGGGCATTGATTGCGCTGACGACCTGCAGGGGGAGGACATGAGACAGCACCGGTGAGGGGTGTGCAGGGTGTGTCTGGCCCTCCCCCCCAGGGCTCCCCTCCTCCCCACAGGGTTCCCCCCCTCCCCCTGGGTCCTCTTACCTCCACAAGGACAGCCCTGACGGTGGCCTTGCCCACGCCGAACTGCTGCCCTATGGATCGGTAGCTGTCTGGAGTGGCCAGCTTCCAGACAGTGATGCTGACCCATTCCTCTACTGTCAGGGCACGTCGCATGGGAGTGTCCTGACACCGTAAGGCAGGGGTGAGCCACTGGCAGAGCTCCAAGAATGTCTGTCGGCTCATCTGGAAGTTCCAGAGCCAGCAGTCATTGTTCCACTCCCCGAGCACCAGCCACTCCCACCAGTCCGTGCTCGTGGGGTATCTCCACAGCTGGTGGCGTGTGTGGCGGGGGGGGGGGGGGGGGGGGGGGGGGCTGGGAGGGCAGCAACGTCTGGGGCTGCTTTCTCATCCCCTGGGGGCAGCTCATCTTCCTCAAATAAAAGATGGTCAGCTGCCTCCTACATGGCGCTGAGCAGGGCAGCCACTGGTCCTCAAGGCGCGAGTGTGTGGGCCTCTGGCTGCTGCTGCTGCTGCTGATGGAGGTCCATGCTGCTTCCACGGGGTGTGTGCTTGTGGCTCAGCAGACCGAATGCTGTGCAGGCTGAGTGTGTCTGGGAGGAGCCCTTTCAGGGAGTGGCTTGCTGTTGCCCCGGAAGTGCTAGTCGGCCCTGTGACCCTGTCTGCAGCTGTTCCTGGCACCCTTATTTTGATTTGGGCCGCTTTTGTGTGTAGACACTCCCCTGCAGCACCTATTTCGATGTAGTGCTGTCCAACGTCGATGTTGAATGTCGACGGCACCAGCCCTGGAGGATGTGTAGACGTTATTCATCGAAATAGCTTATTTCGATTTCGCTACATCGAACTAAGCTATTTTGATGTAGCATCCCAGTGTAGATGTAGCTTAAGGGTCCCACACTCTCTCTAATCACCCTTTTATTACTATCATGCCTGTAGAAACCTTTCTTGTTACCCTTCACATCTCTTGCTAGCCGCAAATCCGGTTGTGGTTTGGCCTTCCTGATTATACCCCTACATTCTCAAGCAATATATTTATACTGCTCCCGAGTCATCTAGCCAAGTTTTCACCTCTTGTAAAATTCCTTTTTATTTTTAAGCTTGTCAGAGTACTCATTGCTAAGCCAAGTAGGTTGCCTATCATATTTACTTTTCTTACTGAGCATCAGGATGGTTTGTTCCTGTGCCTTCATTTAGGCTTCTTGTAAATACTTCCAGCTCCCCTGGACTCCTTTCCCCTTCATGTTAGCATCCAAGGGCATCCTGCCTATCAGTTTTCTGAGGGAATCAAAGTCTGCTTTTCTGAAAGCCAGGGTGTGTATTTTGCTGCTCCCCTTTCATCAGGATCCTGAAATCAGTAATGTCACAATCAATGTTGTATACATTATATAAATAGAGTATTTGTATATGCAGATAATTTTATCTTCTAGTATAGCACTGGAAACTATGATGGAAAGTTCTGTTTCTGATATCACAATAGCCATACTGGACAAGAACAATGCTATGTCTAACACAATATCCTGACAGTGGCCGGTGCTGAAAGCTTTTGAGGGAGTGAGCACAATGAGGCTGTTGCAAGTGGCCCATTCCTTGTCACCCAGCCTCAGCGTCTAGCATTGAAAGGTTTAGGAACAACTGGATCATAGAGTTGTATCCCTCACCGTCTTGGACAACAGGCATTGGTGGAACATATTTAAGCCTCTTTTTTTTATTTTTCAACCCTGTAGTGATACTGTGGGCATCTTTCCCAGTGAAACGCAGAGGGAGACCATCACACCTCACTGCCACACAAAAAACAGCCAGTTAGTAGGCTCATGATCTATCATTTCTATTTCTTTGACTCTATGCAGTCTTTCTCATATATTACCATTGTCCTGCCAGTGCAACCTGCTGATATTTCTGTATATTTTGTACTCTGGTTTTAGTGCATCCAGTTGTTTAGTTTCATTCCACCAACTTTCCCTGAGGCCTGTTGTATCAATATCCTGATTTAACACCAAACATCCAAGTTTGCCATCTTAGTGTTTTGAATTTTGGTATGTGTATATGCACTTGTACATTTTGTCGTTATTCAGTTGGTTGCCTTCATGAACTACATTTAAATGGAGCTTTTACATTGGACTGTTCCTAACTACCTTCTACTTTTTCCCATTACAGAATAAAGAGTGCTACCTTTAATAATTTCATCTGTAAGGGATATTTTCACCCACATTCAACATCTGCTCACTTTTACCCACATCTCTAAATTTTTAAAAAAAATTCTCTACATTTTTAGTTTTATGTGCCAGAATTCTGGTTCCATTTTGATTTAAGTGGAGCCCATCCTTCTGCTCCTTCTTTTCCAAAAGGTTCCTCAGTTACTAAAGATCTTCCTTAGTACGCCATGATCTCATTCACGTATTGATGCCTTCCAGTTATGTCTGTCTTTGTAGTGTTTTGTGAGGAACAGGGTATGTTTCTAAGAGTGCTATCATGGAAAGCTTGAGCTTTAAACTGCTAGCCTAAATTTGGCCACCGTGACACCTCTATTGTTCTCTGTCACTGGTATCTACCATAATCACCAGCTCCTACCCAGCATAGCACATAAACCTCTTTAGATGTCTCATGAGATCTGCAACCATTGCACCCAGGAGGCAATTTGTCAAGTGATTCCCCTGGTGATCACAATTATCTGTATTTCTAATAATCAAATCCCCAATTACTACTGTCTTCAATGTGAAAGAATGTCATAACATCAACTGAAAGGATGGCCAATCTTAAGCTTGACTTCATGTTTGTATTTAGAGCAAAGGGCATGAAGCTCCAGCATGTCTAAGCCAGGAGGAAATAAGGGAGGAAGTATGTGTCACCTTCTCAGTATGAGAAGAAAGATGGCATGATACAGATATTATGGCCTGAGATTTTAGAAATCTGCATTCAAGTCCCTTCTCCACTACAGATTTAGGCAAGTCATTTAGGGACAGAGTCTCAAAGATTTGAAATCAATAGGTGTTAAGTGACTAAATACTTCAGAGGACCTGGGTCTTAGTCTATCTGCACCTCAGTTCCCCATATGCTAAATGATAATAGTAGTGGTTCTTTATATCACATGGATGTGTGAAGATATATACAGCAAAGATTGTGAGGCACTGAGATACTGTCTTGAGGAGGAGCATATAAGCCACTACAATAAATGCGTAAAGATTGCCCTGCCCTTCTCAGTGGTAGTGCCTCCGAGACCAGGTCTTTGGCTTGGCAATCACACATTACCTCATGGAAGTAGTAGGCTACCAATTGACAGTGGTACCTTTCGCCTCACATAGGATTTCCCTGAATATGGTAATTCTGAGCATGGAGTTGGGAGCCAAAGGACAGAAGTAGAAGTAAGGACAGCTTGACTCCATGGCTGGGCCTACGTGGCACAGCTTTCCCAGCAGATCCATGCTAATGAGCAGCCTCGAAATTGCAAATGGCTGTTCATTAGCATGATCCCGCAGTTAATTAACATAGCTGCGTGAGAGCTTGGTCTCTCCAGAGGGGTGTGATGGAAGTAAAGAGGCTGTGTGGATGTGCCCCTGCCAGCAAAAAGCCCCTCTGGCATAAGGGTCTAGTGATGGAGGGGCTTTTTGCCTACAGAGGCACATGGCCTCTTTACTGCCAGCTCCCTCATCTGGCGAGACCGAGCTCTCAGGTGGCTATGGTACACCTCTAACCATGTCTGATGTGGTCCATAAAGCCAATAGCTCTTCAGTAAGAGGCTGAGTTTTAATGCACTCAATTTAAATAACATGAAACATAGTTGGGTTAATGCTGTGCACACATGCCTCTGTTAGCTTGAGCGTGACTGATATTCATTAAGTCATCTGCTGCTCACCTATGTTTTTTAATCTCTATGTTGCTAGATGGTTTTGCAGAATTAGTGATTTGTGAGCCAAATGATATGAACACTGAAACAATTATAAACCCATCCGACTGCCATGTTAATTGCACACACCTCCACACACTTCAAGCTGGGCTCGTCTCTAAACAATTTAAGCATACAAGTCTGCAACTTCCATGCTGTGGCCCTCAGCCTTCATCCTCAAGCAGTCCTGGGGAGTGCATACGGTGCTCCACTACTCAGGAGTACCTCCAGGTGCTTCAGCTGAGCTGCCCTAATGAGGGATAGCTCAGTGGTTTGAGCATTAGCCTGCTAAACCCATGGTTATGAGTGCAATCCTTAAGGAGGCCATATAGGGATTGGGCAAATAGATGCCAGGAGCTAGGTTGTGCCAGAACTGGCAGGTCTTCCCACATGTGCATTTGGCATCCTCTTTATTTTTTTTTCAGTAAAGGATTTGGTTTCTTTGACCATGGGATTCTCTTTTGTGAGCAGGAATTGCTGGGAAGTGATGGGATCCACCTCACAAAGAGAGGAAAGGGAATATTTGCAGGCAGGCTTGCAAACCTAGTGAGGAGGGCTTTAAACTAGGTTTGTCAGGGGAAGGTGACACAAGCCCTGACGTAAGTGGGTTAAGGAGGAGGGAACAATCAAGTGGGTTTCCTGGTTGAGGAGGAGAAAGTGGGCCAATCGGCCCCTTCTCTAAGATGCTTGTATACTAATGCCAGAAGCCTAGGGAACAAACAGGAAGAATTAGAGGCCCTGGCACAGTCAAGGAAGTATGAGATGGTTGGAATCACAGAGACTTGGTGGGACGATTTGCATAACTTTAGCATGGTCAGGGAAGGTTATAAACTGTTTAGGAAGGACAGATGGGGAGAAAAGTAGGAGGAGTTGCACTCTATGTGAAAGAGCAGTATGACTGCTCAGAGGTCCAGTATGAGGAAGGAGAAAATCCAGTTGAGTGTCTTTGGGTAAAGTTTAGAGGCAGAAGTAACAGAGGTGATGTTGTAGTTCGTGTCTGCTATAGACCACCAGATCAGGGAGATGAGATAGATGAGACTTTCTTCAGGCAGCTAAGTGAAGCTTCCAAATCACAGGCCCTGGTTCTCATGGGAGACTTTAAACATCTGGATATTTGTTGGGAGACCAATACATCAGCACACAGACAATCCAGGAAGTTTTTGGAGAATGTTGGGGATTACTTCTTGGTATAAGTGCTGAAGAAACCAACCAGGGGCCATGTGCAACTTGACCTGTTTCTCACAAACAGGAAAGAACTAGCAGGAGAAATAGAAGTAGGAGGAACCTGGACTGCAGCGACCATGAGATAGTACATTTCAGGATCCAGAAAAGAGGAAGAAGGGTGAACAGTCACATACAGACCCTTGATTTCAGAAAAGCAGACTTTGACTCCCTGAGAGAACCAATGAGCAGGATCCCTTGGGAAATGAAGATGATGGGGAAAAGAGTTCAAGAGAACTGGCAGTATTTTAAAGAAGTCTTCCTGAAGGCAGAGGAACAAACCGTCCTGCTGCATAGTAAGAAATGCAAACATGGTAGGCAACCAGCTCAGCTTAACAGGGAAATCCTTAGTCAGCTTGAACTCAATAAGAATGCGTACAAGAAATGGAAACGTGGCAGTTGACTAAGGAGGAGTATAAACATATGGCTGGAGAATGCTGGGCAGTAATCAGGAAAGAGAAAGCACAGTTGGAACTGCAGCTGGCAAGGTACGTGAAGAGTAACAAGAAGGGTTTCTACAGGCATGTTAACAATAAACGGGTTATCTGAGAAGGTTACTGGATGAGGGAGGTAACCTAGTGACAGATGATGTAGGAAAAGCTGAAGTACTCAATGCTTTGCTTGCCTCAATCTTCACGGACAAAGTCAACTTCCACACAACGGTCCTAGACAATGCAGTATGGGAAGGTGGAGGGCAGCCATCTGTGTGGAAGGAACAAGTTCTGAGCTATCTAGAAAAATTAGATGTTCACAAATCCATGGGTCTGGATTTAATGCACCCAAGGGTACTGAGGGAATTGGCAGATGTCATTGCTGAATCTTTGGCCATTTTCTTTGAAGACTCTTGGAGACTGGGGGAAATACCAACTGACTGGAAAAAGGCAAACGTAGTGCTCATATTTAAAAAAGGAAAGAAGGACAATGCAGGGAACTATAGACCAGTCATCCTTACCTCAATCCCTGGGAAAATAATGGAGGGAATCCTCCAAGAATCCATTTTGGAGCACTTGGAAGAGGGGAAAGTGATCAAAAGTAGCCAACATGGATTCACCAGGGGCAAGTCCTGCCTGATCAATCTCATTAGCTTCAGTGGATGTGTTATACCTTGACTTCAGCAAAGCTTTTGGCACAGTCTCCCACAACATTCTTGTTTATAAGTTAAGGAAATATGGATTGGATCCCTGGACTATAAAATGGATAGAAAGCTGGCTTGATGGTTGGGCCCAATGGGCAGTGGTCAGCGGCTCAATATCTGGGTGGCAGTAGGTTTCAAGTGGAGTGCCACAAGGGTTGGTTCTGGGGTCAGTGTTATTCAACATCTTTATTAATGACCGGGATGAGGGACTGGATTGCACCCGCAGCAAGCTTGAGGATGACACAAAACTAGGGGCAGAGGTAGATACATTGGAGGGTAAAGAGAGAATCCAGAGTGACCTGGATAAATTGGAGGACTGGGCCAAAAGAAATCTGATGTGGTTCAAGAAGGAGAAATGAGTCCTGCACCTGGGGCAGAAGAATCCCGAGCACTGTTATAGGCTGGGGACCGATTGGCTAAGCAGCAGTACAATGGAAAGGGACCTAGGGATTATGGTGGAAGAAAGGCTGGATACGAGTAAACTGTGTGCCGTTGTAGCCAAGAAGGCTAATGGCATACTAGGGTGCATTAGGAGGAGCATTTCGAGCAGATCTAGAGAAGTAGTTATTCCCCTCTACTCGGCACTGGTGAGGCCACATCTTGAATATTGTATCTAGTTTTGGTCCCCCAGTACAAAATGGATGTGGATTTGTTGGAGCAGGTTCAGTGGAGGGCAACAAAAATGATTAAGGGGCTGGAGCACAAGACCTATGAGGACAGGCTGAGGGATTTGGGCTTGTTTAGTTTACAGAAGGGAAGACTTTGGGGTGATTTAATAGCAGCCTTCAACTTCCTGAAGGGGAGCTCTAAAGATGAGGGTGAGAAACTGTCCTCAGTGGAGTCAGAGGGCAGAACAAGGAGTAATGGTCTGAAGTTGAAAAGCGAGAGGTGTAGGTTAGATATTCGGAAAAACTACTTCACGAGGAGGATGGTGAAGCATTGGAATGAGTTACCTAGAGAAGTGGTGGATTCTCCATCCCTCGAGGTTTTTAAGTCCCAGCTTGACAAGGTCCTGGCTGGGATGACTTAGTGGGGGTTGATCCTGCTTGAAGCAGGGGCTGGACTAGATGACCTCCTGAGGTCCCTTCCATCCCTATGATCCTGTGATGCTGTAATGACCTAGCATCCACTGAGTCCCAAGGAGTAGACCACTAATTACCATACCCCTGCCAGGGCCCTGGATACTCTCTTGACTAACTCCTCACCAAATGCCAGCTGAAATCAGAACCTTCCCCTCCTAGAGAACCACACCCTCTTCATCACTGGTTGAAGAGCACTGGTTGATTCACCATTAACAGATTCATCATGCTTCCTGCCTCTGCTCTACCATTGCTGCTCAGCAAAGTCATGGTCATATCGTTCACTACAGCTACCACCTAGATACAGTTCTGACCTTACATATTGGTTTCCTAGAAGGAGACATTTGAAGTTCCCCAAACTTCACAGTTAAGTTGTGCTTTAGCCACCATCTCCCACCAGCAGCTACTGCACAGCACCCATAATTCTAGCTAGTGTCCTTGAATCCTTCTAGTCAAAACCTTCTTAACTTCAGACAGCAAAGGAGCACCTTTCAGAAGCTGCACCTCTTTATCCGCTTCTCCAGCTGTACAGATAGGTCATCAAATGTTCTGGTGCTAGCTCGGGAATCCTCAGCAAGGTACAGGAGCCCCTTCCTACACAACTCAACATTTTTTGGCGGCAGTTTGTTGGAGCATGGAGGGAACAGAAGAATAGAGTGTGCAGCTATATTTCCTGTTCATTCCTGCTCTTTTGGCACGGTGCTAAGGTCCCAGGTAGCAAAATATGAGCCACAACCAGCATGGTCTCTGGAGATACTGGCCTATTTGGAGAGGTAATATATTTACAAATTAGTCATATACCATATAATGTAAAGTATTAGGCATAGAAAATTGAGACCTAAACTCAGTAAAAAAGAACACCAGAAAAATGATGGCCCATGTGTAGATTTTGTAATTCAGGATCTCACAGCATCAATCAAAACCCAGAAAAACTCCCCACTCCTGATAGAAGGATTAGGACTCCCTAGACCTCCTCTCCCCAGATCTAACTCTCTGTTGTTTAGACTCTCTACTCCCACATTAGCTATACTTCGGAGAGTTCTGTGGGGCAAACACACCCCAGAAGAGGGCTGCTTCCTCTTCCTGCCTTTCCCTTGCAATAGAGGAGGATCTGACCAGAACAGAGGTCAACCCATCAGCCAATCCCTGGCTGGAGCTCTTCAGGCTCAATAGAAGACTGTTGTTCCCTTCAAGGGATTTACTTCTTGGTGCATGTTGTCTGGCTTTCAGACAGGCCATCAGGGAAACTCCACAAGCAGTGCACGCCATGGCTGTCTCCTCCTCAGGCAGTTTGTCTCTGTTACCAGCAATCTCTGCATGAAGCAGCTTTATTCCTGATCACCTCCTTCCCTTCTTCTCCTGTCTACCCCTTTTAACCCATCCTCTTTCAGGCTGAGCAAACCATGTAGCTGTGCTTTGTTAGCACAACACAGGCCCAGAAGGGCTCATTAGCCTCCACCTGGCCAATCGGAGGTGTGTCCCTTTAAACACACATGCATGATCTGGAGTCTTCTCACAAGGCTTTAATATGCATCCATGACTCAGAGCAGCTACAATTCCATAATACCTTCACTTATAAAAATTAAGATGTTCAAACAGCAATCTAGCTGGAACATATTCCTATCACCAAATGCTTTCTGGGACTACCTAGGTTTGTAACAGGGACCATTTCTTTGGACATGTTTGTGGCTAAAAATTATGAGGTGGAGATAACCAAAGTGAACCTCTGCTGGATATGTCACTAGGGGACCGTAGCTCAGCAGTCAATTTAGTCCCACCTCTGCCACTGGCCTGAAACAAGTCACTTGACCTTGTAGTGCTTCTGATTTCCCCATCCAATAATTGTTTATTTTTATTGTAATGTCTGAAGCAGGGACTGGCTCTTATTGTGACTGTAAAGCAGCTAGCACAATGGGACCTTGAACGCAGCAGGATTGCCAACTCTCTGACTGAACAAAATTGAACGCCCTTGCCCCAGCCCTTCCCTGAGGTCCTGCTGTGCTCACTCCTTTCCTTTCCATCCCCTGCTTGCTCTCCCACACATACTCCCTCACTCATTCTTACCAGGCTGGGGCAGGGTTACTTTATGAAATGGTGTTTGGTTGAAAACTGGACACCTGGCAGCCCACTGAGGTCTTCTGGCATCATTATAAATTGAATGAATAAATAACAAACATAAGAAAATTCCAACCACAGAATACACACAAAATGGTGGATATTTAAAATCTTACATATTCAGTGGTTCATGAAGCCAAGTCCTATCAAATCTTTCTGCACAGCTAGCACATTTTGCTTTCCAGTCACTTATGGCATGAGTTTCAGTATGACATTCTCAAGTTTAATTGCTCACACATTCAGACTGCCCAAACCAGTGATCTGACAAACAGAAGAACCGTGCATATACCAATTTGGCAATATTTATTTGCTGAGAAATTCAGTCTACTCTGGTTTTGACAGTGATTAAAAAGCCAAGAGTTGAAATTGTTTGGCCTCCTCTGTTTGGAAAGCAGAAGGCTTCCTTTTTTTAGCCAGAACATTTTGAATCATGTTTTCATACTGCAGTCACACAAAGCTTTTAATTCTGTAAAGTGTTTTGAAAGATTGGATGTATGAAAGCTGCTGTTCCAAAGCAAGCAGTAAAATAAGAAAAAATATCACTGAGCTTTGACCAAAAGCTTTCTTATCAATCTGGATTTGTGGAGTTACATGGGTAGCTGAAAAAAATATCTGATGGGCCAAAACATCTACCCAGTACTTCCCGAATGGTCTGATCCAGTGACTCAGAGGTGCCTAGTAAAATTTCTAGAAGTTCCTAGTGTTGAAATTAATGAGCGGTAGGCACCTAGGTATTGAAAATCTGGCTCTCAGGAATGCCTTCTGCAAAGTTATCAGCATCACCCTTCCACATTCATCATCTTGCAGGATCAGGTTCTTAGGTCAAATTCTCATTGATTTCAAGCACATCAGCATTTGGTGCAATTTTTTGGGGGGAGGGTGGAGGTTAAGTCAAAACTTTTTTGGTTTCTGAGCAAACAATGAAGATAATCGTTCATATAAACTACTCTGGTAGCCTTCAACTATTTCTTTTACAAAAAGAATATACTCTACTAGTGAATATAAATCAACAGCAAAACTCTCTTTTTGTTTGCATTGGAACACTTCAACATTTGGCATGAATAAGGACATTGTCTACATGTTGTGCTATAATTTAGCTGTCTCACTTATACTAGCAGGGAGAAAGAAGAGTTTTGAGGTTTTTATTAAGCATAAACTAATGTATAGCAATTGAGCATGATAGATATATTTTGACAGTAGACAGTGTAGCCAAACACTGCTAATTTCTATTTCAACTGGAATGGAATAAACAGCTCGTATTGACATCTAATATCCAAAAGCCAACACCATCAGTCTCAATCTTCTACAAGGTTTAAGACAGCAATGGCTTAATCAGCACTGTTAGATTCCATGTGTGACACTTCTGTTTCTTGCTTTTTAGAATGATAGTCAATAGAATTAATGTGATAACTGAAATAGACCCTGGATGATATTAAAAAGACCCACTTGGGTGAAAGGCAGAATGTACACGCCAACACACCCTAAGCTTTCAGTTCATGACAAAAAGAATTGAATAATCTTTTGGAATGGCGCACAGCAAATCATTCTAACTTACACTGTGGTATAAAGAGGCACTGAACCTGATGCATTATCCCACAACCATGCTGAAATCTTTGCTCTGTATCAAGTGCAAAATATGTAGAGAGAAGAATATATCTAGAAGTATGTAAATATTAATAATAAAGTGTCACATTACTTACAGTTACGAAAGCATTCTTTGGTAGGTCACTATGAATTTGGTGTGGGGTGGGAGCAAAAAGAAGTCCACAGACTATTTGGTTAAGGTCTATTCAAGTTAAAAAAAGAAAAGAAAAAGTTTATTGACCAATCAAAATTTGGGCACCTAGACATTACATTTCTTTGAGGTTTTTTTAATGCTGGTCAGAGCTTAGATTTTTGGCTCATCTCCATCTCTGGTTTGTATGTCGGCTTGCAGATTACACCAGGACTGTTAAATTATCAATCTGGTGATGGGAAATATCTACTGTGGAAACACTTCAGCTGTGTTCAGTATGCGAGTCTGGGAATGTATGCACAGACAAATAATACACACCTCTGCAGACATAAAGTGACCATATTTCCCCATGTGGAATATGGGACACCTGATAAAAGTACTCATATTTAATTAAGGTCAATCATACAAATCATTTGAACAAAGGTTCAAATTAACATCAAGTTGACCAACTCTGTTAAAAAGACATACCACCTGGTTGTATTTCTTTTATTTACCTTATTCTCTTCAAGGCTTTAGGGTTCACATGAGAAAGTGGCGCACACACACACACACACACACACACATACACTATCATCCTCCAACCATGAAGTGAGGTCTCCTTCTCTCTCACACACACACATACTCTTTCCTATATACCTCTCTCATACAGAGAATGACCAATGGTCTCAACTCTCTCCTTCTGGTGGCTCTCCACCCTCCATGACTGGTTGGGCCCCTGAGGTGGATCTGCCTTGCCTAATACCTGGCACTGCAACTTCTTAAAGCAATACGGGCAGGGGGAATGCAGGTTGCAATATCTCCCTGCCCCCAATGACATGGCTGAAGCACTAGTACTGGCTTGCCCTGCTGTGTATCAGGTGAGGGCACTCCAAGCCTTGTAGGCCAGATCAAGACAAGCTGCTGACCTCATCTGGCCCATGGATGTAGGTTCCCCAACCCTGGGTTAAGTGCCAAGGGATACATTTTGCACCAGAGCCCAGGGAAAGTGACTGCAAGGGCTTCAGTGAACCTGACCAGAGCGGTGGCTTAGCATAGGAGCTGCCTAGGGGCTGGAGCAGCTTCACGCTTCCTAGGGCAGGACCCTGGGTGGAGTAGTGTGGAGAGGGTACTAAACCTCTGTTCCAGAGGCTGCAGTAGAGCCTGCACATTTGGGACACAAACAGGTTGGAGACTGCTGCTTCTCATCCACCACTTAGCTGAGGGGCTTCGCCCTACTGTGTGAGGCTTTGGCATGTTCAGTGCTGAACACCTCTGGGCCAACACCCTGCGCCAGAGGGTCTTGGGCTTTTCTGAGCTCCAGCCCAGTCAGAAGTGGGAGAGGAAGAAGCCTGCCCGCCACTCTGTTGGTGAGCTGAGCACTCAACCTAGGGTCTGTCTCATCACACTATGTTGGGTGCAGGACCTGCCCTGCTGGGGAGGGGCTAGGGGCTAGGGAGGAACAGTAGGGTTGGAGGGCATGAAGGGACAGAGTAGTGAGAAGAAAGCACATAAAGCACTAATAGGTGGGCATCAGAAGCATCTGCCTGCACTGACCATCCACCATGGCTTGCAGAGCTCAGACAGCCTGAAATTGGACAGGAGCAGGGCCCTACTGGCAGAGAGCTGGCACGTAGTGTGATCTGGGCTGAGGGACCAAGATGGGAGGTGGCTGACCACACATACTGCATCTTCACCCTGCCACCAGCCTTGTACACACAGACACCCCGTCATTGGCCACTGGAACCCCTCCTCCACTCACTATTAGTGGGAGGGCATCTGGTAGCATGGATCTGGCCAGCTACAGGACATGCCAGTAGCAGTGGGGAGACATAAATATGGGACAATTTGCCCATTTTTTAAGAAAAAGTTGGGATACCATCAGGAGGACTTAACTATGAGCCTGACCCTTTAAAATCAGGATGGCTGGTCCTCCTATGGGTATATATATTGAACAGGGTTTTTTCCTCACACACAGTACACATTAGGCACAAAGCATAGTCATGAGAAGAAAGCTGTGTGCTATCTTGTGGAGGGGTCTGTAGAAATAGTGGTGTGCAAAACCATTGCTGTGAGGAAAGGGTGTCTTGAAAGATTATTAGCAATGCAGTTGGGAAAAGGGCCTTGAATCGACCTTCACTGACAGTCAATAGCAAAAAGCCCATTGACTTCAGTGGAACAGGACTAGGGGGCTTTTGTGATAAGGAAGTGTTTGAAGTTCTGTGGAAACAGTGATTGCTGTTTGAAGAGCCTGGTCTGTAAGGGCACGAGCATGCTCATCTCTCACTGAAATCAGTGGGAACTGAGGATGTTCAGGGAGCTCAAGACTCAGCCCTGAATTGTGTGTGTCTTAGAGATCCAGCAAACCAGAGGCTGCTATGAATTCTTACTAAAACAGAATGAGTGTTTCTATGGTCTTTAGTTCCATGACCAGGGTCTCCCTAGCCTTCTGGTATGTAGATATTCAGATAAACTCCTGGGCTGTCAGTAAAACCTGCAAGCCACATTCTTTTCATCCACCCATTTACTTCGCTTTGCAAATGGGATGAGAATAGTAGTAACGCCTCTGCTAATGAGTCACCTGGCCTGGGGGAGTGCCTGGGTGGTGCAGAGACTGCTCACACGGTATTTAGCATCCCAGCTCTTGCATAAGTACAGCATTGAGGATGGAAGGACTGGGGAAAGAGGCTTAATTGAAATTCAGTCCCCAGTAGGTATACAGTTGCACAGGGAGTCTCAGTCTGCTCTAAACAACACTGACATGCTGGGGGAGGGAGCTCCAACTAACTTCTGAGTGCCTCCCTCAACATAGAAGCTGGGCCATAAACTTGGTTAAACTGGATCATCAAGAAGGGAGAAATGTGTGCAGATACTAGTTCATTCAAAAGTTTTTCCCCCATTGTGGCCTTCTTGCCAGCAGGGGTTTTGGGGAAGAATGATCTGGTCGGGGTACCTAACAATAGAGTGCAAGAGGAGTTTATAGCAAATTGAATTTTAGGAGCAAAGGAAATGAAACATAACCTTTTTGATATAGATGCCAGAGCTGTTCCATCATGATGATTATATTGAAATTAGCATTTCAAGCAGGGAACACCTTTCTTATGTTTCAATAATATATAGTGAAATCTATGTTTCAATAATATATATATATGTATGTATGTATGTATGTATGTATAGTGGAATCTCTGTTGTGTGGGGAAAAAGGTGGAATAGTAATTTGTTCCAGTCTTTTATGGGATTCTGCACGCTCCTCCCATGTTACTAGTCAGTATGAAAGGGGTCAAAACCATGGCTCAGGCTGCTCCCTGCCCCTACTCTTTTGGTAACTCCCAAGAGAAGCCTCTGCAGTGCACCCCCTGGAAACAAATCAAACTCAATTTTAATCCAAAGGCACTTTTAAATGGCCACTATCAACTTTCTTTCTGTAGCTAACATTATGGTAGAACCATTAAAATGTAAGAACTGATGTACGGTTAATGATTTTGATTCATTTTCCAAGTTGCTTGGTCTCAAAAATGCAGAATCATGTTTAGTACATATACCAAAAAATGGTGAATCAGAGATGAAGCCTGGAATAAATTTAAGCCCCCCAAATGGTCATTTCAGAAAGATGTGAGCAGTTGAGATGGGTATTAGAATGAAAAGCACTGTGATACTTAACTATAGCAGTTATGCTACTGTACTATACTCACTCCCACTATAGAAAATATATTATCATTGTTTCAGTGCTGCCTGAACATCATCCTGTGATTTTATGACTCTGCTCCAGTGGCTCATTAGCTAAGTTTTTGAATGCCACCTTCTAAAATGTACATTTACAACTCCATGTTCCATTCTAAGACACATGCGAAAAGAATGCATGCATACCTAAGTACTCCTAAAGAGAGCTTGAAAGGGACAGTTGAAATGTAGTGGATATTTCAAACACATTAAAATAAAATACAGATTATAAATAATTGCTATCCTTCATCGGGACAAAACTACGTATGACATATAACCCATACGACCAATTCACCATCTGGTGTAAGTTGGCATACCTCCATTAATTTAACTGCAGCTATACTGTTTTACACCAAGTATGGCTTTCTCTCATGAAGACTACATGTCATGCTATTATACTAGATATTAATATCCATACTTGTTTCTAATTATACAGGCTACTATTCAGTTGTGCCTAGCACAAATATTAGATTCCAGTCACCAAGGTCATTGACATGTGAGAGCCGCCCATAGGCTCCCTTCACCACCATATTAATTATTTGTGAAAACCTAAGATCATGTAACTTCACTGGTCCTATATGTTTTCCAGCAGCCTCAGAATTTCCTATGCTTTTAACACCACATGCACACATCAAAACACACACACACACACATAAATAAAATTAGGTCCAAGGGGGTTAAATTCTTTTCCACTTTTTCCTGATGTTTCCTGCCCATTAAGTAACAGACCAACACAAAGTGGGTTGCAAATGCTCGACAGACCTTAATACAGACTTCAGACTCAACTAAGTTTATTTATCCATTTTCGTAATCTGAATTTGTCTCAGGACTCAGGGTTGAATGAACTTGGGAGGCTGCATGATTGTCGAGAAGTTAGTGTCAGCCTAACAGGCTTCATTGAAGTCCTATCCCCATTGAAGCGAAAGGATGGCTTGCTACTGGCTTCAAAAGGAACAAGAGTTCACGCTGAAATTGTAAGGACTTCTAGTCATTCCATAGCTTTCTTGTTTTGGATTTGGGACTGTAAAGTATATTAGGCCTCATTCAATTTCCCTGGCAGCTGACCTTCCTGCTCTGCGTGCATGATAACCATTCTCTTGATTTACAGAAGGAAGAAAGTTAAATGCAGCAAAGTCTTGTACAGGAATAATCTCTAGAGTGGAAGTTTGGTGCATTCCTTGCATAGCGTTGTTCTTTTCAGTTAGATTCTTAAAGATCTGACTGAGATAGCAAACCATTTAACAGGAAACCTATTAATTTATTATTGGTGGACTGTTCCCCTCAACTGCAGGTCAAAACTTAAATCAGAGATTTCCATGATTCACTGTGGAAAAAAGAGCAGTGGGACTTGCTCAAAAGAAACACGGCCTGGCACAGAAGATGCAAATACTTGGGTAACCATGAAGTAAAAGTTTCAAAAACACCTAACTGACTTAGTTGCACTTTGAAAAGCGACTTAGACACTTAAGCCTCATTAAAAGACAATACCTTTAAAAATCTCATTTTCTCAGCTAAGATGCTTTTCAAAATGAGAAAGGCAATTAAATCTTCCATTTGAAAATTTTATCCCAATTCTTTTCAGGTAGAAATTTCCCAAGGAATCTTAGATGAGGTTTACACTATTAGTGTGAAAATGAGATCATACCAGGTGACCATCTTTTGGGGAATGCCGTGCCAAACTCCTGCAATCTCTCTAGTCATCTAAGCACAACAGAAAGGCAAAATCATCAAGGCAGTGAATGACCTTGATACTGGAGGATAAGATATGAATGAGTGAGAGACAACAAAAATTACACAGGCAGCTTCTGTGCATTGTCACTGTGCCTTCAAGCATCTGAAAACCTGTATCTTTACAAGCTTGCAGCCTGCTTTGAGATTTTTCCCTTTCTAAAATGACAGATTTAATTATTCTAGGTATAAAATGTAGCTTTTCAAACAGTCGTTGCCACATCTACACCATTGTTCATCTTTTTTTCCCCCCAATTCATGCAAAATCACTGTAAATATGCTATTTGCATAATGACTTTGCAGAGCCCACAGTCCATATAGGTGGAACCTCTCTAGTCCGGCACCCTTGGGATCTGACTGGTGCTGACCCAGTGAATTTGCAGAATGTCAAAATTGGTCTAGCAGCATTACCAACACTTCCACTGCTTACTGGGCTGTTAGAAGACATTTGGGGTAAATTACAGCTATATATAAAAGCACAGAAGACCAAGAGCCAGGACTGGTGTCTGTAAATAAACTTATGGGCCCACAGGAAACTTGGTCACACCCATGGTAAGTGGTTGTCCAGCTAATTAAAATCAGACTGGACCATGGCTGTTGCCAGAAAATAGAATGCCAGAACAGAGAGGTTCAACCTGGACTGACTTTTACAAAAGAAACTAACTAAGCTCTCTATTCAGTACAATGATGACTCCTTAACAAACAAACCAAACAAGAAAAAAACCTCCCACGAAAATAAGGATGATGTCTTCCGGTCAGACCAGAACAATCATTTTTTAAAATTAGCATAGAATTTGAAAAAACATTATCATTGAACATACCAGCTTGTCTGACAATGCGCACGCGCGTGCGTGCGCCCACACACACACGGCCATTTCCCCATTAATCTTGATTTCATACTGTCAGCCCAATGACTTATTCCTGTCCTGGTTGAAGTGACCTATTTCCATGGGCTTTAGGCATCTGTCCAGTCCTGTAGCACCAACCAGTCCAGCAGCCTCGCTTACATTTCATAAAAACGAAATTGAAAAAGACATTTCTCCCTTTAATAGGTTTGCTGCCCTGGGCATATTGACACAAGTGTGCGTAACGTGGCTTAACTCTGACAGTTCCAACTCTGAATGCTGCGGTCATGCAAATGTCCTAGAATCACCATTCTCCAAGCAGATTGCTCTGCCAGACGTTTTCACATTTATTTATTAAAATATTAAGCAAGCAGCTTTTTAGCAGAGGAGATTGGATTCCAATGGATGCTGATTTATTCCTCACAAACAGTGTCTGCTCAACAGGTGATGAGGACAGCAAGGCACAGAAAATTCACTATACATTCTAACATGTAGGCTTTATCCTTTATTAGGTAGTGAGTACGAGACATAAAAAGGTTTGAGATTGTTGTGTACAGCTGAAATTTAAGAGAGACTTGTGGGAAGAAACTTGTTCTATAGAGTGCTGTGACAAAACAGGTCCAAGAAACAGAAAGTGAAGTTGCAGGTGGAAATTGTTGGAATGACACTGTTTATTTCTAGCTAAACTTTTATGAACTCTCCCCTTAGTACTGTGCCTCCATACATGCCACAGGCCACAACGCGTTCACAAAATCATGTAGATTTTAATGGCACTGTGATTGCGTGGCAGAGTGTACAGTATGTCCGCCCTGCAAACCAATAGGCTGTGGACAAGATTATTCAATAGGTTATTGGATATCCCATTGTACATATTATTTCATCATCCTTGCCAACACTCCAGTCCTCATCTTGATTTTCAAAGTTTTCAATCTGTGGATCACTGAAAAAGACTCTGCTGACAAACGGTGCCATCAAGCATAGTTTGAAAACCATTGCCCTCTTTGCTAAGAGATGTGTCACATGTTGATGACATCACAGCTATTTGATACAGAACTGAGGCTGAATATTCTATAAGACCCAAACCCAGATTTTTAAAAGAAGAGATAAATGTTTCACGCCTAAAACAACATTTATCCATCCAAATGGAAGGACTGACTTTCAAATACATTGAGTAGCAGGCCCAATGCTTTAGAAATGAGCCCATTTGCAATTTTGTTGGGTGTCACTGGGTGCTGAGCACTTTTTAAAATCACTCCATCTATTTAGGTATCTAAATATGACATTAGGAGCTTAACTGTTCTCTCCTATTTATTAATATCTTGGGCCAAAAATTAATGTAATTAAGTAGTCTTGAAATCAGCATAATATCTAGTCTGTGTCCTGTACCTGATTAAGGTGAAGTAATTTCAACCAACTTCATTTAATGACAAAAACTTTTGCTGACAAACTGGACCAAATCATAGACATGATTAACACAGAGCTTAGTTTAATTAATCCTTATAGAGAAATAAACACACCTGTTTGAATTCTTTGGACACAGCCATCTGTGAAATACCTTTTCTTTCTCTCTTTTATTTATTTTAGTTAAAAAAATATATGCAGATAAGCATTAAAAAATAGCAAGAACCAATGTGTATGGAAAGCCCACTAATAACCTGAAAGTAGAGGGTGCTGCATACAGTACTTCCTTCTGTTACATCTCAAACTCTCCTAATATTAACCCCAACCACTTTTACGTGTGATCACATGGTCATTAGTTCATATTAATAGCATTGTTATAAAATCATTTAAACCATTCCATCCACCCCAAAACACCTCCTTAACTTATGGTTTCAATTTTTTGTTCTTAAGAGCATGATACCCTTTTAACTGAGCTACTCTGCAGAGTGTCTGCATCAGACTCAGCAGCCCACTCTATACTCTTAATAATTTTTTTTCTAAATCTCTATTGGGAAAAGCAGGCAGCAAATATCAGATTTAAGACATGCTGATTTTTTCTCTGCTCTTTGTTACGATTTAATGACCCACATATGAAACTGAATGGTTATACAATTTCTTTATATAGTAGATTTTCTGTTTATAAGTTATTTTTCTTACTCTAACATATATACAATATAGCTATATATACCCCTGATGAATCCTATTTCATAGGGACACTATCAACCCCTTTAAGCCTCATAGAGAATATATAAGGCTTTAAAAGCTTGCAAAGTATGCAAAGATCAGCTACAGAATTTAGCATCCACTAGGATACAAAATGTGGCATTTGCTCCAAACCCATGATGTGCAATTATTTCATAATATGTATATTGTGTGTTGCTGCTTACGTTATCTATAATATATATTTATATCACATCAGTAGGAAATAAAATCATAGCACATACTCATTTCTATTGCCATACCCATAACAAAAAAACAGTCGACCTCTACTGAATGCACACAGTGCCACTGGTATGATATAAAAAGAGTATGCCTTGCCTTGGGGTGAAATCCTGACTCCATTGAGGTCAAAGGCAAATCTGTTGTCATCAACGGTGCCAGTTTTTCACAACTGGTTTTCATTCGCTAGGTATGACCATGCATAACCACTCCTGACATCACTTTGTTCTACCCCAATGAAGTTACACTTCTCTTGGCTCATGAAAACAGAATATTTTTGCTGTCCACCTTTATGTCTTTAATTAGCTCCATCCTGTAAGCATTAGTTACTTTGGACACATACACTGTACAGATATCATTCAATTAGATAGAAATTTACCTATCTTGTGTACAGCATATGGAATTTTTGCACTAAATGTTCTTTATCTCTTATTTCCCTTAACCATAGATTTACTGTATGTCTCTGTACTTTAACTTTTTCTATTAGGTGAAGAAAAGAAAGCTAACTAGGAACACCACATTATCATTGTCATTTTGCCTATTTAACTAAGTAAGATAATTTGTTTATTTTACCTTTTGCAACTTAGTCATAAACCTAGTGGCATAGATAGAGACACAATACTATTGTTGTACAAGACATCTATTGTAGCTACTTTTGTTCAGAAAAATACCCAGTAACTGCTGATTTGGCAGGAGGATCGGTAAGGGTACTACTATTCACAGTGTTTCTTTAGACTTCTTCCTCATCATTTAGTCTACAGAATCAAGTTTTTATGTACATTGGAACCAGTTAATGCCCTTTAGACAAATTTGCAAGTTGTTTCATAAAGCAGGAAAGACATTTCAGGGGAAATATGTGCCAAAAAGCACAGTCAAAAAGGCTTCACAAGTTCTGTGAGTCAATGCTGGAGACCACTTCTAAAACAGTCAATATTCCAGAGGAATACCCTCATTTGGAGAAAATACTGCCCCTTCCCTCTTTTTAGAATTTGATCAATTCTTTATCAAAAGTCCTGGCTTTTCATATATACTTTAAACTATAAATAAACAATGCATAGTTCCATGTTCTTGATTTGCTTCTTGTTTTCGTTTTGAAAAATTATTGCAGTACAATTGATTCCTGTTTGGAGTTCAGTAAGGAGCAAACAGCACAGGAGTATGGGTGGTCCTTATAGGCCCAGGAGCTGGTCGTAGAAGTGCTGGAGGAAGTGCTGAAGTCTGGAACAGAGTAGCTGCTGGGGCTGTTCGAAGACTGAAAGGGGAATTCACAGCCACAGCAGCAGCTGCTGCTGCAGCTGCTAGTGGGTTTGGTAAGATTCGTGGAGCCATCGGCTTTGAAGGTTCCTTTGAAAATACTAATTTTACCTGTGAGGAAAAGGAAAAAGAAAAAAAACAGATAGAGAAAGCAAAATGTGTTCATATCAGCCATGTGACAGGTTTTTTCTTCTTAGATTACACATGTAAAATATAGACACAGAGTAGTGATATTAGTGCTCGACACTAGAAATGAGCTGCATCTCTGCAACTCTTTTGCTGCTAATTTAAACTCTTCAGTAAGGACAGAGTATGTTGGTATTGGTAGAAGTTACTGAAATTGAGTATTATTTTTGTTCTGTTGTCACATTTTAACCTATAATTTCAGAGAAACCAGAACTTGCAGAAAATTTAAGGGGAGTTGCTGTTTCCCTGGAAAAGTGGAATAAGAAAGAACTGGCAAGCATTTGGGAAGTGGTCAGCTGGATAGTGTAACAATGCAGACAAAAACTTAGGGTAAACACACCACATTTGAATGCATTTCAAACCAGGTTTTTCTTTTCTGTTGCTACGTAGCTCTATTAAAAAAAAAAAGATAATCAGTGAACCACTGTTTATTAGCACCTGCCTCATAAGTAAAATAAAACAAATGTTACTTCTCAACAGCTATGAATGTCTTCTGATTTGCCATGCATTCAAATAGGAGATGCATTCCCTTTTCCCTATTCTATGACATTTGACTGGATTGCCTGCAGGGAGAAATCAGTAAAATAGCATTTCTTAGAGAGATGCTGTTCATACTTATGGAGACAAGTATAGGGATCTTAAAAATTTGGTTGGGAAAATTCATTTTTGATGTATATTCTCATGCAATCTCTATTTAGTTAGCCGGAATGTAGTGTTTAAGTAAATGCTGAAGCTTTTTCTTTTATAAGATTTTTAAAGCAGTAGCACTGTGCAATGGAAAAAATAATTTTGAAAACTCTCCATCTTTCCAGCAGACACAACATGTACAAAATGCTGAACTATATTTGAGTATAATTAAAATACACTGTAGGGGAATATCTCATTTGGGTGTACAGGTTGAACCTCTCTAATCTGGAACTGTGTCATCCTGCAACATCTGTAATCTAGCATGATTTTAGTTAGCCAGAGGACCATTTATCTTCGGTGTGGCCAAGTTTCCCATGGCCCCATAAAATTTGTTTATAGCCACCAGTCCTGGCTCTCAGTGTTCTGTGTTGTTATTTAGCTCTAATCTACCCCTAAATAGGGCTTTTTTTCTGCCTGAATGCCACAGAATGGTGTTCCAGCACCTTTTTTCCTGGCACTGCCAGTTTTACAATGCAGCTGCGTAGCTCTGAGCCGCAGATGACTCTTTAAAGAGCCATTTGTGGCTCCCACCACTGCCACTCTCTTCTGGCTCCCAGTGTCCTCCCATGCTGAAAGAGGATTCATTTTAATTGGTTTAAACTCAGGGGCAGTTAAGCCACCTGGGGGATGGTTTGGATCCCAACCAGGGGTGTTTTGGGCCTCAACTGCGAGGCAGTTAAGCTACCCAGGAGGCAATTTGGGCCCCATGTGGGGGTGGGTTTAAGCTGCTGAGAGCAGTTTGGGGCTTGAGTTCCACCACCATTTTTTCTTGAAAAAAAAAGCACGGCCCCTAAATGTTTACTAAGGGCCCAGTAAGCAGCGAAAGTATTGGAAATGTGCTAGAAAATATTGACCTCCTGTTGTCCAGCAAATTCTCTCATCTGGCACCGGTCAGGTCCCAAGGGTGACTGGCAAGAAAGGTTCAACCTGTATTAGCACTGGAGTTTGATGTGTGTTTGAATTCTCCCAACATAAGAGAGATGGCAATCTGAGATGAGAACAGGCCACAGCCAAAGGCAGTGGCAGACTCCAGTGGACTTCAGTGAACTTTGGATCAGGCCTTATGTCCCTGGGCTGAGACTCTCTCAATACATTGCACATCAGTCATGTACATATTGATTTAAATATGGACATTTCTCACTTATTTGATTTGGCCAATTTCACCCTATCCAATTGGTAGGGGATTGGAATTCAGAAAACACCAAACTACCCCAGCTCAGCCACTTTGACTCAAGAGGATTCTCCCATAAATTAACAGTGAATTTCACCTGTGCAGTTCATCAGTCTCATCCACCACCAGAAATTATTCTCTACCAGCTATTGCATTTTGTAGTGGCAAACTACTAACATGCCTGAACTGCTGCTTATTGATAGCCAGACTAGAAGGCCATACATGGGCCTATGCAACATCCTTTGCATGAACAAGTCAGGAGAGGAGGGGGTTGGGTACCACAGAAAGGGAAGCTCGATGAGATCTCTGTCAAAATTGTTGACCTATGCATTTAGAAAACAGGAAGTTTGCCTATATGTGCCCTGACAAACTGACAAAATCCATCTAGCTAGTTGATGATCAGAAGCAAGCTTCTTCTCTCACCTTTAAATCTGCTTGCTTAACAAGTTTGAGTGGCATGTTACTGCAATGCTAAGGAACAAAGAGAGATGAAAAGTTTGGGGCAGTTGGACTCTTCAGGGAGTCTCTCTCCAAGCACATCTTGTGGTCCCCACCAGCAAATGGAAGATTGGAAGCCCTAAGAAGATTGTTGATGGGTCACTCAAGAACCACACCAAACTTCAGTAATTATTCAGGGTCAGGGGCATCTTACTAACCTGTTGTGGATGTATGTAAATGCTTGAGATTAAATGTGAGCTTTAAGTGAAAGCAACCCTGTGTTCTCCAGTTTTTGCCAGCCATTATTGGGCGGACACAGGGGTGACGAACAAACTGTGCTGGGCCCTGGGCAAGGTTGGAAGGGAAGGAGGAGAGGGCTCTGGGGCCGTGGAACGGGTGGAGCTGGGGACCTGCCTCTCAGTGCCATCCTGTGCATGATTCACAGAGCTCCAGCAGCAATTTAAAGAGTTAGAGTTGCAAAATTAAAACTAAAACTAAGTGATTTGAAAAACTAAAATGTTGAGAAGAGAAAGCTTTAGAGTGCCTCAGAAGCATTTATAATCAAAGAAAGAGCAATGTATTTCTGGCTGTTTATCTAGTCCATTTGAATTCCAAGTAACAGCATTGTCCATGTTATTCTGCATGAAAAACAAAATCAAACAACTGTCCATTCCTCAAAAGCCTCTTTTAATGTTATCACAAGACAATTATAGCAGCAAGCTGTGACCTCGTCTTCTTAGCAAACGTGTGCTTGTTTACTACTCCTCATGCTCCCTCCCCTTTTCCCACCACATTTGCTTCTTTCATCCAGCTATAGGCTCCTGTCTGGCATGTAGACTGTGAGCTTTTGTAGTGAGATTGTCTTCTTTGTTACTCATCTCTAAAACACCTAGCACAACAGGACCTGGATCCTTGCCCAGGATTATTCCTAGGCAATTCCATAAAATATATCAGAAAATAGTAATAATAATAATAGTAATAATAATAATAGTAAAATTAATGCAAAAAACCCCTTCCATTTTTTGCTAGTTGAGATCTCACTTTCTTATTATATATTCTATTTTCTATTCTGTATAGGTTTGCATATACTGGGCTTCTCAGATTTTCAGGTGGGTTGATGGCTGGCCTACCAATGATGAAATGTTCATTGCTAGAGGTTGTCGAAGGATGAAGTCTCTTCTTTGCCTCAAGTGATAGTGAATTGTGATTTTGGAGACAAAGGTCCCAAGTTCTGTCTCTCTGCAGCAAGTATGCACTGCAGCTTCTGAATTAGTGACTGGCATGTACAGCACCAGAGATTTGTTAAAAGCCAACACCAAATACTAGAGTAATGAATCTCAGTGAAAAATGGTATTGCATTACAAACCACAATGTTATATGAAGAATTCCCAGGCAGATCATCTGAGAGATGAATGTTATGACACACTCCACGATCCCACTAAGGAGCTAGAGTATTTTATATCTGAAAACCAAATCCCAGGAGGATTTTATTAAATGCAAATGTGCATTATTTTTTCCTCCACCCCAAGCCCTTGACATTAACAAGAATTGGGCCTTACATAGTTTCTTCTGGGGGAGTAGAATGTGACTAACCCTGGACAAGGTAAAATTGCACAAGATAAAATTATAGATTTTTTATGAGGTTTATTTTTATCCAGATCATTTTAATAAATACAAAATGAGAATAAAGTGAAATGGATGTGTGTTTTATGGTGGATCCTGTCCAACAATATGAGCTTTAATCTCTTGGGCATTCACTGTGGAAGGTGCTGGAAGGAACTTGGCAATTCTTATCATTCTGAGGAACTCTTTCTTCACCTTTGCATCAACTTTCTTTCGTATGATCTTTGTAATAGAGCCCTGTTCTGAGATCATCTTCAGTGCTGCTTCAAAATAGGGCTTTAGTCCAATGCCCCACTGAAGTTAATACAAAGGTCTCCAACTGTCTTTAGTTGTTCTGTAAGCTATCACTTCCTACTTCCCATCTCCATCTACTACTGAAAACTGACATTCTTTACCTTTAGGGTACACACGGGCTGCCCCCAGGGACATCAGCAACAAACTTTAGGAATGTGATCAAACCTAGATGCTGTGCTCTTTCCTACAACATGCACCCACCTTGGAGCCCACTCTGTCACTCAACTTTTGCACATTTTTCCCAGTGATATTTTCTGAAAATCCTTCTCAGTCGAATATCATGGAAAAGAAAATCATTTGCTTACCCCAAGCGGATGTGCTCCTTTTTGGAGTTTGTTGTAAGGACTATATTTAGGTTTAGGGGGTTTCCCAGCAGCTCGGTCTTTGTGCCTTCTACTACTTATGTGCTGTTAAAAAAGGGATATTAGACACATTACTTTCCTTCAACAAGTATCACATCATTAACACTACCCACTGCTGAAGATTATTGCTTTGCACAATAGTATTAATTTGACTAATTAAAATAAACTAAAGTAATAATTAATAACCATTTAGATGTATTTCAGCTTGAAGGAGCTTTTAGTGCTACATGTATTTGGGTGACTTTTTCCAAAGTACACAGCCATCACCTTAGTTTGTTCCCACTGAAGTCAAATGGGAGTTTTAGGACTGCAGACTTACTGGGAACAAAACTGGTTCCTTTTGAAAAATACCACCTAACAACATCTATGAAATGCAGCAAACTGCTGCACAGCAGAGATGGGAGACCCTAGGGGCATGTCCCACCAAAAAGCAAAGTGCCATGAGACTTTAATGTCCGTATAAGACAGATAGGAGCTTTCAAGACTTCGCCTGAAAGACAGCCACACAGAAAGCTTATTGGCTGGCAATCAAAATTGAAACCACATCTAATGCAGAACCTACACATAAAAATTATTTTAGAATGTCCAGAAATACGTTATACATATTTTATGGTGCATTAAATGCTATGAGTGGTTTTTGTTTCCAGAACTTTTTTTTCTGAAAAGAATAATTGCAAATAAAATAAGGAAAGGAACGTATCCATCCATGAAAGCATAAAACTTGTACAAATGTAGTCCATCACAGTATTTGTCTCCATACTTTTCTTAACAAGTTTTCAACTCCAAAAGGCACATCAAGTAACAAAGTGTTTTCCAGAACAAAGGCTTTATTCATCTGAGAGAGAATGATTGACTAGAACTTTGTGTAATTGCAATTTAGAGGTTAAGCTGATTGGCTGCAGAGGAACACTAATAAAAGCAGCACACATTGCTAAGGTGGCTTTTCAACATTCTATAAAAAGTCTCTCTTCACACACACCCACATCTTTGTGAATACAGATATCACACAGCACACAAAATGACAGGGTTTATTAAGACATGTCAATAATGGTAGTCTAAAGTCACTTGTAAGATATTGTAGTTTACAGAGAGATTCTACAACAGCTTTTAAATATATATAATCAACAGTTTTTGAGGAAATGTATTTTACTTCATGAAAAACAAACACACAGAACACATGCCCAAGTACAAAGGGCAAAGGCAGCTATCTCCATTTAGATGTGAATTCTCATCACTCTGACACATGCTAAATGCAAGGTATTCCCCACCCTCCCACTATGAAAACAAAGTAGAGCCCAGGATTCAGTGTTGTCCAAGCTGTCTGAGTACCTGTTTAAGTTGTGTCTCAGAGTTTACATGTACGTCACAAATTTCACAGTGAAATGTTTTATTTTGTAGGCCCGTGTTTCCTTTATTAAGAGGTCCCTTGCCTTTGACGCCAGTCCGGGGAAAGGCTTTAATAGTTCCACTTCCATTCCGAGCTTCCAACATAGTTTTGTGCTTAGTCCCTGGAGAAATTCCAAATAGGAAACATATTTTGGGCAAGTTGAGTGCATTTTATTATTTTATTTTTTTTAAATACACAAAATATAAATATAAACATAGATAAAAATCACAGTTTTGTCCAATATCCTTGGAACATGTCCATATTGCCTACATCAGTTTGACAAGAAAGTAAGGATATTTCACACAAAATTACCTGGAATTCAATTATGCAATGGCACATACCTAGGCAACAAAGCGGGAACAAACGGCCACCACCATTAAGTAGTGGTATGCTCAGGGTGTTCTGAGGTGAAATTAAATAGGCGTTCCTTCTTTTCAGTAATGCCTGCTGCTAATAAGACATGAAATGTAGTGGAAAAGAAGGAGAGATGTAGCTACTAAAGATGTTGTTACGAGTGATCTGTTGTCTTCCCTGAGGGGGTGATAAACGTATATTTTATACTGCAAGAGACTGAATCTGCAATTAAATAATCAGTTCCCAAATCCTGGAGATTCCAGGCAACAACTTAATGATCTTAAGGGACTAAGATAGAAACTAAAACAGGAGACAAATATGGACATTATTCACATTTGTTACTATAACAAATTATAGACATAAATCAATAATAAAGAGTATGATTGTGATATCTTTACTCATGTTAAATAATACCTCATATTAGTAATTTAAATATGGCCACTCATTATTTAAGCTACTATGCAATGTGCATAATGGTGTTACACTCTCATTCAAAATTAATACACACACATAATTTATCAGAGCAATAACCTATATTTTGAAGGGTTTTTTTTACTTTCTATTACAGTGAACATGCTAAGCCACATCTTGATCTGATGTTGCGCTTGTGCAGCTAAATTGTCTTCAATGGAACCTCATCAATTTAAATTAATTAAAGATCAGGCCCATAATATTTAAAATTACTCAAACTTCTTTTCCCCCACCAGAAACAATTAAAGATTGTACCATGTAAAAATTCTCTGTTGTGGACATCAACTGAAGGCCTTTCATCATTCGAGGCTTGTAATATTCCACCTAAAATTCAGTTTTCACCCTAACTAATCCCTTGTGGCCTTATGCTAATTCAGAAGATCCTTTTGCCTAATAATACCATTACTTATGTTAACATATTTATCCTCATGCATCTGCTGCACTACAGGTTGAACCTCTCTAATCCAGCAACATCCATGGTTTGTCAGGATTTAAGTTAGCCAGGTGTCCACTTATCACAGGTGTAGACAAGTTTCCCATGATCCCATAAAGTTTGTTTACAGCCTCCAGTCCTGGTTCTCAGTGTTCTGTTCTGTTATTTAGCCCTAATTTACTGCTAAATGTCTTCTAAGAACCCAACAAAACAAGGCAGCAGATATGTAGCACTCTGAAGACTAACAGAATGGTTTATTCAGCGATGAGCTTTCATGGGACAGACCCACTTCATCACATCAATCTCATTTCCAATACAGAGGACCAAAAAAAGAAATACAATAAAAACTGACAAATCAAAGAAGACTGGAGGAGGAGGGTGAGAGGTAGGGGGATGTTAATTGTCCTGTCTCAGATAAGCTCATCACCAAATAAATCATTTTGTTAGTCTTTGAAGTGCTACATTTCTGTGGCTTTGTTTTTTGGAGTACAGACTATCAAGGCTACCTCTCTGTGCCTACGTCTACACGTGCACACTACATCGAAATAGTCTATTTCGATGAATAACGTCTACACGTCCTCCAGGGCTGGCAACGTCCACGTTCAACTTCGACGTTGGGCAGCACCACATTGAAATAGGCGCTGCGAGGGAACGTCTACATGCCAAAGTAGCACACATCGAAATAAGGGTGCCAGGAACAGCTGCAGACAGGGTCACAGGGCGGACTCAACAACAAGCTGCTCCCTTAAAGGGCCCCTCCCAGACACAGTTGCACTAAACAACACAAGATCCACAGAGGCGACAACTGGTTGCAGACACTGTGCATGCAGCATGGATCCCCAGCTGCCGCAGCAGCAGCCAGAAGCCCTGGGCTAAGGGCT
Organism: Carettochelys insculpta; assembly: GCF_033958435.1. Classification (NCBI taxonomy): domain Eukaryota; kingdom Metazoa; phylum Chordata; order Testudines; family Carettochelyidae; genus Carettochelys; species Carettochelys insculpta. Next base: position 209,310,397 of record NC_134138.1, on the reverse strand, counting down.
GCTGCACACGGTGACCATAGAGCCCCGCAGGGGCTGGAGAGAGAGCGTCTCTCAACCCCTCAGCTGATGGCCACCATGGCGGACCCCGCTATTTTGATGTTGCGGGACACGGATCGTCTACATGCGCCCTACTTTGACGTTCAACTTTGAAGTAGGGCGCTATTCCCATCCCCTCATGGGGTTAGCGACTTCGATGTCTCGCTGCCTAACATCGATTTCAACTTCGAAATAGCGCCCAACACATGTAGCCATGACAGGTGTATTTCGAAGTTCGAGCCGCTACTTCGAAGTAGCGTGCACGTGTAGACGCGGACTGTTACTATTCAAAGAGCCCAGTAAGCAGTGGAAGTGTTAATAATGCTACCAAACAATATTGACCTCCCATGGTTTGGCAAATTCTCTGGTTTGGAACTGGTCAGGTCTCAAGAGTGCCAGACTAGAGGGGTTCAACCTGTGGTAAAAAATACCCACCTGTCAATACTATAGTCTTATAGTGTCACTTTACCTATAGCAAGTTTAAGATCAATCACAAGACATTAGACAAGGTCATAAGTCAGCACTGAGTAATCTTTACCACTGTATTATGTCACAGATTTTCCTCTGTTCTGACACCAGAATCCTTAACTCTACTCAAAACAAGTCTAATCAATACAGTCTTTAAAATGGTAGCAACAGATGGTGGCCTGCCTGTACCAGGGCTGTCCAACACGACTAACACCAGAGGCGAGAAAGAATTAATATAGGAAAGACAGTTGCTAATTGCCAAGCAGTAACCAGCATCAGACAATTAGTGCATGATTGGATGTGGGTGGGGTTGTTTTTTTTAAATTCTCTATGCTTACCGAAACCAATTGTTCAACAGGAATTCTGATCTCTTATCTTTGCATTTGGACTGGTTTTTTCATATAATTTATTATATGAAATTTAGTATATTTTCATATAATTTATTATACTTTGTGCCAAACTATACCCTTGTTATTTGACATAGATGACAATACAGCAAACTCTTTCATACCCGCCATTCTGTCATCCTGAACTCTCAAATAACCAGCATTTTAACCATAAGTAAATGTTAGTTACGTTTTCCATTAGTACAGTATAGAGAGAGTAAATGCAAATAAGTTTAGCAAATACAGGCTACGTCTACACGTGAAGCCTACATCGAAGTAGCCTATTTCGATGTGGCGACATCGAAATAGGCTATTTCGATGAATAACGTCTACACGTCCTCCAGGGCTGGCAACGTCGATGTTCAACATCGACGTTGCGCAGCACCACATCGAAATAGGCGCAGCGAGGGAACGTCTACATGCCACAGTAGCACACATCGAAATAAGGGTGCCAGGCACAGCTGCAGACAGGGTCACAGGGCGGACTCAACAGCCAGCCGCTCCCTTAAAGGGCCCCTCCCAGACACACTTGCACTAAACAACACAAGATACACAGAGCCGACAACGAGTTGCAGAGCCTGTGCATGCAGCATGAATCCCCCGCTGCAGCAGCAGCAGCCAGAAGCCCTGGGCTAAGGGCTGCTGCACACGGTGACCATAGAGCCCCACACGGGCTGGAGAGACAGCGTCTCTCAACCCCCCAGCTGACGGCTGCCATGGAGGACCCCAGAATTTCGACGTTGCGGGACGCGGATCGTCTACACGGTCCCTACTTCAACGTTGAACGTCGAAGTAGGGCGCTATTCCGATCCCCTCATGAGGTTAGCGACTTCGACGTCTCGCCGCCTAACGTCGAAGTTAACTTCGAAATAGCGCCCGACGCGTGTAGCCGCAACGGGCGCTATTTCGAAGTTAGTGCCGCTACTTCGAAGTAGCGTGCACGTGTAGACACAGCTACAGTGTGGCTAGTGCTACCCTCACCCCTAGTGCTGGCAGCTTGATGTAAATAAGCCATCGCAAAAATACAAAATGGCAGACATTTGCAAATCCAAGTGGTTAATTTGCATATTCACAACAGGAATCAAACCATATAGATGTGGCTCTGCCAGCAAAAATCCCCATTGTTGGTGGCACCTTATGCCTGGGAACAAATCAGGGATAAGAGGCTGCCAACAAAGGGGAGTTTTTCCCAGCAGAACCATGTCTAAACATCTGAGGCATAAGGGACTGGAGACAGAGGGGAGTTTAGCCAGCAGAGGCACTTCCACATGGCATCTGCAGTGCCGGCATCACTTTCTGCTGACACCGAACTTTCTGCTGACACACCATTTGCAAGCCCGAGAAGCTCATTTTGTATAGCTGTGCCAGCAGCGGCGCTGGGGGAAATGCCATGTAGACATAGCCTATAAGTTTAAAGTGTACAACACTACTCTTGTTGGTAAATAAAGTACTCTGCATACATTTGTGTTTGTTTCTTAATATCTAATCTTGTTTTCCTTTAGTGTTATGCATTGCTAGGTATACCTCCCTATTATCTAGAATATTGGAATACCCAGCAACATTCCCAGTCACAGGGCTACCGGATAGGAAAGAGTTTACTGCATGCAAATTCTGAGCACCAAAGGGAAGAACTCAAGAAGAGCCATACTGGTCAGACCAATGGTCAGCTAGCCCCATTATCCTGGCCCATGACAGTGGCAAGTCCTAAATGCTTCAGAGGGAATGAACAGAAAAGGGCTACTATCAAGTGATCCAGTTCCAGCTTGTGTCCATCAGTGTAACAAAGTATATGCTGTGACTTAGCACCTTAATGTTTAGAAGCAATAAAAAAAAACAAATTAAAGAAAACAGGTAACTTGCAGACACTAGACTTCCTTTTTCCCCCTTATGAAAGACTCCTTGCTTGTCATTTTTATTCTTTAATAGTTAATGAATTCAATGTAATTGCCAGTTTTCTGCCACCTCATTGTCCCCTGCTGCAAGAGATCTAATCTATGCAGAGGAAGATAATTGCAGAGCTCTTGAGACAGAAAAGAAATTGCTACATCTCACCACTGTTGTGCGCCTCCAGCTGTGAGGTGGAGTTGACGGCAACCTTGCATAGTGAACAGTAAAGCAGCCTTTTTGCCTTTTCTTCCTCTGTCTCCACGGAAGGGCATGTGTTGCTGCTAGTGGCTGTTGTGGCGATTTTTTCCACTTTTGAGGTGATCTCAGTTGTCATAACGCTGCTTTTCCGAATTTCCACTGTTGTTGATATTGCTGGTGTCCCAGTGGTAAGGTCTGCAATAAAAATGAAAAGGTGATGGAAACAAAAGAAATGTATGTAGTGACCTTTTCATTTGGAATTTTAATGCTGTTGCTACAAAGAGATGCCTAATATTTCAGTAAAAATTCGACTAATGATAATCAGCTAAATGTAACCTTTTTCTTTATTACTAGAGCATACTTGCAAATACTGAAACCCCACACACACTGTTTCCAATGTACAATATAAACACTTATTAAATATAAATTTCTTAAATTGAAAATACATATTGCACCACTGAGACCATTCCCTTACAAATGTGGGATAATCCCTTAAAAGAAGTCAGTTATTAGCAAATTAGACAGTTAACATATGTAAACAATCCTTTGAGTTTATAAAGTGTGATAAATGTAAGGTATTATTATTTTGTAATCATTTAGTATTCTATATTTTTAAAAAACATATGGTTCCAAAATAAATCAGCTAAAGACAAAACATTACATTGATTTTTGCATTTGATCTTAGCCAAAACTAACAGATTAATAACAATTACTAACAGAGCATTATATTTTCAAAGAGTTGTATAAACACACTCAATTTGTTTAGAAAAATGTACGTACAGCTATCATACAGACATACAGATAATATATTCTAATTATTTAGAATGTGCCCATATAAGAAGTGCCAATCCTCACCTAAAAACTTACTGCCTAAAAATTAAAGCTACAATCAGCATATATTCTCCTACATCATTATATTCAGGAAATAAACTTAAATTATAGTGCAGGTTGTACGTCTACAGTTGGGCATACTCAGGGCCTGACCAGTGCCAAACCAGAGAATTTGCTGGGTATGGGAGGTCAGTATTGTCTAGCAGCGTTACCAACGCTTCCACTGCTTACTTGGCTCTTAGAAGACCTTTATTGAGTATATTAGAGCTAAATAACAGCAGAGATCACTGATTATCAGGACTGGTGTCTATGAATAAACTTTAGGGGGCCATGGGAAACCCAGCCACGCCCATAATAAGTGGTTGTCTGACTAACTAAAATCATGCTGGATTACAGATGTTGCCGGGTGAGAGCATGCCAGACTAGGGAAGTTCAACCTACATTTCCTAATTGTATCAGAATGCTGAGTTATGTGGATGTATTTTTAATTTTCTCATGCATTTTTGAATATCACATAAAAATGCATACATTAAAACCACATACAAAATGTCTATACAACACTTAGGCTGAGTCTACACTATCAACTTCATTTGTAACATTTATTGAAAGAAGGGGGCTCTTTCAAAATATTCCACAGAGCCCCTACACACAAAAAGCATCTTTCAAAAGTAAATCGAAAGAAGTAATCACTTCTTTTGAAAGTGCTCTTCCACTCCTATTTCAGGAAGAGCATCTTCTTTTGAAAGAAAATGTTTGTAGATGCTCCGCAGGGCCCTTCTTTCAAAAGAGCAGTCCTCATGGCACCTGATTTTTCAGTCCCTGGCCCATCTTTTGAAAGAGCAGGGGTTGTTTGGAAGCTGTCTTTTGAAAAAGCAAATCACTCTTTTGATCCACTTTTTTGTGTACGGATGCACTCTTTTGAAAGAAGTTCTTTCGGAAGAGATCTTTCGGAAGGACTTCTTTCGAAAGATCTCTGTAGCGTAGATGTAGTCTTATTGTTATTGAAACAACTACAGGAACAAGAGATTGCAGATAATACTTAGATAAAAAACAAGACTTTGATTTACTAATTCTTATAGCAAGTGAGACGGTAGAATTGCGACATTGGAGATAGCCCATCTAAAAAGACCACCGTTGACTCTAGTTCATTTGCAGTATTATTGGTTAAAATGCAGTAAAAAACAGGATTTTTATTTATATTCCAAAATAGTTATTTTTGGGCTGTGATTTTACAGTTTTAAAATACAGCCTGATTACATCCCACTGTCACTATGAAAAAAGTCCTGCAATGACATCCTAGCTATAAAATACTGTGTGACCTTTGCAACATACTTTTTATGATAATATATAAGACCTAAGGCTCAAGCTGGAATGCAAATAAGAAATGACACTGAAGTGAAATGTGATGGCAAAATGAGGCAAGGCCATTTGTACACTGGATAACATTATGAAACAGGGAAGGGTAGTTCTTCTCCATGGCTTTGAATCACAAAAAAGAATATGTGCTTAACATCAGTAGGACGCAAATATAGGCTTAAAGTTTGTATTTAAGTGCTTTCCTGAGTTGGAGGCCAGTAGTCAGACTTAGCCATACTTGCTCATGATGTGTAGCACCTACCTCTATCGGAAGCCCTTTTTGACTTCATTGAGATTATTCCTGCAATACAGGTACTAATTAGCATGAGTAAGAATGGCAGAACCTGGCCCTATATAGCCATGATGCATTTGTGCTTAAAACACTGTGTTTAGGGCCCCTCACACAAGTGAAATGCACAAACAAATCTTAATGAACTCAAAGAATAGGGGAAAAAAAGACTGGGTGGGGGGAAGAGAGTGATTTATGTGAAAAGATATCAAAACACTTTGGCGACAAAAAAACCTAATTGAAAAATATGTGTTAATGGGCTTGTCTACACTTGCCCCCAACTTTGAAGGGAGCATGGTAATCAGGGTGACAGGAGATTACTAATGAATGCTGCCATGAATATGCAGCACTTCATTAAGCTAATTCTCCCCCCATGGCAACTTTCAAATGTCAAACTTCCAAGTGCTGTCTTGCGTGTAGCCGCAGGCACTTTGAAGTACCCACGCTACTCTGAAGTGCCTTTAGTCCCCAAACCTGCAGACTATTATCCCTTCCTACTTCTCCATGTAGGAACTAATGATACCACCAAGAGTGAACTTGACAAAATCACAGCAGATTACGTAACCCTGGGAAGAAAGATCAAGGAATAGGAGCACAAGTGGTGGTCTGATCCATCCTCCCTGTGTAAAGAAGGGGCCCGGGTAGGTATCATTGAATCACCTAGGTAAAGGCATGGTTGTGTAGGCGGTGTCACAGAGAAGGATTTGGTTAGGAAGAGATGGGATCCACCTAATGAAGAGAGGAAAGAGCATCTTTGTGGGCAGGCTTGCAAACCTAGTGAGAAGGGCTTTAAACTAGGTTCATCAGGGGACAGTGACACAAGCCCTGAAGTAAGTGAGGAGGAGGGAACAATAAAGGCGGATTCCTGGGTGAAGAGGAGAAAGTGGGCCAATCAGCCACTTCTCTAAGGTGTTTGTACACAAATGCAAGAAGCCTGGGAAACAAACAGGAAGAATTAGAGGCCCTGGCGCAGTCAAAGCAGTATGAAGTGGTTGGAGCAATGGAGACTTGATGGGATGATTTGAATAACTGGAGTACAGCCATGGAAGATTAAAAACTGTTTAGGAAGGACAGGCAGGTGAGAAAAGGAGGAGGAGTTGCACTGTATGTGAAGGAGCAGTATGATTGCTCAGAGTTCCAGGAAAGGGAGGGAGAAAAGCCCGTAGAGTATCTTTGGGCTAAGCTTAGAGGTGGAAGCAACAAAGGTGATGTTGTAGTTGGTGTCTGCTATAGACCGCCAGATCAGGGAGATGATGTAGATGAGGATTTCATCAGACAGCTAAGAGAAGCTTCCAAATCACAGGCCCTGGTTCTCATGGCAGACTTTAGTCATCCAGGCATCTGTTTGGAGACCAATACAGCAGCACACAACAATCCAGCAAGTATTTGGAGAATGTCGGGGATAACTTTTTGGTACAAGTGCTGAAGGAACCGACCAGGGGCCATGCGCAGCTTGACGTGTTGCCTACAAAAAAGGAAGAACTAGTAGGAGGAATTGAAGTGGGTAGCAACCTGGGCTGCAGTGACCATGAGATGGTAGATTTCAGGATCCTGACAAAAAGGAAGAAAGGTGAGCAGTAAAATACAGACCCTTGACTTCAAAAGAGCAGACTTTGATTCCCTGGGAGAACTGATGGGCACGATCCCTTGGGAAACAAAGATGAAGTGGAAAAGTGTTGAGGAGAACTGGCAGTATTTTAAAGAAGTCTTACTGATGGCATAGGAACAAACCATCTGGCTGCATAGTAAGAAATGCAAATATGGTAGGCAACCAGCTTGGCTTAACAAGGAAATGATTTAGGAAGAATGATGGAAGAATCCCAAGCATGGTTATAGGCTGGAGACTGACTGGCTAAGCAGCAGTACAATGGAAAAGGACCTAGGGATTATGGTGGATGAAAGACTGGGTATGAGTAAACAGTGTGCCCTTGAAGCCAAGAAAGCTAATATATCGGGGTACATTAGGAAGAGCATTTTGAGCAGATCTAGAGAAGGTGTCGTTCCTCTCTATTTGGCACTGGTGAGGTCACATCTGGAGTATTGTTCAGTTTTGAGTTCAGTTTTGGGCTCCCCAGTATAGAAAGGATGTGGATGTGCTGGAGCAGGTTCAGCGGAGGGCAATGAAAATGATTAAGGGGCTGGAGCACGTGACCTATGAGGAGAGGCTGAGGGATTTGGGCTTATATAGTTTACAGAAGAGAAGATTGAGGGGTGATTTAATAGCAGCCTTCAACTTCCTGAAGGGGAGCTCCAAGGAGAGTGGAGAGAAACTGTTCTTGGTGGTGACAGATGACAGAACAAGGAGCAATGGTCTGAAGTTACAGAAGGAGAAGAGTAGGTTGGATATTAGGAAAAACTACTTCAGCAGGCAGGTGTTGAAGCACTGGAATGCATTGCTTAGAGAGGTGGTGGAATCTCCATCCCTAGAGGTTTTTAAGTCCCAGCTTGACAATGTTCTGGCTAGGATGACTTAGTTGGGGTTGATCCTCCTTGAAGCAGGCGGCTGGACTCCATGACTTCCTGAAGTCCCTTCCAGCCCTAGGATTCTATACTTCTATGATAAAGATGTTTTTTTGGGGAAACTCCTGCATTATCTATGTCATGGACTAGATGGTCCTTTTCACCTGTAATATATGAATTTATTAATCTTCTCTCTCCCTTTTTCCTTTTTGTTTTTTTTTTTATTCTTATATAGTCAGCATGATTACAGTGAAAATTCACCCTCCTTGCAGGAAGACAGTCAAACCTAACAGCACTAGTGTTGGAACAAAAATGTCCCCTTAGAGGCAGGATATAAAATCATACACTTATAATGAAGGCAGTCACTACTGTAGTCTCAGAGAATGCAAAGGAAGTAGTAAGGAGAGTAAATGGCCTCCTCTGCTATGTGTACATGGACAGTCTCTCTTGACATCTTGTTGACAAAATTCAGCTGTTCTTTCAGCAGCATTAGACCTCTCCCGTTCAGGTATAATCGACAGTGTTTTGTCGACAAAGAGCCTGTGTAGACAGTTCTCTTGACAGCATGGGTCCTCCATGGCAGCTGGCAGCTGGAGCTGGGAGACACCCTCTCCATAGCCAGCGGGGCTCTATGGTTACTGCTTCCACCTCCTCTTACAGCAACAGGGCTCCAAGAAGCTCCCTGTGGGAAGTTGGGGGTATGGCTGCCTACTGGCAGCACATGCTTAGTCCCATGCCCCTGCAGCCACTCCCTAGCTGGTAGAAACATGGCTCATGCTGCCTGGAACTGCCCTGGCCCCTCCCCGCAGGAGCCCCATGAGCCATCCCTGGAATCCATCAGTGGGACCCACAAATGGGCACCATCCTGGTCCAGCGCCAAGGTCCGAGACCTGCTAGCCTTGTGAGAGGTTGAGCCACTTGTCTTGGACCCCAGCCCCAAGTGTCTGAATGCCCCAGCTACAGGTGCATTGCTGGAGCCCAGTCACAATGTGGGCACCCGGTATGCACCTTCCAACAGGTGTGTGCAAAAATTCAGGAGATACACCAGGGCTACATGAGAGCCAGGGATACCTGGCACCACTCAGGAGCATGAGTGCCCTGCTTCCCCCACTACAGCACCTGCATCACGTGCTGGGGGGTGATGATGGGGCACCCGGCCAGAAGACACCAGCAAAAACCTCCTCACCAGTGAGGCTGTCATCTCAGACCTGGGATCATCCCCAGAGCTGCAGGACATCCCCAACTCTGACCCCGACTCCAGCCAGGGCATGTTGACCATCGCCCTGTCCTCCAGCCCCTCCAGTGCTGCAGTGTTGGCACGGGCGTCCATAGACCTGTTCCTGGCACCCTCTGGTGAGCCCGCCCCCCATGGGGAGCGTACACCTGTTGTGGGGGAGTCAGGGTGTACTACAGTCCCTGATGGGATGGCCCTGCCAGGTACCCACATCATGATCCTGGCACCTGCACCCTGCACCATGCACCAACCAGGATGTCTCACTCAGGTCCCACGGGTGGCCCCCAGACATGGCTGGTGGGCAGCCTGAAACCCCACAACAAGCCTCCCAACCCTCAGGGGAGGCAGCTGCCTACCCCTGCCATGCCTGAGAGCATGCCAACCACAGGGGTGATGGGTCCACCGCACACACCCCACCTTGGGGCATGGCTTCCCACTGTCGGACATGGGCACGGGCAATGGCCAGCACAGACCCCTCTGGACAGCAATACAGGCTGCATGCGTGTGGGCCTGTGGAAGCCCTGGCTGCACCCATACATCTGCCACCTACAGGTTAGGACTGCTATATGGCCTGCCCTCCCCCCAGGGCACCAGCCCCTGGGGCTGGCCTGACAGGGGTCTGTGGCCAGGCTGGTGCCAATGACACCATGGTGTCCCCATCCAACATGGCCCAGGGGGCACATGTGTGCACACCTCAGATGGACCCATCCCGTGGCCCGGAGAGGGGCTGCTGCTTGGGGAGGTGGGCCACAGGGGCTGCGCAGTTGTATGAACCCTGCACTCCCCCACTTCCTACCCTACAGCTGCCCCATCAGGGGCCAGGCCAGCCCCGCTGCCCAGCCAGGCAGACCTGGTGCAGAGCCCCAGCCAGTAGGACGAGGATGAGTGTCACCCAGGGAGGACATATCACTGCCCCCAGTGCACTCCTGTGGCCCGAGGGTCCATTGCTACCAGTGGCACCCACTGGCAGCCACCCTCTGGGAGCAGAATGCTACTGTCTGGGAGCAGCTGCACGTGGACCAGGAGCAGCTGCAGGTGGAGAGGGAACAGCTGCAGGCCCAGGTGCAGTCCTCGGCACTTTGGCTGGCCCAGGTGGACCATGCTGTGGATCTGATTGAGGCCTGGTTGGACCAGGGCCTGGCATACTGGGGCCCTGTCACTCCCCTGACCCCTGCTGCCAATATCCCCCCTGCTGCCCACGCTGCCCTGAGCCCATGTCCCAGGTGCTGTTATGGGTCCTGTGGCAGGCAGGGGCAGTAGCCCATGCCCATGCCCCGCCCCAGGCCTCCCCTGCTACCCTTACCCCCCCGACCCCACTGTTTCTCCCCCACCCCTACCTCCCCATGTTCCTGGCCCCAACCCAGCCTTAAGGTGGGCCCTGGACCAGAGGCAGATGGGAACACATGGCCGGCATGGCTTGAGGCTGTTCATCCTCTCCCTAGGATAGTGCCCCCTCCCAGTTCAGAGACCCCCTCTCTGTTTGCAGCCCCCCCCCCTTGTTCAGAACCCCTTTCCCTGTTCAGAGGCCCTCTATCCCAACCCCCCCCCCATAATTATGTATATAGTTCACAGACATACATAGTCTGTATAGAGGTTTTTATTTCTGTACAATTAGTTGGTTTAGGTCATTCGTAGTTATCTGTCATTTGGCAAATGGTTTCAGGTTTCGTTTGGTTGGTTTAAGACCGTACCTACATGCTTCCTCTTGGGTCCAGGTATGGTGGTGATGCAGAGGGAAGGGAGGGGCGATCGTGGGGGGGGCTGGGTAGGAGAGTAGACATGGGGCGGCCCATGGAGGTGACCTTGGGAGGGTTATCGGGGGCTGTGGGTGAGGTGTTCTTGCATGCCTCCCAGATGTGGCCCTGCTCAGTATGTGCTTGATGGTTAGGCATGGCACCCGGCTGTTTGTAGGGGCTGCCGCCCTCCAGTCCCCACCCCTGCAGAAAGTCCTCCCCCTTCCACTCCACCAAGTTATGGAGGGTGCAACAGGCGGCCATGATGTGGGGAACATTCTGCTCCCCACATGTCCAGCCAGTTCAGGAGGCACCAGAAACTCCCCTTCAGGCTTTTGAAGGTGAGCTCAACAGTGTTCCATGCCTGTGCCAGCCTGGTATTGAATTGTTCCTGGGTGGGGTCCACGTGTTCTGTGTAGGGCTTCATTAGCCATGGGAGGAGCGAGTAGGCTGCATCCCCAGTGATACACAGGGGCACCTGCGTGTTCCTGATGGTCAGCTCCCGGCTGGAGATGCAGGTGCCTGCCTCCATCAGCTGCAACAGGCTGGAGTTCCAGAACACTCTTGCATTGTGGCTCCAGCCTGACCGCCCACTGTAGATGGGAAGGAATTGTCCTCGCTGGTCCACTGGGGTCTGCATCACCATGGCGTGGTAGCCCTCCCTACTAAGGTGTTGGTCAGCACTGTTTTCTGGGGCCTGAATGTGGATGTTGGTCCCCTCCAGTGGCCCAAAACAGTTGGGTGGGCCTCCTGACACCAAATTGATGACCCAAGGAGGGGTAGTTGTTGGGGGTGGCCAGCCTCCAGAGGGCAATCATGACCCTCTTTTCCAAAGGGATGGCTGGCTGCATGTCGGTGTTGTGACATCTTAGGGCAGGGGCAAGATTCTGAAATTCTGTGTCCATTGCTTATCACCCCATTGCCCCAGGACCAGCCAGTCCCACCAATCAGAGGTGGTGGGGTGCCACCAGATCTGCCTGGTCACCTGAGGGAGTGAGTGCAGTGGGGGTACTATGACATCGGAGGTGGGGTGGGGGCTGCTCTGCAGGCTGTCTCTCAGGATCGTTTCCCAGATGTGGTTATAGAGACCGATGATGGCCAGTTGCAAGGCCAGCAGGAGCTGGTTCATGGTCCTGGGTCTGCCTGGGGGACTAATCTTCCATGGTCATAGTAGGGAAGGGTGGGGATCAGGCAGGGGAATGTTGGGTATGGGAGGATGTGAATCAGGTGTGGGGGAGGGGTGTTGGGTCAGGGAGGGTTTAGGTGTCAGGAAGGTTGAGGGCTCAGTAAGGTAGAGAGCAGTTTGGAAAGAGCAGCATCTCTCACAAACAAAAAGAAGCCCTGCAACAGCTTAGCTTTCCCTGCAAGAGGTAGGCAAGCCTCAGTATGAACAGGGAGTGTGGGTAGGGGGGCTTCTGGGGTCACTGGGCTAGGTCTGTAGACAGAGTGGCCGATGTTTGTATATGCTCTCTGTCAACAGAGCAGTTCGCTATTGTGAGCTGCTTTTGTGTGTGGACAGAATCTGTCAACAAAGGTATTGTTGTGGTTTCTCTGTCAAGTTACCTCTCTCGACAAAGGCTGCCCGTGTAGATGTAGCCCTCTTGTCTTAAAGCTTCCTATTTTCTTGTTATTTTCTTCCATTTATGTCATGCATTGTGGTAATATGGTTTAATGTTTTAATTTTTTATTTTATATGAGAAGTAAGATTTTAAATTCCAAATCATTAAGGAGTATTTTCTTGATGTGGACAAGATTCTACGCACAGCACACACCAGTGTGTGGATTGCATGTGCAGAGAGTAAAAGGTAACTGCGGTTACAACTTTTTTGTGTGATGAGGAATGAGCCATCCCAAAAACTGGAAAGCAACTTTATTAATAAATTTATTTAATAAAATGTATCTGCAGAGTTTTGTGCTACTAATGGGCGATGAAAGGTACCCTTTTCTGCTGCAAATGTTTGTTGTAGTGGGTGCTGTGTGCTGCTAGTTTTGCTTTTTTTTTATTTTTTTTTGAGATACATTCCAGGTAACTGAAAAAAATTGCTCAACTTTAAATGCTGAATCTTTTCAGGTAGTCTTCACTGACATCCTGTCTTCAGATCAAATTAAAAGATAGAAAGGGACTGTATTTTTTTTCGGAAAAAGGTTTTGCAATTTTTACTACCTTGGTGCTTTACTGTTTTGCAGTATGCACATGGAAACAAGGAAGTGGTAAATATGTATTTCTTTATGTTTGTTACTACACATTTACCTACATACTGTAGATTAGTTGCTGTTTGAATGCTGATTGTGTGACTATGGAACTACAGAGAAATCAATAGCAGGTTACTGTTTCAGATTTCAAAACCAATGAAGTCAACAGAAGGATTCACGCTCACTTCCAGAGGCTTGAGATCACACTCTCAGTCCTATTCCTTTGTGGCTTATGTAAGTGAAATTTCCTAAAAAATACTTTAATTCATGTAACAAGTACAGTTACAGCTTTAAAAGCAAAACTGTCAAGAAATGCAAATCCTAAGCTTCTAGTGGTCACCTCACCTCACTTGATTAGATGATACATTTTGTAAAGCAGCATCTGAAGAAGAGAGTTAACTCACGAAAGCTCATGCTCTAAACTTTTCTGTTAGTCTATAAGGTGCCACAGGACCCTTCGTTGCTCTACAGATCCAGACTAACACGGCTACCCCTCTGATATTTGTAAAGCTAATGGCCCTGTTACGTATGAATCTTAGTATACAATCAGTGCAATTTTGTGCTCAGTGATGCAATCTTAGCTCTAATTAACTTAAATGGGAGCTGAATAAGTATCTCAGGAAGTGAAACTGGGTTCCATGTGTGCATTGTAATATATGAAAATTAATAAAACTGACAAATCCTGCAAAGCCTTACTTCCCAGTAAAGGTGTTTTGGTTTCTGTTTTAGAGCGAATGCAATTACGTTGGCATTCATTGGTCTATGGCTGGTGGTAAGCTCCCAGTTTTCACAGCTCTAAGACACAGGCCTTTACATTTTGCCTTTTCTGAATCTGAAGTGTGTAAAATCATAACCTTAATATCCTAGCAAAGAAAGCAACTATCATAGTTTTCTGAAAAAATAAAAAACACTTGTGTCTCCTCCTTCTTCCACTCTACAGATTTATATTTTAACCAAGAACAGTGCAGCATGCACTACAATTCCAAAGGATAACAAACAGACAGAGAAATGAAGGCATGAGTTGCCTCTTATGTTACAAAGGCAAAACTCAGAAATGAGCTGTCCAAAAGGGAAAAAAGATGGTAGTGAAGAAGAGGAGGAGAAAATTAAGCATGCCATTTCTCATGTCAGAATTCTGCCCATTCAGAATTTTTGATTCCATTTATTGCATATTTAAAACATATTTAATACTGGCTTCATATAGCTCAATGTATGTGGATATAATACATATTTTCTCCTCTTTACACACTGGCCACATCAACACAAGGGGCTTTTCCCAGCAAGATTGGGCTTTTGTTGGGAAAAAACGTGGAACATCTACATGCAAAATGCACTTTATCCACAGTTTGTTGACAAAACCCAGCACATCTGGTGGCAGAGTTATACTTCTCCCCATTCAGGTATAACGCCTCTCTTGACAGTGTTCTGTCGACAAAACAGCCATGTAGACACTCCAGGGCTGTTTTGTTACTAGACAGGACTTCCAGTTCACTGGGCAGTCCTGTTTGCAGAGCTTCTGGTCAGCCGTTCTGTCGAGAGAGGGCCAGGCAGTCTGGCTGCTCTCTGTTGACAAAGCGGATTGCTCTTTCAATCTTGTTTTTATGTGTAGATGCAATCTCTCGACAGAAGTTGTGCCAGGAAGTCCCTTCCAACAGTGACTGCTGTCAACAGAGGCTTCTCATGCAAAGACAGCCACTCTGGTTTTATTATTTCCACCAAATCAATATAGAAGCATCTGGGCTCTATAAAGTGAACATTTATTCTATACATCAGTGACCTGTTATTGCTTTTTGGGGATGTAAAAAGAAAAGAGGTTCTCAAACTTCATTGCACCACAATCCCCTTCTGGCAATAACAATTACTAAAGGACCCCAGAAGGAGAGAGAAAAGCCTTAGCCTCCCTGAACCCCTGGGTGGGAGCAGGTCAAAGCCAAAGCCCCACCTGCCCCAGGTGGGAAAGACAAAGCTGAAGCCAGGGACTAAAACTCCAGAAACAGGGCCTGCAACCTGAGCCCTGCTACTTCAGGCCTGGGCTTTGTCCCAGGGACCCAGGAAATCCAACCCAATCCTGGCAACCCCATAAAAATGAAGTTGCAACTGACTTTGGGGTTGTGATGCACTGTTTGAGCACCTCTGGAAAAGAGCACCAAGCAGAAGACGACTTTGTTCTTATTTTTCTGGAGAAACGCCTGGGTGTCTGAAATAAATAGTTTTCTTTTAAAAGAGCCTTCATTACTCACTTACAACCATTAGTGCCAGGTGTCATATCCTATGACACAGGACTTAAATCTCTCCTTTAGCACATTAAGCTGATGCCCATATCCAACATCATCTGAGATAAAATGCTCTGCTTAGACCATGACAGGGACAATGCACTATGCTACATGCCTGTATACTTGATTGATATGAGAGCTGGCATATTTTTCTTTCAGTTTCACCTCTGAATAATGATACTCAGGTGGGAGACCTTGCTGGGCAAGAGACAATGCTTAACTGGTTCTATCGAATTGTTCTAAGATGCAGTTCCTTGAGAATGATATTACATCCTCGCTGTTCAGAGTGCTTAGAACTAACACATATGTCTTGTATTTTGGTAGTAACTGGGAAAGGTACAGTTGATGGTCTGTTCATCTTTCAAGTGTTGATGTCAGCTTTCCTTTTATTGAATACTATTGCAATAAAAATAACCTAATTAAAAACTCTTCTTAGTAAGCCTTCCCAACACTTTAAAGCTTTAGTTTCTTCATCCCAAAACTGTGGCACTAGGCAATGCTTTTTATTAGTTTAAAGAAAGATACATACAAGGAAAAAAAACCCAACATACACACAGAACAACATTTCTTAAGGCATATTCCATGCGCAGGAAATGCTTGAGGGAATGGATGATAAAAAAAATTAAATAACCACAGTTTTAACTTTGCCTGAATACTGGCCCTCCTATGATTTGTTGATTTGCATTTCACCATGTAGTTTGAAGTTAAAAATACTGTTAATTCTTACTCCATTTGACTTTATTTTAATCTATATGTGCTCCAAAGCAAGACCCTATACACAAATTAAGTAAACAAGCCAAATGGTGTTGGCATGCTACATAACTGATAGCAAACACCACTGGGTATTCCACATAATCTTACGCATAAATCTTTTACTAAATTGCCCTCTTATGACAACAGACATTCCATTTACACAGTTTTATTAACAATGTGAAAACCAACAAAAGGGAAAACTATTCGAAGTACACTTTAGTTCACAATGGAAAGTCATGACATGCCAAGGCTGAAGCTACGAAGGCAACTTCATATAGAATTTACAATTGTTTGTAAATGCTTAAAGTAGAAACTTGCTAAAACCTTTCAAATCACTTCAAAAGGAGGAAGCAAAAACCCCTTTGCACCATTACTCCAAGCTAACCAGCATTCAGATTTTTAACATATTAAATTTCTGTTCTGTGTGTGCAAATTGGTGTCTTCAATACAGACCCCTGTATTGAATGTATAAATAATTTTAAATGTCAGCAATAAGTAATTTTAATTGACAATTCCTTGAAGACAGAATCAGCATCTATTAGAAATGTATTATGATGCCCCTTTAAGACCTATTTCAATAATATATAATCTAAAAATCAAGCCTGAAATTCAGTCAAAGTGCAAATGTGAAAGAATTGTTTCTGGTTACTCTGGCTTGTCGCAGAGCTGTGGGATTTTCATACCAATGCCTGCAGCAAATGCTCATTATTACAACTATTTGGATTTGGCACAGAAAGAGATTACTAATATTGTGTAGAATGGGACTTCAACATCAAATAGAAGGAAACACTTCAGGTTTCACAATGGACCAATACAGTAATGTAAGTACTTAGGGAAAATCTATAAAAAGAAAAGACCTGAGCACTAGAAAAATCAAAGATTTATTTTCATAATAAAAACAAAAACGAAATGCATGACAAGCATCTGTGAATATGAATTTATTCCCTAAGGTACAGACCTCATAATTCAACTGACAAACAACAAGCGAGTTATTATGGTTGTGTTAAGTAAGCAGGATTAATGTTATATCCCAAATGGGCACATTGTACATTTTCTTTAGATAAGAGAAACAGAAAATACAGTCAAGTTCCATTTTTTTCCCTCCTTTTCTCTGAAAATACAGAAGAGTGACTCATCAGCTCTTACTATGAAATGTAAGAGTTCTTCATTCTTCCACCATACATATATTCCCCCCGTGGAAGGTTCTCTTTTGCTGAAAACAAATCATAGCTGTTAATGAGCTTATTTTTTCCTCCCATACTTTCAGGTAACATGAATGTTAAATATCCAACTGAATGAGTGCAGACACAATCAAAACAAGCTCCTGTTTCAGTCAGTGAAAATTTTGCCATAGATTTCAATGAGTTGAAGATATGACCCAATATACTGTACATAAAAAATATTTTAAGCCAAAGATAATTCTATATTAATTACCAGCAATTCAGTGCATTATAATAACTGGAAGCTTATATCCTGCTACTTCAGAAGTTAGTGATTCTGTCACTGGTATCATTTTATCTGAAGCTTATCATGGAGCACACTGCTTATGGTGACTGAGACTAGAATTTCAAGAGGAGACTAAGGGAATTAGGTGTTCAAACCCCAGTGAAATTCAATGGGACCTAACTTAGGTGCTTTGAAAATCCCACTCTTAGTGTACCCTGTAGTAGTTATATTTGTTTATGAGATACTATTTGCCACTCTTAATGCAACAGAAAAGTATAGTAAAATAAAAGTGCCTTCAAAAATATACACCGAGTATTTTGTTCCAACTTTTATGAAACACAGAGAAATACATACCTCATACAGCTGGAAGGGTCCTCAAGATGTCACCCAGTCAAGCTCCCTACACTCACAGCAGAATTTATCATCATCCCTCAAAGACTTTTTTTTTTCATTTTAACCTTCCCTAGAACCTTGAAAGGCCTCCTCAAAGACTGAGCTCACAACCCTGCATTTACAAGGCCAATACGCTAACCACAGCTATGACTTCACTGAAACTAGTTATATGATTAAAGCTAAGCATGTGCACCAATGGATCTGGGCCTTCAAGAAGGCTGTGTCCACACTGCAGAGCTATTTCAGGGTACTTTGGTATCCTAAAGTACCTACTCCACATCTTTGAAATGGACCTGTTATTTCAAAATATTTTTTGAAATAAACAGACACGCTATTTCGGCATTCTGTCCTCCTTGTTGCAGGAGCAGTAAGGGATGCTTCAAAATAGCACATTATTTCAACATTTGGCCCTGTTTAGAAATAAATTCTAAATAAGATGCATATCTTATTTCAACTTTAGGGTGCCATGCAGACATAGCTTAAGTGACCTGCCTTTCTTTCTTTCTTTCTTTCTTTCTTTTTCATGCATGCTTACACACCCAAAGTGTATCTATATTACAGCTGGTTGATACTTGGCACACTAGAATGTTTTCTGTAAGTCTTGTAGGATAGTGGTGTGACAGAATACACTCCTGTTTTCACACCCTATGCACTACTGTAATAATCTTTATACAAAATATTCTTTTTAAGGCATCATTGAAAAACTCAGAATTTGATGGTCAGTAGTGTCCTGGTAAAACATGTAGAGTTACAAATGTCCTCTATATGATGTTATTACCATATTCCCCACCCCATAATGTTTCCCACGCAGAAATCAGGATTGTGCTGACCAAAGGACTGTGGTGCTTTGCTTAATTTGCAAGTAAGCAGTAAGCAGAGTAATCAATATGGAAGGGGAGAGAAAAAAAGGAAGTTGAAGGAGGTAAAAAAAACCAGCAGGGAACATCCTTCCACATAGACTTGGATTGGAAATATTTTTAAAGACAGGGACAAAAACTATACAATGGAGTGGCAAACATCACAAAGGAATGCCCTTCTCCCCAGCCCAGGGTAACCAAAAGTTTTGCTGGGCCCATGGGCAAGGTTGCACTCCCAGAAGGGGCATGGCCTCAGGTGGAAGGGACAGGGCATCCAGCCCTGAGCACTGCCTGGACCCCCAGCCCTGGACTCCCAGCCCTGCCTGAAGCATGCTGTGTCACACCACACTCCAGTGGTGGTTGAAGCAGCCCAGTGCTCTTCCACTTTCGCAGAAGCAATGGGAGCACTTGGGAGCCCTCGGCCCTTTTGAATCACTAGGTATGAGGACAATTACATCCCTTGCTCCCCCTCTCACCCCCCCTTGGTAGGGCTGTACAGGTCTATCTTTTTCCTGCATTTGGAAAGACAACAGAAGCTATCTCTGACCACCGGGGGAGGGGTCCTCACCTGAGGAGTTTGGTCACGAAGACAGCAGACAAATGTGGCGAGAAAACTTTGACTTAATTTAATACAGTTTGTTACACTGGGCATCAGTAAATATCTTACCTTCATTTTTCTTGTAACCATTCCTGACTTAGCTGCCTCATTACTTTTACTCACTTGAAATCTCTCTTTGTAGTTAAACTCACTCTTTAATATGTTTTACCCAATCCAGTGTGTTGAAATTGAAATGTCTGAGTGACTCCATTTGGGGTAACAAGTTACATGCATATTGTTTCTTTAAAAGCATAATAGACTTGAAAAAGTGCTGGACAGAACTGAGTGGAACAGGACAGACATTTCTGGGAGATTGGGACTGGGAGTGTGTCGGAAGTCACCCTGTGGTAATTTTTACAGATGTTAAGAGCCAAGGTGTGGCTGGCTAGCTGCAGCACCAGCAGGAACAGGGCTGGGAGTAACCTACATGCTGAAGGCTGTTTGTGAGTTCCAAGGCATTGTAAAGGATATCCAAGCCAGAGGACAGGAGTGACACAACTATCTGTTAGCCTGGTCTGAATCCAGTTAAACTATAGAAATTGAAAAGCTCTTGCATGAAGTTTTCTGTTTTCCTTTTCTTTATTCTCTTTGAAAATTCTTTCAGTCATTGAACGTTCAGCCATCTGTTTCTGCTTGCTTCCCATGGGCTCACCAGCAAGACCTATTAATAGAGAACTTGGAACCAGAGGCATCAGTGGGAAGATGGTGAAGTGGAATTATTGGTTTCTTCATTCTTTGCTTCTGAGTCACAAACACTTAGGTACATCAAATTCATGTGGTTTGTCAGGGAACTGAATAGCAGGAGCTGATCAAAATAGTGTAGTTAATACTCTTCCAGTTATATCCCATGGAAGTCTCAAGTGCATAGGTGCTGGGATGCTGCCACGCTGTCTGGCTTGAAGTGGCTTCCATCATATACAGCATTTACAGTTTTGTTTGGTAGCTCTCAGCACCATCACTGTTCCAGCATCTCTGCTCTGGTATGTGGTTCCCAGCATCAGAAGAAGTTGAAAGCATTAGAAAGGCAACGTGCTGGTGCTAGAAAAGACCAACATCTCTTAAGTGTCTCAACTATGTCCTTCATGCAATAGCTTTTCGATTTCTGTAGTTTAACTGGCTTTTGTTATATTCTAATATGGCCTGTTTCTTCAATTAGCAGTGCATAATTTTAAACAAAATCTGTATTATATTTACATTTAGTCCCTTCAGTTTTTTTCCACCACAAAAAAAGGATGACTATGTTCCTACTGAAGTTTGTTAAATGGAGCTGGCAGTAACCAACACAGCTGGGGGTAAAAAGGCAAAGGGTAAGAAGCAAGAGATGAAGTGTGAGGCTATGTCTATATTTTCTGATAAATGTTGCTTATAAAAAAGACAAAAGGAAAGGAGAAGAAGGAGAGAAATCTGGGAGAAGAATTAATTTAGTCTCAAGATATTTTAAGTAATTCCTGGTTGTGACTAGATTTCGGAGCTGTCCTTTCAGGTCTATCACACAGATTTCTCATCTGTGAGACAGGAGAAAATCTGCTTTCACAAACAGTGAATGAAAGGATCTTTGCTCAAGGAGCTTAGGAAAATAGTGTTGGTAGCTGAAGCTACTGCTGCCATTTAATTAATGAGACCTGTGTAGTGAAAAATTCAATTTAAAACTAGGACAAAGAGTTAGCTTAAAATGTGGAGTTTACAATCACATGTAGAAAGGATTTTGCTGATTGTAGTTTCAGCTGACCTACTAAAACGGCACATTTCCCATTTGGACTCTGACTTGAAGGTTAAGCATAAGGTTAAATATAAGGTTTAATTTCTATAGATACATTGTTATTCTGGAAACTGCAGAGTAAGATTAATCATGTAAAATACAGCTTTAAAGGGAAGGCACCCAACCACCACCAAATGGTGTTTTGATCACACATTTAATGTGAATGTTACATTCCCCTGTATCTAACATGCCCAAGCTTTGCAACACCAATAGTCACATCAGCAAACTGTCATGAACCTAACAGCTGCATGTTTTTTCAGATACATTTCCAGACTTTAAAATAAAAAAAAATACAGTTATAATGGTACCAGTATCTTCTGTGATAAATGAACTGAAATTGCATGTTTATTGACTGTCAGAGAGAACAGCTCATTAAGGGAGTCTAGACTGTTAGAGCCATTTGAGCCCACAGAGTCACCCATTCACATCAAAATACAGGCCCCTACTGAGGACAGGGCAGCATCCTGGCGTGCAAGGAAGGAATGTAACTCACGAAGCAAAATCCTGCGCAGAGTTCTACTCCCTCCCAAAGTTGCTTGCTGTGTAGTAAGCATATATCCTGCACTGTCTCTTAGGCAGTGTACTGTCCAGTGCAGAAGGAAGCTGGGTCAGCCACAGTGGGAGGGTAGGTAGGAGGGTAGCAGAAAGTATGAAATATGCAGGGAACACATGCACGTGGGCTTTTAAAGTCAGGAAATAATTGGAGCAGCAGTGAGAAGAGAAAGCGTAAGTATCATCTAAGTATATTCAGAATCAGGGTGTTTTTCTGTCAGTACTTGCTGGTACTGCATAGCAGCACCTGCTCGCCGAGTTCCCATGGCTGGGGCTGCCAGCATGGCTCAGCACCCCAGCCAGCTCCCATATGCAGGTCTGGTGGAGCACCCCCTGCCCAACTGCAGCATAGGGGCTGGGAGCCCCCCTCACCCCTCACCCCCCGCCCCCGCTGGGTCCCACAGCAGCACAGGAGGCTGCCCTGGGACTGGGGATAGAGTCCTGATCACACCTACAGCAGCCCCAGCCATACTGGCTCCTCATTTTTCACAAAAAAGCACTGTCTAGAATAGTTTGATGCCTTTCACTGCTGAGTTTAGCCGAAGAATTTCTGAAGTAGAAAGAAGAGAGAGTCCACAGTAAATTAAATTCAAGGAGAAAACAGGAAGTTAAATCTCAGTTAACAGCAAAACACATAGCAGTGGGTAGATATACTCAGTCTATTTTATTGACAGGCCTGACATAAAAATATTACTTTCCCTATAGGGCTAAATTATGGCTTTGCCACATGCCTTTTGAATGGGACTGCACTGTTCTTTGACTGTCTTCATATCATTCAAAAAGTGCCTCCCAGCTTTCTCCAGCTATGGAGATAAAGACCTATACCAGTCCCATACCTGGTGTAATCTCTGTCCCTTCACGTGCATTGGCAAGGTTGAACTAGCTGGTGCACTAGGGATAATGGTAGAGCTAGGGATTTGCTCACACTCTGCCCATTCACGGGAAGGCAAGCAGAAGCTACCTTTCCCTCCTTTACACTGATACCTGCAAAGGCAAAGGGTTGTAAAAGGGACACTCTTTTTCAGGAACAAAAAATGGGTCATAAGGTATTAGTGCTTTTTAAACCAATTCTCAATAAAATAAACAAATAAATGCTATTGAAAACTTGACAGTCATTTTTAAATGTGGTATCACAGGGTTTGGTAGCAGAAATGTGATAGCACTTAATGAGAAAGACCCATTAGAATAAAAACAAAAAATCAAACCCAACACCTGGATTGGATGACAAGTCACCCTGTATATTGTCTATTTCAGTCTTGCAACCACAAGAGTAAGAAAATAAATGCCATAATACCCCTGATGTCCAGACAAGTATTCATCAATGACAGAAAAGAGAAAAGAAATTGCTTTTGTTAATCAGACTTGAAATGAGAGGAAAGAAAGAGTGAACTGAATTGCAATTTGTGAAAGCTCTCTATATTTTAAGTAGGGAGTTTATGCCTTTTCTTCCATTTTTAACCAAGTCAAAATTTCACTGTGTCTTCTTCTACACTGCCTGTATGAACACTTAGCTCTGCAACAGAATTATAATCCTAGACTAAAAAATAGACTAAACCGATGACAAGCAGAAGATAGACTCTGAGAGAACTAAATTCTGATAACCCTCTTGAGTGCAGTACCACATGGTATTTCCTCCAAACTTGGTCCAGAAATAATTAAAGGTATTCCCTCTACAAAAACTGATTTCCTATACTGGAGAGAATCAGACTAGTAAATCTGTTTTTGGCAATAAACTAATGCTGTTTCTGTCCGGAGAATTGTCAGAAGCTATATAAGCATCTGTTGTAACAGTATCGTTTTCTTTATGGAACAAAAAGGTGATACAGAGCATTGAAAAGAAATATGCACATTTTTCAGACATCTGTCTTGGAGAGCACTTTAAGTAAAACATATAACAGATTGACCAATAGTAATCTACTTTCAGTTGTGCATTGGCACATAGCTGTTTGAAATTATACATGGAAGACTCCCAGATATTTGGTAGGAAAATTACACAGAGAATAGCTGGGGCAGGAGGGAATAAGGTAATACCACGTTTTACTGTAAATACTTAATGAGACACTAATTTCACTTTCCAAAAACTCTGAGTCCCTGTTGGATTTTCAACTCATCTTTCTTTTGGCACACTTGTCCCTATCTAATAGCTGTACCTATTTTTGGTACTCCATTTAGAAAGTTTTCAAATTGAGTTTCATCTCTTTTGTTGCACTGGTAATGAGAGACTAAGGGACTTTCCAGATAACTTGTGAGGAAAGCTTTTAATGTTAATATCTCTGTTCTGTGCTCTTATAACTCAAACTGGCTCCTATTTTCAAAGGTGACATAAGTTTAGGTATCTCAATTTTTAGATGCTTTACTTGAGATGCCTTATATGTGCCTGCTTCTCAGCTCATGCCAAGGAACTACCCTCCAAAAACTAGACACTTTTAAGGTGTTGAGACACCAGAAATACCTACTGACTTCTATAAATATCAACCTCAGTTACCGTATTCCTAGATTCAAAACCCTTACTGATAGGGACACCATTAATAAACAAGAGTATCCACATTAAAACAATTTACTGTACTGACAAAATGATCAATCAATATTTATAAACAAACAAATCAATGTCAAAAGGAAGTAATTTAAGGTGCAAAGCTGAGCATTTGAAAGTTAGGAAAATACCAGTTTTACAGTTTCTCATGCAAGCTTAATATCTCACTTCTCTCTCCTAAGCCTCCTCTATCCTGTGCACTGAATGGAGCAGAGGTCCTGCAAAAAATACTATGGGATCATGTAGTTAATGACTATCAGAATGCATATGTTCAAGGTTGGTAAATCAAAGTTCTGCAAACAACCAGAAATGGGCATTTCCTAACGTTCAAGTGCTTGACCTCGAAAACCAAATAACTTTCTTTCAACAAAGCTTTTCTAAAGCGATTTCTTTGTTTTTTTTAAAACAATGGCAGAATTTGCTATTCTCCACAACTGTAATAATACATAGATAGATAGATAGATAGATACTTAGCCCCATGCAAATTATAATAAAGTGCTGCTGCAAACAAAGGAAATATTAGAGCATCTCAAAAAAGGTCACAACAAGTTCTATGAGGGTGTTAAGAGTACCTAAGTATGGGCGGGGGCTGCTACCAGCTCCCCTTATAATTGAATACCCTCCAAATTATACAATTTCATTCACCCAACTCAAGATCAGATGGGGACTGGACCTTGAGAAAGAAATCGTACCTCACACATGGCTTTTTGACATAGCAAGATAGCAGCTGAGCTTAAGGAAAATCACTTCCATAGCAGTAGTTTATTCCTTCTACCTTTTTCCTACATAGCAAAGTTTATAAGCATTAGCAGTGGTTCTGAGGATCCTGAATGAAGCAATTAATGATGCGTTTGTTTGGGGTTTTCCTTCATGCTTTCTCTTTCAACCCGGTTGATATTAAGTGCCTATATGTATTGGAAAATCAAAGTGCCTGACAGGGTTAATTTTGGGGAACAGGACTGGCTAATAATGTCTGTACGAAAGGCTCTTTCTAAAGGCAGGCAGAAGCAATGCAAGGGGTGTAACTGCCTAGCTGTTAGACATGGGCTAAATGAAGGCTGCAGTCTTACTCGTATGAGATAGCACAGGTGGCATTTTGAGGAAAACCACTAGAAGGTGATAAGAACAATGCAGCCACTAACTGCAATTTTTCATGTTAGCTCTATAATACCTTTTAGTATTGAGTGTAAATATGGATTTTTATTAATGTCACTGGTAGACTCAAACCATCATTTTCTACTTACACCACAGCGTTCTTTATATATGGTTCTTTTGCTGGTCACTTTCCCCAATGGGCATAAAATAGTAGCAATATAAGCAGTTTACTTTGCTAGGGTTACCATATTTGACCTTTCAAAAATGAGGACACCCCTGAGAGGGAGTGTCTGTATCACCATCTACCAACTCACGTTGTATTAATGTACAACAGATAGATAGATAGATACTATAACATTAATACAGTATGGGTTCCGTAGATACCGATACAAATACACTACCTCTCAGGGGCATCTTCTTTATTATGCGGTAACCCTAACCTTTTCCCTCTACATTTGGCCTCATCCAGTGTTACAGAAACTACTCAGACAATGCTTGAGATTATATCCAATAAAGTCTACAGCTCCCTTCTATGTTAGGATTTTCCCCTTCCTTAAACAGGTATTCAGAAATAATAGAGATCCGGGTTTTCAAAAATAGAGGAATTAACTGTGTCTTTGGGAGCCTAACATGCTGTGTAGCTAGTTTGTTCACTGTCAATCTATTCTCTGTGTTATACAGCATAACGAATAAAGATATATGGATCAAAATAAGTAAGCAGAGATATAAGAATGAGTATTTATATGCTGTCCTCTTTTTCAGCTCTTGAAAATGCAGCTCCATTATGAATAACTAAACATATCTCTGCAAATATTCACATTTACACAATGTCCTGGAAGACAGCTACAATCTGCTTGCCTGAAGAGGCTTTCAGCCATGTAATCATCTCCTAATGAACACACAAGTTCAAAATATCAAGTGGCTGCAACAATCAGATCACCATCGCATAGCCATGCCTTCCACTCAGCTGAGTGCCAGTAATTTTTTTTAAGTCCCCTTTCTCTTCATAATAAATAGTAATGGCTTGCATTTCTATCATGCTTGCCATCAGAGAGCGTCAAAATGCCGTACAAATATCAAAAGGCTAAATTTTAGAGCACCATCTGAGATATAGACAGGTACAGACTACCACAGATGAGGACACTTCGGCTGGATGAGTAGCTATTTATTTTGGGTGCCTCAGCTTTTAGGTAGCAAATTGAAAACAACATAATAGTTTTTCAGAGGGTTTTCACAAGGGCTACGTCTACACGTGAAGCCTACATCGAAGTAGCCTATTTCGATGTGGCGACATCGAAATAGGCTATTTCGATGAAAAACGTCTACACGTCCTCCAGGGCTGGCAACGTTGACATTCAACATCGACGTCGCGCAGCACCACATCGAAATAGGCGCTGCGAGGGAACGTCTACACGCCAAAGTAGCACACATCGAAATAAGGGTGCCAGGCACAGCTGCAGACAGGGTCACAGGGCGGACTCAACAGCAAGCCGCCCCCTTAAAGGGCCCCTCCCAGACACAGTTGCACTAAACAACACAAGATCCACAGAGCCGACAACTGGTTGCAGACCCTGTGCATGCAGCATGGATCCCCAGCTGCAGCAGCAGCAGCCAGAAGCCCTGGGCTAAGGGCTGCTGCACACGGTGACCATAGAGCCCCGCAGGGGCTGGAGAGAGAGCGTCTCTCAACCCCTCAGCTGACGGCTGCCATGGCGGACCCCACTATTTCGATGTTGCGGGACGCGGATCGGCTACACGTGCCCTACTTTGACGTTCAACTTCGAAGTAGGGCGCTATTCCCATCCCCTCATGGGGTTAGCGGCTTCGACGTCTCGCCGCCTAACGTCGATGTTAACATCAAAATAGCGCCCAACACGTGTAGCCGTGACGGGCGCTATTTCGAAGTTAGTGCTGCTACTTCGAAGTAGCGTGCACGTGTAGACACGGCTAAGGTGGGTGCTCAAAATTCACTGAAAATCATCCTCAAGTTGGATGCTCAATTCTGAGGTAACCAACACGATTAGTCACATTTCATAAATTAGACCAGAGTTGAAATACCTTACCCAAGGCCACGTCAGCTATGGAAATAGTACCTATATTTTCTGACGCCCAGACCACTATCTTAACCACAAACCCATCTTCTCTTATTTTGCTGTGAAATCTCTCCTTCCTCCCTGCAGACTGTATCCTTCTCCTCTTCCTCTTCCCAGCTATTTTACTTTGGAGGAAGAGCACTTTAAAGGAGAACTAAAGGGGCATGTATCCCACCCCAGTAAAGTCAAAAGAAAGATGCCTATTGACTCCCATCAAATTTTGGTGATACCGAATAAGCCACATTACAAATTAGGTAATGATACTCCCAGTCAGTTTTTCCTGGTTATTTTCTTCATCCTCCCTTCAGCTAGTTTTGAGATGGTAACGGGATAAAACAAAGGCGAAGCCCTTTTTGTACTAGGTTAATTTTTGCAAGTGTGATCACATGCTTCATGAAGGCTGTTCACAGTCACATGCATACATACTCCTACGCCACGAGGCACTTCGATGATGCTTCATGCCACAGGTGCTTACCTACGATGGGGAACACATGTTTTCTTTACCATTCTTGTGTGGCAGTATTAGGACATGTCTTATGCCTTAGGAAGGGTGCAGCCACTGTGCAGTGAATCATAAGCACTAGAAAAGACTTGCCATTCCTGTCACTAGAGGGCAGTATTACTGCATGCACAGGCTAATTTTAGAAAGCACATTTTAGGTATTACTTTACATTCTCCCTGACTGTTGTATCCTCCCATCACGGCCCATTGTGTACTTAGGATATAAGGGTGTGTGTACCTAATACAACTTGCCAGCCCTTAACTGGGTTTCTGGGCACGCACATAAGTGCACCCAGTTAGCTCTATACAACAATAGACCAGTTTTCCCTCTTTTTCTTATTGTACTGTTTCAGGGGTCCACTGAGTAAACACTCCCAACTGAGATGATTAAAATAGTCTTCAGAAAATCAATCAGCAGAAGCCCCACAACAATTTTCTCACCACTTTCACTGGGTTGAGAAATCCAAATATACTTTTTTTTTTTTGTTTTGAAATTGTTCTCTGGGCATATACTGCATCTGGGACATCACTAGGCCCATTTATTTTTATGAAGCTGCTCTCAATATCGCATATGTTCTTAAATAACCTGCAGAACTTGAACTGCTAATAGGAAGATATGATGATCTAAAATGGCTCTGAACGATATATATGTAGAAACTTTGAAATTACTTCCTTCTACAAGATGCTTAAGCATTATTTTTTGAAATATTCATATAATTATTTTTATTTTGAAGAACTATGATAAAACTGAAAAATTAAAATGATTAAATATATTTCTTTTTTCCCCACCCGAATAAGTCAGCTATAATGAACAAATAAACAACAAACATGAAAGATTATTTCATGTTTCAAAATGAACTCTATACAAAATTAAGCTGGAAAACTCCCAGGAGCAAGTTCTCTTATTATTTTGATAATTCTAATAAAACTTTTGCCTGGTTGCAGACCATAAGAAGGGCCAAAACTGAAATAATTGAACCAAACTTTTTAGATCTTGAACAAGTTTATCTGGCCTCAGATTGGTCTGGCTTGCTTAGTTTTTTTTTTTTGGTTTTTTTTTTGTTAGTTGTTTGTTTGTTTTTTTGTTTCTGTTTGTATGTTTTTGTAGCACAAGTGGTGGCCAAGATTTTCAAGGATGATTCAATTACATTTTAATGTATGCTTAGACACATTTGAAAATCACCACTCACTGAGGCATCAAAATACAGAATTAGGAACCTAATTTTAGGTACTGAATTTTAATATATTACAACACATTGGGATAACAGCCACAGCGACAACATACTACTTTATTCTGTTCAGTTCTTCTATAGAGTCCACCCCACATACATGTGGGCACCTGTATTCCTTGAAAAACTATTTGAAGCACCAAATGACACATTAAAGACTTGCCAGGAGCTCAAGGACAGCACAGTATTTGCACATAAATTTGCAAAGGAGTTCATTTACCAACCAATGCACACATTTCTACATGTTTGTTTGGAACCCTGCAAGTATACATGATACTCAAAATTCAAAATATGCCTTTAGGGCTTTTGGGAAATGGGAAGATGACACATCTGCTCTGAAGCAAATTTTCTGATGTGTGACTGTCTCTGCTTTACTTTTTTGGAGAGGAGTAGAGACTGAACATTAAATTGTTACCAAATTTGAATATTGTTCTGTCCCTTTGAAAATTGCTGAGCCATCGATCAAATGAATGAGAAATGCTCTTATCTGTTGAGCACAGGTGCACACTTATCCAGGTTGAACTTTCCTGGTCTGGCACCCTCAGGTTCTGACTGGTCCTAAACCAGGGAATTTGCCAGACCAGGAGAGGTCAATGACAGCCCCTCTGCTGCAGTCCAGAGTCCCAACCACCCCCAGCTCTCAGGCATGGTGTTCTGCAGTTCTCCACCTGTTCATCTGAGCATGTCCCATTCCCTTATACCCCCCCACCCCCCTAAGCTTGAACACTGAAAATCAGTTGTTTATGGTGCTCTGGAACCTCTGTGAGGGTAAGGGAGGAGTTGCTAAGTTTGGGTCTGTCAGTGAATGGGGGGGAAAGGGCAGAGGGGAGAGCATGCTGCTGATTTTTCCAGCCCTGGAAGACCCACAGGGTCATTGACAGTGCCAGAGCAGGAATGTAGCCAGACAGAGGCATCCTGAATTACAGAGGTAAAACCTGTATTTCTTAAATGTTGTTTAGTCATTCAGGACAGGATAGAAGAAAAAAAAAACCTGGCATAGACCAGTTCCCTTGCCCTGCACTCCCTGGAAGATACACAAATATCCCCATCTACCCTTCACACAGTTTAATATGTTCCACTATCTGAAAACAAAGGTTTTGCCAACTGTCTGGTCAAGAAGCAGCATCCAGCTGTTAATGAGTGATAGATGCAGACATACCTTTCTATCATTTTCCTCAGACAGCAGCTGCTGAAGCTACCAGACCTACTCATTGTCTTCAACAGTAGTTATTAACCTTTCCAGCCACTCTGCTCCTTTCCAGAATCTGATTACAGCCCTGCTTGGTAGAGCTCAGGATTTGGCATGAGCCACGGGTATCATGGCTTGCACTGTGGCTTCAGCATGTATGTTAACTTCATGGAGCCCCTACTAGCTTTCCCCAGCCCTGTACAGTACATAGGGCAGTAATAAGCAAGTAATCGTCTGTATTTCAGTTTGTACTACAGTAAAACCTTGCTTCCATGGACTAATGGGGGAGGGGTGTCTGTTAATGCCAAAGTCCATTAAATCACAGAATCATAGAATCATAGGGATGGAAGGGACCTCAGGAGGTCATCGAGTCCAGCCCCATTCTTCAAGGAGGATCAACCCCAACAAAGTCATCTCAGCCAGGATTTTGTCAAGCTGGGACTTAAAAACCTCTAGGGATGGAGATTCCACCACCTCTCTCGATAACGCATTCCAGTGCTTCACCATCCTCCTGGAGAAGTAGTTTTTCCTAATATCCAACCTACTCTTCTCCTTCTGTAACTTCAGACCATTGCTCCTTGTTCTGCCATCTGTCACCATTGAGAACAGTTTCTCTCCATCTTCTTTAGAGCTCCCCTTCAGGAAGTTGAAGGCTGCTCTTAAATCACCCCTCAGTCTTCTTTTCTGCAAACGAAATAAGCCCAAATCCCTCAGCCGCTCCTCATAGGACATGTGCTCCAGTTCCTTAATCATTTTCATTGCCCTCTGCTGAATCTGCTCCTGCACATCAACATCCTTTTAATACTGGGGGAGCGGGAGCAAAACTAGACACAATATTCCAGATGTGGCCTCACGATTGCCGAATAGAGGGGAACAACCACTTCTCTAGATCTGCTTGAAATATGCCTCCTAATGCACCCCAACGTGCTGTTAGCTTTCTTGGCTACAAGGGCACACGGTTTACTCATATCCAGCCTTTCATCCACCATAACCCCTTGGTCCCTTTCCGCTGTACTGCTGCTTAGCCAGTCAGTCCCCAGCCTATAACCATGCTTGGGATTCTTCCATCCCAAGTGCAGGACTCTGCACTTCTCCTTGTTGAACTGCATCAGGTTTCTTTTAGCCCAGTCCTCCAATTCATCCAGGTCACTTTGGACCCTATCCCTACCCGCCAACATATCTACCTCCCCCCCAGCTTAGTGTCATCTGCAGACTTGCTGAAGGTGCAATCCAGTCCCTCATCCAGGTTATTAATAAAGAAGTTGAATGACACCCGCCCCAGAACCGAGCTTTGGGCACTCCACTTGAAACCGACTGCCATCCACATATTGAGCCATTGATCACTATCCATTGGCCCCGACTGTCAAACCAGCTACCTGTCCATTTTATAGTCCATGGATCCAATCCATGCTTCCTTAACTTATGGACAAGAATGTTGTGTGAGCCTGTATCAAAAGCTTTTCTGAAGTCAAGGTATATCACATCCACTGACTTCCCCATGTCCGCAGAGCCTGTTACCTCATCATAGAAGCTAATCAGATTGGTCAGGCATGACTTGCCCTTGGTGAATCCATGTTGGCTACTGTTGATCCCTTAACTCTCTTCCAAGTGCTCCAAAATGGATTCCTTGAGGATCTTCTCCATTATTTTCCCAGTGACTAAGGTTAGTCTCACAGATCTATAGTTCCCTAGATTGTCTTTCTTTCCTTTCTTAAAGATGGGTACTACATTTGCCTTTTTCCAATCACAAATAAATACAAGGGTTTACTTCTATTCAGATACTGTCCGCTCTACCAGGCTTCCCTATCCCCCCCGACCCCAACCCCCACAAAAATACTGTAAAATGGGCGACTCACCAGAGCTGCTGGAGCCGCCAAGCCAGAGCCACAGATGCTGGAGCCTCCTTGCATCCTGAGCTGCTGACACAGCTGGAGGAGCTGCCACAGGCAGAGCCCCGCTGCAGACAGAGCCACCATGTGCTCCTCCCACTGGGTATGGGGTGCTTCTGTGAGTGCCTTCTGCCCATGTATGTGCCATACCCTGGTGGCAGCTCCTGCAGCCACTGCTTCTGCAGCCATCACGGCAGCTCCAGTCATGGCATGGTAGCCCCGGCTGTGGCTCCTGCAACTGCGGTGCAGCGGCTGCAGCTGTGATAGATCCTGCAGCCATGGCAGGTTTGGAGCTGCAATGGCTCCAGCCGCAGTGTGGCTCCAGAATCCGTGGCATGGCTACAGCCACGGTGGGCCCTGCAGCCACTCCGGTGGTCCTGGTGACTTGTTGGGGGCCGAGCCACAGCGGCTCCAGTGGTGGCTCCAGTGAGTCTCCAGCATTTATGTATTTTCTTTGCAGCGAGGTGGGCTGGTTGATTCAGTGGACTTCAGGAACAATGGGGAGCCGGCAGACCTCCATTGTTCCCAAAGTCCACTGAAGCCAGGTCCACTAAATCGAGGGTTTACTGTAGTGTTTTTTTATGTAGTCTGTTACATAACTTGGCAGATATCTAGATGAGTGGATGTACCCCCAGGAACAGCTCTGTGTTTCCTGTTGGGGAAACACATCCCTGGCTGATAACCACTGGCCTACAACACAGAAATCTGACCTCTTCCCTGTGCATACTCCTGCCACTGGTATTCCTCCTGTGGATACGTATAAGAGCAAAATCAGATCAAGGGCTGTGCACAAATCTAATACATCAGGTATTTCCCATAGTTAATTTCTATGATATTTAACTACAATGGATAGGTACATTCACACCCTATTAACTGTCTCTTCTGCCAAAATGAGGAACACCTGACATCTGGAACGCGTGACCACCACTTGGCTAACCTGGATGAAGACACATTGAGATAACAGCAACAAAGGGTCCTGTGGCACCTTATAGACTAACAGAAAAGTTTTGAGCATGAGCTTTTGTGAGCACAGACTCACTTCATCAGATGCTGGTCTTGGAAATCTGCAGGGCCAGGTATAAATAAGCCAGAGCAAGGGTGGGGATAACAAGGTTAGCTCAGTCAGCAAGGGTGAGGCTTCCTACCAGCAGTTGATCTGGAGGTGTGAACACCAAGGTAGGAGAAGCTGCTTTTGTATTTAGCCAGTCATTCACAGCCAATACAAAAGCAGCTTCCCCTCCCTCGGTGTTCACACCTCCAGATCAACTGCTGGTAGGAAGCCTCACCCGTGCTGACTGAGCTAACCTTGTTATCCCCACCCTTGCTCTGGCTTATTTATACCTGGCCCTGCAGATTTCTAAGACTAGCATCTGATGAAGTGAGTCTGTGCTCATGAAAGCTCATGCTCAAAACTTTTCTGTTAGTCTATAAGGTGCCACAGGACCCTTCGTTGCTGTTACAGATCCAGACTAACACGGCTACACCTCCGATAATTGAGATAACATTGTACTAGGTCTATTTGAAAGGTTTGTTTTGTAGTAATACGTGTCAACAAAGTAATTTTGAAACATGAAAACTAAAATTCCACATATCACCAGTGGACTACAAACATCTCAGGGAGCTAAATATAGCCTGGAGACTACGTGCTGTGCTCCCGACATTGTGTTATTTATGAACTCTCTTCTGAATATTTCCCAATATAATTTTACTGTGTGAAGCTATAAATCCCAAGGAAAGTCCATAACAAATAAAATACAAGTGAGTCCAGAACTTCTTGGATTTTTTAACCCTTTGTTGTTTCCTCATTTTGTTTCCAAGTTGTGTTAATCTGCCTTCAACACACAGCAGACACAATCTGATAATTCTTTAAACAACACTGCACTTACGCTGGAATGTTATCGTTCACGCACATAGCAGAACAGTACATCTCGGAGTGATGGAAGAAGTCCTGAGCACAAAGTAATGAATAATGCATTCCAAATTAGAGATAACAGGGCTGTACATTTATCCACATATTTTAGAGACATTGCTAATTCTGAGAATCAAGCTTTGAGAGGTTTGCTAGCGTATCCAGACCATAGCAGATTTAGGTTACTTGCCTGTCTAAGAGGGCTTTGAAAATACACATGGGTTTTGTTTAGAGTTGCTGACACCATGCTATCAGTGGCAATAGTCAAATAAAGCTGCTGAAAGGCAAACACTCAAAATTGTTTTCCTGTACATTTTTCCTTTTTGAAAAAAAAGACTAACAACTTTTTGCTGAAATTTTTGCAGTCTATTCATTCTATTGTAGGTATGATGGCTTAGTTCTTACACTCTCTACATTTCCGCTTATTAGAAAAGTACATAATAAGCCTAACATAATAAGCTTTCACTCAGGCACTTGCAATCAGCTTATTATAAGCTTGCATATACAATAATCACCATTGTGTTCATCAAACTGTAACCTTTGTCTTTTTCTCTCACACTCCGCTGTTGACAGTTGGTTTAGCTGTGCCAAAACAAGATAGATGGTGTGGAATAAAAGGAAAAAAAAATCACTCTCCTCTTTGTTCTTTTGGGATTCTAGACCTATAATACATAATCACTAATGTTCCAGCCCCAAATTTGGACTATAATAACTATAACTGCTAAAAGGATTCTTTAATAAATTGCCTTAAGCAGAATCTCAGACAACTTGCCTCCCTGTGAAAAAAATCATGTATGTTGATTTTAACATTCAGTTGTCTCTTTCCACATATCCTACAACAAACTTTACATTTCCAGGTTCCTAATAATCATTACAAGGCTTGTGAGTTTAGCTTTTCCTTTCACCACAGCAACAGAAACATTCATACAGCTGTAAATCATGCAGCATGTGAACTTCCAGGCTGGTAACCAAGTTACTCTAAGGTTCTAATCTCAGGTTAGTCAACTCATCAAGGCAACTCTTCATGGAATTAAGTTTTTAGCTAATTCTGCAAAAAAAATAAATATGAATGGACTAGACCAGTGTCTTTCCTACTGTGACCTGAGGTTGTGGCAATGGTCTCAAATGTGAGCTGATAGGGCCGAATTAAAAAGGAAAGGTAACATGAGCAGGGATGGCAGATATAATTTAGACACAACAAGAATTCTTCAGATGGATTCACTTATCATCAATTCCTTTTTCTAAAAATTATTTTTAAAGCCATCCAACAGTGCAGCTGTACTAGTGCCAAAGGAGATTATTTGCCTAATGTTCTTCCTTTAGCTCTAAACACATGCTTCTTAATGACAGACATTCCATCTACACTGCAAAGACCTACCGTTCCAGTTTCTTTATTGAAAATAATTGAAATAGAGTGCACTGAGTTTTATTCATTTGGGACTGATCATTTTGGCACCAGTGCTTGTGAAGAATAAGTATGAGAACACAGCTGTTAGATTTTTCAGGACTGACCGATCCATCAGGCAACAATTAAAATTATAGCTAATAATCAGCAAACCAGACTGAAGGTTCCACACTTCATCATATGTTTTCCAACATGTCTTACTTTTAAAACTAGTAAAATCACACCACTTTAGGTGATAATCCATTTGTTAGCTGGTTTAGAGATTTCTCTGCTCAGCTTCTGAGGATTACATTTCTTTCTTTTATCACAAAACATTCACTGACTCATATTAACCGTAAACATTCAAATGACAAGGAACCTGACTGATCACATTCACACTGGTTTAAATTCATCGTCTCAATCAGATTGACTCCTGATTAACACGTAGGTAACTGAGATCAAAATTAAGGCCTTAATTATTTCACATCTTAGAATGAAAACTGTATGTGATTGGTCTAAGAGTCCATGGTTTGAGATAACCTACCATATAATTAATTACGTAAAACTGCTTCCATCATAGATCATAGGCCATGTTTTCCATATTTGCAGATTCCTAACTACTCAGCTGGCATAGCTAACTGCAGGTTTAAGTTAATAAATCAGAGTTTTTCTGCATCTAAAACTCAAGACTGAAAAATGGGTCATGGAAAATTGAAAGTGGAATTTCTGAAGCCCTGTCGAAGCCCCTTTGAAAATTTCTCTAATGAACATCTTCCAATGAAGGTGCTGCACTTGTATGCCTTCTGCGATGTCCTGTTTGTCAACTTTATCATTGTTCGAATTCATATTTCAATCTGAAAGGAGGAGGAGAACAATTCTAGGCCTAACTTGTGACCCACCTTTTTTTTTTTAAAAATAATTTCTCATACCTGTTTGCAAAGTCCATGTAGTTCTTTATATGTGTTTTTTTCCCAAAACAAATGCTTCAATGATGTTTTTCTAAAAAAAGAAAATAAATAATGCCAGCATCCATACAATAACAAACCAATCTGCATGCATGATGGGGAAGTAACACTTTTCAATTTCAAGCATCTGAGAGGTTATGCTGTTACCAGCCACAACAAATCAAATTTCAGAAAATATAAACTAAAGTTCAATAATGTTCTTGTAAACAAAAATATATGTACTAATTTGTGAAATTTATACACTTGATCTTCAATAAATTTCAGCTTTTTCTAAGCATTCATTTCCCAGACACACTATCTGTAGATAAACTGCTAAAATGTTTACTAGGCTTGGATATGTGGCATCCCAGCTTTCCCTTTTGAACTTTCAGGCAATGCTTTGTTCTTTGAAATTTTTCTCCTACACCTCTTTCTAACAGTTCAGTAACTCTCAGGCTGTTACTTTATGACCAAAATCTTGATCTGCACTGGTTTATATCACTAGGATCATCAGCTACTGTAAAATCACCTGTCAAATTTGAAACATTCTCACTCAATTCACCCGGAATGTCAGACTTTCACTTTTTTGACTATGTTTCTGTTGATGTTGTTTATTCAACTATTCTGCTGGGACCAATGGACTAGCCTGAGTTTCACGCACAGATGATCTTTTAGTACTAACTGTCTCTCTACTATAAGTGCAGAGCAGAGCAAAATTCAAATGCATGTTGAATTTTATGTAGCAGGTTGCATTATCCATTGATCCACATATAAATCAAACTGCTTTACATCATTAGCATCTCATTGAAAAGCTGGCACACCTATTTATTATACAGATTTATTACATAGATGAACATATAGTCACTGTGTGATATACTCATCAAGTTAAATAAAAAATTGTACTGTTTTGCATGTATCGAGCATAAAATGATTTTCATGCGTAGTGTGTCAAAGTCTCTGAAAAGTTTTTAACTTAGGTTCAGATGATGAAAATGAAATCTTGTGATCTGGAACTAAGATTTCAGGCAAAAATGGTGCAAATTTCACACAGTATTTGCCATTCAGAGAAAATGATCTAGAGGAAAGAATTAATAAATGGTTGTATTGTAAGGAAGAGAAAAAGGCAGTGATTTCTTTGTGCCAGTACTTGCCAGTACTGAGTACCAGCACCTCGGCTGATCCATCTATGGGACTAGCTGGGGTTGGGGGGGGCAAGGAGCTGGCTGAGCACTGTCACCTCTTTTTTTTTAAAAAAAAAACACAAAAAAAGCACTGGAAAATGCTATAAAGATGTCAATAAATTCTCTTCCTTATCTGTTGAGGACAAGAAATAAAGGGCTTAAATGCAGCAAAAGAGATTTAGATTAGGCAGTAGAAAAAATGCCTAATTCTTAGGATGCTTAAGCACTAGAACAAACAATTTATCTACCACTGAAAGTTTTGAAGAACAAATTAGACAACCATGTGTTTGGGCTGGCCACTTAGGCTATGTCTACTCTAGCAAGTTTTTTTGAAAAAGTCGGGGCTCTTTTGAAAAAATCCCACAAAGCATCTTCACACAAAATGTGTTCTTTCAATATTAAATCAAAAGAACGCAGCAATTTTTCCTGTGTACCTCTTCCGCTCCTGGATGAGGAAGGGCGCCTTTTTCTGAAAGATTCTTTTGGAAAAAAAACCTGTGTAGACACCATTTGGTTTTGGGAAGAAGGGACTTTTAAAATCAGTGGGTCCTTTTCAAAGGCTCCCCTCTACACAGGCACCATGAATTTCAAAAATGGCACTTTTGAATGACACGGGGATGCCATTATGCTCATTAGGTGCTACATACTCATGGCAGTGCCTCATTAGCATCTTCCGAAATCCCTCATTACTATGCCCCTTCCAAAAGGAGGGGACTAGTATAGATGTGGCCTTCCAGAACAGTTTATTTCAAAATAACACTGCTACACACAAAATGCATTTTGAACTCATCCTCAG
Source organism: Carettochelys insculpta (assembly GCF_033958435.1). Classification (NCBI taxonomy): domain Eukaryota; kingdom Metazoa; phylum Chordata; order Testudines; family Carettochelyidae; genus Carettochelys; species Carettochelys insculpta. The sequence goes on along the minus strand of NC_134138.1, from coordinate 209,271,952 downwards.
TTATGTCAAAGTAGTGTCTACACACAATGAAGCCTATTTCAAAATAAAGCCATTGGAGGCACTATGGCTTGTTTTGAAATAGGCTCTATTCCCTGTCTGTACTATCCCTATTTTGAAATAGACATTTCTGAATATGCCTATTCCTCATGGAATGAGGTTTACCTATTTCAAAATAAGCCAACCTTTCTTTCAAAATTATTTTGAAATAGCAGTTGCATTGTGTACATGCTGGCAAAGTTATTTCAAAATGATGGCTGTTATTTCACAATAACTTTGGTGTGTAGACATATGAGAAGAGGACTGGATTACATGGGCTGTTTAGGTCCCTGTCAATCCTACATTTCTGTGAGTCTCTGAATCCATGATTTTAAGATAAAATCTTAAGGGAAATCATAAAAATCTCCTAAGAACCATAGTTTTATGCCATATCTATACCAGGCTCTTCCAATTCTGGTTCAGATTCATAGATAGAGTCCTGCAAATCCATGGGTTATCCAAGAGCACCTATATCCACAGATGTCGGGGCAGGTATCCACAGCTCATTTGTTCAGATATAGATGTAGGTACAAAATTTGTATGTAGAATCCTGCATATCTGGATATCTGCTTTATACCTATGGAGAGCCACATTCACAAATGTCAGTGCATCTATTCATGTCCTATTTTTGTGAATACAAATGCAGATATGGATACACATTTTATATCTGTGCAGGGCTCTATTCATGGTGTAAAAATATACGGGCTTCTTTGGATTGAAATCCAGGTCCTCCCAATCCAGTGAAATTCAGTAGTTCAAGATGAAACATCCTGCATGTGGGCCACACGTTCTATTAGCACAATTAAGGGAGTATGAAATAAATCTTTTCAAAATTTTTAATAATATTTAAAGAACTCATTTGTCAGAACTGCATTTCAGCAATTCCCTCTCAACAATAAAAGCTTTATAGATGTTTAGCATCATGCTATCATTCATTTTAAAAACACTCACCCCGTATGCATTATCAGGGACAGTAACTTTTGTAACACAAAATTAAAGAAACAAATGTGCAATTTTCTAGCTTTACTGTTCTGTTTAGTTTGTTGGAGGGAAAAGGTGGTGGTGGTTTTCAAATATCTTTGAGTACTTTTTTCAGTGACCGTTAAGTCTTATATTTAATATTTTGAACATGTAGTGTTGATACAGAACCTTCTGTAACAAAACATGAGGCTAACTAGCACACAGCTGCTCCATTTGTGATTCATTCTCACTGCTTACCCTGTGAAATATTACATCTGCATGAACAAGATACCATTTATTGTTTTTTAATGATGGATCGTTACTTATTCTAATAGTTCAGCAACACATTTTTTTGTCTTTAAAATCAGTTAGCTGCTTTGAGCAATGTTGTCCTATACTTTTCAATGCATAAATATCATTCAACTTTGAAAATAAGTTTTTAAGCAAAAGGTGTTCAAACTATTCTGATATTAATAGTGTTGCCTTACAGAGTGATTTTGTACCATCATAAATAGACCAGGATATTGTAAGCCAGACTTAGCAAAACATGGTGGTAGAGGGTTGTGCAATTTATATCATCCTCCATCTCCTTATATCCAGGGTAGCAGCTAAATTACCTATGAGGATGCATGCTAGGGGGATGGCTGCTGGACCTACACTCTCATCACCTCCTCCTAATATTTCTGTGAAGTAATGGCAGCTGTAAATTCTGTCCTATGCTCCACAGGAGGCCTATTCGCTGAACCCACCCCACAGTATGTATCTCTAGATCCTTCTGCTCTTATTTGTGGAAACTTTTCCAAGCTCTGGGTTTCTTATGTGGACCACATCAATCTCTTCCCTCTTTGTCTGTAGATTTTCTGCCATTGAGAGGCCCAGAGTCTCAGTCCCATGGGTACATTTTGGCCCTAGGTTTTGGCATTAACATGGGATTGTTTTGGTCCTGCAGCAAACAAAGTTTCCAAACCATGGCAGTGTTCAATGGTGGCCATAGGTATCTGTTATTGGAATAAATGTTTTTAAAAGGAACATTTTACAAATTTATAAATGTATAGTGACACCTTTGAAGAAAATTCTACTAAATAGAAAAATACTGGCTGTTAGAGCTATTTATGAATACTTTGAATTGAAGAGACCAGTAGTATTGAAAGAGTGGGGTTGTACTGAAATCACAATTATCACAGTTAAATCCACTAGAATCAATACTGCAAAACATGGTGTGATGTCACTGTAGAATTTGTATAACTTTGGGGAGGTTCTTTGTCTTTCTGGTATGACTCTGCATGCCTGTACACACTAGCTATCTTATCATTTTCCACTTTTGAATCAATAGACTGATTAACTCATTCAGATGCTATAATCCTATTGGTTTAAAAGTGTATTTTATGGGAAATTGTTCTATAATTGTATGTGACTCTTTAAAAAAAAGGTCAAGTCTGAAGTAGCCTGTAGTCTAATTCAAAAACTGAAAAAGACCCTGATCCTGCCAAGACTTACTCATCTGCTTAACTTGGAGTAAGTCATTGAAGTCAATGCAACTACCCACAGTGCATAAAGTTAAGCCTGTAAAAAAGTTTTTGCAGGATCTAGGCATAAGCGTATTAGCCACAGAAGTGAGGGCAGATATAATGGAGTAGAAAGGAGGAACACAGTGGAAGGCTAAGAGGCAGAGGGGTTTTAAGAAGAAGATGGTACATGTGAAACAAAGAGATGATATGATGCAAGCAGAAATTATATAGAAAAGTATCCAAATCAGCACAGGATGAGACAAATGAGTCACTTAGAAGTGTGCAGTGATTTAACAGCCATATAACAGGATTTTCTGTAGAAGGCGAGGTTTTCATCAAATCCATAAACATATCTTATTGATAATACATGTATCCAAACTGTTCAGTAGTGTAGAAAGGACAAGGATAATCACGAGTGGCAAACCCATGAATGGCTTACATCATTCCATACATGAATAGGTGTATAATCTAAAAGAGTTTTATATTGCCCTAATTTAAACAAAACTCTTCCCATGCTCATGAGTTTAAAATAAAGAGAACTTTGAAAATGACGTACTCAGTACCTTTTTAACTGATCATATAATCTGTGTCTCAATATTGAATGCAAGACGTTATGATCCTGTATCTAAAAATTATTTATTTCATTAGCAGAAGCATTTATTTTGATCAGAAAAGTCCCTGTACTTAATTGAGTAACTGCTTTAGGGTTTATATATTATATGCCACTATGAAAAATAATTGGTAGCAACATAGTCAAATAACATACTTAGAATATAGCCTATTGGTCCCTTAGTTAAATGCAAGGTAAAAATGTACAACACATAGATGAATTGTTCATTGCTTTGAAAATGTGAAGATCACATTGACCATGTTCTCCTGGGAATTTAACAATTAATCTCTTCTATCCTTTTTAGAGCACACATTCTTAAATCAAGTCTGAGCTGGTTCAAGGTAGGCATCATATTCATATTATGAATGGATTACTCAAAAATGAAGTTGTCTTATGGTGGCCACACCCAAAATATGACTCAGAAATCTCACTTCTCCTATACTGAATCCATTAAGTAGTCTATCCAGACTGAAAAATTTGCTTAAATACCAGTTAACTGGCTTTCCCATAAATCCCAATTAAGGGGGAACACATCTCTGTAATGCCAAAGGGGAAATCCATGAAGAGGAATGTGACTCATAACCTCATCTCACTGTCTGGTTTGCTTCTGGTGTGGTTCAACTATGCACCTGCCCTTATCAGAAAAGACTGTCTGCTTAAATGTAGCCGAATAAGATCACTAATCAAAGCTAGTTAAGAAGTTTTAGAAAATGCTGGTTTATGCTGTGGCAGGTTTCACAAGTCCAGGATGGAATTTGTTGTCAAAACACATAAGAGGGAGACCCAGGTCTGATCACATGCTGTGTATTGGGGCATGCATCAGGTATGTGGTAAACCAGGGTTCAAGCCCCTGCTCTGAACCTGCTATAGCATAGCAGAGATTTGAACCCAACTCTCATTTCTTAGGAGAAGGCTAGCCACCAGGCCATTGCCTATTCTGGGGTAGTGGCTCTCTCATCAGAAAGTTTCACATTCGGCTCTATTATTAATGTCTCCACCACACCCGCAAAAGCAAATGGAAGTGCTGGGTGGTTTTAATGAAGAACTTAGTAGTTTGATTTTTTGAAAACAAATGTACAGTAAATGGTGCTACAAGTAGAACACTGGACATTTTTTATGTACATGGTATCTTTACTGGTATCTTTTCTCTTTACTAAGAGAAATCCACAGTCATTTGATCATACAAATCTTCTGAGTACAAAATGAACAGGTAGACACAGTGAATTTTCTCCTCTTCCAATTAATACTCTACTTTCTCCTCTTCTCCTCTTCCAAGTAATACTCTACTATCCAAAAAGAACATCTAGTAGCTAACAAAACATATGGAGTAGTTGGCATTTTGCTAGAAAAAAAATACCTTCTGCAGTAATGCAGTTACTGCAAATCCACTTTACAAACTAGAGCAAATTACTGGGTTACTATCATATCTTCATACTGATAAAAGAATATGTGAAGATAAATTACATTTTAGTATGGTGCCACTTAAATCCCATCAGATTACAGTAATTTAGCAAATGATTCAGGCCCTTTCTGTAGGAAGGGAATAGACTAAAAGTCATTCTGGAAAGATTAGACTCCCCAGAAACAAAATATAGTTGAGGGTTTCCAAATACAGAACTAGAGTATACTGCAAATAATCTTCCTCAGTTGCTGTTACTACATAATAATGTCACTGCCTGCTCCTGGGGTAAGTGTCCCCAACTCTTTAAAAAAAGAGTCAGAAACCAAACTCAAACATATTTTCAAAACCCTGCAATGTAACAAGACCCTTTCCTGCCCGGGGCATGTCTTCAGTTATCTCTCCCTAGGAAGGAAAGATGAGTAATCTGTCCTTTGTGACAGGGCAATTAATCACTCAGCTCCTTTTTCAGCAGGATGGCTTAACTACTCCATGTGTTGCTTTTGCATCAAAGCTGGATAAATGATACCCCCTTGTCTCATTTTGTGACAATCACTCCAGTCCTTTTTCCTAGGAGTCACCTCTCATCCTACTGAAATCTTTAGCTTCTTTGAGCTCCCCCTTAATGAACCCCAGCTGTCAGTGGCACCTTTCAACTTCCTAATGGTGAACAGCTGTCAGCTCTTTTGTGCAAGCATGAGTCTTAAAATAGCCCTTCTGGCCTCTTCTGTGCCAAAGGGCTGGGTTTCATGGTTCAGCTGAGAACTGAAATACATACACTCACATGATGACTTACTTCCTACTTGAATACATTCAGAAGTCTGAGAAATTGTATCTTTCCCAACCCAATAAAACTTAGTTACCCCAAATGAAAAAATTGCCAGTTCTAAGTGTCATAAATCTATGGGTAAGGCACATAGACATTAAATTTTACCAGAATTAACCCATTGCTATTAACCAGGAAGAGGGCAAACACAAAAATTGAAGGACAAGTAATTTTACTAAGAGCAATGGCAATTGGAAGGCACAGCTTGTCCTGGAGATTATTTATCAGGAGTTAACCGCTACTTTACCTCCTAGCAAAATGGTTTAAACTTCAGAAACCATCAGGAACCAAGATTTTGTATAATTTCAAGTGCTTAGTGTTCCTGCTTGCCTGCAATAACTGAGTCAACTCAAACAGCAATTTTAGTATTAAAACATGTATCCACGTCTCACTGAATTTCAAAACTGTACATGATGTTATTTGGCACATATTTCCCTAACATGTATATTTCAGTTCCACAGAGACAGATGAGGATGCAAGATAACTATATGGCTTAACAACACATAGAGTTACCTGATATATTAGACTAAACAACTAGAACTGTTCATGCATCAAAAATGACTTAAGATGACTTTAAAATCATAAATATATTGGACTGCTGTACAGGTGCTTAAAGGTGGCTTGCTGGACAAAGGTATGTGTGAGTAGCGTGAAAATCGAGGCTTCAAATGTGGCATACTTTATGTGGCAATGATCTAACATTGGAAATGTTTGCTTAAATGGTATGTTATGAAAATAATGTGATATCATCAATTACCAGCTGAAACTGAACTATAAATGGTACATGAGTGTTCTTCACTAGAAAGGCCTACAATTTTATGTTTTAAAAGGGTTGTAGTTGTGCTATCAAGGACCAAGAGGTAAAGCTTGAGAAAGTAGATGACAAGTTGTTGTTTCTTGCTGATACACAGATAATGCAAACATTGCTACAAAATGCACTGGTTTTTCACATGGTAAGAGAAGAATTTTTCTCTGATCTAACAGAGAATCTACACTTGAATAAGTACGAGAGATTACTAAGCCAGTGTGAATTGGGCGCAATGGTATACCAACCATGGGCTTTGCTTCTGCCACATGTTTTCTAGTTTTTTGGTTATGTCTGTAGTTCTGATTATTATTTTGTTATACTTTTGTATAACTTTTTTTTAAAATGTAAGAAAAAAAACCTTTAATTGTAAAATATTTGTAACACCAACACCACAACTAAATTAAAATGTGACTAAGTCTGAATGAGCATTTCAAAATATATTTATTAGTTTATGTATGATGTTTAATTTTAATAATTTTTGGTTATCAACCACCACTGAGAATTAGTGGCTCTAAATGTATGTGGCAAAGATACACTGATTTGAAACTTGTTAGCTCATACTTTCAAGTAGGTATGAGGAAGGAAGAATTAGATTGAATGTTAGCTCCACTGCACTTTCAGGACCAAGGCCAATATTCTGATTACAATGGATATCAGGTGTGTGAATATTTTTGAGGATCTGGTCCCAACTCATTCAATTACACCAATTAAGTGTTAGACCTTCTGTATTTTCTGACTTGAAATGCTCCTTCCCAGTTGAGGAGAACAGCATGTTCATACACTTACTCATTCCCAAGGTAACCAAACTTTCAAGGTTTAAGTTAAAATTGATTTATTTTAACACCCACTGGCCAGGCTCTGGGAATTCTAAGGAATTTTAAGTAGGTACTTGCTATTTTCCAGTCATTAGCACATCACTGTTAGCAGAAGCCTTGTGTCAGAACATTGCACCAACAGAATTGGTACCATATTGGTACTACCAGTGAAGATTATTGTTATTCATTCACTAACTGTGTAATATTAAGTCCTTGGAACCCTTGTCCAGGTGTTCTCTGAGCCACAATGTGTTATCTGTCACTTAGAAGGTCATGAGAAATTATATTCAGATAATTTTGTACTGGATAATTGTGTCTTTCCTTGCTTCTGGTACCACCACAGATTTGTACTCTCAGATTTAAAACAAAACAAAACAAAACAATTAAAATGCTAGTGAATTTACTGGGCATATTAGAACATGGTTTGAGGCATTGAAAAAGGTAGGAGTAAAATCTCACAAATGAGCTAAGTTCAAAATGCTTTTGAAAATCCACTGAAAAGGCTCACAAAATACATGATGAGATAAATGCTACAGCCCATACAGATTACATACTTATTTCTTATTTAGCCTACTCAGATTAGTACCAAATATAATTTTAATCACACAGGTGGACAAAAAAGATATCCAGAGGAGTATGCTTTGTCAAAAACTCATTCAGCTCCTAACCAGAAACAAAGACACCCGAAAGTCACTGAAGCGCAAGGCTGAGCTTTCAAATGCCTTTCCTAGAACTCAGATGGGCCTGGTCCTCTTCACCACCTCAACTGGACCAATTAATCATCTTCAATAAAAAGGATCACTCACATCCTATCTCCTCTCCACCCCAAATTAAATATTCAGGGGGAAAAAACGCACAGAAAATGCACTCTGAGCAAATGCATACGGGAACTGCAATTTCGTGTAGAGACGAAGGATGCTCTTGTGGTTAAAGCCCCGGGGTGGGATGCCACAGTTCTGGGTTTGTCCCTTGGTGTGGAGCTCATTGCAGGATTGGGAACCCCATAATAAATGTCAGAACCATACCATATAGGGCATTTGTTACGTACCCTTGAGCACTTCATCTCATCCTTTGCTCACTTGTCTTTCTTCCCCAGAGCTGCGTCTAAAATTCCAAACCTCTAAGATTCATCAAACAGCTGCCCTTTGCCAAAATCTGAAGTATAACACAATATTAACAGATAGACACAGTGGGAGTGACAGCCACAAAGGGTCCTGGGGCAAGATATGTGGCGGGGGGGGACCAGTTCCACACCCTAGAAGGTATGGAGCCTCAAGCAGAAGGGGAAGGGCTAAGGACTATTGTGGCAGTGGTTGGGAGCTCCATGCCCATTTGAAAGGCTGGGCGCCTATTCAGTTGCCCCCCTTTCCCATCCTCCCCCCGTGGTATAGGAATATTCCCAGATAAAGGAATCTTTTCTTCCCTTCTCCCACACAGATTGTGGAATTCTCCCACACAATTAACCTGTGTGATATACCAGACAGGTAACCACTAACAGGCATGAGAGCTGTGTTTTGTGATCCACTGAGGATAAAACCAGGAAAAGAACCAGAGGTTGACCTAGTTCAGCATCCTGTCTCCAATAGGTGCCGGTACTGTACTATACGACACTATACTATACTATACTATTATGCTTGTAAGGAAGAAACCTTGAAGGGCAAGAAAGTCTGCTTGGAAGTTAACTTATACCCACAGAAATTTTCTGTGATTTCCAGTATGGAACGCAGCTCTTGCGTCCAGCCCTGAAAAGCCCTCTGATAACAGATTTTAAAGGGTCATATTATAGATATGTGCACGCTCTGCTTCAAATACTTTAGAGGTTTCATAACATTACATTTTTTCCTGTTCCTTAAAGGTCTGAACAATTATTCAGTGAAAGAATTTATCTGCATAAATATGACACAGACTAGAAAAAAAATACAGTTAAAAGTAAGATAGAAACTTTTCTTCCGTCTCTTACACTGAACTTCTATCAGGGATGCAGTCTGAAAAGGTAGCAAATGATCTCATGTGACAGTAGTAGTAAAACAATAACAGAATACTGAAGGGAGCAGGGTCCAGAAAACATTCCAATCATTGCTGCACATTTGAAGATTTCATTCAATTGAAAAATTAGTATTGGGCAGTGGTTATCACTTTGGGCATGTGTGGAGAATGACAGGAATTGAGAAGAAGACAGACAGCACAGGAAAGAGAATTGTGAATGAACGGAAGCCATATTCCATGTCTGGAACAAAACATTGCCCTTCTTTTTCAAGAGACTGTCTCAATGATCTCATAGTTCCTCCTGTGTGCTAATAATGTACAACTAGCTACAATCATTCTCCTGTATGTTCTTGTACTCTATGCACTGATGTACCTCAACAGATGCCAATTTATGCATTATTTCCAGAACCATTAACTGTTAGGGACTGCAGGCTATGCAAGAGCTGAGTTATAATGAATGTGATGCTTCTCTTATTCTAGATCTCATAAATTTCTGGCTCCTTAGGCTGTGTGCCTCAGGAGGGATCATATTCTATTGACTATGCTGGACTAGAACTCATGATACAAGAGATCATTTCCCAGTTCCACCACAGATTTGTTTTGTGACCCTGAGTGCATGACTTAATTATTCTGAGACTCAGTTTCCTGAAGGATTGTACTTTATGTTATAAATTCTTTGGTATAAGGTGTGTCTCTTACTCTGTGAACATACATACAGCATACACCAGTTTAGGGTTTTAATTTTGGGTGGGGCCATGAGGATTAATTATATTAATAATGGAGGTGGCTTTTGTGAATGGAATACTACCTTCCTCAGGATTGTGAGACATTCATAAATACATACTTTTGGAGACAGTAAATGTGAAAAAGCATTACTTCTGAATTGCTCAATGTTTCAAATAACTAACTTAATCACACAAAATTTCCCTCAGAAAATAAAAAAAAATATTCAGGAATATTAACTGGTAGAATGAATGAAGTTTTATGCAAAAGTCACTCCTATGTAAGCAATTTTGTCCACCATCTCCTGAATGAACAAGATTAGTCTGAATAATATCATTAATTGTCATTTCTCCTGTTTAGTCCACTTCTCCTATCACCAGGATTTAACCTCACCTTACCTTAAAGAGATAATATCAATTCTCGTTATCTTTAGAACCTCAGAAAACTAAAATGTAACTCTTCTTCTCCTTGAGTACATTCTCAGTTTTTCCAGGTGTTCTGCAAATGGTAAACTTCCAACAAACACTTTCATCTTTCTTGCTGCCTTCTTTTGAACCTTTTCAGTCTCCTCTGTGTTTTTCATACAGCTTAAAATTATACATATGTTCAAAATCAGACACAGCTGTCCAAATATCATCTGACAAGCCCCTAACAGAGTTCTAAAATAATTTCCTCTAACTCGTGTTCTATCCACCTCCTCAGATAGCTCTGTTGCTTTTGACTTTTTTTTGCATTGTGTGAAGGTACCATAGTTTTTGGTACTATGTTTTGCAGAATGTGCTGTTTTAATATACATTCTATAAGGCTTTTTAGCTTTCTCGATTCACAGTCCTATGATTGTTCTGCTAAGATATTGATATCACTTCTTCACGGATGTTTCTCAATCAAACACCATTTTCAAAGTCAATTTCTGTCCGTAGCATTAGGGATGTACCGCAAACTCCATTTAAATCAGAGGACGTCTGCCCACTGGCATTGTTGAACTTTGGATCAAGCCCTATATGCTAGTCCAAAACTATCCAGTTTGTGTTATCTGCATACATGGTGATCTAATAGTGTTATCTTCGTTTAAGTCATTTCTGGGGAGAAAAGGGCAATTAATGACATGATATTCCATAGTATGTTTTTTTTTTTAATTGGAGTCTTGGTGAACATAAGCACAACAATCTAAAACTCAATACAATGTGAGCTCAAAAAAAACACAATATTTTCCCCAAGACTTACCTAATTATCTCATTTACATTTAAAGCAGGGGCAAGGGTAGATGGAGAACATAGCAGGTAGTGCTATCAGGGATGTGTAAACTACTGCAGGGTTTAATTTGGATAACAATGACAGAAGAAAGCTAAATGGCCTTATTATTTCATCTGAAGAATGAACATTCTGGTACTTTAGAAGCTAATGTGAAACTTCTTAGCAACAGTCATTTGAGTAACTTCATTCCAGTAAACAAATATTTATTGTAATCATATATTTAATTTAAATAGTAGTTAAAAGAGGAAAGCGTGGTGAATGCCAAATACCTGCCATCAGCTGGAGAAATATATGCTAGGAAAACACCTATAAGATCAACTGATCACAGAAATTACTTATAGAAAAGATATATAATGTCATCTACTCCATTCCTTTTGCCTACGCACAATTGGTTCTCACAATATAATCATAAATATAGAGAAATTCACTCTGTCATTTGCTGTGAGGATTAATCTGAAGCAATAAGCAGTTAAAATCAGTAACATATGTAATATGAATAAAATAGTAGGCAATTGATGAAAATATTTAATTTTAATTTGCCAGCTGGATGCAGGTTTCTAGTACATATGAGTGACTGCTGAATATTTTAATTTGTATCTTTAATAAAATTCATCCAGATATGTAAGAACTCCCTATTTAGCTTTTTTATTAATATAGACATTAAAATGTAGTACTGCTGCCAATGAGCAAGGCAGAACTTTGCCTCTGATTGGCACGTTCATGGCAGCGAGAGCTGAAGGTAAAAGTGGCTGTGGAGAAAGGTGGATGGCAGCAAGGGTTGCAGGAGCCAGGAGGAAAAAGAAAAGTTGCAACATGGGGTAATGGGGGTCAGTAGAAGAGTAGAGCTGAAATGGCAGGAGAGAGAAATGGGTAGGGAAATGTTCACTCTAGTGCCATATATCCATCACCTCCTCTTCTCTGGCAACTTTTCCCCTTGGTTGAGGCAGAAAGATCTGCCTTAAGGGCAAGTCAGCATGTATCCCACTCCTAATTCGTGCTAGCTAATGGATCCATTGTCATAGAATCATAGAAATGCTGGACTAGAAGAAACTTTAATAGGTCATCTATTCCACTACCTTGTATTTAAGACAAGACAAAGTAATAACCAGACTATTCCTGACAAGTGTATGTCCAACTTGTTCTTAATATCCTTCAGTAACAGAGATTCCAGAACCATCCTAACCAATTTGCTGCAGTGCTCAACTACCCGGAAGTTAGGAATTTTATTCTGATGTCCAACCTAAACTTTCTTAGCTGCAATTTTATGCCTATTGCTGCTGCTTCTTTCCACAGAGATTGAGGAGAGCAATTTCTTACCCTCCTCCTTGTAACAGCCTTTTGTGTAGCTGAAAATCATTATCATGCCCCTCCACAGTTTTCTCTTCTCCAGGCTAAACAAATCCATTTTGCCAATCTTCCCTCATAGGTAATGTTTTCTAGACTTTCAATCATTTTTGTTGTTCATCTCCAGACCTCCTCCCATTTGTCCCATGTTTCCTGAAATGTGACACAGAACTAAACACAAAACTCCAGCTGAAGCCTTATCATCACTGAATAGGCTGGAAGAATTATTCCTTGTGTTTTGCTTACAACACTCTTGCTCATACACCCCACAACAGAGTTTATTTTTTGTAAAAGTTACACTGTTGACTCATTTAGTTTGTGATGTGTTATAACCCCCAGATCACGGGCAGTACATGACCCCACAGCTTGAGGAGGCAAGACACACCCCACAGCCACATTCCTTCTGCCTGAGGCACCATCCCCTACTGTGGCCACAGCCAACCCCCGCGAACACACACCATGGGCCTCTGATCCTGGAGCTCTGGGGTGCTGGCAGGTTGCATGGATGCCCATCCCCCGCCTCTGCCATCCACAAGAGCATGAAGCGGGAGGGAGCCTCGGTGCCTCCGGCAGAGTATGGGAAGCACCATGTGAGACAGCTTGAGAAAGCACTGCCTTCCCCTGCCTATGATACCTACCACCCATGCCCCAGGTCCTTTTCTGCAGTACTCATTCCTAGGCAGCCATTTCCCATTTTGTGTGTATGCAGTTAATAGTTCCTTACTAAGTGGAGTACTTTGCATTTGTCTTTATTCAACTTCATCCTATTTATTCAGACCAATTCTCCAGTTTGCGCAGATCATTGTGAATTTTAATCCTGCCTGCCAAAGAACATGCAACCCCAGCGAGTTTGGTATCATCTGCAAATTAGTGTACTCCCTATGCCATTATCTAAAGATATTGAACAGAACCAGACTCAGGGCTGATCCCGTACAACCTGACTCATTATGTCCTTCTACATGGATAGTGCACCAGTGATAACCATATGGTTTAATGAAGAAGTTTCACTTTAATTCAAGGTAATTCCAGAATAGTCAGACATACTTTCCTTGGGCAAAAGCCAATGTGAACAATTCCCATTTAAGAACCAACAATGGAGCTTGAAAGAATGACATGTTAGGAGAGAAATATTATTGCCTTAAATTTGACATTAGAAATAGATACATTTAAATAGATAAGTTCCAAGCAGCACTTTGATATGAACTCAGATGCTGCCGTTGATGCACTATAACCACAGAGCTTTGAGATTTGAAAAGTTTAAGGGTAATGCATGTGGCTTATTGCTGGTTGTGAAAACTGGAAAGACAGAAGTAGCCCAGTGCAGTGAACTTAAACTCTCTACCAGGAGATCCTCTATGTTTTACACAGGGCCATGGAAGGCACCCCAAGAGGAAGAACCCAGGAAGAACCTTATCATACCTTCTTAAGGACTGACACCTCTGCCAGAGAAGCAAAGGGTCAATTCAGATGTTTCAACCACTAAGTTACCCAGCTTTCTGAGCACCCTATTACGCTGATGTATTAGATTATCTGTTTTTTGGAATTAATAGGTCAATACAACTTTATTTAATGGCCTATATGTAAACAAATGTATTTTCATGTATTAATCTGCAATCCATAATCTTCTTAGTGATCTGACACCTCCAGATATCTTGTTACAAAGGTGTTTTTCCCCAAGTTAAAACATCAACTACTTTAATTAAAATTAATAGGGTATTTTTTGATATAGCCTAAAGCTTACATGCTAATGTTTCCCTTTGGACTCCTTAGCTCTCATACAATTATAGTGAAACTACTTATTTTAGCAATATTTACAAGGCCTATCAGATAAACTTTTAGCATGAAAAGCAAAGCCAGAAGAATAATCCAATTGCTGTTTACTGGTATAGTTCCTTTCCTTTAGCTAAAAGCTCAAAGCAGAATATGTATTCTGTTTAATATTTATTAAACACACAAGTTTAGGCTGACAATACTTAATTTAGTAAGTAGTGTTGGTTCATTCTACCAGGAAATGCACAGTGAATATCATTACCAATCTCATTTGGAATTGTATTGTCCTTTAAACAGGAGCTAAGTTGATAATATATGGCAGATGTACTAAATATACACAGTTTGAAACGACATGGAATAAAATTTAAAAGCAATGAGACTGATATGTAGTAATAGCAGTCTAGTTCTAATTGTACAATAATGTTCCTGTTATTCCCACACATGGGAAATTCAGCAAGAAAGAGGAAAAAATAAAAACAGAACAGTACACAAGGCCCACATCTGCAATATTATCCCCCTGGTGGAAGGACTCTGTAGCCATAAAGAGTATCCCATTAAGGAGACAGCATCCTTTACTATGCTGTATCATCAGAAACAAGGTGATATCTGAAGTTGAGTATTCTGCAATCTTCTGCAGATTGTATATTTAGATTTCCTGTAGTCCTTTACATAAGTTACATCAGAACTATACAACATCAGTGGTAACATCTGCAGATTCTAGCAAAAACTACAAACTGGTTTCTGATTTTACATGAAACCACTCCCCCTCCAAAACAAACAAACAAACAAACAAACAAATAAACAAACCCAAATGCACTCGGGATTAGCTTGTTCTAGCTGAAGAAATGAGATCAAAATCATCCCCTCTACTAAGAGGCAAACAGGACATAATGAGACAGAAATTACTGAAAGAAGAAAAGTAGAGCCAATGTCGCATGCACTATAACAATGTATGTTTTACAGCAATTTTTAGCTGGCATATCTTGTTTGCTGAGGAGTGTAAGGAAGAATAAATCCTAGAGCAAGTACAGTGGTGGCTTTTTAAAAAAAAATCAACATTGACAAGAGTTAGCAAAAGTGTTTGAAGAAATTTCAATTGTATCCTGATGTTAAAATAATGTAATAAAAAAGAATACAAAATCTCAGATGTGATCATGTGAAAATATATTGTTTATGAAAGTGGTAAGATTGTGCCTGACTCCAGACTTTTGTGATCTACTAGCATTGACTTCAATGTTTTTAGTCACAAGTAATGGAAATAATAAACTTGATGACTATTTTCTAAACCCCTTTTGGCTTCCATGTTATGAGGTTGTGTAAGAGTTTTTTAAAAGGTGTCAGTTCTAGACAAGTGCCATCTTTTCTTGAAATTCTTTCGAGCCGCGTCTACACTGGCAAGTTCTTTTGGAAGAGTTTTTGAAAGAAGGGGGCTCTTTCAAAAGATCCCACAGTGCGTCCACACACAAAAAGCATTCTTTCAAAAATAAATCAAAAGAATGCAGTATTCCTTTCGAAATCACTTTTTCTTTCCCATTTCAGGAAGCGCACCTTCTTTTGAAAGCTTCCTTCAAAAGAAAATGTATGTAAACACTCTGCAGGGACCTTCTTTCGAAAGAACAGTCCTCATGGCACCTGATTTTTCAGTTCCTGGCTTGTTCTTTAGAAAGATCATGGTCTGTGTGGATACTCTCTTTTGAAAGATCCGATCACTCTTTTGATCCGCTTTTTTGTGCGTGGACGCACTCTCTCAGAAGAGATTTTCTGGAAGGGCTTTTTTTGAAAGATTAAGACATAGCCATGGTGCAAATTAGCAGAATAATTTAACAGATGTGAAACATTACACAAATAAAGAACTTTTTTATTCTCTGATTAATAAGATATTGAAAATACACAGATGCAAAATAAATAACAATTTACAAGGTTACTTAACTGAATGGTGTCAAACCAGTTTGCAGCTATACAACTAGAATGATAATGTTGCTGAGCATGTCCATAATAGTGACAGACCCTAAATTTTCTATACAAGTTTCTTAATCATGGCACCTGAAGCCGAAGACAGCCAGGCTTCAGTTCCATTGAAAACAAATATACAACTTGACTAGGTGCACCCTTGATTTCATTTGCAAGGTTGGGAAATGGTAGTCACGTGACACAAAGGCATTCTGTGGCTTCTTCCTCTGCACTGAAAATAATGGATGACAGTGAACATGTTGAACTTTACTGGGGACAACTGGTTAACTTCTTGTTGAGCTAACTGGTGATAAGGAAAATTCAATTTGAATTTAAGATTACTGTCTGTCTTTTCATGACAATCTATCTAAACCATTTTTAAAAATCTGAAAAATTCAAGCAGAAAATTACTTAGAGGAAACTAGTTATGGCTACTACAGTATATACACATATTCCGAGTCAAAACTGCAAAAAAACAGGAAACAAATAAAATTTAAATGACCAAGATTTAATGGATATACCTCTGATACCTATGTATGGAATGCTGACTTGTTAATATAACAATTTTGAGGGAAAATGTTACAACAGTTCTGTAGTCATTATTTAGATGTACAGTTTTTTACACTGACCATATAATGGTGACCATTGCACTCTTACAACTTCTTTTTTTTTCTTAATTGGTCAACAAATTTAAACAGCATAATGTGGCAGCACCTGTCAATATTTTTCACTTTCTTGGATACCTTGTAAAGTGTTTGTTATAAATTCTATAATACTCGGCTAGCAGACAACTTTACATATATTTTTAATTGAAGCATGTTATCAGAAGTGCTGGAGTAATTTTTATAATAGGGGTGCTGACAACTGTTGAACCAAACTGGAAAGTTAATGTATTACGAATACCACTTCAAACCAGAGAGTGCTGCATCACCTCTTGCACCCTTAGTTCCAGCACCTCTCTCTCTCTCTCTCTCTCTCTCTCTCTCTGGCCGCGTCTACACATGCACGCTACTTTGAAGTAGCGACGCCAACTTCAAAATAGCGCCCATCATGGCTACACATGTTGGGCGCTATTTTGAAGTTGAAATTGACATTAGGTGGCGAGACGTCGAAGTCGCTAACCCCATAAGGGGATGGGAATAGCGCCCTACTTCGAAGTTGAATGTCGAAGTAGGGCACGTGTAGACGATCCGCGTCCTGCAACATCGAAATAGTGGGGTCTGCCATGGCAGCCATCAGCTGAGGGGTTGAGAGACGCTCTCTCTCCAGCCCCTGCGGGGCTCTATGGTCACGGTGTGCAGCAGCCCTTAGCCCAGGGCTTCTGGCTGCTGCTGCGGCAGCTGGGGATCCATGCTGCATGCACAGGGTCTGCAACCAGTTGTCGGCTCTGTGGATCTTGTGTTGTTTAGTGCAACTGTGTCTGGGAGGGGCCCTTTAAGGGAGCGGCTTGCTGTTGAGTCCGCCCTGTGACCCTGTCTGCAGCTGTTCCTGGCACCCTTATTTCGATGTGTGCTACTTTGGCGTGTAGACGTTCCCTCGCAGCGCCTATTTCGATGTGGTGCTGCCCAACGTCGAAGTTGACGTGGACATTGCCAGCCCTGGAGGACGTGTAGACGTTATTCATTGAAACAGACTATTTTGATGTAGCGTGCACGTGTAGACGTAGCCTCTCTCTGTCACACACATACACACACACACACAAACTAGAGAGAAAAAAAGAACAACGGACTCTACCTACGCAGTTTTATCTAATTCCATGTTGGATTCTTTATTTCACTTAGGCTACGTCTACACGTGCCCCAAACTTCGAAATGGCCATGCAAATGGCCATTTCGAAGTTTACTAATGAAGCGCTGAAATGCATATTCAGCGCTTCATTAGCATGTGGGCGGCAGCGGCGCTTCGAAATTGACGAGCCTCGCCGCCGCGCGGCGCGTCCAGACGGGGCTCCTTTTCGAAAGGGCCCCGCCTACTTCGAAGTCCCCTTATTCCCGTGAGCTCATGGGAATAAGGGGACTTCGAAGAAGGTGGCGTCCTTTCGAAAAGGAGCCCTGTCTGGACTCGCCGCGCGGCGGCGAGGCTCGTCAATTTCGAAGCGCCGCTGCCGCCCGCATGCTAATGAAGCGCTGAATATGCACTTCAGCGCTTCATTAGTAAACTTCGAAATGGCCATTTGCATGGCCATTTCGAAGTTTGGGGCACGTGTAGACACAGCCTTAGGGTGCATCTACGCTAGCCAGCTACTTCGAAGTAGCTGGCACAGCATCAAAATAGCATGCGTTGCGTCTACACATGCCATATACTATTTCGACGTTGAAATTGACGTTAGGCGGCGAGATGTTGAAATCGCTATTCCCATCCGAAGATAGGAATAGCGCCCTACATCGATGTTCATCATTGAAGTAGGGCATGTGTAGATGATCCACTTCTGCTACTTCGAAATAGCATGGTCCTCCATGGCGGCTATCAGCTGAGGGGTTGAGAGATGCTCTGTCCAGCCCCTGAGGGTCTCTATGGTCACTGCATGCAGCAGCCCTTAGCCCAGGGCTTCTGGCTGCTGCTGCTGCTGTAGCTGGGGGTCCACGCTGCATGCACAGGGTCTGTAACTGGTTGTCGGCTCTGTGGATCTCGTGCTGTGCAGGACAGGTGTGTCTGGGAGGGGCCCTTTAAGGGAGTGGCTTGGGGCTTTGCTGGCCCCTTATTTCGATGGGGAGCACTTGTGTGCGTGGACGCTCCACATTTCCTTCCAGGGCAGCTCCTTTCGATGTTCCCCGTCGTTACTTCAATGTGGAAAGTCAACGGCACCAGCCCTGGAGGACGTGTAGACGATGTTGAAATATCCTCACCTGAGGTGCTTGATATGTCCCTGGCCATGGGCTGTGGTGTCTGTGTTTCTCCCCACATCTTAACCAAAAGCCTTAGGAACTGAGCATTTAAACATCTATGTTGTTTAATTCATGGCTTTATTCCCTATCAGGCCCATAGAAACACTTTATAAAACTTTACGCAAAAATCCCCTTTGAAAAACACCATAGACCTTTCTAGAACATAGTAAACAAGAGTGACAGTTGGAAATGACAGTTGGTGTTAATATTCATGAGGGGTAGTTAATATGTATGAGTTACAGTTTAAAATCCTGATAATCAATTGGTTAGTTTTGGATACCTTATAAATATGTAACTCAGGACTTTCTCTGGTTGCTATGGCAACCAAAATGCAACCAGAATGTAACAAGACTTAAAACAGGTCCTCACAGGCCCTATAAAGTTAGGAGCCTGAGGGCCCTGGACTTCACTTGTCCTTGGACCTTGGACTCACTCCTTCTGGGGACCCGGACCTGGAAAGAGCTGAAGAAGAAAGAAGACAGAAGAAAGAAGAAAGAAGGTGACAAGCACCGTACTCTAGCGTCGCACCCCAGCACCGAGGGACAACTACAGGAACTCGGCCTCTGCTCCAATAGTCATCGAGGGACAGAGAAGAGCTCCTGAATAACATCACAGAAAAGTTCCTGCTTGCCGCCATTTTGAAGGCTCCGTTTTTTCCCGGAGGGTTTGTTCCGGCCAGTGGCACCGCCTACCAAGCGTGTGCCCGGTGACAGGGACAAACCGCAGCAGTGGTCCTGCCCCTCTCCTCATTGACCATTGCTGTGGCTGGTGGGGAGAACTAAAGGCCGTCCTGAAATCACTGCAAATTTGCTTGCTTATTTGCAAATTTGTTACAGGAGGTTTTTGTATACCAAGTCGGTTCTTTTCCTCCTGGTTCTTTTCTTCAATCCTCTTTCCTGTCAGGCCTAGCGCGGCGCTGTAAAAATGCACCTGTGCAGCCATACTTTCCTAGCTCCTGAAAGAAGCGATTGCAGGCCCAGCGCCCGGAAAACAGAGCTAAGGAAGGAGAGGTAATACTCAAATGTAATGACCTGGTTAATGTGTGTACTTTACACGTGTTGTTGTATCTTTGCTTGCTGCTGGATGTGCTAAGCAATAGCAGCAAAGCATCATAGGTGGTAGGCTGGGACTGCCCCAGTTCTGCTAACACAATTCAAACTGTGTAACCCTTTGTTTCTACTAGCCCATGTAAAGCACAGGGGGAGCTATTTATAGCCAGCCCGAGATTCCATCAACCCTCAGAGCATTCTAAAAGCATAATTTACTTTGCCAGTAAGAGGCAAGGAATAATCTGACTGGCCCGTAATAGGGACAGATATTGTATTTGGAAACTACTGGGAAAGGTGTTTGTTACCTTGGGCTAGCTGTTAACTGGCAGTCCAATCTAGGGAGTTGTCATAAGAGGCGACCCCAAACCTCGGGAACTGTCGTAGGAGGCGGTCCCATTCCATCTGCTCCCCCCTGCTCGAGAGGGAGGTTGAGCACCCGGGTCATCGTAAGAGGTGATTCCGGAATCAGGGTTGAGAGCCTCGTGGTTCTCCCCCCTGCTTGTAAGGGGATAATACCCCACAGCAGGTAATCTAGCCATTAACTGGCACCTCTCTAAAGGAGGATTTTTGTAATATTGTGCTTTAACTACTTTCCCCTTGCAGCACGCAGTGAAGACTCCATGGGATTCCTGGGATTCGCTGTAAGTAGTGGGACATTCTAAGGGTGCTGCTTATTGCAGCTATACATAAATTAAGGGCTGGTGTCATCAATAGACAAACTCTGTGCTAAACAACTAGTAGAGGAAAGGGAAACCTATAGTCTGTCAATTTAGGTTATCCCAGTGTGTAATTCCTCTCCCCTCAATAAACTCTTCTTGTGGTTGTACCTTTAAAGAGACTCATTCATTCTTTCAGGGCAGACAGTGTTCAGCACCATTGGCTCAGATCCAATCACAACCCTGTAAACCCCATTGGAAGCAACCACCGTGTATAGCGCGCTGGGTTTCAGGGTAAAATCCAGGGAGACACTCCACCAGCATCTCTAAGGGTGTGGTCAGGTGTCTCGGAGGCAAAAAATCGGAAAACATTAAAAATTTGTGTCGTGCCTCAGTTTCCCCAAGTGCACACACATTGCTTAAAAGCATTGCCTCTCGCGATAGACAATACACGTCGAAATAGCCTATTTCAATGTACTTCGACGTAGTGTGCTAGTGTAGACGTAGCCTTAAGGTATACATAAAACAGGACCAACCACAACTTTTTGGCCATGAGCAAACTTCCTTAGAGTTCTTACCAAGGACACAAACAACTACTAATTTTTTGCTTTAACTTCCCTACTAACCAAATGATAAAGAGAAACTGCAGGACTGAGATTAAGAATGAAAAAGTTCTTGTATTTCTTGAAAGTTATTGTTTTACAGCATCTTCAAAATAAACCATTGATCTTGGCTTGTCTGGTAAGTCCCTCTGCTTTTATGCCCGTTGAAGTTAACATCGGAGAATGTTGCATTTTTGAATTCAGAGTTTTGAAGGAAAAGGAATGTTTTGAAATGGGCTTTTCAAATCACTGAAAATCTGGGCATGGAATATGCTGCTAAAGTGTGGGCAATAGTACTTGGCTACGTCTACACGTGAAGCCTACATCGAAGTAGCTTATTTCGATGTTGCGACATCGAAATAGCCTATTTCGATGAATAGCGTCTACACGTCCTCCAGGGCCGGCAACGTCGATGTTCAACTTCGACGTTGCTCAGCCCAACATCGAAATAGGCGCAGCGAGGGAACGTCTACATGTCAAAGTAGCACACATCGAAATAGGGATGCCAGGCACAGCTGCAGACAGGGTCACAGGGCGGACTAGCGCTTCCGGGGCAACAGCTAGCCGCTCCCTTAAAGGGCCCCTCCCACATACACACAGCCTGCACAGCACACGGTCTGAGGAGCCATATAGGCACACAGACCCCGGGCGCCGCAGTCATGGACCCCCAGCAGCAGCAGCAGCAGCAGCAGCTAGAGGTCCACCCAGCCCTCCCGGCAGGAGCAGGGCTTGCCCTGGCCCATGCCATGTGGGAGGCAGCTGAGTATCTCCTTGCCCCAGGGGAGGAGATGCCCCCAGGGCGGCAGGGCTCAACCCCTCCCCCTGCAGCACCCCACTCCACCCCCCGCCTCACACGCCGGCGGCTGTGGAGCTACCCCACCAGCACCGACTGGTGGGAGCGGCTGGTGCTTGGGGAGTGGGACGATGACCACTGGCTCAGGAACTTCAGGATGAGCCGGCAGACATTCCTGGAGCTGTGCCAGTGGCTCACCCCCGCACTCAGGCACCGGGACACTGCCATGCGGCGTGCCCTCCCTGTGGAGAAACGGGTCGGCATCGCTGTCTGGAAGCTGGCCACTCCGGACAGCTACCGATCCGTGGGGCAGCAGTTTGGTGTCAGAAAGGCCACTGTCGGGGCTGTCTTCATGGAGGTAAGAGAACCCACAGGGGGAGGCCAGGGCAGGGCAGGGGGGTCAGGGCAGGGCAGGGCAGGGTGGCCAGGGCAGGGCAGGGCAGGGCAGGGCAGGGCAGGGGGGCCAGGGCAGGGCAGGGCCACGCACACCCTGCTCACCCCTCACTGGGGCTGTCCCATGTGCTTTCTCTGCAGGTCGTGCGCGCAATCAATGCCATGCTCCTGCACAGGCTCGTGAGGCTGGGGGACCCACATGCCACTGACGCCGCCTTTGCCACCCTGGGCTTCCCCAACTGCTTCGGGGCTCTGGATGGGACTCACATCCCCATCCGCGCCCCGCATCACAGTGGAGGACGATACCTCAATCGGAAGGGCTACCATTCTGTCGTCCTGCAGGCCTTGGTGGACAGCCGGGGACGTTTCCAGGACATTTACGTGGGCTGGCCTGGCAGCACCCACGACGCCCGGGTTTTTCGGAACTCGGGCCTGTGCCGCCGGCTGGAGGCGGGGACCTACATCCCCCAGCGGGAGATCCCTCTGGGGGACACCACCATGCCCTTCTGCGTCATCGCAGATGCGGCATACCCCCTCCGGCCGTGGCTCATGCACCCCTATACGGGCCACCTCTCCGCTAGCCAGGAGCGCTTCAACGAGCGCCTGAACCGTGCGCGCCAGGTAGTGGAGCGCTCATTTGGCCACCTCAAGGGACGCTGGCGATGTCTCCTGACCCGCCTGGATGCGGGCCCCAACAACATCCCCCAGATTGTGGGTGCCTGCTGCGCCCTGCACAACCTCGTGGAGAGCAAAGGGGAGACCTTTCTGCAGGGCTGGGCCGTGGAGGCCGGCAGGGCACACGCGCAGCCACCTGCTGCCCCCAGTCGGCAGGTGGACCCCGAGGGCACCCGGGTCCGGGAGGCCCTGTGGGCCTACTTCGACTAACAGGCCGCGGGATGAACTCTGCCCAGGCCCCCTACTGCCCGCCCCTTCCTCCCCCACACTCCTGCCCCAACGCCCACACCATGGAGCACCCCACCACCCCCCGCTCCCACTTGTCCTGGACAAATGACAGCACGAACTTGTGGGTGAACGTAAATTTTTTTTTTTCTGGCCGAACCTTTTTTTGGGGATGTAAATAAATATGTGAGGCACAAACAGAAAACTAAGTACAAACGTTCAACCAAAGAAATATGTACACAAATAAAACAAACCAAAGAAACAACTGTGTGGCATACATAATAAAAAGAAAACCAGGGAGGAGAAAGGGGAGAACTATTTACATGGGGGGGACGGGGCAAATGGGGGCACCAAAAAAAGAGGGTCCAACTATATACAACAAGGCGGGGGCCACGTCCCGGGCCCCTCGCCCTTATAGCCCCTCACTGGGCGTGCCCGGCCGGGAGCCCCGCCGCGCCTGCAGTCTGGTCCGCGGCTGGGTGGGAGCGGGCTGGACCAGAAGGTATCGGTGCCGGCGAGTCTCAGGTGGCTCCAGGGGTCCCTCGGCGCTCTGGCCCTCGCGGGTGGGTGGTGGGGCGACGGCGGACGGGCCGGTGACGGCCGGAGCAGCTGCAGGAGTGGGCAGGGCGGGCGATGGCTCGGCCGGCGCGGCATGGGGGGCCAGGTAGTCCACCAGCTGGTTAAATGTCTGCATATAGGCTCCCCATGCCTCCTGGCGCCAGGCCAGCGCCCGCTCCTGCAGCTGGAGGTGCTGCTCCGATACCTCCAGCTGCCGGCGGAGGATGGCCAGGAGCTGGGGGTCCATTGCCGTCGCTGGTAGTAGGCGCGGGGTCCGCCGTCTAGCCCTCCGCGGGGCCGGTCGTTCCTCGGCCGAGGGGCTGCCCTGGAGCGATGGTCCCGGAGGGCTCTCCGGGACAACTGAGGCCTTGCCGGCGCTCTCTTCCGGTCCTTGTGATGGTGCAGGTGCAGGTGCAGGTGCAGGACAGAGGAGAGGAGGGGGGAAAGAAGAATGGAGACAGGCGTTAGTGTGGGCCCCGAGCCGTGGCCTCTGTCCCTCCCGCCCTGTGCTGCAGGTTCCCCATCCCCGTCCCCGGGACATGCTGCTGTGATGGATGGGGTTCAGGGGTCCCCCTGCCCTGCACCCCGTCCCCTGGTGGGAGCGACTCTCACTTCACCCCGCAGGGTCTGAGAGCAGGAGAGGTTTCTTAGGCCACAGATGGCCAGTTTCTGTCAGGAGTGACAGCACCAGCTGTCGGAAGAGACAGTCCTTCCAACCCGTCGTGGGGAGAAGACCCCAAGGGGGGCCCCTCTGGGATGCAGATTTCCCCCTCCTCAGGCTGGCTGCCTACCAGCTCTCCCTTCCCATAGCCTCTACCTGTGGTCCCCACCCTCAACCCCCAATTCCAAGCCAGCTCGGCTCCTCCCTCCTGTTGGTTCAGGGCAGAGGTGTCACCTGCCAGCTGTAGTGCCAGGATCCTCCTTTGGCCCTGGGAGCTCTTCGGCTCTTGTGGCTCATATGTAGCCTGAGTCTCCCTTGGGCACTCCCCCCACTCCATCACATGCTGCTGCTGCGGGGTGTCCCACCCCCTCCGCCCGGGGGCCCCTCGAGGTTCCGCTCCCCCCTGGGCCGGGGATGGGGCATGGCACTGTCATGCAGGGTTGGGGGGGGCAGGGGCTGATGGCTGCAGTGCTGTGAGGGCCATGGCCCTGGTGTCCTTGGGGCCATGGCCATGTGAGTGTGTGGGGGGCCCTGGACACATCTCTGTTACCCCCGCCCCTCAAGCCCAGGGGTGTCCACCAGAGAGGGGTACCTACCTGTGGGTCCGCTCCCACGGTCCGGAGATCCCCGGGGGTCGGAGGCCCTGCTGCTGCTCCGGGATGGCAGGAGGAGGATCTGCAGGCTGGATTCTGCAGAGGAGGAGCCCCCCTCCTCCTCCTCCTCCTCCTCCTGCCGCGATGTCCCGGGGATGGCCTCCGGGGGGGGCCCCCAGGGTGCGGGGCTTGCCTCCGGGGCGGACTCCGGCTGCAGGGCCTGCTGGGGCTCGTCAGCCGAGGTGTCAAGGGTGGCCGGAGGGGAGGAGGTGTGCCGGGAGCCCAGGATGTCCCTGAGCTCCCTGTAAAAGGGGCAAGTGACGGGGGCGGCCCCAGATCGGCTGGCCGCATCCCGGGCCCGGGCGTAACCCTGCTGCAGCTCCTTCACCTTACTCCTCACATGATCCGGAGCGCGGGCAGGGTGACCCCGGGCAGCCAGGCCATCGGCCAGCCGAGCGAATGCATCCGCGTTCCGCCTCTTGCTCCCCATTACCTGGAGCACCTCCTCCTTGCTCCAGAGCCCCAGCGGGTCCCGCAGCTCGGCCTCCGTCCAGGAGGGGCCCCGCTGCCGCTTCCCAGACTGGGTGGCCCTCTGGCTGGGCTGGCTGGGCTGGCTCCCCTTGGGGGGGGTCCCCTGGGGGCGCTGGGGGGGCTCCTGGCTCGCCATCGCCGCTGGCTGGGTGGCTGATGGCTGTGCAGGCTGCCCGCATGTGCAGGCTGCAGCCTGCACATTGCCTCAGCTTCCTGCAGAGTCAGGGTGGGGGAGGGGACCTTTAAGGGGCCGCTCCAGGTGGCCACCAGTGAGCTGAGGGGCTGGAGAGAGCGTCTCTCAACCCCCCAGCTGATGGCCGCCATGGAGGACCCGGCAATTTCGACGTTGCGGGACGCGGATCTTCTTCACTGTCCCTACTTCGACGTTGAACGTCGAAGTAGGGCGCTATTCCTATCTCCTCATGGGGTTAGCGACTTCGACGTCTCGCCGCCTAACGTCGAAGTTAACTTCGAAATAGCACCCGACGCATGTAGCCGCGACAGGCGCTATTTTGAAGTTAGTGCCGCTACTTCGAAGTAGCGTGCACGTATAGACACAGCTCTTGTTTCATTATTCACTAATCTGGAGAAAAAAAAGACTATTTATGGATTCTTTTGCTTTTAGATATTAACCCATACTTGAAAAAAAATGAAACATGTTTCGATAGTGTTCCATGATAACATTATTATGCAACAAGCTAGAAACAGCCAGTTACAACTCTGCAGCTTGAAATGCATGCATGTGAGAACCAGCTTCTGATGTGTTGTGTGGCATTTCTATTTTGAGAAATTTGTTTCTTTCGAGTCACTTTAATCTCCATACTAATGACAGGCAGTGTGTGTAGATAACTGAAAGAAGCTCAGTATCAGAAAGCGATTAATTATCTGTTGGAAAAATAATAGAATAGAAAGGATTGCAAAGATACAGGGCCAGATTCACTCTTCAGTTATGCCTAAATACAAAGTCACACCACTGAAGCCACAGTGATGCTGTGACTCTTTACACTGGTTTAACAAAGGGCATTCTAGTCACATTAGTGTTTTTTTGAAATAAAAGGGCTGAGGATAATATTTGCCTATCTGCATTAGCTTTTCATTCATCTTTTACTTTTATTATTCAAAAGCCTTTGTCTTTTTGAACATTGCACACACTTTTCAGCGATAACATTCTAGAGGCATTAACAACTAAGTATATCAAGTGAATCTTTTTTCTTCAGCTGATAAATGATAACACTTTAACCCTACTATCTTTTTATTTATCTAATTGAATGTCTATCAGTGACATTTGCTTTGACTGAAGAGTAAACTGGTATTTGTTGGCATGTCTAGGGGAGAACAATTTAATTGGAATGACTTGATGGAATGAACAAACAAAATCCACAAGTAGCACTTCATATTCCAAAAAAAAAAAAACAGAGGGGCTGTGTCTACACTAGCCCTGTTCTGTGAAGGGGGCATGGTAATTGGCCTGAGAGGAGAATACTAATGAAGTTCTATGATGAATATGCAGCATCTCATTAGGCTAATTCTCCCCGCAGCAACTTCAAAGTTGCAAACTTCGAAGCGCTGGCATACCATGTAGCTGCATGCACTTTGAAGTACCCACACAACTACAAAGTGACCTTAAACCCAAATATGTACCCATCACAGCACTTCATTAGTATTCTCTGCTGAGGCTGATTACCATGCACCCTTCGAAGAAGGGGGCTAGCGTAGACACAGCCAGGATATAATACTGTCCCCCCCTCTGCTAATGTAAATCCAGAGCAAATCCACTGACATTCACAGTAAATGCAGTGAGATCAAAATCCAAGAAGCTTGGAATTACTTTTAGATTTAAGTTTTATCTGATGTTTAGAGTAAAAAGGGAGCAAATGCCTGTCTGAATCCCTAAAACCGTTCCTTAGTCATAGCCTTGTTTGTATCTGACTCCTTCATAGACCTATAAAGGTCTTTTTAAAGGAAACGAAAAAAGAACATTAAAATATTGCCAATGAAATACTGTGTTTCAGAACTATGCACTTGACGTGTTAAAGCTTTATCTTACCATCAATTGTTCTGCACCTTTTTTAAACTCTACTTTGTTTTGAGAATGAAATTCAAGAGTGAAATCCTGGCTCAACTTAAGTCAGTGGGCATTTCACCATTGACTTCAATGGGGCCAAGATTCCACCAGAGTAATTTTCAAGAGAGATTAACACAGGGGAAAGGAAAAATATGTTCTCCTTGTCAATAACTCTCATGATGTGTAGTTCTTTGCATGTACATCAAAGTCTTCTTTAGGTGGACATTGTATAAAAGTTACAGCTGGTTCACTGTATGATTTTCAAAGCTATTCCTCTTCATTGAAAACTATTTTCCATCCATATTTTCTCATCTTTATATCCTTAGCTACTCAGGCTGTAATATGTTAATAAAAGTATTATAAGAACCAAATAGCCACTAAATAAGAGAATTTTTTTGTTATTTTACGGGTATAAATGGCTGAAAAATTTTTGCTCAACTGCCTAAAAACATTCACCTTTGTCAGGGATAAAGCATGGAAAATTTTAATCCTGAAAGAGGAAAGGTACAGAAGATAAACAGAAATAAACTGAAACAATAATTACAGTGGCTGGTCAGTTGTTTCACAACAGGATATTTCACAATGTCATTCTATCAATACCACTGTGGTGGATACACACATCTTATTTCAAAATGCACTTGTAATCCCCATGTCAGTCTTGATGTAATAGTACTGGGCATCTCTTGAGTAGAGACTGCCACCCGTGTCACACTGAGGCTGCATCTTCACTATGAGATAAATTCAAATTTAAGGCAGTTAGCTTGATATTACCAGGTCATTGTCTTCACTGTAAATACCATTAGCTCAATTTAGGGAGCACTAATATCGATATTACAATATTGCTGTTACCTGACAGGTATAGTGTCAAGCTCAAATTCAAGAGTTTGATTAAAGGCCACTGTGGAAATGCCACATCTTAAAAAAGAATTTATTAGCCTCCAGAGGTGTCCCGTATGTAACCCACGATGGCCCTCAGTGCTCGACTCTGGCCGCCACTCTCCAGTTAATTAGGTAACAGGAAGACCATGAATTTCAAAGTGGGAGAAGCAAGCCTTTGGCTGTGGGCTCATGTTTGTAAGAGAGAATTTGCTATTAGCACTCTGAGTGCATTTACCCATTACAAAGAGCCTTTGCAAGGAGTTTGTGGCTCTGTCAATATACTTGTTACCTTATTCTGTGCTGCCCGGCGCCAGCCGCTGTGGTGGGGTTCATGCTTGCATAAGATGCAGATAAACTTAATCTCAGTGGTTTACATTTGTGCACAAACTCCCCTCACTCCCACCACAGGCTCCACACAGTCTGGGTCTTTCCCGCACTCTGCCACATCATGCTGGTAGCCCCCAGCCCAATAAATGGATGTGCCTGTCGTTCGGTGCTGATCATGATGCCAGGCAGCACCGTGTCATAGATTGTGTGCGTTTAGAGCTCCAAGAGCGCGAAAGCTATTTGGGGGCTTACAGCCACTGTGCGGAAATCTCCCCCAGTGGCTAAGATACTCAGGGAGGACCACCTCAGCTGGCCCCCCCATTGAACTCTCCTATGCCCATAGCATGGCCTGCTGTCCCCAGGAGGAAGTCTCTCCCAGCAGCTAAGATACTCAGGGACAACCATTTCAAATGGCTCCCCCTGAACCCCATGCCCCTAGTGTGGCTTGCTGACACTGGCGGGGGAGTCAGCCCCGGTGGCTAAAATACACAGGAGCTTGCAGCAACTGGTTGGTTGGGGGGGAGTCTCCTTTGGCAGCTAAGATATTCGAGGGGCCTACTTCAGCTGTCACAGACCACCATCCCCACACACACCGCCAAAAATATTTTCAGGAGCTTGCTGTCCCTTGCAGACACCTGCTGGTTTGATATTTCAGTTATCAAATCTTTTTCGCTAATATCTGCTGTCTTCATGATTTGAACCCGTCAGAAACACGGTCGGGGGTTGGGGTGGGGGCGGTCCAGTTGAGATTCCTGTTTGTAGTTCAGTGTATGATATTTCACTGACATCACACATGTTGGCATTATCTATGCAGTGTAGGGGAAAGTCAAAAATTCTTGTTTCCTAGACTTTTCTGTGCTCTTTCTTCTAACTTGACAATACAGTCTGGGACTTTGTATTATTTTCAGGGACCACAGGCAATGATGAGATGTGGGACAACAGTGGATGGCCAGTTGAGAACACAGTCATTGCACAGAAGCCTTAGAGTGCACCAGAAAGCCAAACACTCTCCCCATGAGCACTTTCTTTTCTGAAAAACTTTCCTATCTTCTCATTCTTCATGCTTTTCAGAGGCCCTATATTAGTTTCAATAAAGTCAAAAATCCTTTTTTCCTAGACTTTTCTATCCTCTTTCTTCTAACTTTGAGGGTCTCTGCATTCTTTCCAGGGATCAGCATATTTTTAGGGATTGGATGCAACCATGGAAGGGGGATGGCCAGTTTCGAGTTCAGCTCCAGAATAAAGACATTTCTGTAAACTTTGTTGCTGTCTGTGTGGATGCCCTACTTTTCCTTCCTTTCAGTGGGAAAAATGGATGTTTGCTTAGCACAGGAGGACAATGAGGAAAATGCAATGTGGGAAGATGACGTCAAAGACCAGCAAGCACACCCAGGATGCTACAGGATAAGGGAACTGTGGGATAGTTCCCAAGATGCACTACTGCAACAGTCAATGTTAGCCAATTTGAGTGTGGCAGCAATGAACTGACTTTGTGAGGAGTATGTGGGAAGTGAGGATGGTCAAATTTCGAGCTTATAAATTGCAGAATTACAAAATTGGTATTTATCTTGTAGTGTAGACATAGCCTGAGTGGAGGCTTTATTATATGGACAAATTTCTACTGGGATCTAAACTGAAATGACCAAATTCATTTCAATGGTGATTTACACATTTCTGAACTCAGACTTCTGAGGTTAGACCCAAGAACACTAACTCCTTTGCACCACAACAGTGTTTAGCAGTGTTGTATTGGTATTTATTTATTGGAAAAACAGCATATGAGCGTGTTTATACAGTGCCTGGCACACTGGGGTCCCTGATTTCTTCTGGGGATCTCTAGGAACGATCAACATCCAAATAAATGATAGTTATAATATATATCTACTTTTTACTAATTACCTACTTTTTACTAATGCTACATCTACACTAGAAACATCTGTCAACAGTAACGCCTGTTGACAGAGTTGTGTTGACAGAAACTCTGCCGACATAGCGCATCTACACACAAAAGCAGATTGACAGAGCAATCCACTCTGTTGACGGAGAGCAGCCAGGCTGCCTGACCCTCTGTGGACAGAACAGGTGACTGGATGCTCTGCAGACAAGGCTGCCCAGTGAACCAGAAGTCTTCTCTGTCGACAGAAGTGTCTACTCTGCGCTCCTGGTGACAGAAGCATTATTCCTCAAATTTTCAAGGGATAACACTGTGGAGACAAATGCAGAGGTCAAGACTCTGTCAACAGAAGGCTTTACATATGTAGACACTCCCTGAGTAATGTCAACAGAAGCCCCTACTGTCAACAAAACTCTCCAGTGTAGACACAGCGTAAGAAAGATTCATCAGGAGTTCTCAAGCCTGAATATAAACTGCTCATTTGTCAAAACTGTACCATACAATGCTTTTTCATAAAATGCAACAAAATGAAATTGATCAAACCACATATAATGAGAAAACAGACACCTTAATTTTTTCAATATCAATCACAGCAGATAAGGAATAACATTTCAGCTTGGTTATTCAGTGTTGTACCAAAGTTCTTATGTGTTCCCCATAATGGCAGTATTGGAGTGCCTGCTCTTATTTATTGTATTTATCCTCACAAATAAGAACAGGCTATTTTTCCATTGTACACATGTAGAACTAAAGTACAGAGAAACTAAGATACTTGCCTAAGGTGAGAGACAAAGCTTGTGGCAGAGCAGGGAACTGAACACCAGTCCCATGCCAGTGCATTAATCATCAGACCATTGTTCCTTTCTGTTTCAGTACTATCTTTACTCTCAATTAACTCATGCATTGTTCAGTATCTTAAAAGGAAGCATATGGAACAAAGGAGGGTTCAAACCATATTGCAAGTACTAATCACAAGCTTACTGTAGCAGAATTATCTCAGTATAGCATTAATTTAAATCTTTATTTATACTGATAAATGCATAGCCTCAGGCAGACCATTACAAATGTCGAGAATGCTACATGGGGCCTAATTCCAGGAGTGAAATTCTATGCATGTTGCAGTCCTGCCTTGATTTTCTAGTAATGTACTTCATACACTGAATCAGAGAGTGGCCCAAATCAAAACTGGAAAGCTAAGCTACCGGAATATTAGAAGCCTGAACATATATCCAGACCCATATTTCCTACCAATTTAATAGGCCATTTTAAAAAACCTGGTATTGACCTTCCCCCTATCCCTCAAATTTAAGATTTTTGAAATCTGGATTTTTAAAAGAGAGATTATGCATTTAAAACTCTTGCTGTTTATTTTTAATACGTTCGATAATTTTTGTAAGTATTTCCTAACTTGTCTATATCCCTGTACAGGGCTGAATAGCTGATACTTGTATTGCTATGTGAACAAGAATTTAAGATTGATGCAGAAACAGTGGTGGGGTTGATGACCTGATTGCACGGCAAACTAATTTTTGTGAATAAGGCTTTTAGAGCCAGATGTATGAGGAAAGTACTTTAAAATTCGTATCAGTGTTCAGCAAAATCCAGCTGACTTCCAAGTGGCCTAATTTTTTTAATAACATTATAGGAAGAAATTAATTTACAGTGAAAGACTACTTTGCTGTAGCAGCTAATACTACATTTACATGCCTCTATAATTTACTTCACTTATTGCTGTCTCATATTAATATTCATTATAAAAGTCCTCGTCTAATATTGCTTGATTTGACAGGAATACATTAGCTACGTCCAATGCTTTACAATGTATTCACACAATATTAATACAATCAGATCCTACGATAATTGTTATTATTTAAATATCAAAATTATCTTTTTTACTTGATTACCCCCCCCACCATACACACTTAAGAAAATGTGGACACTGCTCAATGGTGTCTCTAAAATCAGTATGTAAAGAGTAACAGGGGCAGACATGAACCCTTTCTGGTTAGTCTAAGAATACAGCGGTTGTTGATTCTTGTTAACATGTCCATTTCAATTATCTTCTACAGATCCTACTTGAAAGTAAAACATTTCTAAAAGTTTCTTTAATTTGGATTTTGTAAACTATATATTTTTTTACTAATAAGCAGATTTTTGTTCTTGAAGAAACCACTATTTGAAATTTTTCCTTATTGATAAATAATCGAGGATCATAGTGTTCTATTAAGTGTCACGCAACCTGGACCAATCCTGTCTCATTAAACATGTCTGGGGAAAATGCACACTGACGTTGAAAGGTAAATGAGGCCAATTATTTTCTATCAATTTAATTAATTTTTTGAAACATGTTTTAGAATAATTATTATTCCAAATGCTCACTGGTCTATATAATGTGTTTAATTCATGATATCATGGGAAACCACAACATAGGGACACTTAAAATATGGATTTGTACAATGGATTAACAGTGCTGGGCAAAATTAGTCTTCTTAAAGTTCTCTCCAAACAGTAATTCACATAATCATGTCAATAATAATCCAAATCTTTAGCAGTACTTAACTGCACAGTAACCATTCAAAGGCTCTAAATGAGGTAGATTACTGTGGTCCATTGGGCCACGCTGGTAAGTCTTTAAAGAACTCCCTATATATTACTTACAGTACATACTTATAAAACTGGAAAACTGTCTATACATAAAGGCAATATGAAGTGAAGAGCATTAGCATTTCTTTTAAACCTGGAAACTGTGCATCTAGCATCCATCAGAATGGCTGATGGGACAAATAAAAATTATTGGTAGTCATAAAAATAAAAAAAGCAATAAAAGAAATCACATAATTGTGGAGATGACACAATATTAGGTATCTCCATCAGAATCATTTTCATAGTGTCCCATTTGAGGAATCTACAACAGTACATTGGAGCTCACTTGCTATAATCCATAACTTAGCACAGGTTGAATTTGCCAGACAACGGAAGGTCAATATTTTCTATCACCTTACTCACACTTCCACTGCTTACTGGGCTCTTAGAAAACATATAGTGCACATTAGGCTATGTTTAGACTTCAGGCTCAGAAGAGACCTGCCAGTCAGGAGCGTTCTGTCGACATGTCTGTGCATCTCATTCCACAAGGAAGAAGGGATGTCTCAACAGAGGGTTTTTGATGACATTTGGCCCCATGTGGATGGCCGAAGTGTCAGAAAAGCCTCTCCTGACAGAACTGTCAGCAAAGAATATATAAATTGTGGTGTGCAATTTGTGTATCCTTTGCCGACAGCTCCCCGCTGTCTAGCCATAACCTTACAGCTAAATAAGGGAACTGAGACTATCTGTAAATAAACTTTATGGGACCATGGGAAACTTGGCCACACCCAAGCAGTCAACTGGCTAACTAAAATCATGCTGGATTACAGAATTTTCCAAACGAGAGAGTTTTGTTTTAGAAGGGTGCTTTCCAAATTGGGGTTTCCTTTCGAAGGAACGCCATCTACACAGCTATTTTACATTTTGAAAGCAGCACTTTTGATTCTCCAGGTGGCCGCCATTATCCAAATGAGGTTCTGAATATTCATATCAGTGCCTCATTAGCATTTTTGAACTGCTGCATTTACTTACCCCATCTGAAAGGGAGGGGTAGTGTAGACGTGGCCATAGTAAAATTAAATTAACATGTGCCATATCAGTATTAGACTTGCCGTGACTAGTCTGGCTAGAATTCTACTGCAGCACTACATATGTAGTCAGGTAACAAGACAAATACAATGTCATAAAACAGATATAAACCAGAATTTGAACTAACTGTAGAACACTAATTTAACCGTAAGAAAACAAGAGAAAATAAGTCGATATTCTTTTTCTATTTGTATCATACAGCCTCATTACTTTGATAAAAATATAAATGCTATATCTGTCTTGAGTACCTCTCCAAGAAAATAGATAATGACTACAAAGATAAATACATGTTCTTGAGTTTTGCGTTAAAAGGACATAGTACTGAAGAGGGCTAGCTCAGTCATTGGGAAGTATTCCCTGTCAATTCCAAAATGTCCATGGCTATATTCATGTCACCCTATTAAAAGAAGAAACATACACTACAAATATGTAGGACTGGAAATGTCAGCAGTATATATCTCTGCTTCTAAAATGACAGCCATCTTGAATAGAAATATCAACTGAGTGTGAGGAAGTTAAAAAGACTAATTTTAGACTACCACAGGTCTATGGCACATGATAGCAGATGTTGTGACTTCTTGTTTTTTTGCTACTGTTTGTGGGGTTTTCAGATTAGCATAGCTCCATTTGGCACCAACCTCTGAAAACTCTCATGGAAGATGAAGTTTTTATTTTTTTTTTCTTATTTTTTAAAGTACAAGAAAAATCATTCCCTGAAGCAAAGACTCGGAATTGGATTTCCAGCCCCAAAGCATACTATCGTCGCTCATGCCAGACTAAGATACTGCTGTAGAACATGAATATTTACAGGGAGAGTTTTAACAAGCTGGAAGTAGAAGATCAGTTAAAAGGTGAAAAACTCCACCAATTTCCTCCCATCATTTAAAATTAGCTATGAGATGATGAAATGTCACAAAATATCATGAGGGAAACCTGGAAACAAAAGTCACAAAGACAGGGATAAACCACAGAGTACTAGTAATAGAGAGATAGCCATGTTAGTCTGTATTCTATCAAAACAAAAGAGCAGTCATGTAGCACTTGAAAGACTAACAAAATAATTTATTAGGTGATGAGCTTTTGTGGGACAGACCCACTTCTTAGATCTGAAGAAGCGGGTCTGTCCCACGAAAGCTCGTCACCTAATAAATTATTTTGTTAGTCTTTCAAGTGCTACATGACTGCTTTTTTTGTTTTCATACAGTACTAGGTTTCACAACTCTCTCTGGTTTGGAATTAGGCAGATCCTTTGGTAACTCAAAGTGCTTACCATAAAAAATTTAGTGCTTCCTAACTGTTGCCACCTTAGTCAGGCTTTAGGATCCATACTGCCTGGTGGATTGCCCAAGGACTATCTGGTTAACTTTCAAGATACTTACATCAGTCTTGTGTATGTCAGTATGCAGGCCCACGGCCAGGGGAGGCAAGGAGGGCAAATGCACAGGGGCCCAGAGATTCAATGGAACCTGGAGCTCCCAGCTGCCACCGCTTCTACTGCGGTGGTGGCAGGAACTGGAGAACCACGACCCACTGAAGTGCTGGCAAGTGCCACTCTGCACAGCTCTGGACAGCTGAGTGTCCTTAGCCCTACCCCTTCCACCTTTGGCCCTGCTTATGGGGCTGCAGAACCATCCTCACGCATACATTGCCTGACAGCCCACGGTGGCTGTTGGAAAGACCAGTAATGGGGTATAGTGGTTGGTATGGACTGAAATATGTGATATAAAAATAATCTGCAAATTCAGACACAAACTTCTGAAGACTGCTCTGGTTAGCATCCAGTGATTGAGATATTGTAATCTTCCTGTATTTAAAATAAGAAAACAACTGTCAGTGGATGTTGATATATTAATGGCAACCACAACTAGTAAACTGGTAGGGCGAGTGAAGTGAGTCATCTATTAATGGCACTTTCAAATAGATCTGCTGAGGGTATGCTAGAAACATCACTTTCAGCCATTAAACCAGTGGAACAGAAAATAGACACCTTTGGACCAGAAAGAGTAAAAACCTGGATGTAGCAAAGAAAAGGATTTAAATTGTACAGCAGATGTCTCAGGGTTCCCATGATAATGTAGATGAACTTGAAATGCTCTTCTGGGGGCTCTAATGTAAGAGAATATCTTTTCGCATGCAGAAATATAAACTTGGAAAGTGTGGTCAAAAAGTGCACCTGACAGGAATTTTGCTCACCCTTAGTACTGAGTGGAAATAAACAAAATGAATCTGAAAATGATGTTATCTACATTTTCATTAACAAAGATCCAGCGGATCAGACT
The DNA here is from genome assembly GCF_033958435.1 of Carettochelys insculpta. Lineage (NCBI taxonomy): Eukaryota > Metazoa > Chordata > Testudines > Carettochelyidae > Carettochelys > Carettochelys insculpta. The sequence goes on along the minus strand of NC_134138.1, from coordinate 209,235,223 downwards.
AGGGATAATTGTGAATCCCTTCAAAAGCATATTTTTCAGTTAAGTGTAAGGGATTGGAAGAAACAAAACAAACTAAATTCTGATTAAAAGTTGTGAGGGGACAATATTGCTTGTAAATGTAGATCATGGAGAATAAGAACATACATTTGAATTGTCTTATAATGTCTAAGTCTACAAAGACAGAAAGAAAATATTACAAATGTTATAAGAGTAAAAAGCAATTACTCTTTCAGTCAATTACTTTAAAGCCACCAATCTCGTTTTTATGACACAGTTAAGAATAGAGAGATTATTGCTCTCAAGACAAGATTCATACAGCTCTGTGGCTTACACAACCATGAAAAAAATCTATACCCAGCAATTAAAATTGCTGGGTTTTGATTTGTATGTTATTTATTGAGAACTCATCAAGTGGGCTGTACTGTACAAAACGCAGAAAGATAAATAGTTATTGACCATGCAGGATACAAACTAAGGGACTGATCTTTAGCTTTGAGCATGTACATAGTTTCACAGAAGCCAAAGGGACTAGTCCTTCACTTAAAATTAAACATAAGCATAAATGTTCACCACAATGGAACCTAAATTACAGCACTGTTCAACTGCACAATACACCAGATGAAAAGGCATATGCAGACGCACATTTGTGGAAGAGGAAAGGGTAGTCATGTGCACATATTTCTTCAGTGGATTAGAGGTGCATGGATTTTTAAGACTAAACGGCTCCGTTCTGATAATCTACTCTGACACATGTATAACACAAGCCATAGGACTACCCTGAATGAGTTCTTGTTTGGTAAACTTTTCCAATGGTTAGTTATCCTCACTTAAAAATTTGCGCATTATACCCAAACTGATTTTGTCTAGTATCATCTTCCAGCCACTGGATCTTCTTATTCCTTTGTCTTCTAGACTGAACGGACTTATCAGTTTCAGTTTCTTTGTCCTTAACTCTTTCCCCCTGCATTTCTTCTTCTCAACTTTTGCTTCCTTTATCAATTTTCTATAGTTTTTAGCCTTAACTTTCTTGCATTGCTAGCAGCTTCCCATAATACTAATACATCTTACTGAAGAAGTGTTTTTAAAAGAGGGTTTTTAGTTTTGAGAGAGTAGTTGTCTGATATATCAGCATAGCAAGGGGCTGGGCTACAGAAGCAGGAAAGTAAATCTGAGTACAATTAGATTCAAGAGGGTGAAACTGAAACATGTATCCTAAGATTTGTTTTTAAGAGGGTTGTATCTCATATATTTAGAATATAACTAAAAGCTTTTCCTGTTTTTTTTTTTGGCAATGACAGATACCAGAGTTAATATGGCTAATTAGTATGGCAGATGCTGAAATAACACTATTTTAGATATATTATAATGGAAATAAAATATGCTTTGAGGATGACTGTTTGGCCTAACGCTACTCCCACTGATTTTTTCTGAATGTCACCCTTAGAATATTGGACCTATATAGAACTACAGCTTCTGTTGTTCCAGTTTCTACTGGGTGCAGCAGAATGGCTGGAGGGGTGTGTGTGTAGTATGAGGGGACCTGTTTTGTGGAGGCTGTTAAGGGGTTCATCACCTAATGTTGACTTATATTGTTACATTTGCCAGTTGACGATAGCATGCATTCAGCACACCTTTTTCACTCTTCTAAGTAGGGGCTATGGGAGTGTGGCTTATCTTTACTAGTTCTTACCCTGATTTGGAGTTAGAGACCCTATGCATTGCTTGGGTCTGCACTGCTCATCTTCATATCTAATACAAAGTGAAAACCACAAAACACCCCCAGGTAGCACAAAGAATCACTGTTATTCTTCTACATTAACAACTGTTTCACTCAGAAGCTTGAAGATATTGGAGAGCTTCAAGGAAGATATCTTTCCCCAGTTGTACTTCTATGGAGAGCACTGATATAATTTTCCAGACACTCAAAATATTAACAACTATCTGCAAGTACAGGGTCATGGGCGTGGTTCCAAAACATTGCAAATTAGTCCATAAACTAATAAACAAGCAGATTAATATAATAAATCTCTAATCCTAAGAGTTTATTATAAATGGGAGAAATATTGCAATGCTAAAATCTCTTGTCAGAGACCAATGGCTACGGTGACTTGACCCCCGCCTCAGTAACTAGCTTCAGGACTGTTTAAGCAACAGCAAAGCACTACACACTCTGGAAGGAGCAACTTGCAGACAAAGTCTATTGTCTCATGTAACCGGTATTCAGTTTATATGACAAAGCTGATGAGTGTACAGATACTGCTTGATAAACTAGAAATTATTCCAAGAGTTTCAGCAACAAACAAGCTGACAATGGAAATGCAATCAAAGCCTCTATTAAATGTTCTAGTGTAAAATACATATGTCCTACACTAACAAAAGCATTTTGCTTTCTATCTACCTGGATAGGATAAGCCAGCCTTATGAATGACAGAAGTTTGCTCTGATGGCCTATTTGGCATAAAATGGTTGTCCAGGCAAGTCTAATCAAAAGCAGCTGGGTCCACAGAAAATGCATCAGCTGAGTCTACATTACAGAGTTCTGTCAACAGAAGAGGCCTTCTGTCAATAAAATTAGGGAGCGCCCACACTACAAATGAGTTCTGTTGAGAATCTGTGGACAGAACATAGCAGTTCTCCTAGAAGAGTTCTGCCTTGACCATACGAGGCATAGCACCTCTCTTGACAGATTCTGTCAACAAAAAAATAGTGTAGATGCTCCAGAGCACCCTCTGTGGACAGAGAAGGTTTCCAGTTCATCAGGCAGAGCTGTTTGCAGAGCTTCCAGTTAGTTGTTCAGTCAACAGATGGATGGGCAGTCTTGCCACTCTCTGTCGACAGAGGGCATTGACAGGCGAGCTTATACTAGGTGTTGACATGTTTTGTAGACAGAGGTTCTGTCGGGAAATATCTGTTGACAGCAACTTCTGTCAACAGAAGTCTGTAGTGCAGACACAGTTATTGTGTTCATATCACGAAACCCTTAGTTGCAACATACAGGCTACATTTACACTACATTCTGCTTCCAGAAATGGAATGCAAATAAGTGAGATCAAAAATGCAAATGAAGTGTAGATTTACATATCTCATGCCTCATTTGCACATTCTCTTGCAGTTTCACTTCCAGAAGAGGTTTCTCCAGAAATAAAAACAGCCATGTAGACGCGGTTCCTTCAAAAACAAACCTGATTTTCGAAAGAAACCTTCCTATTTTGTTTCAGGAAGAAGAGTTCTTTCAAAAACAGGGTTTATTTTCGAAGGTACTTTGTCTACATGGCTGTTTTTGCTTCTGGAATAGCCTCTTCCAGAAGCACAATCATGTGAGATATGTAAATCCATGCTTCATTTGCATTTTCAATCTTGCACATTGGCATTCCACTTTTGGAAGCAATGTACCCACAGGCATAGAGATGCAATAAAAATATTTTATTACACATTAATAATCAATTGATGTGCTTATAAATTATTGTATTTTGTGTTACCATGTGATGGCACTAGAAAGAAAAAGAAAGAAAGAAAGAGGTGTTCTTCTACACAAAAATATAAAGGAAATCTGTTGTTTCTCAAATTACTACTGAGTTCAAATGCAAAAATTGTACTACTGCCTGTGGAATACTGATAAAATTTTGTGCTGCAATTAATTATGGATGGTCTAAAATATGGAAAAGTCAAAGCCAAGGTAATTTAAAGTCAAGGATGAAGGGGCTTGATCAAATGTTCCAAGTTGGGGTCACACTGAATTTTTCATGAATGTAATCAAGATGTTAGATAATTGTGCATCCATAATCTGCAATTCTCAGGCATGTAATGATAGCATCTATGAAACTATGTGCCATTTGCTCTGTTGATGCCAGGCTACATCTACAACTCTTACTTTCTAAATAGCATCTTAAAAAGCAGACATCCATTGTGGGATTTTGAAAGTTACCTGGGGGTTAAAGATGTCCAATCCCATTAAAATTAATGGGAATTGGGGTGTCCAGGTCCCCTAGCTGTATCTCACCATTAATGTATAAATTAACAAGCAATGATTTAAAAAGACTCACATGCTATTCCAAACATACAACTCTGGTGTCCCTTCTCCAAGATATATGAAGCAAGGAGTGCATACGAACCAGAAATGCATAAAATATTCAGAAGTGAAAATCATCAGTTGTCATGCAGTTGTGAATGAAGAGGTTTGTGAAGGGAGAGATTTACGTAGCAATAATCTCTACAGTCCTGGACACAGCAGGCAGCCCATTAAGGCTGACCTGCCTTTAATGACTGAAATAGTATTTAGCCATTATACATTAAAATTACTGCAGGCTTGCTGATACAACAAGGGGTGATGTCACGAAGCATTGTTACTCTATATAAACATGTACTGCACTACACTACCTTTTTGGGCGTTAGAATATTTAAGAGTTCCAGCTATTTGCAGGTGTATTCACAGTCTATAACATTTTGGCACACTTTATACTTGGACTGTACATTCAGTGGATCCGAAAGCCACCATGGACCCCAGGGCAAGGTAGGAGTGGGGGTCTGGTGCCATACCGTGGAAAGGGCATAGCCAAGTTCTGAAGGGGTGTGGCCAAGAGCAGTCAGCACTTAGCATTGCCGGGACCACAGCGCTGACCCCATCTTCCTCACAGCCACACAGAGCATATGAGCAGAACTGCTATGGCACTTCAAAGGGGCCCAGAGCAAATGAACCCCTTTTCCTCTCTCCCCCTGTCAGGGGGCCTGTGTACATTAAATTGCTCTGAATCTAACAGTAGATTTCAGTTAATATAAAATATTATCATGAATTTGAGATATATTAAACATTCATATCTTTTTATAACTATTCGGACTGCTATAAATTCAATTTATGTTCTTAATTAAGAGAAAATTATATTAAAAAGCTGATATGATGCAAAAATGTTAAAACATTGAGGTGCTGTCTGTAACTACTTTTCTAATAGGAGTCCTTTTCCAGGCCTGGTCCTGGAGATGAATTTCAAATGCAGCCCTGTATATATCTGAAATAAACATGGATTTGACAATTTTGAGCCATAATAGAAATGTGTTAGGCAAAGAGGCACTCTCTGGAATTGTGAGTGGAGAAGTCAATCAGCGTCACAAACATCCCAGGGCAAATAACACAATGCGTATATTTAATTTCCTCCGTTTCTCAGAAGAACTCACTGAGATCGCTTGCACACCTTGTGACATGTTCTGAAGGCTCCCAAAGCTAGGGGTGATACAATTACTTCTCTGCCTTAGAAGAAGAACATGTGTACATACATCTCACAATGTTTATGGTGACCGGCATGATACAAGCTCTCATTTGCTACCTAACACAACATTCTTCACTGACGAACACTATGACAACAAAGTGTTAAGTTTAGTGATTACATGAGGCCTCATCAGAGCTGTTGTGGATCACCGCACAGTTGTGGATGGTGAGCAGTTGCCCCAGGACTCCCTTCTGCCACCACTGCTACTACTGCAGCCGTGACAGTGGCCATGACCCTGAGCCCTTTAAATCACTTATTTAGCTCTCCACGGTTCTCTCCAGGTGGCATTTAGGGCTGCCTGGAGGGATGCTAGCTCTCTTCCCAGCACCCCTCACCTTTCCCTACGGCCTGGGCAAATCTGTCAGGTCCACTGATGGTGAATTTTAAACTTGCAAGCATTGTAAGCTTGCAATTCAAATTAGAAAGACAATTATGCAATTCACACAAAGATCTTGCTGCAGATTTTACAGCTAGAACTCTACACCACCACAACTACACAATTACTTTGCATAACTATGGTGAGAAACAGTTGAGTTTATAGTCTAGTCAAAACTAATCAATACATTCTTCAATTGCCTAATTTTACTAAGAATGATGTTTTGGCCAATATGTCTCAAAATGAGGAGGATTTTTATGCAATTCCCTAATCCTGTGCAACTCTAACCATCTTCTCCTAAACTGTTTCCTCTCCTGGAGAAATTAATTGATCACCCCTACTTATTTGAAGAGTTATATTTATCCAGTAAGAAACAGTACCAGCACATTAACCAGAGCTAACCAATATAGCTCAAATTTTGATATTGAAAGACATTCCACACAGTGTAAAAATACTCAAATTGGTCAAAGAAATTTGAACAACAAATCTTACAAAAATGGGTATTCTGTGAGCAGAAAAAGTAGCTAACCTTCGCAAATAAATTATGAATTGTTCAGATTGGGCTTGTTACTTACTCATTGTCACTCTTTCTCCTTCACATACTACATACATCAGGAGGAAAACTGTGTAATCTTAGAAGTTAACTAGTTTCACTTTTAGAAAAATGATTCATTGAATTGGATGTGAGGTTTCCTTTTGCAATAGCAGCATGGGTCAGACTAGAGGTTGAGAACTCAGTTTCTCAACTCCCTGCACCAAATTTAGCCCTAGTGTAAATGGCTGCAATTACAATGAAGTCAGTGGAGCTGCACCTGTTTACTTAGGTCTGAATTCAGCTTCTAACTTCTAAGACCTTACATGATGGAAAATATTTTCCAAGCTAGACATACAGATTGCAGATTGGATGTGTCTGACACACCAAGAAATGAGCAGAAAAGATCAAGCTGTCAAAGACAATGGAGACTAAATATGACACAATGCAAATATTCAAAAAGAAATCTAAATAAGCCCAGAATCTATAGTTTTGCATTTTCCTTGTATTTCAGCAAAAATTGTAAAGCAGCAATTTGAAACTGTAATGAAATATGAATCAGGATTCTTGGTGATGGCAACTGTGAATGTTCCAACTACAGATGTCAGCCAGCTTTTTGTATTTGAAAACCAGGTTAGAAGTGCATCTCAATAAACCTGTATAATTTTCACAAAGGGATATGCTAGGAGTGTCACTCTTTTCAGCACACTACATAACAATGAAACAGACTGTTGTGTCATTTCTGTCACCTCATCTCTACTTTTTGCCATCTGTTCTTGATATTGTGCTCTCTTCCTCTAAGTTCCCCCCCAGTCATTTTGGCAGTGTCTACACTAGCAAGTACATTCAAAATTAGGATCAGAAGACCGAGCTCTTTCGAAAGAACCCACGGAGCATCCACACACACGCACTGCTCTTTCGAAAGTAACTTCAAAAGAACTGCCACGTTCTTTCAAAGTCCGTCCTCTGTTCCCGGGGTGGGAAGAGCGCCCTCCTTCCAAAGATAATTTCGAAAGAGAGTAAGTGTAGAGGCTCCATGGCCCGCTCTTTCGAAAGAGGGAGTCCTCCATGGTGCCAATCAGCTGGCAGGCGGCGGTGCCGCTCATAGCACAGACGGAGCTCTATGGTTCTAGCATCTGGCTGTGCTTAAGGACGCAGGCTCCCAGAAACCCTCAGGCAGGAAGCTGAGAGTGTGCAGGCAGCAGTGAGGCCATGCTGATCTCCAGCTCACCAGCCACCGCGATGGCCAGCCAGTCCCCCACACCACCCAGACCCATGGCTGGCCAGCCACCCAGACCCCCGCCCACCCCAGCAGCCCTCCAAAGACAGGGGGGAGTCATCCCAGGAGATGGGTCAGGCCCCGAAGCATCAAGCCCCCTCCTGGACAGAGGCCAAGAACCAGGACCTCCGCTCCCTACGGGAGGATGAGGAGGTTCTCCAATAAATGGGAGTCCGTCGCTGCAATGTGGTCGCCTTCGAGCGGCTGGCAAAGGGGCTGCTTGGCCGCAGCTACCCCACCCACACACCGGACCAGGTCTGGTTGAAGGTGAAAGAACTGCAGCAGGGGTATTGCAGAGCCCAGGACGCAGCCGGGCGGTTGGAGGCAGCCCCCACAAGCTGCTCCTACTACAAGGAGCTCCTCCACTTCCTGGGGCCGAAGGAGGCTGCACCCCCCACCATCCTCCTCGACATGTCCATGGCTGACACTGAGCCGGAGACAGCGACAGAGGTCAAGGAGCATCTGGGACCATCAGCCAGCTCCAAGCAACCGCGGACAGCACAGCAACTTGACCCCACCAGCGACAACGAGAGCTCAAGCGAGTGAGCCCACATCATCGACCTCCCATCCAGGCCGTCCAGCCAGGCTCTGTCTGACTGTGCCTCACCTGACTTCCCGGAGGAACCCATAGGTAGGTGGTGTGCACAACAACCTCCCTAGTGCCCAGGGAGAGAGTGTCAGGTCCCACCCAGGGTGGTCACAGGCATCCCACATGGTCACCAGCCCAGATGCATGTGGACTCTGGACAGCTATGCTCCCTGGGCTCCAGGGGATGATGTGCGGCACTCAGCACCACATAGATGGGCCAGAACCACGGGCTGGCCAGACTTGGAGGAACCAGGGAACAGTGCAGGGGGGTATCCTCGGTACCCCTGCAGGGCACCCAGGCACATGGACCCTGGGAAGTGGGGTGGGCAGGACATGGGAATCTGCACCTGGGACTAATAGCCCATCCCCCCCCCCTTCTGTCTCCACAGCTCCTACAGCCAATGGCCGGACCAGCCCCACCAGGAGGTTGAGGGGGAGCGGCCTGGATCCTAAGCAGGGACTGTGCAGGGCCGCCACCAGGCCATCCGCCCACGCCACCAGGGTGAACTGAGTCTGTGCTCACGAAAGCTCATGCTCAAAACTTTTCTGTTAGTCTATAAGGTGCCACAGGACCCTTCATTGCTGTTACAGATCAGACTAACATGGCTACCCCTCCGATACTTGACACCATGCCAGAGTGTACCCCATCCTCTGGCCCCCACATGTGCACATCTTGCCTCATTGAGGATGGCCCCAACGGTGGCCCTGCCCACCCCGAACTGGTGCCCAATGGATCAGTGACTGTCCAGAGTGGCCAATTTCCAGAGGGCAATGGCCACCCTTTTCTGGAGTGGGCGCGCTGGCCTCATGCGGGTGTTCTGGTGCTCGAGGGCTGGAGTGAGCAGTGGCACAGCTCTAGGAATGTCCCCTTGGTCATCTGGAAATTCCGTAGCCACCGGTCATCGCCCCAGTCCTCCAGCACCAGCCAGTCCCACCAGTTGCTGCTTGTGGGAAAGCTCCACAGGCAGCAGATGCCCCAGGGGACTGGCTGGGAATGTTGCACCCTCAGGATGACTTCCAGGAGTGCGGCTAGTAGGCTGGCTGCCCACAGCCACTGCTGCCCGGCAGCCAGGACCATGGCCAGTGCGCTGGCCCCAGCCTCGATGAGGACAGGGGGCTGCTTGGGTTCCATGGAGGCCCAGGGTGCCTCCTTTGATCTCCTCAGTGTGTGAGCCTGGGCACAGGTGGGTGGCCCTTGAAGTGTGCAGGCTGAGGTATGGGATGGAGGGGCCCTTTAAGGGGATGGTGGGCCACGGTTCCGGAAGAGCTCGTCCGCCATGCAACCCTGCCTGCGAGACTTCCTGTGCCTGTACTTTCGAAAGAGCGCCCTGATAGCATGGACGCTAATTTTTGAAATTGCACTCCGGGACTTTCAAAAAAGCAGATCACACCTTCGGTCTGTGTTTCTCTGTGTGGACACTCCCTTTCAAAAAGGTGGCTTTCGATGTCTTGTTTCGAAAGCCATCCTTTTGAAAGGGGGCTGTAGTGTAGACGCAGCCTTCCTCTTTCCAAGTTCCTCATCTCCCCTTACCCTTTCAGCTTATCTCCTTTGTCTCCATTCAATACCACATCAGACGTTTGGTTGTACCAGATGCTGAACTGCCTCACCTGGACTCCATTTAAAGATTGTGCAAACTGGCTAGGAATTGTGTGCCATCTCAAGCCCAACAGCCATCTGTTCATTCTCAATGTCCTATTATATGAGAATTTTCTGTTTTCCAATAAATCATTTTTAAAGGCTTATAGAAGCTTGCTAATATTTGACAGATTCTTTCCGCAAAAAATGTCGCTTCTTTTAACCCTTCATATGATGTATAATCCCAGCTTCCCTACAATTTCTTATCCATAGCATCTGATTTTTGCTTCAGATTTCATGTACTATTATTTTTCTCCTATTTTCCTATCTGCACTTTCAAGTATAAAATCATGTGTATGAACTTGTCACCCTACTTGCATGAGAAAATAATGTATGCTGTCACAGCTCTGTGAACTGCAAAGCATTTTCAGATCATAGGCGTTGTGCTAGAAGAAAGGTCTGATACACACACAAGCGCACAAACACACCCAGCCTGGCTCATGCAATATTTATTTCTGTTCTCTTAAATAGAATTTTGCTTTGCTTGTTAGAAAAGAGTTTTGAATTTAGCTACATGGGACTTTCATAGGAATTTTGAGGGTCTGACCCTAAATCCCCAGTTCCTCTAGGCACTAAAATTCCACTGAAATCAACATGAAATGGGTACTTAAATACCTATGAGGATCTGGCCCAGCTTACGATACCCAGAAACAACACGTAACACTTTGATCTCTGTGTGTGAAATCTCTTTCAATGACTGCCACTACTGATATCAGATGTTAGACATAGGTCACCAGTTACTCATGGCCTCCAAAATATGGAGACAGAAGAAGATGAAATGATACTCAAATTCTCTGACCTTAAACCTTCAGGACTTGATTCATAGGAATTTATTTCCAGTGATGTGTCTAAATGTGGTGGAAAACACGCACTTTTTTCACCTCTCAAGCATTCTGCAAAGGGAAGGAAAATTAAGTGCTGGTGGTCCATATTAGCATAAATTGAGCATGAACTTGAGATTCAAATTCACATCCTATTTTTGCAGCATGTCAACAATATGTATATTAAACTGCCAACAAAGATCCAGTATTTTGAGTGGAGGGCACCTTCCTCTCAAATTGTTGTGATTGTCAGTACATCCATGCATTGCACTTTGCTGCTCCCAAGAATCTCACTCATTTAGACCAACTAGATGAAGCCCCTGACTGATTTTAGATGTTATTGAGAAAGGTTAAGACATTATGGACCTTCACAGAATGGAGGTTCTCAGAACTTGATTTCCTCCCTTAGTAGGCAGTGCCATCATTTGTTCAAGATTGTAAGCTGTACACCTTGCATGCATACTCACTGTTATTTACTACGGATTGACACCACTGACGAACAAAACATTTTAGGGAGAAGCAACACAACACACTGCTACTTCAGCTCCTGCATTAAATTGTACATTATGTGGTCATTTTCATCATCTTTATTGCATAGCACTGCAGGTTTCCTGATGTAGGAATTGTACAAGATAGGCAGAGCCAGTGAACAGAAATCTTGAACAGTGGGCTTTGGCTGATATGTTATTTACCATTTAATTACCATTGAATGTGATATATTAATGGTGCTGTGAACTTGACTCCTTCTCATCTTATTTAAGATGGTGAATTTATCTTCTGTGCACAGCTTCAGTGAAGATGAAGGGGAAAAAAAGCTATTTCCAAATAACCATGAGAGGAGGGACTCATAACAGAAGTTATTTAAAATGGGCTATGTAATTAATTAGGGGAACTATATGGAACAGCAAGATATTCAGATCAGTGATGTGAATGACAGTGTGTGATTTTTTTAGCCACATTTCCCAGAATGTATATATTTGGTGCACAAGACTGTCTTTTCCTTTTCTAAATTATTTGTATTCTGAAGAGTCTATGAACCACATGAGGGATGGAAAGCAAATGAAAAGAAATCTCAAATGACCCTGGGAATAATGGGTCCAAATAGTGCAGCTTTGTTTAGGAAATTTTAGCCGTGTGACTACGCAAAATCTTCATGCCATTTTCCTTTTATTACTGCAGAGAATGTTTACTATATAAATTGTGTTTAAATGTGAAGGTTCAGATCTGCTCAGTTACACAAATAGAAATCCGGAGTCCAGAATTGGGCTCCAGATATCTATTGATGATCCTTCTTTTTGGCCGGAACATTTTAGAAGTGAGAACAGCAAGCTTGGTGAGTTTTTCTGCCATGTCTTTAAATGTCAACACTTGGTGAGGGTGTGTAATATTTTGTGAAATTAATTTAGCCACATTATTTTCTTCTGCTTTGGTTTCTGAGTTGTTGAGTTCATGTCAGCATCCCTTGAAACAGAGTCTTCTTCAGCAGAGGTACTTTTACAATCAGATCTTTCAATTAGCATTTTCTCTTCTTTTTTCTTCTCCTCTACAAGACCCCAAGACCAAGCCCTGTTTTCATGCTAATCTGATATTAGCATGGCAACAAGATCCTCACTATTGCACACAGTTATACATGTGTAACTTCAGTGCTGTGAGTAGCATGGCTGAAATTAATGAGTTAACTTATACGAGCACTTACGGGTTTGCAGGTTTGGGGCCATGGATTTGATTTTTGTATATCAAGGTAGTGTCATTAAAAATTAAATCACTGTAATGGCCCAGTGGCAAAGCTAGTATAGATTTCTGAACCAACCACCAAAGGCATATTGTTCACATACAACACATACCCAATGATTGAATGTCTCCAGCAAGTTATTAATGAGAGCTGAAAAATAAAGAAACTTCTCCCCAGGTCAGCGCTTCTCTTCGCAACCATTACAGGGCAGTTTTCTTTCAAATATGCTGATATAAGCACAGATTCAAAATACTCAGCTCAGATATTCAGTAGATCATAAAACCCTTTCGGAGTTGACTGAAAGCCCCATAAAGTCAATGGAAAGACTCACGCTGGTTTTGATGAGATTTGGATTATCCTCTGAACAAATGTCTGCCTCAGATAAACAAAATAAAATAAAAACAATGCAAGCAAAACATTTTAACAATTACAAGTGGCAGCCTTTTAATATTTCATTTTTGTCTTTCTCCCTTGTCTGTAAAAAATCTGAAACGATCATTTGTACAGCAATAAGTCAGTCCTTTGCACAAAACTCACTCTGAGAATATCAACTAACTATTCCGTTCACTATCAAGTAAGAGAAATCCAACATAGAAAACTATGGATAAGTTTTATTTTATTTTATTTTATTTTGTAACTAGATTTCAGTATCTCTTTCCTTTCCCCACAGTGCTCCACAGTTATTAATGCTTTTAGTGTCACTCAAAAATTGTCTATATTCCGTATTAGAAAAATCTCATGATGCATCAGAAAGACCTTTATAAATAAGTGCCTTTTATGCCATATTCAGGTAAATGACAAGCCTGAGAAAAACCCCAATTTTTGAATAGTAATTATAACATTAATTTCCACATAACATAGATACTACATTTAGCATATGGCTTCTGATAAAGACCCTAGAAAAAGAATTAAATGCTTGTTTTGATCTATATTGTTGTTGAAACTCTTTCAGCTGTTCGTATATTTCTATTTAAAACACCAAATCCACTGACATAGGAGAGATTGTTCCAGATGAGCAGCTCTCAACAGCAATACTAGAATATTACACATTATTTGGTCATCATTCATTTTTTTCCTGTAAGACTTTGTGTATGATTTCATGAGTCTGATACAATAAATACATTGCAAGCAAACATAAAAGCAATTATTTATTGTGAACCGCTAAAATGATCTTCTATAAACTTACATCCTTCCTTTGAAATTTGCAACATAGTAGTCTATATTTAAAATACTAGATTTATTGAATTCCATTGACTTCACCTGACACTTGCATGGCTTTTGTCAGTAAGGAAAAAGAACTTAGTCTCCAAACAATAATTTAAAGAATATTATTCCAGCCTGAAGACTCAGTTTAGCAGAATAATTTGTATCAATAACACTTACCTGTTTATGTAGAGTGGAGATTACATAACCATTATCCAGCTCAAAATCATGCACTTTAAATAATAATGCAGTGTTTGAAATTTAGGACAATATGTCTTTTACCAGCAGTGCTTTACTCAGAAGCTTCTGGACACAATTAGTGCAATTTGCCACATTGTTTGTAGTTAAAACAAATGTGCCATAGGTAATTATGTAGATAGAGACATTGCATACAAACTACAGGATTTACAGCAGTTCCTTTGTAATAGCTCATTTGCCATAAATATTACTTGAGTCACACATATGCATTCTAGCCTAAAAGAATGGCAAGCCTCTTTTCACAAGAGAGAAGTCAGTTACATGACTATCTTACTCACACAAGCGTGTTGAAAAGAAGAGCAAAATCAATATTGCACAGAAAGATGGATCAAGCATGAATCAATGTGGCAAGCACATAACCAAACAGACATGAAGTTAAGCAAGAAAAATAAAACAACAAAGATTATCGCTTAACCTGTTTTGTCAGAGCTGGTATTGATGGTATTGGTAGTGATGGAAGTGAAGGTAGTCTTTGCGCTGTCCTTGGTAGTAACAGATTTCTGCTTATTTTTCATGGCTTCCAGTGCTTTGAGCTTCTTGGCATGTTTAGTGCCTTTGTAGTGGGCCGCAGCCTGGCTCTACAAAGGAGAACAAAATGAACCATGCAATCAGGCTCATTTCTAAGTTGCATTCTCTGTATTATTACAAATACAGACTACCTTTCAATAATGGGTACCGTTCACAATACATAGCCAGTGACCAAATTATATATAGAATGATGCCTAGGAAACAGGGGAAACCATATTCCAACATGCCCAACATGATAAATATTATCTAATGCTATATTATTTTCAGCTCAATATAATAGAGCTTTGCTCTACCACATGTAAAATACATCTCCATTATCAGTTTTGCTTTTAAGAGATTTTTGCTGTCACAGAAAGATTCAAAGTCTCAGAGAGCCGGGAGGAAGACATGTTTTCCCTCAAATAGGTCTACAGTTTATGCACTTTCTGTTACAAATTTCGCCACAGGTTTCTGTAGGGAATGATTTACATCTAACTTGGAAGCAGGCACTTTTCAAATAGAAAGCAATGATTGACCATCCAGAAATCCCCATCACCTAACAGCAAACTGACTTCAGGGCAGACATGCCAATGTATATCTGTGACAAAGACAGCCTTTGAAATTCAAGGTGAGAGGATCTTTTCAGTTTAGGACCCTCTGGCCAAGCCTACCATATTGCCAGATATGTTCTGGGTACTTGATGTAAGCAGATCATGGTCAAATTTGTATACTACAGATTTTCACACAACTCTAAAGAACTTTGAATCACTATTGCTTGAAGCATTCACTGTGATAACTCTTATGCTACATATTTTGCAGGGTATTTAAGGGTAAAACACATCTGATTTTAAAGTGGTGGTGATGTTGACACTCATCCTGAATAGTATCTTTGTGGCTCTTATGCAAAACAAAAACCAATCCTTCAGTTTAAAAAATTAATGGGATGTTACATGCTGCAAGTTTTCTGCTGCCAAACTTCAACCCTGATTTGTAGCTATTCTCTTTTTGCCAACAAACAAAGCCACTGATTCTTCAGGAAAGATCTCAATCTTTAACTATCATAAAGTCAAAAGCTAAATATTTTCTACTGTAGCATTGGAACTTATAGTGAAAACAGCAGGAATTTATCATGTATGGAACTGAATGGAACAGAGCCATAGTAAACCAATACTGCAGAGGTTGGAAGATGCCGTGCTATCTAGAATCTGTTAAAGATTTATTTGAACATTATCTCATGGCAAATTTTCTCGGGTGAGACCAGGAAATGGTAAGGTAATATTTACATCATACTGAGGTTTATTTATATTTCTCAGCACCAATAAAAAGTCATGTTTTCTGCCTGGATGCCTGAGCTTTCAGGATGGGGAAAGTAAAGGAGAGAGAGATCATCCAACCCAACAAAACACTGTTCGATATATTTTACATGCATCATTCAGTTTGGTCGACACCTTGATTTCTCTATCCCTTAAATTATTGAAGTGCTATAGTAGGTACCCTTATTGAAAGAACACTGGACAGTGAAGTTATTAATTAGAGATAACTTGAACAGAAATAGCACAATCATGCAACTTTTACAGTTCCTGGCACATAACACTGAGACATACTGTAAGCCAAATATGAACAGTTAAGTGATGTTAATTACTGTTAAATTGAAGGACCAATGACAGGTTAGGATGAATGCATTAAAATGGCATAATACTGTTTGTACACTTTTTCAATTACAGCATCATCTCTGTGGTGTATAGCCAAGTATGATTAGCCTCTCCAAAAGTGTTTTTAAAGGCATTCCATTTTATTTTGAGCAATCAGGCCCTGACACTGTTTTAATTACTTACACTGTCTAGTACCTTACTACTTACATGTGAATAAAGTTATCAGAAGCTGGCCCTACACATATGATTAAGCTGGTATTCATTTGACATACCCTCTTAAGATGCTTCAGAGAACCAAATTTGAATTTCTTGTGCACCCAGACTTTCACATTCCTTGGTACAGCTCCACACATTTGAGTTTGAGGAGGTTTCAAATATACGAATAAGGCACAATGAGGCCATGTGTGGGAATCTGTGACCTTTACAGTGCTCTGGAATATAGAAACAGAATTGCTTCAAGTAGAAACGCATTGCTTCAACTTACAAGTAAAAAATGGCTGCTGTGGAGAACTGTCCTTCACTCACCTTCCACAAAGGGCTACCAGTTTATGTTATTCTGCTTGGAGAAGATTATTGTGTTTTTGTTTATTTCGGAAAATCTCTATGCTTTGTGGAGATACAAATGAATCTGAGGTTGTTTCAAGATAATCATTAGTAATGTTGTGGCCACGCTTGGCCAAAATTTCAAAATGGCCAGGCTAATGGCCAAATCGAAGAATACTAATGAGGTGCTGAATTGAATATTCAGCACCTCGTTAGCATTTGCACGGTGCCAGCCGTGGTGCTTCAAAAGCTGAGAGGAATAAGGGGAGTTTGAAATGTATGGGGTCCTTTTGAAAAGGACCCCCATATAGCCGTGCCAAGCCTCGCACATTCAAAAGCAGCACTTTCAAAGCACTGTATCAGAGGGGTAGCCGTGTTAGTCTGGATCTGTAACAGCAATGAAGGGTCCTGTGGCACCTCATAGACTAACAGAAAAGTTTTGAGCATGAGCTTTCGTGAGCACAGACTCACTTCATCAGATGCATCTGTGCTCATGAGTGAGTCTGTGCTCATGAAAGCTCATGCTCAAAACTTTTCCGTTAGTCTATAAGGTGCCACAGGACCCTTTGTTGCTGTCTCAAAGCATTGCGGCCAGCAGCATGCAAATGTTAATGAGGCACTGAATATTCAGTTCAGTGCCTCATTAGTATTCTTTGATTGGGCCATTAGCCTGGCCATTTCGAAGTTTTGCCCAAGTTTGGCCACAGCCTAACAGGTAAAAGGTAGTTCTATGCATGGCAGGATAATTTGGTTCATAGGCATTTAACCAGCTCCCAAATGAGCTTACATTTTCAACTGGAACCCTATGCAAATATGTAATTGTTTACCCAGCAGGAGGAAGCCAGTGGGAAAGAAAACAGAAAGGCTACCTCTACGCTATTAAGTGTTTTCAAAAATTTAGGGGTCTTTGAAAAATCCCACCGAGTGTCTATACACAAAATGCGTTCTTTTGATATTAAATTGGAAGAATGTTGCACTTTTTCCAGCTGCCCTCTTCCGCTCTTGCAGGAGGCAGAGTGCCTTTTTCCAAAAGATTCTTTTGGAAAAAACACATGTCAATTCTCCAGGGAAACTTTTTGAGAAAAAGCAGTTCTCCATGGCATCAGATTTTTCAATCTGTGGTGTTTCCTGGCCTGTTCTTTTCAAAGAGCAGCCAGGGTGTAGCCACTGTCTATTGAAAGAGCCAATTGATTTTTCAGTCCATTCTATTGTGTGTGGTCTTGATCTTTCGACAGAAGTTTTTTTTGGAAGAGGTATTCCAAAATAACTTCTTTCACAGGAGCACTGTAGCCTAGACCTAGGCAAAATGATTCATGGATATTCAATCCAGTGTGGTAACAGTAAATGTGAGAGCAACCTGACTAAATTGTTTTTAATTACATAAAGTAAAGTCTAAAAGTCAGAGATATTGTAATATAGATTTCTTCCAGGATGTCATGAAGAATTGTTTATAAAAATGTGGGGAGGAAAGGAAGGAATAAGTACGAATTTTTTTGCAGAAATAATGATGCAGAACTATGGAAAAAGAGTGAATAACAACTACACCATTACATGGGGTGGGGAAAATATGCTGTGATACTCTTTAAGATAACAGTGGCAGGACAGAAACATGAACTGCAAAAAAGAGAATAAAACAAGTTTCTGTTTTTAATCTGGCTAGAGTGCTCCAAATTGATCCAAGACACATCAGGTGAAAACGGGGACCTATTATTACACTCAATGGAAATTCTGCCATTGACTTCAGTAGAGGATCAACAATGTATTTTAAAAGGACTATTGCCTGTTTTAGTTGACAGTTGCTGTAGAAGCCCCATGTCCTTGGAAATCTTTTTCCAGTTTTATCTAAACCAGAAAATCCATGGGATTAAACTGATTCAGGGCAATAGTATGGGGAGAAGCTCCTCTTTTACCACAGTATATTTTGTGATTGTTTTTCTCCCACTTTTCCCTCCAAAAAAACAATGTTGGTTAAAATTAAAGACTGTTTCCTGCATCAGTACAGCCTCTGTGAACTATATAAATACAGTTTAATGTCTCTTTTCTTTCTGGCGACTTCATAATTTGATAACTATCACCACTCTTGGCAATGTAAAGCTGAGCCTCTCTCATATAACGTGCAGCCTAATCAGGGATGGGTGCTGTAACAGGGTCAGGGCAGCAGACCCCAGCTTGAAGGGTGAAAGGCAGCTCCGGACACAGACTGGGCTAAGGGAAGAACAGAGGGAGCTAGTTAAGCCCCTAGGTGGAGACAATAGTGAATGGGGCATGTAATCAATGAGGGCCAGCTACCTCACTGCTGGAGTGCTGACAAAGCTTACAAAGCAGTCCCAGCCAAGGGAGTGGGGAGAGAATATGAGAAGAGGTGAATGTGGTTCAGACATGGAGGAGGTGGAGATGAAACAGATAAGGGAAACAACATCTACAAGGGAGGGGGAAGAGGGAATAGCTCAATGGGAGAGTCTTGGGCTCCCCTCCCACAGTGAGACTGAAGCCCAAACTGTTGGAAAAGGGGAAAGGATTGACCATCTAGCCCGGACAGGTAGAGGTGGGCACAGCCTAACCCCTCCAATAAAAGAGAGAGGTGTGGGACCTTGATTAGACCCAGGGATGCTCTGTCACAGTGCATCATCAGATGTATGTGAAATATTAGCAATGCAAACTTATATTACACTATGAAAGAGTATGAATCATGTAAGAGCAAGATACATGACCAATTGGAGAGTTCTAGGTTATACCCAAAACTAGATATATATAGATCCTTAAATTAAACTTTAAAGGTTCTGATCCTGTGCATGATCAAATGATCTGGATAAACTGGAGAAATGGTCTGAGGAAAATAGGATGAAATTCAATAAGGACAAATGCAAAGTATTCTATATATGAAAGAACAGCTAGTTGCATACATACAAATTGGGAAAAGCCTGTGTGGAAGGAGTACTGCAGAAAGAGAGATAGACGTCGTAGTAGGCTACAAGCTAAATAAGAGTCAACAGCGTAACACTATTGCAAAAAATACAAACATAATTCTAAGGTGTATTAGCAGGAATATTGTAAACAGGACATGAGATTTAATTCTTCCTCTCTACTTGGCGCTGGTTATGCCGCAGCTGTATTATTGTGTCTAGTTCCGGCCATCACATTTCAGGAAAGATGTGGACATACTGGAAAAAGTCCAGAGTAAAGCAACAAAAATGATTAAAGATCTAGAAAACATGACCTATGAGGGAAGAGGGAAAGAGCTGGGTTTGTTTAGTCTGGAAAAGAGAAGACTGTGAGGAGGGCATGATAACAGCTTTCAAGTACCTAAAAGGTTGTTAAAAGGAAGAGGGAGATAAATTATTCTCCCTAACTACTGGTGATAGGACAAGAAGCAATGGGCTTAAACTGCAGCAAGGGAGGTTTTAGGTTAAACATTAGGAAAATTCCTATCAGGATGGTTGATTCCTGCAATAAATTGCCTAGGGTGGGTAGGTTGTGGAATATCCATCATCGGAGAAATTTAAGAACAGGTTAGACAAACACCTGTCAGGGATGGTCTATGGTGCCTGTTTCTGCCATCAGTGCAGCGGACTGGACTTGATGACTTCTTGAGTTCTTTTTAAGTCCTATGGTTCCATGAGAACTTTTCAGATTTTTATAGGAACTATTAAATATTTGTATATCATTATTGCATTGCACCAAAATTATCAAAAGAGCATCAGATTATCAAGCAAATGGTACTGAGTGAGCAAAGAAATGAAATATTTTAAACAATCTCAACATCAGTTTTGTCCTAGAATTATATTCATCTCATTTACCTTGCAGTCTTCAAGAGAGCCTTGTGAACCTGAGTAGCTGTGTACATAGGTAAGTCATATACTATCTCAGGTAAGTTCTTTAGGCTTTGATCCAAAAAACAAAACAAAACATAGGAATGTGCTTAACTTTATGGACTGTGAAGAGACCCAGATTAAGTCACACAGAGGCACTGTAGCCCCAGACCCAAGATTATACCAAAATATTTGTTTGTGATAAAAATCAAAAAATAAAATAATGCCCTCCCAGCTCTTACTGCCTTCCCACACATCACTGCACCTGCCTTTGATTCTCTCCTCACTCTTATTCCTTGCCTCAACCCACTTCCCTTTGCTTATCTCTCTAGCTAACCCATTCTTAACACAATTTAAGCCGAACAACAATAATATTAAATAATCATTGAACATGCCATTTGCTACCATCAGCCTGAGTGCACTAAATTCCAGCCTTCCCCTTCGCCCAGCCCTGTATCTGTCTTCTCCATTTAGAATTAAAGACTTTTTGGGTCCGGGACTCTGTTTTTACAGTGTCTAGCACAATGGAGCCCATTTGCAGTGAGCCCTTGGTGCTCTGATAATATATAGAATAAACAACATAAAAGAGTTGTCTGCCTGAGTCTGCAGAAAACCTAATGCAATACGTCTGCAAGAAGTGAAACTGCAGCCCTGTTTATCCCTTTGAGGTGCTGATTTAAAGATGCACTGCTCTGGGGGACTTCAGTGACACCATCCCAACAGAGGGCTCCTTGTATGCCGGGAGAAGAAAAGTCCTGGCCTATCAACCAAGCAGTTGCTGGCTAGATACGAGGTCCCAACTTTGCAACTACCCCTGCATTCCTAGAGAAAAAGCTGCCTCTGTCACTTCCAGTGGGGAGAACAGACACCTCTCGCTAACTTTTTGGGAAAGGAAAGGGGGAGATGTTCCAGTCACTCCCTGGCACAAGTGTGATGTACCTTGGGAGTGAGTGGGGAACCAAAGACCTTATTACTGTTGGATCCTGTTAGATTACCCATCAATAATGATTTTTAAGAGCAGGTGAGATAAACTCCTGTCAGGGATGGTTTAGATGATGGTTGGTCTTGCCATGGGTGCAGGTGACTGGTCTGGATGATGTCTTCAAAAATTGACCCGTGTACCCTTGAAAGCTAACCTGCTAAACTTTGAGCTTAAACTCTGCAGTTAGGGCTGTAACAAATTATATCAACATGTCAGACACTGAGGTGACCCTGTAACACACTCACCAGTCTGTGACACAAAGAGGTGGTCTGCAGGGGGTGGGGGTGGGGAACAGTAGAAAAAACTCTCCACTCTATGTGATATAACGTTTTCCAAGGAGGGTGTCTGATTCTGATCAGAGTCTCTTGTGCGGGTTTAGAATATGACAGTCCTACATTTAGAGTGCAGATGATTCCAATAGTACAGATTAAGGAAATCTGCAGCCTTTGGCACACATCACAACATGAATCACCGACCCTTACTATGCAGCTCCATTGGTCCTGACTATGGAACGTTCCTGACCCTTTGGAAACTAGATCAGATTAGTCACCATGGAAAGGAGCCATGGTATGCAGTGGTAAAAGTCAGCCACTATGGTGGGGGCTGGCAGTGACCCCCTACAGGGATCCTGCCAAAAACTTGACTTATTTTTTTCAATTCTTTTTGAACAACTCGAATGAATCCGTGGTTTGCAGCAGGAGTTTGACATTTGGCAGAAGGGCTGAGAAGCTTGTTTTTGGCTCGTCCCTTGAAAATCCATCTGATTTGGCCAAATTACAAAAGGTCAACAGTCATCATAGCCCATCTGGTTTGTACATAGCAATTTGCTTTCAACTATGTGAGAATGCATATCGTACATGCATATTGGAATGTAGTTCCAGTTCCACAGGCAACCTGACCTGGCAGCTTCTATCTTCTGAATTCTTGCTTTTGCCTCCAACATAAGTTCCTTTTAACTCAGTTATTTTGCATGTAATGACTTACATAGGATCTTGATATGTCACTGTTCACTATTATTCGCCTTATTGATGTGTGAAGATGGGTCATGTTTAAGCACATTTTGTAAGCTTTCAGCTCCCTGGAGGACTTAATGTGCAGACTTCAAGATAACACAAACTATTTTTCTGTGACATCATTAATCATAACCCTCAGGATAGTAGCAAAATATTTTTTGTGAGGGTCACTCTACCCAAACCAAGGTATGAGTTGGAGATTAGCATTAGCACAAAAATGTCTATATTCTAAAGAGTAATAGCTGACACTCAACCATTGTCTTTTTTTCTGCCTACATTAAGCCTTTTGTTCGAAAGACAGCTTCGTGAACAAATACGATTCACTTCAGGTCTCCTCTCAGATGAAGCAAGCCAGGAATCTCTCAGTGGAGTTGAAGATTTGTTGAGACTTGTATGCTGTTTGTGCAGCTAACATGATAAATTAAGCCCAGGGTTGCTGAAGTTGGGAGAGGGAGGGAAAAGGGGGTAAATGCCCCAGGCCCAGCGATTTAAAAGGGCCTGGGGCTCCAGGCTGCCACTGTCACTACTGTGACAGCAGCAGTGGCTGGAGACCTGGGCCATTTAAATAGCCACCGGATCTGCACATGGCATGGTCCAGGTGGCACTGAGTGTTGGGTAGGGGAGGCTAGCTTCCCCAGTCCCGCCCCTTCCACCTAAGGCCAAGCCCCTTCCAAGGGGCCCAGAGCCAAGCTTCCCCACCTGGCTCAGGGCCCAACAAAGTTTGTTGCCAGCCCTGATTAGGCCACATCTAATGCTTAATATAAAATGTCTATATGGCTACTTTCAAAACAACAGGCATATTCAGAAATGAGAACTGGAGCAACAGGATAACTATATTATAGTATTCTCTTCTGTAACTGTAAAGAGAGAATGTTCATTATGTTAATAAATGTCAGTTGAATGATGTGCTATTAATGGCAGCCTGGGCAGACTTTGGCTGGGGCAGCTGACATACAATTAAACTACAGAATGGAAGAAAAACAGAAACTTTCACTTTACTGTGACATAAAAAAGGTTGCGATTTGCTTAATTACAGGCTTAATAACCTCAAAGTAATCAACTTTTAGATTGCTTGTTTCCAGATCATGTTAATTTAAACATACAACAAGTGCTTCTAAGTCTAAAACAAATCCACAAAAGCAATTGCTCAAGGATAAAGATCAGAGTATAATGCCTGATCTCAGCTGCAAAGAGAATCGCAGCCATTGAAATAAAGCCTGTGCCTTTCTGAGTGTCAGTCTGCCACAAGTGGAGATGCTTGCCTCCGCAGTTCACAGCTGCAGCTGCAGCAAGCAATGTTCAGGACCAGGCTCACCAGAAGGGGCACAGTATCAGGAAGAAGGGGCAGGCCTAACAGCCAGCCCTCAGGGCCACCCAAACTGCACCATAGCTCTCCCACTCAAGCCCTCCGCACCAGCCATACTGTGTCAGCTCCAGTGGCAATTTAGAGGGCTTGGGGCTCTGGCTGCCACTGCTGGGCCTCAAGGCAACTGCCCCCATTCCCACTCCCCATCAACAGCCCTGTTCAGGACTTACCTCTCCTGAGCACCTCAGATCAGTGAAAACTTCACATTGAGTGACTACTAGAGATTTGAGTCTCCCTGAATTCCTCTTGTGAACTGAAACTAAAGGAAATTTTAGTTGGTGAGTATTTTAGTGTAGCTAATTTGAGGGTTTTCACCTGGTTTCTGTTGCTAGGGAAACCACTTCTTTTGTCTATTTGCCCTCAAAACAATGGTCTCACAGAACTCTGGATCTTAGATCCCTAATTTAGTCAGTGCGTCAGACAAAAGTGGTGAGCAGTATCTAGAAATAACGTGAAAAACTCAACATAAAAACAAAAGGCCAAAACTGGGTATTTTAAATTCTTCTTTATTTTATACATGAAGAAGTCATTTGAAATTAAGAGCAAGTTAGTTCCTCCCCAGTGGTAGAATATAGTAACTGAAAATATGTTCTCCACTGAACAAAAAAGACTTGCATCTTTTATTTTTGCATTATGGATCATTTATAGTTAGTGAAATAGTTCAAGTATAACTCTTTTAACTATTTTTTCTTGCATGTTAATTTGAATGGGGTGTGGGGAAATCCTGAAAATGTTCTATTTTTTATCTCCCATTAGACAGCTCACTGAAGGCTCTTAACCACAGCCCTGCAGTGAGTGACTGAGCTGCCATTCTCACAGGAAGGTATCTGCAGACAAATAGGAAGGCAACTCCACATTTTAAAGTTGAGACAAAATTGACACTGTTGAGGTATCTCAAGGCCACTGCTGGCAGGAAAGAAAAATGAACTGGCACAAGAGCTCTGAGCAGCTCTTTGTCTTGGAAGAAAGTTAGAGGGTCAAATCCAGTAGTTCTTAATCAAGTAAAACATCCATTGTTGTTAGTGCTTCCACTAACAGATACTAACTTCTGCTCAATAAATATACATTTTGTATTTATTTATTTGAGCCATCTTATCCAGGAGAAAAAGGTTAAAGACTGTGAGGTGCTCAGACACTATGGTGATGGGACTGTATAAGTACCCTAAGTAGAGTGGGAACCTTTTCATACCACTGGTGGACACTTCTTGAAGATCAGCCACATTGACAAAAACAAACACAATTTACTGGGCTCTGTACAGGGGTTACTGCGTGCATTTCTGTGGCCGATGTGATCCGACCAGATTAGCTAATAAGTCTGGAAGCACATCACAACAAAATCTTATTTCATGGGTCAGTTAGTGATAGCAAAATAAAGGAGGTAATGTTTGGTTTGTAATACCACAGAAGTGTAATCCCAAACTGTACCCCGCTATGGTATAGCTTCCCTCTCCTCCCAGCTCCAGTTCCTCCAATTAGGAAAATTTGATATTTTGATAACATAATTTCATTAAAAATGGGTCAAGTTAGTCAGAATTCAAAAGCCCTTTCCCCCACAGATACAGTGGCACCAAACGTGACAAGCCTTGAACCACTATACAGATGTGTATTTGATAAAAACATTGATAAATCAATTTTTAAAAATCATATTTTGACACATGTATGCACTGCTTATATGCTGAAAAAAGAGACCGTCATCTTTGGTAACCCTATGGAAATTAGCCTGGACATGCATGACTGAAAACGTGTTCATCAAAGCCATTATTAGCATCGCTTCTGTATAGGGCACCACTGCTAGACACATCCCACTGGTCTTTGCCCATACTGCTTTCTCGCACCTCCATTCACGGCAGGCTGCTGGCTAACCGTTTGCAGAGAGGGAAACTTTTGATCTTTGCATAGAAGCATCTGATCAACTGAAGAATTGATTTGGGATTGCATGATATTTCCAACATACCTGAGGAGATCAGTCCCACCTCCAAGATCCATCCTACAGCTAGAAAATTTCTGTTTCTTGGAATTTAACAGAATGCAATGGCTATGTCTACACATGTCCATCCCCTTCTGAAGGGGCATGTAAATAAATCAGGTTCAAATGTTAATGAGGCACTGATATGAAAATTCAGTGCCTCATTTGCATAATGACAGCCACCTGGAGCATTGAAAGTGCTTCTTTCGAGCTGCAAACTAGCCACGTAGACAGGGTTCCTTTGAAAGGAAACCCTTATTTCGAAAGCACCCTTCTTCCCCAAAAAAATTGGAAATCCACCTTTCACTGAAGTACTACTACATGAGGCTTTGTAGAATAACGGCAGACTTGCTTAATATCATATTTGCTGCTGCTAAAGTGACTGCAACTGCAATGTACCCCTGAAGTAGTAGGATAGGTCCCACTGTACTAATTTGTTCAGGTTTGGCATCAGTTACAGATCTACAATCTGTCAGGATAAAATGCCTTGGTATAAACATTTAGCCGCAGCAAACAGTCTTCATGTTATTGTTGATATCAGCACTTTTTTCACTTTTGATAGCACCATCTCTTTTTGTGGCTTTTTAGGATATATGCTGTGATTCATTTCTGTAGATAGGCTTCCTCATCTATGTCCACATCCTGTACTAGGTCATCTTCTTTAAGAATCTTTCTGCTAAGACTTTGTTCCTCTTGGATCACATTCAAAGCACATGTATTTTGTATTTAGCTCCCGTATCAGCGATCGTCACCACCTTCCCATCTGTTACAGCCTCTATGAGGCAATTTATGATTTCCAGCTAGGTCACACAGTTTGCAATAGTAAAATCAGTATTTGTGTCCGTTGTTTTTCTCTCAAAAAACAACACGCATGCATTATTTGTATAGTGTGCAATGTGCTACTCAATGCCATATACACGGGCATCTTGTGGGTCAATGGCCCACTTTATTTTCCATGCAATGTTCTCACTAAATCATACAGTTCCTCAGCTATCTCACATGTTGAAACTGCTCAATTGATACCTTTGGGTTTTTGTCTTACCAAAAAAGCTGCACATGCTCCTCTCAAAATACATGATATGGGACCCAGTACAAGTTGAACTTCTCTAATACAGAACTCTCTTGCCTGGCAAACTCCATAATCTGGCATGATTTCAGTTATCCAGATGACCACTTATCACTGGTGTGGCCTAGTTTCCTGAGGTCCCATAAAGTTTATTTACACCCACTAGTCCTGGCTGTCAGTGTTCTGTACTGTTATTTAGCTCTAATTTACCCCTAAATATCTTCCAAGAGCCCAGTAAGCAGTGGAAGTGTTGGTAATGTGTTAGAAATATTGACCTCCTGTCATCTGGCAAATTCTCTCATTTCCACCAGTCAGGTCCCGAGGGTGCCAGATGGGAGAGGTTCAACCTGTACAAGGTAAGTCTTGCCCACAGCCAGGACATGTCTCATTCCAGCATCTTCAACTTTTCCTAATGCCCAATAAACTTCCTCTCCAGCCTTGCCAAATTAGGATTTTAGGCACACTTCTTACAGCATGTAAAATTCAGCCAGGCCCTGAGCACTGTTATCCTCTAAAGTTTGGTTTTGCCCATTCTCAGGCATCAAGAGGCCAACAAAGAATCCAGAGTAAAAACAAAGATTTTATGTTATTTTGTGATTTTAATTAATTATGATTCAGAACGCATGTCACATAACTACATTCATACTATTTGTGGCTGAATTGCAGTAATTTCTGGCTGAAGTCTTGCATCTTGACCAGTGCCTCAATAGAACTTTTTTGACATAATAAAGCTGATAATTAATACCACTGAAAATTTCTTTTTTGCTAAGCTGGCAAAGTAACTTGAAATGCTCTTTCCATCTTTGGTAATCTGTAACATTAAAAAAATTAATGTTACAATGTTAGCGTCGTGCATATCCTGTGGAACCTCACCCTCTTTCCAGCACAGGCACAGTAGCTCATGTAGGGTTCCAGGAGTGTGTCCGTGGCACACTTGATTACCTCTGGTGGTATACCATCCTGGCCAGGGGCCTTTCCTGCTGCAATGCTGTCAATGGCTCTCTTCAGTTCATCCACAGTCGGTTCCTGATCCAGTTCGTCTATTACTGGTAGGAGCTCGACGGCATCGAGGGCTGCATCAACCACAACGTTCTCACGTGAGTACAGCTCAGAGTAGTGCTCAACCCAGTACTCCATCTGTTTGGCTTTGTCAGTGATGACTTCACCAGATTTGGATTTCAGAGGTGCCACCTTGTTCTGGATGGGTCCTAATGCCTTCTACATACCTTCGTACATTTCTCTGAGATTACCAAAGTCAGCACAGGTGTGGATGCTGCTGCATAGCTGGAGCCAGTGGTTGTTGGCACAGTGCCTGGCTGTCTGCTGTACTGTTCTTCTGGCCGCTGTGAGTACTTGCTGGGTACTCTGGCTCGGTGAGCGTTTGTACTCCAGGGTGCAGCGTGCTTCTTTTCAATGACTGGAATCATCTCATCAGAGTTAGCTTCAAACCAGTCGTTCGTGTTTCTAGCTCTTCTTCCACACACCGACAAGGCCGTGTTGTAA
This sequence comes from Carettochelys insculpta, assembly GCF_033958435.1. Classification (NCBI taxonomy): domain Eukaryota; kingdom Metazoa; phylum Chordata; order Testudines; family Carettochelyidae; genus Carettochelys; species Carettochelys insculpta. The sequence goes on along the minus strand of NC_134138.1, from coordinate 209,207,130 downwards.
ACTGTATCCCTCAGATGTTGCCATTTGGATGTCACATCGGCGCCCCCAGGGCCGCTGCGCAGATTTTCCTGGAGGGCCTCTCTGAATTTTTCAGCTTTCTCCAAGTTTGCTGTCTTTCTGGCATCAATGTGGGGCCTTCCAGTAGGTTTAGAGTGGTACAGCTTCTTGGGTCTCAGCTTGAGCTTGGAGCAAACTAGCGAGTGATCTGTATCACAGTCAGCACTATGATAGCTGCATGTAAGAAGGACGTTTTTGAGGTTATTATGCCTAGTGATGACCACGTCTAGTTGATGCCAGTGCTTCAAGCGTGGGTGTCTCCATGACACTCTGTGCTGTGGCTTCGTTTGGAAGAATGTGTTTGTGATGCACAGATTGTGGTATGTGCACAGTTCAAGGAGACACTGTCCATTGTCATTCATTTTTCCCACACTGAAGTATCCTAAGCAGGAAGGCCATGAGGCCCAATCAGCTCCAACTCTTGCATTGAAGTCACCCAAGATGTACAGTTGTTCACAAGCAGGTATTTGCACTACAGCAGCACTAAGCACGTCATAGAACTTGTCTTTTACTTCTGGTGTGGCATACAGGGTTGGAGCATAAGCGCTGATCAGGTGGACAGGACCAGCACAAGTTTGAAGCGTGATCCGAAGAAGTCTTTCTGATCCGCCCATGACTAATTCCACCATTTGTAGAAGGGTGTTTCTGACAGCAAAGCCAACACCATGCTCTCTGGGTTCTTCTTGGGCTTTACCCTGCCAGAAAAAGGTGTAGTCCTTTTCCTTTAGAGATCCCGAATCTGCGAGTCGCGTCTCTTGCAGTGCAGCGATATCAACTCGGAGCCTCTTCAGTTCCTCATTGATGACAGCGGTCTTTTGGGTGTCACTGATGGCCTGAAGATCTTCAGTCAAGCTGGTCAGCATGGTCCGCACATTCCAGCAAGCAAGCTTAAATTATTGATGTTTCTCATTTCTTGTTGATTTTCTTATTGGTTTGCCTGGTGTCCAAATTTCAGTCACTTGTCAGGTTCAGGAACCTTAAGCCTCACGCACCCAGCAAGGCAGGTGAACTGTGGCGGGACAGTACCCTATTGGCTGGGGGCTGCCCAGCTTGAGGTGGGCGGTGACTGTCCAGTGAGATGCGAGGATCTCTCCCACCATCGAAGGCAACGCCTGGCGCTCATTCTCTACGCCAATCGAGCAAGAGTTTATAACCGGTATCTGTTGCCTCCCCTGTGGATGCAACACTGTTCAGCGATGCCAGAGTACCTCTCCGGGCGCGAGCCTGGGCACTTATTATGGAGACTCTGGGCTGCCCAGACACCAGTGTCCCCCTCTCGGCTTTACTGATATAGTCCAAAGGAGAGGATAACCTCCACGTCTGGTACCAGCTCAGCTGCAGGAGTTGCCGGGACAGTGCCAGAAGTTGACACCAAACTGCCTTCCGCAAACATTGTAACGCTAACATTGTAATGTTGTATAAGAACAAAGAAGACAGAAGCAACTGCAACAACTACTGTGGAATCTCCCTCCTAAGCGTCACTGGTAAACTGTTCGCTCGCGTCATCCTTGGCAGATTCCAGAAGATTGCTGAGAGGGTGTACCCCGAATCGCAGTGCGGATTCCGCGCAGAGAGGTCTACCGTTGACATGGTCTTCTGTCTAAGGCAGCTGCAGGAGAAGTGCAGGGAGCAGAGGAAGCCACTCTACACAGCCTTCATCGACCTGACCAAGGCCTTTGACTTGGTCAGCAGGGATGGTCTGTTCAAACTGCTCCACAAGATAGGCTGTCCTCCACGGTTACTCAAGATGATCCAGTCGTTCCACGAAGACATGAGAGGAACCATCCAATATGACGGCGCATTATCGGATGCTTTCAGAATCAGGAGCGGCGTCAAACAAGGATGCGTGCTTGCTCCGACATTGTTTGGGATCTTCTTCGCACTCCTCATGAAGCATGCCTTTGGATCTTCAACAGAGGGCATCTTGCTGCACACAAGATCTGATGGGAAACTCTTTAATCTTGCAAGGCTGAAAGCTAAGTCTAAGGTGCGGGAAGTCCTCATCAGAGACATGCTGTTCGCAGACGATGCTGCTGTAGTGTCTCACACAGAAGACCAGCTTCAAAAACTGCTGGATCAGTTCTCCAAAGCATGCAAGGACTTTGGGCTTATCATCAGCCTAAAGAAGACAAACATACTCGGTCAGGATGTTGCTGAATCCCCACCAATCAGCATTGACAACTATACGTTAGAGGTCGTCCACAAGTTCGTTTACCTCGGGTCCATCATCACTGACACCCTGTCGTTGGACACTGAGCTAAATAGGAGGATCGGAAAAGTGGCCACAACTCTGTCCAGACTCAGCAAGAGAGTGTGGAATAAAAACAAGCTGTACACTCACACCAAAATGCAAGTCTACAGAACCTGCATCCTCAGCACCCTCCTTTATGGCAGCGAGGAAATGGACCCTGTATGCCCACCAGGAAAAGAGGCTGAATGTCTTCCACTTGCGCTGCCTCAGGCAGATCCTTGGAATATCATGGAAGGACAGAGTGACCAACACCGCTGTCCTCGAGCAAGCTGGAATCCCAACCATGCACACCCTCCTCAGGCAGCGTCGGCTCCGCTGGCTTGGCCACGTCCACAGGATGAATGATGGAAGGATTCCAAAAGACATCCTGTATGGTGAGCTAGCCTCTGGCAAAAGACCTCCCAGACGCCCCCAGTTGCGCTACAAAGATGTCTGCAAGAGAGACCTCAGAGAGGTAGGCATCGAGCTGGACAACTGGGAGGAGCTTGCAGACGACCGCAGCAGACGCAGGCAGGGGTTACACAAGGGCCTTCAGAAGGGTGAGATGAGGCTCAGACAGCTAGCAGAGGAGAAGCGAGCCTACAGAAAGCACAATAAGGACTTGCCAGACACCCACCACATCTGCAAGAGATGCAGCAAGGACTGTCACTCTCGTGTGGGTCTTCATATACAGAGTAGACGCTGTAAATGAAGTCCTCAATTGAAACTATAAAGGGCGCGATCCATAGTCTATGCAGACTGAACGATGCCTACTACTACTAAAAAAATTAATCAGGTATCATGTTCTGTGCATTAACTTGTAATATGCCATGGTCAGTCAAAGGCCACGCATTAGTCTGGAAGGGCTGGATGATGCTTGACACACTTGTGTTAAAATGTCATTTGAAAAAGATGATTTTAAATATTTACTTGAATGTATATATCTATAATTTTTTCTACATTTGTCATGTTTGTTACTGTTGTGTTCATGGGAGAAAGGGCTTTTGAATGGTAACCAACTCAACCCATTTCTGACGACAATCTACTATCACAAGTTTTAGCAACTGGAGGACCTGGAGCTGTGAAAAAGAGGGAAGTGACTCCCTACCAAGCCACAGCATGTGACAACTTTGAAATTATAATTCTGCTGCTTTTACAAATGTGCCTTATTTTTCTATCACTAATTTCTCCTACTATCAGACTAAATAGTTGGTTTTGGCCTTAATTTATTAATTCCTCTCACCCTGTGTGTTTTTATATTTATTTTTACTTAGTCTGGGATTTTCAAAATAGCTTAAGGGAGTTAGGCAAGGAGTTAGGCAAGGTCTTTGGGGCAAGGAGATTTTCTTCATAGCAATCTGTAAAGAGCCTGCTCTCTTATAATTTATGAGGCTGCATGCATTTGTTGCAGTGTTATCCTTAGGCTGTCCTCTTTATTATTTCTCAGTGTTGATTTCCATCAATCATGCTCAATGTAATGGAGATGAGAATACAAATTTCCCACACCCCAAAGGTATGCACTACAAGGAAAAAGTTTAGACAAATGTTGGAGACACTGCATTTTATTCACATCACTATATTTTGACAATTTTTACCAAGGAGTAGAATGCTCAGGAAGTGCCAGCAAAGTACTGCAATTTGCCAAGACAAGGTTAATTTAACTTTGTAGATGTGGCCATACAACCTGAAGAAAGGCTGACTTTTTCATGTGACACCAGTGCAGTATGAAAAGCATTTGTCTCCCATTTTATCAGAATTTAACCATGGACATTTGACAGCCTGACTAATCAAAGACTAAACTGTACCATCAGAATTAATGAGGCACTGGAGCACTTTAATAAGTGAGAATTTTTATAATTCCAATATGCACATTATTATAATTTAACAGTTGTGGCATCCACTGATAGTCATATAAAAAGTTTGCTGCTTAAAGCACACAGATAAAACCGCTCAAAGTGTGAATTTCACAAAAAGGCACAAGCATGGCATCATTTTAGCTCAATTTCTGGAGATTTCCTCTGTGGTATGAAGACGTTAGACTTGAGGGACATGCATTCTTTGGCACAGCAAGTGATGTGAGAAATCCAGCTTCAGTAAGAATCTCTGTATAACTGTGCATATAAAACTGGGCATTTTGGCACTGGTAGACTGGTCAAGACTGCAAAGAGGTTGGCACAGAACCTCTATTCACAGCCCTTGCCCAAAGTTAGTCCTGGGAAAACTTGTACCTGGAAATAGTTGGAGCAAGATCAGAAGTCAGGGATTCCTTCTCTTGACATGGAGAAAACAGTCTGGGAACAGTAATACCTGTGTCAAACTTCATTCCAAACTGGCATTGAACTTTTGGGTTTGGAAAAAGTTCGGTTTGGGTTTTCAGTTCTCTCTGCTTACAGCCTCATTTCAATAATAATGGTGGCTCTATCCAGAAATGGCAATAAGAAAGGGTATTCAGATGGTAACTTCTAGTCTGAATGGAAACAGAAATCACCAGAATTCTCACTGAAGAATTTTGTTATTAGATTGAAACCAAATTTTGCATATTAAATATGTTTGGACCATTTGCACAACATTTAGATAAGCAGCTGAGCTTTCTGATACTTTCTGGAGGCCTTCTATTGCTACCTAAAGGTGAAACACTGAAACAGGACCGTTGAATATTATATTTTTGTATACGTGGGACTTCTACTCATTCCTAAATAGTTTTTTTTCTGATATATTATTCTTAACGCTACCACTAAATTGCTTAAATCAGCAAGTGTTTTTCCCCTTGGGTACATATTAACAGTTTAGTTTTTGCAGACAAGTGCACAAATATGATTAGCTTTTGCAAATTGCTCCTTATTCTGTTACTGGTAAGTAATTTTTATATTATTACAGTGTAAACAGATGCTATTTTCCACTACATATTCAGCTGTAATGAGCTAATTTAATGTGTTAAAAACAACAAAAGATCTTCAAGAATGAGCTATTTGCTTGAATAGTTGGAGCTCCATTGAAATCTATAGTGAAATCAGCCAGTGATAAAGTTAGCAAATTACTCTAGAAGCTTTACTGCTTTCTTTAGCTTTCTTTTTCAAACACGACATTACATTCTCTTAGTTCCTTCCTCTGAATATTATTTGACCAAATTCTCATATACTGATTAGGAGAGTTTTTTTCTGAGTTTAGCTAAAACATTATTACTTTTTTCCCACAAAGAAAGGAAATGTGTCCCTAAATCACTTCTGAATCCCTCTTAGCAAATCCGTCACACAATCAAACAAAATCTATGAGCACTCAACCATCTTGTTTCCATTAACATGTGAATACTTTAAAGGTGTAATAAAGATCACAGCAGTCCTGCATCATGACAGCAAAATATAGATACGGAGTATGCTTATTCTGAATCGGTTGGGGTGAAATCCTGGCTGCACTGAAATCAGTAAGTGTTTTGCCATGGCTTCAGTGGCACCCATACTTTTCAGCTTAACATGGTTATTAGGCCTCACGGGAATGCCAAAATCACCTGAATTTAAAGGGAAAGGCAGTGAAATAAGTCAGTGCCTACTTCAATCTTTTCTAACTACTATGTCAATATGTTAATAACATTAAAGCCTGTATCAGTGTACATAATGGTTTCTTCTGGGTGGAAAAGGAGAGGAGGTGAACAGAAAGCAGGCAGAAGAAAAATGTCATATGATCATTTCATTGTGGTACAGAGCTCCGACTCACTGGTTTAAAGGCAGAACAGACCACTCTGATCACCTAATCCAGCCTCATGTGAAAGATGTCATAGACCTGCCCCAAAGCAATTCTGCCAGAATACCTTTAAAAAAAATCCATTCTTTTACTGTTTCTGCAATTCCTCTCTCTTCACCCCGCACAATGTGCATGGCCTGAGATGTGCTTTACTAACTGTTTGCTTGTGGCACACAGATCCATAAATTCCAAGGTCAGTACATATTTGCCCTGCCCTTTGTCCCCACTTACACGCTTTATTTGATAACATTCCTCTGCTATGAAGAAAACTGTCACAAAATCCAATGTGGTGTAGACAAATGTCTATGAACCAGCACCCTGTTCGATGGAAAGCAGAATGTCACTGAAATATATTGCCAACAAAATAAGGATAAAATGAAGAGGCATACAGAAAAAGAGAAAAGTGGCAGAGTGACTGCTCTTTGGCTGTGTCTACACTACCACTTTCCTTCAAATGAAGGATGGTAATTGGGGTGTTGGGAGTTTACTAATGAAGTGCTGCTGTGCATTGGCAGCACTTCATTAAGCAAATTCCCCTCCTCCCCACAGCAACTCCGAAGTTTTAAACTTAGTACCAGCACGTGTCTAGCTGTGGCTCACCCGCCGGTACTTTGAAGTGCTGGGGCATCTTTGAAGTCCCCTTACTCCTCAAAATTTTGAGGATGAGCCGCGGCTAGACGTGTGCTGGTACTTCCAAGTTTAAAACTTCAGAGTTGTCATAGGGGGGAATTTGCTTAATGAAGTGCTTCCTGTGCATGGCAGCACTTCATTAGTAAACTCCCAACACCCTAATTACCATCCTTCCTTCGAAGTTGGTAGTGTAGACAAGCCCTTTGTGTTTTCTAATGATGTTGTTTCTATTTTCTTATATCTCAGCTGCATTCCATAAACATATCACAGAAAATGCTTAAAATATTTTAAAGAGTAGCCACTCTTGGACAGGGTGCAGTGCCATACTCTGAATATCCCTTGCCTATATCTGCCAGAAGCTGGGAATGGACAACAGAGGATAGATAACTTTTCATTCCCTCTGAAGCACTTCACCAATGGGTACTGGGCTAGATGGACCATTAGTGTGATCCAATATGGCTGTTCTTATGTTCACTGTTTAGGGCCATAGACACCAAAGCTGTTAGAAATATTTCATGCCAAAATATTTCCACGGTCTAGCAAATCTTGGAAGCTTAACCGTGAGTTGTCAGTGATAGGCAAATGTTTAATGTTTTACATACACAGAGATGCATATGAGCTGCCTCAGCTTTATGTCTACCATGGCAGCTTCATCAGAACAGATGCCATGGAAGATAGATAGGCATCAAATATTGATTGCATTTTTTGTATATACAGCAGGCACCCATTCATGAAGTCTGACACCTGTCTTTTATTATCAATCCTCTGTCCTTTTCTACTGATCTGCAAAGGATCTAGACAGCAATTTTTGGCCAGGTGCAAATCCGCAGTGCTCAATGGAAGCACCATGTTGGAAACAAAAATGGATCAGAGTAGGGCACGCACACCTGGTGCTGTTCAGTCTATGTTGGATCCTTGCTGTTACTTTTGTAGCTTAGCACTGTATTTTCTGCTCTTGCTCAGAAGCCATATTTGTCCTGAAGGTATTAACTTCTTCATTTCTGTGCAGACTAGACTCTGTACCTTATGTATACCCAAAGCCTCTTACTGGTCTCTGATAACCTGTTGTTCTACTCAGGTACCCCACTTGGATGCAAGTATCACCTTCTCCAATGGTTTTGTCCTGCCTCAGGGAAAGTGGACTGCCTTTTAGCTAATGTCCCCAGTATACTGTCAACTTGTTGGTTCAGGATAGTAATTTTTTGTTACTGTATATTTGTTATGAAGTAATCCACTTATAATCTACTTCTGTGCTCCCATAGAAGTGCATAACCAGTGCTTTTTTGTGCCGGTACCAGCACCTCAGCAGCCCCAGTCCCGGGGCTAGCTGGGATAGTGTATGAGTTGGGGGCCATCTGAGTACTGGCTCCTCTTCTTTTATAAAAAAAAGCACTGAGCTTAATGACCACGGACATTAGTGAGCACTCGCTGCTGGCCACCCCCAGAGCTACTCTGTATCCCTAGAGTGTTTCAGACTCCTGGATCCTGAACAGAGTCCAGCCACTGCCTGAATACTGCATCCCTAGGTATACTCTCAGGTCACAGACCTTCTGTCGGCCGTTCTTTGAGTATTGCAACCCGCTGTTCAAACACCTAGCCCCACCAGTTCCCTGGTATTTAAACACACAGAGTACACATCACACAGAAATCAAGAAACCACCCTAAAGGCAATGTCCTTCATTAGCTCATACTTTCCTTGAGAGATCATCTGTGTGCCTTCAGACAGCCAAGCGGGGTACTCCACATACTTGCAAACACTGCCTTTGTAGCAGCCTCCCTCATCTTAATGTAGCACAAAATGGATCTCTCCACCAGTTCCCTCTTGCAAGTGAATTCACAGATTCCTGTTTTGATCACCTTCTTTTGTTCTGATCTGTCATACCTTTCCACCGCCCCCAGCCCCAATCTTAAATGGCTACAGTGGTAAGTGCAGACACGTCCTTGTCTCATGCTCCTCGTTCTGTTTGTTTTCCTGTTTTTGAGAGCTCTAAAATGTTCACTATCCAACATAGCCATGACCTCAAACCACGGTGATGAAAATAATGTAATCAACAATTAGTATGTTTGGTCCAAATTTTAACAGGAATATAAACTAGGCCTCTATTTGTGCAGCCTACCACTTGCACACATGCTGTTATTGGGGATTGTATGCATAGACTATTCCTCTGTATTTAAGTGATTGTGCATGGAGACAGAAAGTTGTGTCTTGTGGAAATATTTGAGGTGTCTACCACTCATGGAATGACCAGAGTAATGACAAGGCAAAGCAACAGAAATGCAGTACTTTAAAGACTAACAAAATGATTTATTTGGTGATGAACTTTCATGGGACAGACCCACTTCATCACTTCATCTTTGGAAGAATGTATTAATTGTATAAATATTTTTATTTGTATTTGAAGTTTTTAATTTTGTTTCAAAGGGCTTCTGATTAGGAAAAAAAAACGCAACTGCTCTCTGGCAAGAGGAAGTGCCCGTTCACAGGGAGACCTCACATGTTGTCTAAAGGCATTTTAATTTGAACAGATGATTGCTGTGTGCTGATCACCTACCATGGTTTCTGGTTTGGCAGAGACTTGACACAACACTGCTAACTCGCCTTCCATCCACACGCATATAGACTTTCTATGACACAGTCATATCATCATACAACTTAATAAATTAATTCATAATTCAGAAGTGGTATGGTCAGACTCCCCAGACATCAAAAGTCCTATGTCTACAAATTACATAATGAGCCAATTTACATATTTCCAAATTTATACCTGAAGATAAACCTCAGGATTTTTTTTTTTAATTGTCGATTTAGTGCGTATGAAAGATATTGGCTTGACAGCACTGGCAAATAAAGCCTTCAGTTTACCCACAAGGCACCAGCAGGGCAAACTGTATAAAACACTGCCAGACCAGCATATTCAAAATTTCAGGAAGTTTCCTCAAAAAGAAGAGCAGGAGTACTTCAGGAACCACAGGCCATCCAGTCCTTGGCCTTCTGCTGAATCTGCTAATTTGTGCCAAGGCAGTGGAGAGTTTTTGATATCAACAAACTCACCTCAGGTAGGTGCCCATTAAATATCCATAAGACGTAAACAACTTTGAGTCCCTACTGACTCACATCACATTCAGATATGCCACCTAGGCTGTGGCCACACTTGGCCAAAACTTCAAAATCGCCATGCTAATGGCCAAATCGTAGAATACTAATGAGGTGCAGAACTGAGTATTCAGTGCCTCATTAGCATTCGCATGCTGCCAGCTGCGGCGCTTCAAAAGTGCCACTTTCGAACACATGCGGCTTGGCGCGGCTACACTGGGGTCCTTTTCGAAAGTACCCCGCACATTTCAAAATCCCCTTATTCCTTTCAGCCAAGGGGAATGAGGGGATTTTGAAATGCGTGGGGTCCCCCCGTGTAGCCGCGCCGAGCCATGCATGTTCAAAAGCAGCACTTGCAAAGTGCCATGCCCAGAAGCATGCAAATGCTAATGAAGCACTGAATATTCAGTTCAGTGCCTCATTAGTATTCTTCGATTTATCCATTACCATGGCCATTTCAAAGTTTTGGCCAAGTGCGGTCACAGCCCTAGAGATGAAAGACTCTGTAGCTTATAAGCAATGCCCTGATACAACCAAACCCATAGGTGCTAGTGTTATCAATGAGGCTAACGTTCTCCAAAAATAAGTTTTTTAAATGAAGTTCTGACTTCATGGAGCTGAGACAGTCATGGTCTTGCACTTTGCAGATAGACATGGAAAATCTTACATACATATCCATCAGTCAACTATCATGATATCTATTGTAAGAGCTACATTGTGTTAGAGAGAGTTTTTTTACTATTTGTATTCTGGTTAATAAGAACACTAACACAACAACAAATGTTAAGTAACACTCAAATTTACTTCCCAAACACAGCGCTGCAACATAAAATTACTTCAACAATTGCAATTATTTCAGGGTCCTCACATGAACTTAAGAGTGGCTCACAGATTAGACATAATAGAGGGAAATAACCTACTCTGAAAAGTTATTTAGATCAGACATTCAAACACTCAAAATTTGGGAAATGGGAATTGAGTCCAAGATCTTTCGATTTAAAGTACAAGATCCTTGCACTTGAGCTAAAAAAGAAACTGGTTTCAGCAGTAGCTTGTGATATTCTGTGTCGAGCAACCCCTAAGTAGGTACAGGACAAACTCTGCCAGTATGGTCCATGACTATTTATGGGAATGTTTGAGTATACAGATTTCTGGTCTGCCTCGTGGCCCTAAAAGCACTGCATTGTCCAGCAGTAACAATAACAGACAGGATAGCCACATATACAGATTTAACACATTCATTTTGAAAGGAAGCATGACTGAACTGATTTGCCTTTGTTTTTTTTTCTCTATTTTACAAATAAGAAAATGAAGACAGATGCACAAGGACACTTCAGGAAGAACTCCAAATAGAACCCAGGTTTCTACTATGACAGTTACCTAGCGATATGAGGCCTTGGCAAGGAATGAATACTGTGAGCTACATAATAATACAGTATTCAATAGAAGAGATGATATTCTCCTGGCTCCGGACATGGGTTATCTCCCTGTACAGTAAAGGGTATTTTGCAGAGTCTCTCCCACTGAGATTTTACAGGAATTGCAGGCAGAGAGTATAAGATTGTCCGATGTATCAGTGTCATGAGAGATGTGTGACATTTGGCAAGTCTTCAGCTTTGTTGCAAAGCTATTTGCATGGAGAGGGCCACTGGGCAATACTCAGCTTCAGGATTCCCTCTATTTTTTTCCACCGTTGGGTGGAATAAGTTTTGTTATTTGTGCCAAAGTATATAGGGATGTACACCACTGGCAGAAACATGCTACCGGCTGTAAGTGCTGCAGGCGCTCTGCTAATCAGCTGGGCAGCACCTTAATTTCTCCGGGAAGGACACCCAAGTGCTCAGCTTTCAGGGAACACTGCTCAGCTCCATACCTCGTTTCTGTCAAGCTTCACAAATATACATTATAACTCCAGATGTAGCTTAACTACTCCTATGTCTCTCTAGCACATCGCTCAGTGTTATGTTATGTTTTGGGTTTTTTCCCCCACTCATAAAAGGAGGATTGAGCCTTTGGCCACTAATTCAATCAATCTTTCTTCAATTTTTTTTTCTCAACAGTGCATAATCTAGTTTCAGTGTTACTGCCCTATCTCCCCGCACCCCAGCACCACAAAATAGAATTGTATTCCACTTCCAGTATAAAGCAGATATTGCCTTGCAGCTCAGAGACTTAAGATGCATTAGTGCCTTTGGGCTTCTTCTGCTATATGGTAAGCTTAATGGGTCCCTTCAGGCAGACAACCAGCCAGGGGAATGGCTTTCAGCTTGCATGCAAAGGCAGGAGCCTGTTGATCTGAATTTGTCAGTAGAGCAAGCAGCTCTCAACTGGGGATGAATTTAATCTACAGCTGAACAGTTTATTCAACTGGATGGGAGCATTCCTTTCAGTCACCTTCGGATACATTTTTGACTTATGCAAGCTTCAGGAGCCAGGGCCTTAAAACCACCCTCAGTAAGCAGACCACATCGTTGTTCCCAGAAGTCGTTTGAGCTCATTGCTTATTACTGCAAATGCCTGCAGCAGAATTTATCTGTAGGAATCTCTGTTCCGATTAGTTGCACACTCTTAATACTAAGATTTTTAGAGCTATGGACCAGAGGCTGAACAAGGTGGGAATCTGGACACTGCATTAAGTAAAAGGATGCACCTTTTAAAATATTCATGAAAGGGAAGACCCTAGAGCAAACATTAAACACATAAATGAGTCCTCTTGTTGGTTGCAACTTAACTCCTTCCAAATTGACTTAAGGGCTGGTTACCTCACCCGTATCAGCTGAACTTTTCTGAACAGGTCTGCCTGAAATATTTATATACGCAGTACAAGAATCAAGATAAAATGTTTCATGATCTGAGACAAATAAAAGGATCTTCTCTCGAGTGTGGTGCTGCTATAAGAGAATTATAAAGCAAGTATTCTGACTCTGTCCCCAGCTAAAGGACCGCAAGTGCCAACCCATCACTCATCACTTGGAAAATACATCTTTTGCACACGCTGAACACGCTGTGGTGAAACTAAAGGCCACCCACCTCCTGCAGGCAATTCATGTTTCAGTGCACAGTACATTGAAAGATAGTCACTCTCTGTTAGCCCAGCAGTTTGATAAAATTCTGGCATGTTAGCTACAGTTATAATCAGTCTTTTCTCTTTAGAACATATGTACTCATTTTATACTTCATGTACGGCAACAGGTGGGACCTGCTTTTCAAAGACTGAGAGGTCATGACTGCATAACACTCTCTCAGATTCCATGACCTTGGATAATAAGGACATATGGATTGAAAGCAAAGCTCATAACCAATAACTGTTCAGACTACAACTCCCTCATGTGATTCACTTAGATCTTCCGTTAACTGGGTCACCTTGCTACAAGACTGGCACACCTATGTGTTTCTTGACAACCTTTGCAGATGCTGATTTTCAAACTGATTTCATGGCTTCATTTTTTTGTTTGTTTGTTTGTTTGACTGGAAAAAATCACAACACAGAACTATTTCACCCTCAGTTCCAGAGGATACTATAATTTGTGTCTCTCACTGAAACAACAAACCTGAGGCTAGGGAGCACATAAAGAAGGATGGACGTACATGCTAAGTTCATTTTAAAAAACTGTTTTAATATGGAAATGATTTAATCGTGCAAGATGTGCCTTTGTGTGCTGTCCCCTACAGCAACACTGAAACACATTCACTTTTAAAAGTCTTCATTATCATACTCCTCAGAAAATGTCCCATCAAAAATAATTAAGGAAAGATCTTTGAACCCCTGGGGTTCAGAACACAATGTTGCAGGAGACCCAGGTTACTCCTTAGAGACAGAGCACTAGATGGCAAAACACCTGGTACTTGGCTGCCTCACATCAGTGACTAATGTGGCCCTGAACTATCTAGATTATTGTTCTGACCTTGAGCCTCTTCTTTCTTCTGTATACATGTACACAGTCCCTCTGCAATAACAGCTAATCCCATTGTTTCAACAAGCACTTCATTATGATTGACTCCTGGGTCTTGCTATCTGTTCCTCACTTTGCTCCTTCTGTCCCATCTACATTTCTCGGCTGTCCCATTTCTGCCAGAAACCCACTATTTCCAAAAAGGTGCTTCTCTTCCCTCCTTATTCTTTTCCTCTGCACGTTTGATAATTCTGCTATCCTTCCAGTATCCCTGGTTTGTACCTTTGATGCCATCTATGACTCACATCTTTCTCAATCTCCCCTTCTGTACCTTTTCACTCTTTTCATATCATTAAATCTTATCATTTCTTATATATAACTCTGCCTAAACACCTCCTCATGTCTCATGGATCTCTTTCATTGCCTGTCATTTTTTTTTATTTTTTAAATTTTCAGTTTTTCTTGGCCTCTCTCCATTACAATTTATCTAAAACAGCACAGAAACAGTCATTTTCCTAGCCTACCATTCTGTCAGTATGACGCCAACTGCACAGAACTTACCACTGTTTTCTTGTCTCTTGCCATATGACATTTGAAGCTCCTTGTTCTTACCTTCTGAAAGTATTCTATTAAAAATGCCTTTTCTCCCCCGCCCCCGCCCACCACAACTGCCTCAAGACCCCAAGTATCATGATCCAATAATTTTGCTTTTATGTGCTCATGGACTCTTCTACAATCTTGGCTTTTCTCTTGCTATCCCCATGCTTAAATTATTCTCCCACTTGCTGTCTGTTGGATTTCCTTCCTCCATCACTTTATTAATAATCTCCCTTGTCTGGCCATGCCTAAATTGTTACTTCTTGTCTTGTATCTTAGAATGTAAATGGTTTGGGCAAAGATCACGTCTTCCCTGTCTGTAAAGAAAGTCTTATGTATATATACAGCTTTTTATCAATGATTTTTACAATTATTGTAGTTCTTGTACTCTTCTTGTATAAATGGACTGCGTTAATCTCCAGTAATGGTTCAAAGTGCTACTGTTTACAATAGTGCTATACCAATTTTTAGGATCCCCCACGTACAAAAATGTATATCTTATTAATTCAGGTTTCTTTGAAACTTGAACGCCAATTATGTTTTGTGTTCGCAGACTATTGTTTGATGATGTGTCTAAGCTTCACTAAGAAATAAAATTTGAACAAAGCATTCATTGTCACTTGGGGCCTAAAACAGTGCTGGCTGATTTCTGAAAATAAAGAAAATAATAACAAGGGCAGTCATAGCTGGAAATCCAATCTCAGAATGGTTAATTCTCATTAGAAACTCAGATAATAAGGATTTCTTGCAGCAAACAAGTACTCCCTTAGGATGTTATTGTAGTCCACTCATCCTTGATAATTCTCTTTCCCTCTGCTATTGAACTGAAAGAGATAAGTCATTCATTTTTATCCTTACCATCATGGAAGAGGATCATTCCCAACATCAGCAAATTTTGATTTTGAGAAATGGGTTGCTGCTGCTGTATTGTATAGTAGCCATAAAATCCACGCAAAATACAGCTAACTGTACAGCAAAAAACATGCCCTTTCTCCAGAAAAAAAAAGTACATGCACATATAAAAAATGCAAAATATATTGCTTAAACTTACATCACAATAATCTGAGAAACCATCCTTTTTCCCTTCTTAGCTTGGATAAATCCCATAACACTCTTTTTAAGTGTGACATGTGTACTCTCCTCTTCACATTAGCCCACCATCAGCCTTCTGTCAGTGGAGAGAACATTCGGGAAAGGCATCCACACCTTTTATGCCTGAGGGAACCTAGACCCCAACAGACTCACATGTTGGGTAACACTGATAATGGTTTATCATTACATTATTGTATCTGTGAGGAGAATATGGACCAACACTAACCACCATGGTAACCTAAAGGGTTCCTTCAGTATTCCCCCACTACTGATGGAGATAAAAATTTCAATATACTCCATATTTTCCTGTATCTCCAAAGACTACTACTCACTTACTGCTGCTTCTCAACATCTATTTACCATTGGAATTGACTTTATTGTAACCGTTTATCACCACATACAATTTTGATGTAAAAATCATATTACAGGGTAAACTGACGAGCAATGACAGGTATCTTGTGGTAGACTGTTTGACTAGAATTATATTAGTCAGTAGACATCAAACAACTCTATTCAGCAGCAACAGAAAAATTTATAGTACTTAAATTATAATAAAGAGTGATGGATCGATAGACGGGTAATGCAGATTGATAGATCCTGTAAAATAATAATGCTGCAGTGCTCTGATATTAATTATTAAACCATAAAAATAAACAGTAGTGTCACTCTGGAGGAAGAATTTCTGAACAGGAGCTCAAACCCTGTACTAGGTAGAAGAGGTATTCAAGAAGGCAGAGTATAAGAAATGAGCCTCTATGAGTGATTATTCAAATTATAATTTAGTGCTTTTAGCATCTATTTTGAAAGAAACAAAATAAAGCCTCCAAGGGAATACTTTGCAATTTTTAAATTATTGTATATATCTTTGGCCTATTAAATGATGACATTTCACTGTATTTTGAACCATTCCGTAGATTAAGATGAGAGATAATAATGTTGAAGTGTCTGCGTCTAATGAAAACATAATATCTATTTGGTGGCATAGCTCTGTGCAATAAAGCAATATGTCAATGTCCTGAAACACTAGCAGGAATAGGAAAATGAACCTCTGCTAATTAAAACTTTTTACACAAAAACATGACTCCTCATCAAATTCATTATTTCACACTCTCATACTCTAGTTTGTTTTTCATTTACACCTGATACTGAACCTTTAAGGTGTCATGTTTACAGGGTTCCTTTAAATTGTTCTTCTTGATACTGTAGAAGATTAAATCTGTGGTAAGAGAGAACAAACAGTATCCCCATGATAAGAATGACTGGGAGTAGAAATAATGTGGTAACATTAATTTATATTTGGTTAACCCGAGGAGCTAATTAAAAGTAATTTTTAAATTGCTGGTGAAGTATAAAATGTTTAATCCAGCCAAGTTACATCTTACTGATAACAACTGTTTCATACTCCTACTACAAGCAAGAAGGTATATTTGAAACACAAAATAAATTAATTTATTTACCTTAATGTGGCATGTAATATAAACAATATTTCCTTTAAAAAATAAAAGACATGTTTAATTTTAAAGTTCAACCACTTAAAATAAACCAAACATGAAAAATAAATATTATCCCAGCCAAACCAAAGCAAATTCCTAAGGAGCCTAATAAAAATTGACAGAATGGCTCTTGCAAAAGTTCTGGGCAAAGTTTTTCTAAATTACTTCCCAGCAAAGTATTATATAGCCATTTAATTTGTAATTCATGTAATTTTAATTACTGCAATATTTGTACAGTCAAGAGAAAAGAGGTACAATGTAAATTGTGATTTCAAAACTAAATGTTCTTCTTTTAATTAATTTAAATTAATCTAGGGAAGGATCAACTGCATTTACAGGGATTATCTTCATAAAAGAAATAACACTAAGTTAAAATGAACAACTGCAAGTAGATGAACGTACTTTTGACAAAAGCCTTGAAGGCAAGTGATTCTCCCATCAAGGGATGATTTTCACGAGTCTCCAGGTGTAATATTATGTGCACTGATGAGCTGATCAACAGAACAGAACTTCTACCCAGCTGTAATCAAGAGTGATTGATGGTTGGGACAAAAAAGTTGATTATCATGACAAGTTCACTGATGCAGAGAAAATAAGCTGTGCTGGGGAAAGATAAAACCTGTTCTGCATCTACCTTCTGAAACCTCCTTTATAAAGAATATGAGGAAACATTTACGCTCATTCAGATAGATCTAATGCAAATGAACCCATGGTAAATTTACTATGCATCTGTATCTGCAGTTGTTCCACTACTGTGCGGTGAAACATATCTGAACACAACAGAGACTAAATCTGTTCATTTCCAAAGCATAATTTGAAGGTCAATCTGCTCTTCATCAGTGTGTCCATTATCTAGGAATGCCACAGTATGTTTGTACCTGAAGAGTGTGGCCTAGGGTTTCCATTCATGTTCTGAAAACTAAACGTTCAAAGACAGTGGGAGAGTCACTTGAGACTGCCATAGTGGATTCTGTCCTGCTAAGGAGGAAGTCCCCAGTAGCCATTTTAAACCCTAAGCCTGTGTCTACACTAAGAGAAAAAAAACAATGTTAATAAAATCGATTTCTTAACACTGGGTTTTATCTATTCAATTTTGAACATCTTCACCTTCCCACATGCTCCACACAAAATCAACTTACTGCTGCCAAATACAAATAACTTAAATCAAACTTAAATTGAGTGCTGCTGCAGTGTACTAGGGGAACCTATCCAACAGTTCCTTAAGCCCTGATGCATTCTGGCCCCTCAAGTAAATGTGGGTATATGATACCATCTTCCCACATATCATTTCCCTCTTTCCACTGCCATGTTAAGTATGTTTAAGTAAACACAGTTGTTGCACTGATACTCAAATGAGTCATCAGTAATGGGATGGGTGGTTAAAAGACGGTACCCAGTTGACAGCCACACAAATCGTGACCCCCCATGGAGTCCCTCTCTCAGACCTGAATTTGGATTTAGGCCACCTGAAAAAGAAGACCCGTATGTCAAAGTAAACATGCTTGTTACACTGAAGTTCAAATGATTCATCAGGCTAAGATACCCCAGACTACAGCCAGGTTTGCACATGGAAAAGAAGACCCTTACGACACAAATATTCCCACCTGCAAGCCTTACTTCGACAACTGTGGTAATTATATAGCTAATACATTGCTTTCATTGAGACGTATGGTTCGGGGTGGCTACAAGACCCCCACCTACAGCCAGCCCCTCAAAATCATGACCACCGAGGGAGATGTCCCCAAGGTAGCTAAAAGAGCCCCAGCTACAGCCAGCTCCTGAAAATTGTGACCACCAAGGGAGATGGCCCCAGGTGGCTAAAAGAGCCACAGTTACAACCAGCCCCTCAAAATCATGACCACCAAGGGAGACGTCCTCCAGGTGGCTATAAGAGCCCCAGCTACAGCTAGCCCCCGAAAATTGTGAGCCTCACTGCACACAATCTGACACCTTGTGTAGCACATCCTTTTATTGGTTCGGGATCAAGCCATGTGATGCATCTAGGTGTCAGAATGTTCCAGACTGCATGGCGCCTCCAGGGGAGGGAAGGAAGGGGATGTGGAGGTCAGGACAACACGTAAATGGCTGAAAAGAAGTTTCTCATACTACCAGCTAAGCATGACCCCCCCACACAGCCTAGCTGACACACGGCATGGGGGGGCCAGCAGCTGGTGCCAGGCAGCACAGAATAAAAAGGCAGCTAGCAGGGGTACATACAGAAGCACAGACCCCACAGCTGCATTCCTAGCAAAGAAAAAGAAAGATTTTTCAGCTTCTCATGCCCCTACAGCCACGGGCTTGCAGGTGCTTTACTGTAACGGTCCTGTTATCTAATTCCTATGCAATTCACAGCAGTGGAGAAGTAAGAGGCCAGAGCAGAGAACTGTGGTATATTGTGGGGCACATACAGGATATCTGTGGAGGCTAATGAATTTGATTTAAAAACACGCCACATCCTTACTACCCTTCATTTGGATTCTTAAATTCAGATAGAATACTACACCCATTGGATTACTTCAATTTTAGGATTTTATATCATGTCAAGTTTAGTGGTCCATAAATTGAGCTAATGCAATTCACAGTGAGCAGAGGCACTGGGAAAAATCGGGCTAACTGACTTAAAATTGATTTTATCTCATAGTGTAGACACAGCCTAAGGCTATATCTACATAGCAGCATTATTTCTTGGTAAATTATTCTGGAAGAGGTATTCCAGAATAGTTTATTCCGAATAGCACAGCTACATACAACATGCATTTCAAAACAGTGCTCAGCTATTTTGAAATAAAGCATCTATAAGCAGTAGAGCCTATTTTGAAATTGAGCCATTGGATACATGATGGCTTATTTCAAAATAGGCTCTATTCCCTATCTGTGCAGCCCCTATTTTAAAATAACTATTTCAAAATAGGCACTATTCCTTGTGGAATGATGTTTACCAATTTTGAAATAATCCAGCTGCTATTTTGAAATTATTTTGAAATAGTGTTTGCATTGTAATAGAGAGATAGCCATGTTAGTCCGTATCCTATCAAAACAAGCCAGCAAGTCATGCACCACTTTAAAGACTAACAAAATAATTTATTATGTGATGAGCTTTTGTAGGGCAGGCCCACTTCTTCAGATCTGGAGATACATTTCCATTTCCCAGTGCAGCACTATCTCCAGATCTGAAGAAGTGGGTCTGTCCCACGAAAGCTCATCACCTAATAAATTATTTTGTTAGTCTTTAAAGTGCTACACAGGTGATTTTTTTGTTTTGGTTGCATTGTGTAGATGCTCAGATAGTTGTTTCAAAATAACTTTGGTGTGTAGTCACACCCTGATACACTTCATTTTCAGTTCTGACCAAAATTTACACAGCACCAGAGTCAATTCACGCTCACAGGCATAACTACAGGGAATCAAATTCCAATGGGTGACTGGAATGTAAAGAGGCACAGGTAGCTGCTATGTCTCACAATTTATCCTTAGAGCATAACACACTTTTCATGTGTTAAGAGTGTAGGAGCTAAGGAAAGGTTAATCCTACAAGTTCTCAGGGAGAGTTTAGATTACTAAGTACAATAAAACCTGCTAGTAATGGTCACCAAAGGGACTGTTCTGTTAGTTACATTAGGACACTGCATGGTGCACTGTGAGTAAAATTTGCAGAACCCCTACTGAGACAAGATTTTTCTAGGCATCAAGAGAAGCGTCCAGAGTTAGCAGAAGACCAACAGAATAGATGTCACTGTGGTTAACAGAGCCATATAATCAACCAATGTCAATCAGAGGACCAACTCGTAAAGAGCATGTTCAAATGGGATTTAGAACACTATCTGATTTTGAAGGAGACACTTTCACACCGCATGAGATACCTAAACAGTCTCTGCTAAGATCTGTGTTCCTCCTCTATGCCACAATACAATATATAACTCTCCTCTCTCATACTTCTTTCTGTCCTCAGGGAGCCCCCGGAAAAGGTGATGTGTGTTGACCCGGGTACAGTAATACACAAAGAAGCCAAAAGCAGGAGGACAGTCTAAAGGAAACTGAAACAAACAACATTTTAGTATCAAGATGTGAAATGTGTGGCCAGTACCTCTGGTTACGAGTCCTGTGCTTCAATTTCCCTGCTATTTGTGAAAAGACAGAAATTCATAAATGTTAAGAAGAAGCCACAACAAATACAATAAACCAAAGTAAACATGGCACACTAAGTAACAGCAATTAATTCCCAACATTATGTCATTCAGCTCCTTTTTCAGGCAGCAGGTAACATCTTCAGTGGCACTTTGGGGGAAGAAGAGAAATCTTTAACATTAATCGGCTGGATGTGTTTAAATGGGGGTTGGGAGGCAGAGCTAAGCCTGCTTTCATCTCGGTCTCTCTTCCTTTTACATTAACTCCTCCAACTGCTCTCACCTTGACCTTTCCCTCTTTGCTGTGTTGCTCCTAGCAATTTTAAAACACTTTGAGCCCAGGCATGGGTTGAGAGACTAGCCTATCAACAGTTTCTTGTTCAAAGAGCACATGCCATAGCCTCTGAGATGTACACTAGAAGCAGAAACCTTGGAAGGCAGTTAATCTGCATATTCCCCAGTTAAAAGAATGGTCATTGAAAAGCCAGCTCTCATGGGTTTAAAGTTTTGCCAATTCTGCATAACTAGGCAATTCGAAGACGAGGGCTTTGCACACTCAGAGATCTTGCACGGCAGAACTATGCCATTTTTGAAAGCTCTCTCACTTTTGCATAGCACTGTTGCCACGTTGAAGGAACAGCTCTTTGAAAGGCATCAGAAGGACAGACATAAGGTGGAGCAGGAGAAGTCACCCACCGAATGTGATTCAACTCACTTTTGCCTGTAAAATTAATATAATGGCAATTACCCTGTATTGTGCTTGCACCCCAGTAATTGTTAGACAGTCTCACTATGATTTACATATGGCCACATTTTGATCCCAGCTCCCTAACCTGACCAGGCTGTGCTCATACAGCTCCCTGACTAGGAAGGCTCACTTCAGTGGCACACTTGGCAGTGTTGGCATTCAACTCCACTTCCTATCTAAAGATAGCATCTGACTCTAAATATGGCCACAGTTCACTGGAGAAAGAAGCTTGAGGAGGCACAGCTAACCCTGCCTGCTGGAGGGCTGATGGTGGTGATGTCTCCACTTGGCTGAGTGACAAGGACAAAGTCAGTGAGTGGATCAATAGCTTCTTTCTCCATCTTAGAACTAAGCTGAGCTGTCAGCTGACCTGAAATGCTA
This sequence comes from Carettochelys insculpta, assembly GCF_033958435.1. Lineage (NCBI taxonomy): Eukaryota > Metazoa > Chordata > Testudines > Carettochelyidae > Carettochelys > Carettochelys insculpta. The sequence goes on along the minus strand of NC_134138.1, from coordinate 209,185,053 downwards.
CTGGCTTGAAAATCTCTCCCAGCCCCAGGGAAAAGGAAGGCCTGAAGATGGCGGTGCAACTAAACCCTTTGCAACATCCCTATCATCCTTCCTGACAAGCAGTACCTTGTGTGGGTGGGAGGGTGCTCTGTAGGCATTAAAGTAGCCCCAGTACAACAGTAGCCTCCACATTCCCTGCAAGGGAGGAGAGGAGCACTGTGATCCATGGAGAGCTAATAGAGTGAAGGAAGAGAGCATTTATATGAGCTTCCCACCTTCTGGGTCCTCTGCAAGAGCCAACCACATAGCAACTGAGCATTTTTATGTCCCGCTCTGGGCTGGATTTTATAAGGCAAGAGGGATATGCCTCATGATTTCATCCAGGAAATGACAGCTCAACTAGCCCCTAAATACTCTGGAACTGAAAAAGGACACAGAACATGAGGTGTGGTGATGTCCTCTGGTTTTCAAACATGTCAAAAACCATGTAGCCACCATATGTATCTTATAAAAGTAGGACACTACATATATAAACATAAACATAATAATAATAATAAGCTTTACTTTTAAAATACCTTACGTATACCCATAATATAAAATGTTTTCCCTGTTGGCCAGCAATCATTTAATTTTTACTTTCTAATAACCATATTAGAAATGATCTCAGGAATTCAGGAGGTGTGCATTGCACTTGGATGTTGCTTTTCTAGGCTTCTACTTTGTTTAATTAATTTAAAAGCTATAATTCTAGATTGAAAAAATTCTTGGCTCCTTTACTGCCAAAAAGAACAAACAAATGGCAAGGAGGAGAGAGAGCTGAAGTAAAAATATGTTTTCTTTCAAAATATAGAATACAGTTTGAAGTAACAGTTCCTGTTTTACAGAATGACAAGAGAATTACACAGGTTCTCACTGATTTTTTTATTTCTGTCCCAGTCTTTACAAATTGTGATATAGGAGAGTGGAGGTAACACTTATCAAAATGTCCTGTATATATCCCCAGGAAAACAAAAGCTATCATAGGCCCAAAACAAAACTTAATGGCCATTCTCATTTTTTTTTAATTTATACAAAATGCATAACATACTAGATTACTATATTGCACTTCAATAATGCCAAAAAGCTTGTATCACAAATAATTCTTCAGAAATTGTGTAACATTTCTACAATGCACTGATACAGATGCTAAAGATTCCCAGGGCCTCTCTAGATCTAGTCATTTTCTATGACTGTTTATTACTGTTTTCTGTTCAACGTTTTCAATCTACATCTTTGGAAAAAAATGTGTCCATGTAAGAATATTTCCACTGTGAGTCATATTCTGATTGCCAATAAATACCTTGCATAACTCCATATTTGAAATCTGATCTTGCTTCTGAATGTTGATCATACTAAATGAAAGATGGTGCTTCACTGAAGAGATACAGTGTAGGACAAAGAAAAAAAATTTGTGACACCCTGGTCTGAAGAAATTAAGATTCAAAAACTGGGCTTTTATCATTCGAAAATACACTCTACCATACATACCGTTGTTTCATTTAATATTGCATGTCTTTACATAGGGACTATCCTTTCTGCATCATCATCTGAGCATCTACACTCTCCCATGGAAGAGTATGATCACAATTGATCATGATCCTAATTGGCAAGCAACCTTTACAAAGTCTTACAACCATTGGAGTGCCACTGATCTCACTGAGATGCTGGGCAGGCATGAGGGTCTGGGATCCCCACTTTCCCCTGCAAGGAAAAGTGTCTAAAAGTGAATTGAAAGCACTAGGGTTTTGCTGGTATACTAACAAATGACAAAAGAAGAAAAAAATCATGCCAGTCACTAAAGAAACGTTACCCCGAGGACATTTAAAATTGGGCTCAGTGACTTGCAGTAGATGGTATATGCCTGTATATAACCATGACTGACTTGAAAGGTGTTTATTAGAATGACAATAGGCGCTTATGTTTTTGTACTGAGAATAGATTCTAAATTTAAGCAATACAGTCTAAATAATCAGATTGTAAGAGCAAGTAGGATACTACTAATTCATGGAAAGTGTGATAAAGATGGAGGTAGAGACCATAATAGATGACTGCAGCAAATAGTATAAGCAATTTGAACTACCACCAAGAGTTATAGCTGAAGAGGAAGTATATTGAAGCATAACAGATATGAAAGCAGGAAGGTGGAATTCTCAATAACCCTGATGGAATAGAACTATAACCCCAATTGGCCTTTTTTCTGTTCCTGTGTTACCCACCACATAAATTCTCAACTACCTATTTATCCATACAAGTATGTATATTTATATAGTGGATATACAAAGACTCCTCCGTTGATTGGTGCTTTAGAAATCTCTGCCCAAATGTCTAATATTTCAGCTGCATTGTAGCTATAGTCATTTCAGTCCCAGGACATTAGACAAGCAAGGAAGGTGAAGTAATACCTTTTATCAGACCAATTCTGTTGGTAAGAGACATGCTTTCAAAAGCTTGTCTCTGTCTCCAATAGAAGTCAGATCAATAAAAGATACTGCCCCTCCAACCTGGTCTCTCTAATGTTTTTGTAGTTATACATGACAACCTTTTTTCATAAAATATCTTCAGAATAAAATTTCATTTAGTATATATCCTCCACTCTGCCTTCTAATTTACTTTTACTAATAAGTAGTTTGCCAAAAGCTGTAAACTAGGAACAAAGAACACAGATAAAATATGATCCATTCTTCTTCTCCACACATTCTGCAGCAGGATTTGCTAGCACAGACTTCTGAGTCAATTTAGCATCATGTTAACCTCAACTGGCCCTCATATGTGTTCAGAAGTCTGTGTTAGTAGGACTGGGGCAATATTAAGGTGTGAAGGTGCTGGGGGAAAAGTTGACTGAAAGGTCTCTCTGACAAACATTCAGCTCATTATTTTCAAGAAAGCTTTGTTACTGTTGCTATTTATGTTAAACAATTACTTCTGGCAAGCACAAGAGGAAATCTTTTCATATTTGATCATAATGGCACTCTAATGCTATGCACAAACTAAAATTCTCACTCAGCCTTACAAGACAAGGCAAACTGAATGATCATTCAGCGATCTCCATAAAGAGCAAGAGTTTGCGATGTAACAGATGACCTAGTTAACACACCATGGCTGCATCTACACTACATTTCCCTTTCGAAAGACAACTGCAAATGAGGGAGATCGAAAATGCAAATGAAGTGGTGATTTACAAATCTCAGGTTTCATTTCCATGTTCTCACATGATCACGATTTTGGAAGAGACTTTTCTGAAAGTAAAAACAGCCATGTAAACAGGGTTTCTTCAAAAATTAACTGTGTTTCTGAAAGAATCCTTCTTCCTATTTTTGTTCCCTTTTAGAAAGGGGAATGTAGTGTAGATGCAGCCCCTCACTACTGACTTAGGGTATATTAACACAGCAACATTATTTCAAAATAAGCTATTATGGAAGAGGTATTCCGGAATAGCTTATTTTGAAATAACACTGCTACGCACAAAATGCATTTCGAAATAGAACTCATCTATTTTGAAATACAGTGTCTGCACACAATGGAGCCTATTTTGAAAGAGAGCCATTGGATGCACTATGGCTTATTCTGAAATAGGCCCTATTCCCTCTCTACCCAGCCCCTATTTCAAAATAGGTTGAAAGAGACGCTATTCCTCATAGACTGTGTTTTACCTATTTCAGAATAAGAAAATAGCGGTTGCATTGTGTAGATGCTAGGATAGTTATTTCAAAATAACTTTGCTTTGTAGACATACCCTTAGGCCACATCTACACTAGCAAGTTCTTTCAAAATATTTTTTGAAAGAAGGGGCTCTTTCGAAATATCCAGCAGAGCGTCTACACCCAAAAAGGCGTCTTTTGAAATTAAATCGGAAGAACACAGCACTCCTTTCAAAAGCCCTCTTTCAGAAGCTCCTTTTGAAAGAAAATGTGCGGAGATGTGCCAAGGGCCCTTTTTTTTTGGAAACAGCAGTCCTCATGGCACCTGATTTTTTGATCCCTGGCCTGTATTTTTAAAAGAGCAGATCGCTCTTTTGACCCACTTTTTTGCGTGGGGATGCACTCTTTTTGAGAGATCGCTGTAGGGCAGACTTAGCCTTAGTGATCTTGGCAAATAAGACCGGTCCTACTTAACATAAAGACCAAAGTGGTGGAAAAACTTCGAAAAACTTGACAGAAGTGAAAATTTAAAGTTATCATTCCTTGCTGATTTTTTGGCAGTCAGTTTCCAAGCCTGCAAGCACTTAAGCATCTGTTTCAATAAGCATGAGTAGTCTCACTGAGGGCTTGATCCTGGGTGGTGCTTAGCATCATGACCACAATCCTGCAAGATACTTAAACGTGTGCTTAGTGTCACAGACTTCATGGGGCTAACCCTGCACTAAAGTTAAGCATGTGTTTAACAGTTCTCTTGGATTGGCACCAGAGTACTCTGGCAGTTGGCACAACCGAGCTCTTGGGCCACACATGTGATTACAGCTCAGAATGTGCTCAAGTGCTTTGCTGGAATGGCATCATGGTGAGAATTACGTATCTTGATTGGAGATCTTCCTCTGTGGAACAAAAGACTCATTGCTAGAAGCAGATACAGCAGAGCCCACCTTTGCTATTTCAATGCTCTTTCTCGTCTCACTAGTTATTTGCTCATTCCTCCCTTTGCTTGCATGAGAAGATTTTTTTAAAAGAACACACCACTGACATGAAGATGTATAGGTAAGTTTGAGAAAGAATATAGATGGTTTTAGACAAGTGTGCTGCCTTTTTTCTTATTCCTTTAAATTTAATTTGGTGATCATGCAACCTGAACAAAAAGCTCTTCTGCACTAAATCTATCAAAAAAGGAAGACATTTCTGTACCCTGAACCAAAATAAAGACAATACAAAAGAGCTGGTTTACTAAAACATTTCCATAATACCATCCTTTAGTAAGTAAATGGTGTTTCTATTCATTGTTTAATGATAAATCCTATCGCTGTGATTTAAAAATAAAGTTCCATCAGTAGAACTAACAGAAAGATCTGGCCCTCAAAATTAAAAGAAAACAAAACAAAAATAACCTATTTGTTATTTTTATGGCTTTAAATTACATTCTTCAAAATACGGTGGATGTTAAGGGCGGTAATGTTCACTAAGGCACAGATATTTATTCAAAAGAGAAGACAAACTTGCAATACCTTTAGATCTGCAATTCACATATTACCACTGAGCATAGTTGACTACCCAATGGTTTCCTTTCTGAGTTGTGGCCTTTCCTCTAAGTTGACAGATTTCTGTCTACATAGCTTCTGGAAGCAAATCCCCCAGCTTGGGTCTACAGACTTGTGCTAGAAGGGCTTGACCAAGAGGACTAAAAATAACTGTGTTGATCTGCTTTGCTATTATGGCTTGAGCTGGAGTTCAGGCTCTCAAGCACCTCCTGCTGCTCCCCAGTTTCCTGCACTACTTCCAGGGTGGAACAGCATCAACACAGCTGTTTTTAGACTGCTAGCATGAGTCTCTGAACTTATGCCAGGAAACCCTCTCCAGATCCAATGTAAATATAGCCTTACTCTACACCTCTGCTATGCCAAATGCTGAGAGAAGTTCAGACTTATGCATGGGACTACGGAGATTTCTGTGCTCATTGCACCCACAGGCCAGATATGTACTTATAACACCATATTGAAATACTGAATACTTATTGTTGTTTTTAAAGCCATTGTGCAGCAATTTCTGTAATTCCACAGTGATAAGAATATAAGACTGGCCACTGTATGTCAGACCAAGATGCCATTTAGCGCAGTAGCCTGTCTTCCAAGGGTGCTGGGTGCCAGAGGCTTTGGAGGGAATGTTTAAGACAATTACTGAGCAATCCACCCTGTCATCCAGTCCCAGCTTCTGGGATCTGAAAAAAAGAGCATCACAGAGCTATCTGAAGACCTGATGCTGGTGAAGCAGAAGGAAGAGATATGATCCCACATAGGAAATCGTTATGTAACAAATTTTCCATTATGAGCCCTGACCTCAGAGACACTTGAGATGCAATGAAAAATAGGAAAATATTTAGAAGAGAGTGATAAGTAGGTACACCCTCTTGTCCTTAAACTATTACCTAGTTGGGGATCACACATAAAGCTACATCTTGTGGAAGGATGCTGCTCCAGAGACCTGAAATTCAAGGCTGTCCCGTTTAAGGTGTTAAAGCATGACCTGGCATCTGCTTTACAGATTTCTTTCCAGAACACGGCTGTCAAATATACTGAATGAACTGATTCCTCTTGGGACTTGTTTATTTGCAGCTGCAAGTGTCTCTGAGAATGACCATTGTGTCATCCATTTCTAATCTTTAAAATTATTCTTCCCAGCAGCTGAAGGGGGAGGAAGACTACAAAAGCAGATCCAGACATCTGTGAGCCAGCGTCAGCACTGAGTGACATACTGTTTACTTCCCTGATGAAGAAGATGTTTTATTTCAGATTTCAAATGGCTGTGAATGGTTTCAGCTGAGGAAAGCCTACCTCCAATCAGCTGGAATGTCTCTCTGTTAAGGGACCACTCTGGGTCTAGTGTCTGCCAATGACTCTACCAATACAATTGTGTGTCCCATGTTCCTTTTATGTGGGCCATCTGGATGCAGAGTATGTGGCACACTTCCCAGGCAAGGATGTATTTCATCACTGCAGTGGTGAGACTTGAAGTTTTTGATTCCTGCTTGCAAATTTACATATGCCACGTCCTGTTGTCTGATTGAAGCAGGACATGTTCCCGCCTCAAATCCTGAAGGGGCAGAGTGACTGTTGTGATCATTAGAGCTAATGATTCTCTGAAGCCTCACTGACTTTGCCAACATTCACTTATAGTGCTATGCCCCTGTGAGCTCCCCATCCTGTACGATAGTAGGATGGTAGGATTCCGGAGTTTGGATTATGCAGGCAGGATCCTACCTTCATCCAGATACCCTGTTTTCGCTTTTGCAGCAGCCAGATAACCCTGGATGATATCTTTACCCCTCTTTGCATCCCTTCCTGGGAACAGTTTCAAGGTTGTAAGAGAAAGCTCTTGTATGTGTCCAGGGAATCATCTCTATGCATGAAACCCAAAGACGTAGCTCTGCAAGTAAAGATGAATGCATGGCACTTGGTTGACTGTGGAGATCACTGTCTGGATCTGGTCACCAGGAAGACTCAAAGCGTATTGGAATTCATCCTACCTCCTAGTTGGGCAACACTTACAAAATGATTTCTGATCCCCTCGTAAAGCTTACGACAAACCTGCATTACTGAAGCAACCTCTGAATTACTTCTCATGAGGAGGCCCTGTGGAATAATGCCTAGATGTGTAAGCTGTCTACGAATAGGCATGGATGAGCGCCTGCATTTTTCAGCTATCACCAACACTTGGGTAGTGAACCCCTTGAGACTGGACAGCAGAGCAAAAGTTAATCTATTTTATGCATAGTAGTTATTTCAGCAGACAAACGAATGAAACTGTCAATGACCAGGCTGTCTGGAACAGGCAGATAAGTTTGAGCCAAATCCACCCATATAAGAAAGCCTCCAGGAGAGATCCAGTGCCAGTGGAAGAGAACATTTTGTTTCTATGACCGTGCAGTAGCCCAGGTCTAGCTAGCTCAGCTTGTTCCCTTTATCAGACACGTCCCAGTGCTTTCCACCTGCATCTTTAAAGGAATAAAAAAGGGGTTGGAATTGGAGATATTTGCCACTGCTTCAATCTGTGCATCCTCCTTTCTCTGCCTGGATTTCAATAGCACGAACCACCTCCTTTGTTTTAAATATTCTGGTGTAAAGAACTTTATCTGTTCCTTCTGCCTTGGAGGTACGATCTGGAGACAAGCGTTCTGCTTCTTTTGGAGAGGAACTAGATCTTATAGTAGATAATGAGTATCTGGAGCACTTCTTAACTCTTTTGTTGGCATTTGTTGGTTTATTCCCCTTCAGATCACCTTTCCTTCTTTCATTAGGAGAGCTTTTGGGTCTTAGCCTATGTGTGAGGTTCCTGAGCCCCTCTGCTCTGTTCACTGGCTCACACACAAATGCAGAGGAAGCACAGGGGTACTTCTGTATAAAAAGTCCAGTTCTTTCTCTTGGGAAGATGGAGAGTCTTGAAGGATGGCTTAAAGATGCCTTGACCATTATTACTCACTTATGAACGTGGAATGGAAAGCTAGTTTTTTTTTTCTTTTGAAGTATGATTCCATCAGGGGAAAGGGTTATTTTGAGTTATCTATAAAATATAGATCAGGACGGGTCCTATCTGTCATGTCCCCATTTCTGAAGATGATTCACCTGCCCTTATGGGGAGGAATCTTGGATGGAATGTAAGGGGGTGGAAGTTCCAACTAACCATCCAGACTCTGAACTTCTGCTCACAGAGTGACAGCTTTCATGCTAGGGACCTTCCCTTATACTTCTCATCATTTGGTTGAAAGTGAGGTGGGGGACAAAGAGGGGAAATAACCTTTGTATTTAAAAGCTAGGTTTGCAGTGGATAAGGCAGGAGCACCAAGCTGCCAAAACTGTTTATGCTACTGGAGATACAGATTTTGGAACATGAGCAGAAGAGATATAGCCAAGATCATATGAACAGTGCTGAAGTGCCGGTCTGGTATTTAAAAAAAAAAGGTTGAGCCAAAATATCAAGTACCAGTGGAGGCATTAGGACCTGGAAAATAAATTTCACCCATTAAAGAGGGTGGATCAGTCCTGCCCTCACTGCTACACTGTGCAGCACCACTGGAATTAGTAAATTTGCAGAAATGCAACTGTGGGGAAATTATGACTCACTGTATACAGGTTGAACCTCTCTAATTCGAAACTGTCTCATCCGGCAATAAGAGCCCAGTAAGCAATGGAAGTGCTGGTAATGCTGCTGGATAATATTGACTTACTGTGGTTTGGCACATTTTCTTATTCAGCACTGGTCAGGTCCTGAAGGTGCTGGAGTAAAGAAGTTAAACCTGTATAAAGTACCACATAATTGGCTTTGTGGGCAGTGCCCTACAGGTTCATCTACTATGGATCCACTGACTAGAATTAAGTTTCATTTAAACTCAAATTAATATACACAGAGAATATGTGTATTAATGTGCATTCAGTGTAGTCTAATACATATTTTTAAACTAAATAAAATTAGTTAACTTACATCAGAATTAAATCTCAGCTGGCAAATGTTGCATGATATGATTTGCTTTCTCCGATGAGGAAGAGGAACCCCAAATGTATGATTTATTACAGCTTTCTGAATTGGATCCATCTGCAATAAGAGAAAAAAGAGAAGTAAAAGCTTTTCTGTTTCATTGGAAGGCAGCCGATACCACTTACACTATTAAACAGAATCCATCCAGTCCCAATCTGTAGTACACATTGTAGAGAACACTTTTTTTTTAATTTGGTGACAGTACACTTCTTTTTCTTTTTCTATTATTATTTCTGCCTTTTACTGAAAACAGAGAGTCAGGGAAGAAAGAAAAAGATTAATCAGCAACCTTGAAAAGCATTTCTGCGGCTACTACTCATTCATAGAGCACTTCAGTGAAGAACACTGAATCGGTTAACACTGAACATATTTACCTAGCAACATGCTAATTTATATTTTTACTTTAGAAACATAAGAGAGTAAAATTAATAAACTGTAAAAAATGAAAGAAGAAACTGGGGAAAAGAAGAAAAAGACAGGGAGTATGGCGTTAAATATGATTGATGATGCATGAACCACTCTATATGATGCAGGGCTTAGATGGCTTTGCATCATAGCAGGATTCCCACATATTGTCCTGGGTTCCAGAAATATGTCTGGTGTGGAAGAGCATTCTCTCAGAGTCCAGGTAAATTCCAAATTATCCTTCAAGTGTCTGAAGATCGTTTCTCAGCTATTTAAATAACTCTATTATCAACCATTTAGTCCCTTTTTGAGAGAACTTTTCTTTCCTCATCCCCAGAACAAAGCCTGAGTAAATGGACTTTACACAAAGAATTTCAATATGGGTCAAAGTGGAATGATATCCATTCTGCCCCATCCAGGCTGTGGAATGCAGTGTAGTATTTAATACATGGCTATATGAGTAGCTGCCTTACTTGCACTCCTTCCGTGCCAGTCATAGAGCACGAGAACCAGAAGGGACCTCAAGATGTCATCAAGTCCAGTCCCCTGCCCTCACAGCAGGCCCAAGCACTGTCTAGACCATCCTGAACAGATGTCTAATCTGCTCTTAAATATCTCCAGTGATGGAAATTTCACAACCTCCCTAGCAATTTATTCTAGTGTTTTACCACCCTGACTGTTAGGAAGTTTTCCTAATGACCAGCCTAAACCTCCCACGCTGCTTCTCCCTCATTCTTGTAACACCGTTTTTGCTACAGTAGACCCCCAACTTACACAATTTCAACTTTTGTGTTTCTTGGAGTAACGCAAATTGAACTCAACCATTACTGCCTGGCTGCTGTGCCCTCCCGCCGGGCCCTGCTGCACCCCCCACCACCTGCACAGTGCCCCAGATGCCCCTCCCACTGGGCCCTGAGGCACCTCTGGTCTCCCTTTACTCACAGTTGCCCATCTGAAAACTTCAGGGCTTGGCAGTTGCAGCAAAGATGATTGTGGCTCTGTGCGCCCCCCAGCTGACATTGTTTGCAGTGCTCACCCTGCTGCTCTCACCACCCAATTCCACTTCGCAGCTCCTTCCACCAGCTGGTCGGCACCCAGAGCCAGGAAGCCATAGACCAGGGCTGCGAGAACAGCATGGTGAGTGCCATGAGCAGCGCCACTGCACCAGCCAGTGGATGCATGGAGATGCCACCATCTTTACCGCCATTGCCGAGCCCCTCGACCACTCACAGCCCCAGCCCAAGGGAAGCCAAAGACAGCAGGGTGCCTCTTTCCCTGGACTAGCTCTTTGCCTCTCCCCCGTGCCCATCCTGACTTACATGTGGTTGCCCAGGAACACAACTTGAGCAGCTAACAGGGAGTTTGCCTGGGAAAGCATCCTAGAGGAGCTCAGGTGAGTGTGGCATTTGGGGGGGCTGCGTTGTGAGCTGGTGGGTTGAATTTCTGTCTGTGCTGTCTGTGCATTTGTTTCATTTTGCAGTGAGGGGCAGTTTGCACAGCTGCCTGTGTGCCTGAGCATCTGTTTTGCAGAGGGGGGCAGTTGGAAAGTGTGTTTGGCAGTTTGTGGCTACGTCTACACGTGCAGCCAACATCGAAATAGCTTATTTCGATGTTGCGACATCGAAATAGTCTATTTCGATGAATAACGTCTACACGTCCTCCAGGGCCGGCAACGTCGATGTTCAACTTCGACGTTGCTCAGCCCAACATCGAAATAGGCGCAGCGAGGGAACGTCTACACGTCAAAGTAGCACACATCGAAATAGGGATGCCAGGCACAGCTGCAGACAGGGTCACAGGGCGGACTCAACAGCAAGCCGCTCCCTTAAAGGGCCCCTCCCAGACACAGTTGCACTAAACAACACAAGATACACAGAGCTGACAACTGGTTGCAGACCCTGTGCCTGCAGCATAGATCCCCAGCTGCTGCAGCAGCAGCCAGAAGCCCTGGGCTAAGGGCTGCTGCCCACGGTGACCATAGAGCCCCGCAGGGGCTGGAGAGAGAGCATCTCTCAACCCCCCAGCTGATGGCCGCCATGGAGGACCCAGCAATTTCGACGTTGCGGGACGCGGATCGTCTACACGGTCCCTACTTCGACGTTGAACGTTGAAGTAGGGCGCTATTCCTATCTCCTCATGAGGTTAGCGACTTCGACGTCTCGCCGCCTAACGTCGAAGTTAACTTCGAAATAGCGCCCGACGCGTGTAGACGCGACGGGCGCTATTTCGAAGTTGGTGCCGCTACTTCGAAGTAGCGTGCACGTGTAGACGCAGCTTGTGTGAATTGGGAGAGCTTCCTTCCAGGTGGGCCTTCAAGGGCTGACTAGATTGGAGGCAAAGGCTCTGAGCCAGGCCTAACCAGCTAGCAGCTCTATAACAAGGCAGCCCCAGCGAACCCTGTGAGCAGTGAACAGGAGCAGCTAACAGAGAGTTTGCCTGGGAGTTCGCCTTCGGGAGGAGCCCCATACCTGTTTTCACCTTTCTTATACAATGTTTCTCTTGTGCCCTTCAAGGCAGCACAAGAAACAAATAAGAGATCTCTGAAAAGGGAAAAAATGGAGAGTGATATGGCTGGTGAGAGGTCTGTTGTTCTTTCCTGCATGTTATGTGCCATGTTTGTCTTTCTCCCGAACAATAGAAAGGATTTTCTCTGTACCAAGTGTAAGCTGGTAGCCATTTTAGAAGAGAAGGTTAAAGGACTTGAGGCACAAATATCAACCCTCAGGTCCATCAGAGAGGGTGAAGACTTTCTGGATAGAAGACAACAGATAATACTGCGGGAACAGCAGGCTACCCAAAACGAGGAGGAGAACTGGAAGCATGTTACCTCCAGCAAGAGAAGACCAGTTCCAGTCTCTCCAGTTCCAGTGGAGTTAAGTAACCGCTTTCAGCCTCTCTCCACAGGTGATATGGCAGAGATAATTGGGGCTGACACAATCCCTGGGAGGTATCTGAAAGAGTCCCCACAGTTTCGAAGGCATGGGATGTGCAGTCCTAAGGATGGGAGTAGTTCTATGACCACCACCCCTAAGAGAAAAAAACGAGTGGTGGTGGTCGGGGACTCCCTCCTAAGAGGGACTGAGACATCCATCTGCCACCCGGACCTAGAATCCCAGCAAGTTTGCTGCTTGCCTGGAGCTAGAATTTGGGATATTACAGAGTCGCTGCCAAAAATTCTTCAACAAGTAGAATATTACCCATTCCTCCTACTTCATGTAGGAACCAATGATACAGCCAAGAACAACTTTGAGATCACGGCAGACGATGTAACCCTCGGGAGAAAGATCAAGGAATACGGGGCACAGGTGGTCTTCTCGTTTATCCTCCCTGTGGAAGGAAGGAGTCCGCGGAGGGATTGTCGAATCACAGAGGTAAATGTGGGGTTGCGTAGGTGGTGTAGCAGGGAAGGATCTGAATTCTTGGACCATGGGATTCTGTTTCGTGAACAGGGATTGCTGAGAAGAGACGGGATCCACCTCACTAAAAGAGGAAAAAACATCTTTGCGGGCAGGCTTGCAAACCTAGTGAGGAGGGCTTTAAACTAGGTTTGTCGGGGGAAGGTGACACAAGCCCAGAGGTAAGTGGGGAAGGAGGAGGGAACAATCAAATGGGTTTCCTGGGTGAAGAGGAGAAAGTGGGCCAATCGGCCCCTTCTCTAAGATGCTTGTACACTTATGGCAGAAGCCTGGGGAACAAACAGGAAGAATTAGAGTCCCTGGCACAGTCACACAAGTATGAGGTGGTTGGAATAACGGAGACTTGGTGGGACAATTTGCATAACTGGAGCATGGTCATGGAAGGTTATAAATTGTTTAGGAAGGACAGACAGGGGAGAAAAGGAGGAAGAGTTGAGCTCTATGTGAGGGAGCAGTATGATTGCTCAGAGCTCCAGTATGAGGAAGGAGAAAATCCAGTTGAGTGTCTTTGGGTTAAGCTTAGAGGTGGAAGTAACAGAGGTGATGTTGTAGTTGGTGTCTGTTATAGGCCGCCAGATCAGGGAGAGGGGATAGATGAGGCTTTCTTCAGGCATCTTAGTGAAGCTTCCAAATCACAAGCCCTGGTTCTCATGGGAGACTTTAATCATCCAGACGTTTGTTGGGAGACCAATACAGCAGCACACAGGCAATCCAGGAAGTTTTTGGAGACAATTGGGGATATCTTCTTGGTACAAGTGCTGAAGGAACCGACCAGGGGCCGTGTGCAACTTGACCTATTGCTCACAAACAGGGAAGAACTAATAGAAGAAATAGAAGTGGTAGGGAACCTGGGCTGCAGCGACCATGAGATCGTAGATTTCAGGATCCGGATGAAAGGAAGAAGGGTAAGCAGTAACATACAGACCCTTGATTTCAGAAGAGCAGACTTAGACTCCCTAAAAGACCGGATGAGCAGGATCCCTTGGGAAATGAAGATGAAGGGGAAAAGAGTTGAAGAGAACTGGAAGTATTTTAAAAAAGTCTTACTGAAGGCACAGGAACAAACAATCCCGGTGCGTAGTAAGAAATGCAAACATGGTAGGCAACCAGCTTGGCTTAACAGGGAAATCCTTAGTCAGCTTAAATTCAAAAAGGATGCATACAAGAAATGGAAATGAGGACAGTTGACTAAGGAGGAGTATAAACATACGGCTGGAGAATGCCGGGCAGTAATCAGGAAAGCGAAAGCACAATTGGAACTGCAGATGCCAAGGGATGTAGAGAGTAACAAGAAGGGTTTCTACAGGCATGTGAACAATAAACGGGTTATCAGAGAAGGTGTGAGGACATTACTGGATGAGGGAAGTAACCTAGGGACAGATGATGTAGGAAAAGCTGAAGTACACAATGCTTTTTTTGCCTCAGTCTTTACGGACAAAGTCAACTTCCCAATGACGGTCCTAGATGATGCAGTATGGGAAGGTGGAGGGCAGCCATCTGTGTGGAAGGAACAAGTTCTGAGCTATCTAGAAAAACTAGATGTGCACAAGTCCATGGGTCTGGATTTAATGCACCCCAGGGTACTGAGGGAATTGGCAGAGGTCATTGCTGAACCTTTGGCCATTATCCTTGAAGACTCTTGGAGATCGGGGGAGATACCGGATGACTGGAAGAAGGCAAATGTAGTGCCCATCTTTAAAAAAGGAAAGAAAGAAAATGCAGGGAACTATAGACCCATCAGCCTTACCTCAATCCCTGGGAAAATAATGGAGGGAATCCTCAAGGAATCCATTTTGAAGCACTTGGAAGAGGGGAAAGTGATCGAAAGTAGCCAACATGGATTCACCAGGGGCAAGTCCTGCCTCTCCAATCTGATCAGTTTCTATGACGAGGTAACAAGCTCTGTGGACATGAGGAAGTCAGTGGATGTGATATACCTTGAATTCAGCAAGGCTTTTGATACAGTCTCCCACAACATTCTTGTCCATAAGTTAAGGAAATATGGATTGGATCCTTGGACTATAAGACGGATAGAAAGCTGGCTTGATGGTCGGGCCCAACGGGTAGTGGTCAATGGCTCAATATCTGGATGGCGGTCTGTTTCAAGCGGAGTGCTGCAAGGCTCGGTTCTGGGGCCTGTGTTATTCAACATCTTTATTAATGACCTGGATGAGGGACTGGGTTGCACCCTCAGCGAGTTTGTGGGGGAGAGGTAGATACATTGGAGGGTAGAGAGAGAATCCAGAGGGACCTGGATAAATTGGAGGACTGGGCCAAAAGAAATCTGATGCGGTTCAATAAGGGGAAGTGTAGAATCTGGCACCTGGGCGGAAGAATCCCAAACATTATTACAGGCTGGGGACCGACTGGCTCAGCAGCAGTACAATGGAAAGAGACCTAGGGGTTATGGTGAATGAAAGCTGGATATGAGTAAACAGCGTGCCCTTGTAGCCAAGAAAGCTAACGGCATACTGGGGTGCATTAGGAGGAGCATTTCGAGCAGATCTAGGCTACGTCTACACGTGCAGCCAACATCGAAATAGTCTATTTCGATGAATAACGTCTACACGTCCTCCAGGGCCAGCAACGTCGATGTTCAACTTCGACGTTGCTCAGCCCAACATTGAAATAGGCGCAGCGAGGGAACGTCTACACGTCAAAGTAGCACACATCGAAATAGGGATGCCAGGCACAGCTGCAGACAGGGTCACAGGGCGGACTCAACAGCAAGCCGCTCCCTTAAAGGGCCCCTCCCAGACACAGTTGCACTAAACAACACAAGATACACAGAGCTGACAACTGGTTGCAGACCCTGTGCCTGCAGCATAGATCCCCAGCTGCCGCAGAAGCAGCCAGAAGCCCTGGGCTAAGGGCTGCTGCCCACGGTGACCATAGAGCCCCGCAGGGGCTGGAGAGAGAGCATCTCTCAACCCCCCAGCTGATGGCCGCCATGGAGGACCCGGCAATTTCAACGTTGCGGGACGCGGATCGTCTACACGGTCCCTACTTCGACGTTGAACATCGAAGTAGGGCGCTATTTCTATCTCCTCATGAGGTTAGCGACTTCGACGTCTCGCCGCCTAACGTCGAAGTTAACTTCAAAATAGCGCCCGACGCGTGTAGACGCGACGGGCGCTATTTCGAAGTTGGTGCCGCTACTTCGAAGTAGCGTGCACGTGTAGACGCAGCTCTAGAGAAGTAGTTATTCCTCTTTATTCGGCACTGGTGAGGCCACATGTGGAATATTGTGTCCAGTTTTAGCCCCTCCAGTAGAAAAAGGATGTGGATTTGCTAGAGCAGGTTCAGTGAAGGGCAACAAAAATGATTAAGGGTCTGGAGCACAAGACCTATGAGAACAGGCTTTGGGATTTGGGCTTGTTTAGTTTACAGAAGAGAAGACTTAGAGGTGATTTAATAGCAGCCTTCAACTTCCTGAAGGGGAGCTCTAAAGAGGAGGGTGAGAAACTGTTCTCAGTGGTGTCAGATGGCAGAACAAGGAGTAATGGTCAGAAGTTGAAGAGACAAAGGAGTAGGTTAGATATTAGGAAAAACTTCTTCACCAGGCAGGTGGTGAAGCACTGGAATGCATTGCCTAGAGAGGTGGTGGATTCTCCATCCCTTGAGGTTTTTACGTCCTGGCTGGACAAGGTCCTGGCTGGGATGACTTAGTAGGGGTTGATCCTGCTTGAATCAGGGGGCTGGACTAGATGACCTCCTGAGGTTCCTTCCAGCCCTATGATTCTGTGATTCTGTGTTGTAGTGTACTTAAAAAGCTATTATACTGTTCCCACTCAAGTCTTCTCTTTTCCAAACTGAACAAGCCCAGTTCTTTTCATCTTCTCTTGTAGGTCCTGTTTTTCATACGCTTAACCATTTTTGTTGTTATCCACTGGACCCTCTCCAATTTCTCCACATCTTTCCTGAAATAAAGGTGACCACAACTGGATGCAATACTCCAGCTGAGACCTAATCAGTTCAGAGTAGAGCAAAAGAATTACTACTTGTGTCTTGTTGATAACACTCCCGTAATGCATCCAAGAATGATGTTTGATTTTTCTCCCAAACAGTGTCACACTGATTCATATTTAGTTTGTGGTCCACTATAACCCCTAAATTCCCTTTCTGCTGTACTCCTTGGTAGAGTCACTTCCCATTTTGCATACATGAAACTGATTGTCCTTTTCTAAGGCTGCGTCCACACTATTAGATAAATTTGAATTTATTAATATCAGTTTTGTAATTCTGGAATTTATACGTTTGAATTTAACCATCCTCACCTCCCACATGCTCCTCACAAAGTCAACTCATTGCTGCCAATGCTCAGATTGGCAAACATTGACTGTTGCAGTTGTGCTTTGTGGGAACCTATCCCACAGTTCCCTCATCCCTGTAGCATTCTGGGTATGCTTGCTTATCTTTGAAATCATCTTCCCACGTTGCATTTTCCTCATTCCCTGCCTGTGCTAAGCAAATGTTCATTTTTCCCATTGGAAGGAAGGAAAAGTAGGGCATCCACACAGACACAAAAAAGTTTAGAGAAATGTCTTTCTTCTGTAGCTGAAATCTCAATTGGCCATCCACCAAGTGTCACCCCTCTCGTGATTGCATCTGATCCCTGAAAATATGCTAATCCCTGAAAAAAACATAGGGACCCTGATTGCATTCTCAAAGTTAGAAGAAAGGGGATAGAAAAGTCTAGGAAAAATATTTTTGACTTTATTGAAATTAATGCAGGGACCCTGAAAAGCATGAAGCAAGAGAAGCTAGGAAAGCTATTCAGAAATGTGAGTTGCTGATGGGGAGAGTCTTTGGCTTGCCAGTGCACAATAAGGCTTCTGTGCAACAACTGTGTTCTCAACTGGCCATCCAGTGCTGCCCCACCTCCCATCATTGCATGTGATCCATGAAAATAATTCAGGGGCATGGACTATAATCTAAAGTTAGAAGAAAGAGGATAGAAAAGTCTAAGGAAAAAACGTGGTGTCCCCCTTCATTATACAGATATTGCCAGCATGGGTGCAGTGATTGTGTTCTCAACTGGCCATCCACTGAGTGTCCTGCACTGAACTTATAATGCAAACAGGAATCTTACCTAGCCCCCACCCCATGTTTCTGAAGGGGGTCAAAGCATGAAAACATATAGCAGATATTAGCCAAAAGATTTAATAACTGAAATATAAAACCAGAAGGTGTCTGCAATGGACAGCGTGCGCCCGAAAACATTTTTGGTGGAGTGTTGGGGGGGTGCTGTGGCTAAAGTAGTCCCCCTGAGTATCTTAGCCACCAGGGAAGACTTCCCCGCAGTGGCAGCAAGCCCCCGAATATCTTTCATGCCCTTGGAGCCCTAAACGCATGCAATCTATTGCATGGCGCTGCCTGGCAGCATGGTCAGCACTGAACAGCAGTCACATCCTTTTAGTGGGTTGGTGGCTAACAATGTGATGTGGCAGAGCATGGGAAAGACTCCAACTGTGTGGCACTTGGGTGGGAAGAAAGGGGATTCGCACACAAATGTAAACCGCTGAGAAGTTTCTCAGTGTCTTATGCACACACAACCCCCACAACAGACTTGGTGCCATGTGGTGTGGTGGGGCAGCAGCTGGTGCTGGGCAGCATAGAAAAAAAAAGGTGTAGAGACAGAACCACAAACTCCATGCAGGGCTATTTGTAATGGGTAGATGCGCTCACTGCATTAATAGCAAAGAAAGAAAGACATTTTTCAGGGTCTTATACAAACATGAACCCACAGCCACAGGCTTGCTGCTCCCGCTTTGAAATTCATGGTGTTCCTGTTATCTAATTAATTGGAGAGCAGTGGTCAGAGTGGAACACTGAGGGGCATTGTTAGTTACATGCGGGACACCTCTGGAGGCAAATAAATTTGATTTTAAGACTTGGTGCTTCCACACTGGCCTTTAATTGAACTTCTGAATTCGAGCTTGACGCTATATCTGTCAAGTAACTGCAATATTGTGATCTCATTATTAGTGTTCCCTAAATCAAGCTAATGGTATTTACTGTGAAGACAGTCATGTGGTAATATCAAGCTAACTGCCTCACATTTGAATTTATTTCATAATGTAGACACAGCCTAAATGGAGTACTTTGCAGTTAATCCTATTTACTTCAGACCATTTTTCCATAAGTATTCTAGGATTCATTTCATCAAGCCCTGGTGACTTGAAGACATCTAAATTTTCTAAGTAATTTTAAGTTGTTCTCCTTCTAATTTAACTTCTGAACATAACTCCTTTTTTCAGCATTTACTACGGTAGGCATCCAGTCACCACTATGCTTCTTGGTGAAAACCAAAACAAAGAAGTAATTAAGCAAATCTGCCATTTGCACATTTTCTGTGATTGGTTTTCCCTCTTCTCTGAGTGGTGGACCTACCCTTTGCTTGGTCTTCATCTTGCTTCTACATATTTGTAGAACGTTTTCTTGTTATCCTTTAAGTCTCTAGCTAGACTGAGCTCATTTTGTATCTTCATTCTTCTATTTGTACCCATACATACTTATGCTCTTTGTTTATATTCATCCTTTGTACTGTGACCTAGTGTCCACTTTTTTAGGACTCCTTTTTATTTTCAGATCATTCAAGATTTCCTGGTCAAACTATGGTGGTCTCTTGCCACACTTCCTATCCTTTCTATGCATTACAATAGTGTGCTCTTGTCTCCTTAATAATGTCCCTTGAAAAACTGCCAACTGTCTTCAACTGTTTTTCCTCTCGGTCTTGCTTCTCATGGGGCATTACTCACCAGCTCTCTGAGTTTGCTAAAGTCCATCTTCTTGAAATCCGTTGTCTTTATTTGCTGTTATCCCTTCTACCATAATCATTACCCCACTAGCTTTAAACTAGCTTCGCAACTTCCACCAACAGTCTCTCTCACCCACCAACAATCCTCTTTACACACTCACCACATATGCACAATTCCAATGGAGTCAAGCTATCAGGTAACCAGTCCCAAAAGGAGGAATTGCCATTGCGGTGGGTGCATTGTGAGAAAGGCAAAATAAGCTTTAGTACCATTCTTGGACAATCTGTGTGAGGCCAGATTGGGTTGCCTACAGTCCATCTTCTTCCACAATGTGTAACCCAATGGAACCTTCTGCATAATCCAGGAATAGGGCAGAGGCATCTGATGCAAAGATAAGCGCCTTTTCCTCATGCAAGCAGTGAAAACTTGAAGCACAGGAATCTTCGTGCTGATCTGAAGGACACAGTTTGGGTCATGGATTTGGTGCCAAGGTTGGATCCACCAGGCAGGCTATTTTTATGGCTCTTTTTCAACAATGGCCAAATTTTTGTGAAAATCATCATTCTGGCAGACATTCTGCTACAACAGCTGATTTTGCAAAGTTTGCATGATCAGCTCTTCAGGATTTAGGAGACATTGAACACTTGGCAGGTCTTGTAAGAAATCTATCATTTATATTGCAGTAAGGGAGATTTAGTGAAGATGGTGGGAAAAAGCTTCCTTACTGAAACAGTAGTTACAGCACTAGAATAAATTGCCCAGCAAGGTTGTGGAATCTCCATCAGTGAAGGTTTTTAAGAACAGGTTAGGCAAATGCTTGTTGAGTATGACCTAGGCATGCCTCTCAGCACAGAACAGGACTAGATGACTTATTGAGCTCCTTCCAGACCTATACTTTTCTAATTCTGTGATTTAGGCACAAAATCTCACAAAAATTGCTCATGAGATTGCAACCCCAATGCTGAAATAAACTTCCACAAACCTACAGGTCAAGGTTGCAATGACTCTTCCTCTTTTGACAATAACCATTCGTTAGCTATGGTTTTAAAATGTTAAAAATAGACATATAATAATCTCTGAGCCACTAATTCAGGAACTGGTAATCATCTGTGAGGTACATTATTACAGGGCTGCACAAAGTAATCAACTGACTCATCCAACACCTAGCCATGAGGCATCCAATACATAGATTGTGTAATTTTACTATTTGTCTTAAGAAAACATATCTGTTCTGTGATAATGCCTCTATGGCTCACATACGTCCCACAAAGCAACAGAAGAATGAATCTGATAAACAGCACTGATGCTTTGCCTGTGGAAAATTAATGATTCAGGGGACTTGTAATAAGGAGGCAGAGCTTTTCTCCTCTACTAGAATGAATCTGGGTAAGACCAGCACTGAAGCACTGTATCTTGAGACGGCTGTTTGATAGTTGATAGTAAATGGATTGTAATACTAGGCCAGTGCCTGGTGAAAAGGTGTTCAGATCATAAAAAACAACAACACAAGATGGTGAATCCCCAGGACAGGTGCATAGACCCCACCCTGGCCTAAGTGGGAGATAATGAACTGCTCTTGACTCAAGCAATTCCACCTCAGCACAACAGTACGGTATTTCAGGACTCAGGGAAACACGTGAAGGGAGAAACCTTGCTCCTCAGACAGAGTACTTTGAGGGGCAGAAAACAGATCTCCAGAACTTAGGTCCTACATAAGGCCTGGCTGAAGGCAAGAGCTGTTCAGGAGATCATTGCTTCTTGAGGCTCACTTTGAGAAAAAGCAGGACCCAGCAGCAAACTATTACTCTGGAATTACTGCTAGGGATATTTGACTGTGGGCACTGAACTGAAAGACCCAAAGTCTATTGGAGGTCTCTGAAAGAAGATGGTCCTTCCATAGAAAGTTCTGTTCCATGGACACAGTTGGAGGACTGAGTCTTCCATGACAGACCCATGATGGGGGCAGCCTGGAGCCTCGAGATCAAAGGCCTGCTGAATAGAGAAACTCACCATGCTCCTAGGGTGTACCTTCATGGGCCAACCCTAAGACAGATCTATAAACAGCTTGTGGGGAAACTGTCATCAGATTGTGCTAGTCCTGTTAGATTTTGCTGCCTAAAATGCATTTGTACCATGCTGAGCACAATGGAGCTCTGTACCCAACCAGGGCTTCTGTTTTCCACTGTATTACAAATAGGCTACGTCTACACTAGCCCAAAACTTCGAAATGGCCATGCTTATTCCTATCTGCTTTTAGGAATAAGGGGATTTCGAAGTTGCTGGGGTCCTTTGGAAAAGGAGCCCCGTCTGGATGAGCCACGCAGTGGCGAGCAGCGTCAATTTCGAAGTGCCGCAGCTTCTGGAATTCTAATGAGGCTCTGAATATGTATTTCAGCGCTCCATTTATAAACTTTGAAATGGCCATTTGCATGGCCATTTCGAAGTTTTGGGCTAGTGTAGACACAGCCATCATGTACAATGATTAATTTGATTATATCTAAGCCTGTAATGAAAACATGCTGTGGCCAATGTAGTGATGTCACAGTTTCATCTAATGAGAACAAGAAGTCCTGTGGCACCTTATAGACTAACAGATATTTTGGAGCATAAGCTTTCATGGGCAAAGTCCCACTTCATCAGATGCATGAGTGTGGGGCGTGGATTCAGAGGGGTATTTAAAGAGTGGGGTCCCAGTGTAAGGGAGGGCCAGAGCTGACAAGGTCTATTCAGTCAGGGTGTAAAAGTCCCATTATCAGTAGTATGTATGAAGAGAGGAGAAAACAAGTCAGATCAAACAGGGTGGATATAGCCCATTGCCAGTCTAATGTGGAGATGTTAACACCTAGGGCAGAGAAGCTCCTTTTATAAGGTACAAGCCACTCCCAGTCTCTGTTTAATCCTTGGTTAATGGAGTCAAATTTGTAAATAAATTGCAGCTCAGAGATTTCTCTCTCCATTTGATTTCTGAAATTTCTTTGTTTCAGGACTGCCCCCCCTTAAATCTGCTACTGAACATCCAGGGAGATTGAAGTGTTCCCCCAAGGGCTTCTGTACGTTACCGTTCCTGATGTCTGATTTATGTCCACTTATTCTTTTACATAGAGACTGTCCAGTTTGGCCAATGTAAATTGCAGTGGGGCATTGCTGGCACATGGTGGCATATATTATATTAGCAGATGTGCAGGTAAAGGAGCCCCTGATGGTATGGTTGATGTTAGGTCCTGTGATGATATCACTGGTGTAGATATGTGAGCAGAGTTGGCAGTGGGGTTTGTTGCAGGGATTGGTTCCAGGCTTAGAGCTGCTGTTTTGTGATCTATAGTGGCTGGTGAGGATAGGTTCATCTAGTGTGTGTGTTGCAATTTTTCACACTGTAACATCAAGTTTCAAAAGTACATGCTCCAGAACACAGTTCAAAACACAGAGCAGGAGAGGGGCAGCTACCTGGGGAAAGCAAATAGCTAGTAGTATCCAAGCAGTTCAGGAATGATGCAGAAAGGAAAAAAGAAGACTGATCTGCTTCTGTCACCTAACTAGAGCACAGGGTCCGCTTTGGTTGCTGTTACTACCGCTCATTAGTATGGAGGCTTGTGAAATGTGGTGTAGATATGTCTATGCAAGCTGGGAATCACACCTCCCAGATCAAATGAAAAACATACCCTCAGCCCCAGTCTAGATATGGGAACCTCATCACATTCACCCTATCACTTTTCTTTCTTCCAACATACTTTTTTTCCCCGAAAGGCCGAGATTTTTAACCCAGTACTTAGTACCCAATGTACACAAACAAGACAGGTTTGCACTGCCTGGCTACTTCCTGAGAATTAGAAACTTATTTCCTTCAAGGTAGTCCTAACCTCTAAAATATAGTCCTTTAAGTCTCTTATTAGCTGTGTCTACACGTGCACGCTACTTCGAAGTAGCGGCACTAACTTCGACGTTAGGCGGTGAGACGTCGAAGTCGCTAACCTCATGAGGGGATCGGAATAGCGCCCTACTTCGATGTTCAATGTCGAAGTAGGGACCGTGTCGACGATCCGCGTCCCGCAACGTCGAAATTGCCGGGTCCTCCATGGCGGCCATCAGCTGGGGGGTTGAGAGATGCTCTCTCTCCAGCCCCTGCGGGGCTCTATGGTCACCGTGGGCAGCAGCCCTTAGCCCAGGGCTTCTGGCTGCTGCTGCGGCAGCTGGGGATCCATGCTGCAGGCACAGGGTCTGCAACCAGTTGTCGGCTCTGTGGATCTTGTGTTGTTTAGTGCAACTGTGTCTGGGAGGGGCCCTTTAAGGGAGCGGCTTGCTGTTGAGTCCGCCCTGTGACCCTGTCTGCAGCTGTGCCTGGCACCCTTATTTCGATGTGTGCTACTTTGGCGTGTAGACGTACCCTCGCAGCGCCTATTTCGATGTGGTGCCGCGCAACGTCGAAGTTGAACATCGACGTTGCCAGCCCTGGAGGACGTGTAGACGTTATTCATCGAAATAGCCTATTTCGATGTTGGCTTCACGTGTAGACGTAGCCATTCAAACACATCCTTGACTCAGCCAGTGAATTCACCTGGGCACACCTGTTTGTTATCCTCTGCTTTCTTCCCTGCTGCCCCTTACATGTAGATTGGCCTTCCTCACCTAGTCCTTAATTAAATCTCTTCTCAAGATTCACTGCTGTTGAGACACCTTCAGGAAATCAACCAGCTAGCACTGGCTAGGCTAACTGGTATTTGGGAGATAACTTATCTGATTCAAACAAACAAAGAAAAATATTTTGATTAGATACATGATCATGCCATTTCACACCTATACGGTTTTTCCTTATAATGTTCTGATTAAAATTAAATTCTGATTGCATCTCAGTAGTGATTGTGTCCACCTGTTTGCTTATTCTGTTCATAGCAAAATACAATCTGAGCTTCACTGGTGTCTCTGGGTTTTACAGCAATAAAATAAGAAATCACCAAAATCTCTTGTCTTTTTGAGATCTGTCACCTCTCTCCTCTAATCAGAAACATTTTAAATAAAGTTGGACCTGGAATACCAAAACAAACATTAGTATCATTTTTTGTGACACATAATGCAAAGACACATTAGAGAAATTAGTTTCAGCTGCCAACAGGAACAGATCACAATCAGTGGTTTAGCAAGCATAGCTTTTCTGACATTTTTACTAATGCTCAAATGTAATGAGACTCTCAGACTCTCAAGTGGATTAGATGGTTTGTCAGCAGCTTTACCTGCCTCATATATGGCCACACATTCTGTGACGTCACCTGGGAATTACTGATCTTCCAGTTAGTTTCAGGGATATGAACTGTTTCTTAGCGATGGACCTTGATCTGTTCCCTGTCACTGTCCTTTGAATCAGTTTCTTCTCTCTTTTTTGGTTCTCCCCTCACCCCCGCTTTTGTACTTCTCTCTCAAACCATTCCCTATACAGACACACCCTCTCTGCCCACATGCACACTGGCCCTATGACACTCTATATAGCTGGGTGACTGCACCAGAACTTGGTTCCGCTGTGTTCGTACTCGTGTTTGTTTCACAGGTGATGGCTTAGCCTCTCAGCATTAACACACCCAGGCTGTAAACTAGCCACAGAAATGCTGCACTCTTCATACGAAACCTGAGCACTAACCATCCAGGAAATAAGCACTTAAACTAGCCTACAAACACAGCTTCAATGGCCACTAGACTAGAACAACTAATTTCTCAGGGATTTGGGTTTATCCACCTCTGTGGTAAGGATGCTGACTTGAAAGTGGCTTGGATTTGTGGTGGAATTAAAGTCCTCCCATTAGGTTTAACAAGTTTGCAGCAAATAACTCGTGCAAGCAGTAGGTTTTTATTTGGGTGGTTGCTTTGATTTTTGGGAGGAGGGAGTGTCGGAAGAGAATCAAATAGTCTGTACAGATTTACCCTTCTTTTCCTTCCCATAAAGAAACACGACTGCATATTTTCTTCTGTTTTGTATAGATTTATGCTGTTCCTACTCACTACAGAACATGGCCCTTTTGTGAACCTTAAGATTTGTGCTAGTAGTTCTATAAGCAATACTCTCTGGATAGCCTCCAAGGTGATTAAGGAAAGCTGGTTCAAATTCAGGAATCCTTTCTCTGCCAAATGATCTTTGACACAGTGAGTTAGAATTACTTTTCCCAATATAACGCCATACGCTCAGCTCCCAATAAAGTCAGGGCAGACAACCACAAGTGAGAGTGAGAATGATGGAGTGATATTTGGCATTATTTTTTCATAGAGATCTCATTTGAGAATTGCTGCCAATTTCTTTTAAAGCCTTCAAAAGCATCAGCAAGGAATCCAAAAGTTTGCTGCAGGAAGGCAAAGAAAAGCAAATACATTTTTCAATGCTGCTTCATGAAAACTAGGGACAGACTGATACTGGAAGGCAAAAGTTTGGGTGGAAGGATGTCAGGGTCACACAGATGGTTGTGGAGTCAATTCTCAGAGGCTAGATCTACATGACAGCCTAAATTTGAACTAAGCTATACAATTTATGCTACGCAAATTGTGTAGCTTATTTCAAGTGTAATTTCAAAACAGGCTATTTTAAGGTGTCCCTTACTCCTCCTGCAACAAGGACTACAGGGATACCAAAAATCCATGCCTGTTATTTCAGAAAATATTTCAAAATAATGGGTGCGTTTTATAGACATGGAGTAGCTATTTTGGCATACGGTGGTATCCTGAAATAGTTCTGCCGTGTATACATAGCTAGAGGGACCTGGTGACAAAGGGCTGCAGAAAAGTTTGAGGGAAAGAGTAGCCTCACAATGTTTAGAGACACAGATAAGAATTCAGATGCTTAATGGAACTGTTTTTCAGGTTCATTGATTGCTACTAATTAAACATGTTAATTATACCCCACATGTTTTAAATGTAATTTATGCATGAAATATATGCTTTTATTTGAAATGGGTATTGTCAAGATAACAATTATTTTATAAAATCTGTTTTACTGGTCAGGTTGAAGCTCTCTATGTCATCACCCTCTGGGACATGACTGGTGCTGAGCCAGCGAATTTCCTGAACCATGGGAGGTCAGTATTGTCTAGCAGCATTACCAACATTTCCACTGCTTGCTGGGCTCTTAGAAGACATTTAAAGGTAAATTACAGCTAAAAATCAGTACAGAACACTGTGAACCAGGACTGGTGGCTGTAAATAAACTTTATGGGACCATGGGAAACTTGGCCAAACCTGTGATAACTAACTAAAATTATGCTGGACTACAGACGCTGCAAGACCAGAAAATGCTGGACTAGAGTGGTTCAACCAATATTACTGGTGCTATATTATTATAGTTTGAATCTATATCTATAGCAACAGCTATATCTATATCTATAGCTACATATATATGCTTTATATTTTGTATTTAGGGTGCATGGTTGGGAATGCGAAGTAGGAAGAGACTGCATTTCACTTAGAAACAGATCGTGGTTCAACTTTTAAGGCTGTGCTGGAGTAAGACATTTTAAGATGCTTCCTACCTCTCCCTTGAGCTTGCTTCCTAAATTAGTGGTTGCTGAATGCAGAGGAAATCTGGGAAGAAGAATGGGTGGAGCTTTGCCTCTCCCATTCGTCAAGCATATGTACGTAATGCCTACCAGAGATACACTGGGGAAGAGAGAAAGTCAGGCCTGCTAATAGGGACAGACAAGGGGACAACTGCATAAGGGTCTGGCGTTTCAGAGGGACCCGAGCTCCCTGCCACCACTATCACTGCCTCAGCAGCAGCAGCAGCAGCACCAAGGTACTCTGGGACCCTTTGAAACACTTCAGGAGTGTTGCTCTGGGGAGCTTTTCAGGGCTAGCGAGGGGGGGCAGTGCCATGCTTTGGGCAGCACTAAGGGCTGACTGCTCTTAGCTCCGCCTTTTCTGCCCAAGGTCTTGCCCCTTCTAGGGCACAGAAATGCCCCCCACATCTTGCCCAAAGGCCCACAGTGGCTGACAGCCCCACTGGGGAAAGTACTCTGTGCTAGATCTAGACCTAACACCAGTTCTTTCCCCCTAGAAGCACAGGGTACCTGGAAGGAAGATTGTGATTTTCAGAGTCATGATGTGTCATATGGCAATTCCAGGGATTGTGAATTGCTCTGGGCTGGCAGGGAAACCATGACGGAACACTTAGCTCTGAGTTCTAGGTTCTATTTCAGAGCCCAGTCCTAACTGCTTTTCCTTTTGGACACCTAAGTACTAGTACAATGGTTTTTGTCTCTGTTTTTATTGATTCCAATTAAAGCTTGTGAGTCCTTTCATTATTTTTAAATTACAAAATATTTCTGTTCTCTGGCCAATATTGCGTTCCTTCAAGGTACAGTCATGTTCAACTGACACTGGAAGCTTTGCCTGTTCAATGTGTACAGCAGACATTGATTCCCTACTTAGTTTTGTTAACCTAAACTCTTCCTTTTCCATTCATTTATATTTAAATAATGTCCATGTTTTGAATCAAACCATTTGACAATGTCCTACTCAGTGCTTTAAAGTAATGATTCTGGAGCTACTATTGCTGTTGTCCCTACTAGGCCTCCATGGTCAACAGTCTTCATGGGTCTTGTTAATGACACAGATGTACTCTGAGGTGGGACGATTTTACATAGCAACTCTTGATACAACATGTAATAGTCATAAAGATCATTTCTGTAAAATAGTTTTTAATGGACAGAGGGTCCATTACTGGACTAGGAAAGCAAATTCATTGCCATGAAATCTCCTGTTGCTTCTCACAACCAAGTTGCTGATGAAATGCAGTTTAATTGCAGTGTAATTAACCGTAATAGATTTTTTTTAAAAGGCTTCCAAATGTGTGTGCAATTTGGCACTAACAGTTAATGGCACCAAAAAGATGCAGGGACGAATGCCCCTTTGCCCCACTGCAATGTATTAATATGTTATTGTGATTGTAAATCAGTTTTTTGTACCTGTAAATAAGAAATGTATGCTCACAAATGAATATTGTTCCTGAGACACATCAGAAGCATGGGGATACAGGTACTGCAGCTGAGCCAGACCCTCAAATGGTATAAGTCACCATAGCTCAGGGATCTTGCCCTAAATGCACTGGATATTTGCAACTTATCTGACCTCCCGAACAAGGTCTAATAATGCAGCTCATTTTCTGAGTGTTGCCTTTGCCTGGGGGAGGAGGGAGATATCAATAAACATTTAAAATATGTATAGAATGCAAAATAAATGACAGTGCCCTCTTAGAGAACTTAGCAAAGTAAATACATAAAGAGTAAATATGCCCAATAATGTCCTTTTATGTGCAACTGGAGAACTATGACATCACATGTTTAAAATGCATGTTCTAGATGTGCTATCATGCATGGCTCATCCTCTTATTGCTAATTTGCTCAGTGTTGCCTCAGTAATTATGCTGAATAATTGCCCAGCGAATTGAAATTCATCATTATAAGTGCAAACTTTCTTAGTGATCTGCCACTTCTGATCTTGTCAATGAAACACTGTAACATACCGCCTTTCATACACCTTCGACAGAAACACTATTTACCTCAATTAAACGAAACGATTCAGGAAAACAATATCTCTAGTAATTATAACCACTATCAGCAGTATTGCACATGGACTATTTTTTAAAAACATAATTATTTTAAACAAGGCAGAAATCTAAAAATGAATTTCTGATGACACAATTGTGCTAATTTAACCACAGTAAAACAAAGTGGAAGGAATTGTAAACTAGAATAAACCTATGTACATATATTTCATCTATACAAAAACTACATTTAAAGAACATTATTATGGTTACAAAATAAAGCATTCAAAAGCTAGGAAATGCCAGAATTAAAGTTGCCTGTGCAACCCTATTTTTTCCACCTGATGTGTTTGTATTGTGATATAACCTTTAATTACATGGTCATATTCTTTTTTCCTCAGGACCCCAGCTCGTTCAGAGCATAGAACGAGCAGAGCTCACTTAATAAGCAGCTCAATGCTCAACGTTTTCCCTCAATGCTCAAAGTGTGGCCCTGAACCTTATTTACCGCACACTATTCAAACCTGGCACTGACAACAGCATTGTTAATTTCCTCCTGGGCTTTTCAATGGTGCTAATCACTAGAGTGAGTGCTTCACAAATATTAAGTTAATGTGCAACACCCCTCTCAGATGAGATAATATTGTCCCTTATTTACAAATAGGCACCTGAAGGAGGGAGAGATTAAGGTCAAAAGCATCCATTCATTTTGGGTGCCCAATCTGAGATGCCAATTACCTGATTTTTCAGAGTACTTAGTGTTACGTACCAATTAATATGTTTAAAGTGACGCACCTCCTGACTTCAGTTGCAGCTGAGAGTACTGAGCAGTTCAGCAAATCAGACAGTTGGGCAACAAATTGGGCATCCTGAGTGAGTAACGTGAAAAATTTAGTGTAAGTGACTTAATGAACATCACTCAGGAAGTCTGGCACAAAGAAAAACAGAGTCCAGTTCTCTAGAGCAACAGTCCACTGCCTTAAATGGTGGGATCCTCCTTTTGCCTCCTACAACTCCCTGACTCATTCCCAACACACCTTCCAATACCTGCAGCTAAGCAGGCAGCACTCCTACAGACAACAGCCTCCATCACTAGTTAATTCTGATGCTTCCCAGAGCAGATCCAAAAAAACCCAAAAAACAAAATACAACTTTTCAATGCATACACAACTGACCTTCTGTGGAGCAGATGAGAGAGAGAGAGAATGAAGCACCCATGACAGAAGTTTGTCATCTCATTTAATGGACAACTGAAAGGTGCTCAGATACTTAGAAGAGGATGTGGTATCTTAGTTTAAGAGTCACACAAGTACACTGTAGTGATTTTCTAACTATCGTCTACTATACATTTGAAAAATATATGTCTGTCTGTTCATCCATTGGTTGAAGCACCCCTCTTATACAGTAAGAGCTAGGACTCCCAAATTTGGTATTCAGTGTCCTCTTATCATAACTTTAAGCAAGGTCGGGGCTTGGTTGTGTCAGGACAATGGGATGTGCAAGGAGTCTAACTGTTTCTCCATAAATTGAACGGGAGAGGTCTGATGGCAGGGACGGATATGTTCTGCAATGAGTACTGGGGGGCAGGGAGTGCAGTGGACAGTTATACTGCAGAGTGAGTGACCTCAGGAAGGCAGTCACACCAGTAAGAGAGTGGACAGCTGGGGCTGACGTTCTGCCCCAAAACCTCAGCCTGAACTACAACCCCCTCCCTCACTGGGTAGAAGCCCTTGTGCCCAATATTCATCCCCCTGTCAGGGATTTTTTCATCCCCTGGGCATCATCGCCCCCATGGGTTGGGGGAAGCAAGCCTTTGGCCATTAAACATCAATGCAGGTACAGGTAGAATCTAAAGATACATAGGCTGCCATTTAGCAGCCCCCTGCAACGGTCACTCTGTGTCAGTTGGTTTCCCCGGTAACCTGAACTCATGAATAATCCATGATCATGGATTTGAATTCCAGGCTCCTGATTGGGCACAGGTGGGCAGTTTCTGGAAACTTCCCAGCTCGGAGGACCTGTTTGAGAACAGGTGCTCAGAACTTTCATATGATAATCACCTCATGAATCATGCATGAACTCTGTCTATATAAGTCAGGCTGGTCCTGGCATTCAGGGCCCTTGGGTACTGCAGGCAAGGATTCTGCTGACCGTACACGGGACAGCGTGGCAAATAGGCGTCCGCTGAACCCGAGGCCAGGCACAAAGCCGAAGAAGAGCTGAATCACAGCCGCACCTGCGGCACAGAGCTGAAATCACTGCAGCACCTGCCTCTGGGCGGTGCTGAAACTGAGCTAAATCACTGCTGCATCTGCCATACCTAGCAGCGTTGGCCATCTCTAACAGGAGCCTGTGCCGCCTTGCGGCCCGAAGCGGCGTCATCATGCCAGCACGCCCCACCACACGCTAGCTCACGCTTGCATCGAGGAGCGGCAAGTAGACCCTTCGGCCAGGCCGCCGGGTGGCGAACTGGCCCCCCTCTTCGGTGGGGGGTACTGCGTGCCTGGCGGCGCAACCAGGGGTCTGCCAACACCACCGTCGCCGCTCCGGCCATAACATCACCTGGCAGTGCCTACCGGGACCATCTCATCCGCGGTAACACCACCTCCGCCATTCTAACTAACCTATCTGACCACCGGCCACATCATTACTAAATATTCCAAACACTGGACTTGACTATTTACTTAAATATGACTACTGGACTTGACCACTTACTTTAAACGATTACTGGACCTGACTACTCACTTTAAATAAACATTACTGGACTTATCACCTTTTATTTAACCTTTACATAGGCCGGGCCTAAAGGCCCAGGCCAGGTTTCCCGGTATAATGTAAATATTAATGTTTATATTAAGTAAGTTTAATTATTAGATAATATTATTGGTATTGATAGTATTGTTAATAAATAAGTAGCATAGACAATTAGTATATAAACAATTAATTAGCATAAGATCATCAATTACCCATCCTATCTTTTTATTGCTGAGATTCCCAAGCTATCACCGTACTGGCTGGGGAGTAGCGCCCCCACCCGGACTCTCTTATAGACTGGTGACCACTGGGAACTCTGGGCACCAGTCAGTTGGGGTCAGGGTATTTCCCCGGCCCCCGGTCAGGCAGGAAGTAGCATCCCCACCTGTACCCTTAAGGTAGCTTGGGAATCGAAGCAGCTAATCCCATTCGCCTTAATCAATGTAAAGTATAGTATAGGATAGCATAATACAATATAAATAGATATATAGGCGTTATTAATAGATAGTTGCTTATTTAATAAAGATAGTACTTTGTTTCACCATTTCTCCTTTGCCTTGGACTTTCGTTCTCCCTGGCTCCACTAGCTCCTTCCCCCCAGGTGCTATTTGGGCGGGGTCACATGTATCTTCCCGGGGCGGTGCTCTCGCTTAACATCACACGTGGGGTCGCAGTTGGGTTTGGCCGGGTCCTCGGACCCCTAGTGGGGGAGAGGGTCTCGCCTTCCGGTTGGCTACCCAGGGCCAGCCGGGAGCTGCCCAGAGCGGGTGGAGAGGTACCTAGTTCCATCATCTCCCGACACCCTCCATCACTTGCCCCCCTCCAACAGAGCAGGCATTAGCCAGGGCTGGACACCACTGCCCCTGATATTGCACCCCCTCCAGGAAGTACCAGCAGCAGGACAGCACAGTGCAGCCCTGACTGGCTCAGGTAGCAACTGCTGGCCAGGGCTGGCCAGCTCAGCCCTCAAGGCCATGTCTCTGTCCCTGGGAGGAGCTGTTGGCAGGACAGCACAGCACAGCCCACATTTTCACAAAAGTCATCCGAGTATTTTACCAGTTTTAACCTAGGTTCCTTCCTTGGGTGATACAAAATTAGTCTGGAGGCTGTAACAGCTGCATTTCCACGACTTTAAATCGCCTCTATATTGTGGCTTTGCGTGCAAATCTGTGTTACCTGTGGGGACTTACGATAGGTGGGTTGACTTGGCATGACAACCCAATGCCAAGAGGGAACCTGTTCCCCCAGCAGAGATGGGGTAGTACTGCAAGGAAAGCAGGGAAAGCTGTCAAAGGGCTCTGGACAATGATTGTTGGCATAGACAGGAGTCAGAAGCAGTTGGCCTTTCGTAGGGCAAGGGAGGGTCAGGTTCTTAGGCAAGATGAGACATTTAACAAATTAAGAGAGCACAGGCAATGGGAGTGTGTACAGAGGGAAAAGGATTTTTCATTCATATAATCCCTAAACCAACTGGTGGCAGAATGTTTTCAGGGCCTGCCCACCACTCTTCCCATTGCTCCTTTCCCAGAACTTGCAGTTCCTCCTCCTGCTTCCCCTTCTTTCCTCCTCTAGCTGATACTCAGGCTGCTTCCCGAGAACATATCTCCCCACCATTGTTATCAGGGAGGAAAATGCTGGATGGCCAGCACGCTATATCCTGCTAGCACATGGGAGCCCCCAACTGGCTAGCACCACTTTGTCCCTGTTGCTCAGTCCCCGAACCCAGGAGATGTCCACGTTTGTCAATACCGGTGATAGTCCACTGCTTTTCTGCCCGAGATGAGGGAGAAGAGGAGGGCATGCAGACACATAAGCAGAATAGATTGCCCACTTCTTTGAGAATATGACTTTTTTTGGTTCGTTTGTTCCTGTTACAAACCATTTAAGCTCTGTGCTCCATATATGTGTGTAAGTAAAAGGACCTGTTCACTCCACCAGTCACTGCACTTTGTTTACCTGAGTATGATCAATGCAATACTTCCCAGAAGTTTGGGATAAGATAGTGATGTTGCAGTAGTCATGGCACAATTGTGATTTCTGTGAAAATCTGGTTCTATGAATATGTTAACAATTCCATATCTACACATCCCCCTTCTGCTCACCCAGAGCCAATAACTGGCTAATGTTTCAAAGAAAAGTAGGACTGCAGGGCTCACACCAATGATGTATGCTGCAAAACCAATTCTGCTTGTCCAAAGCACCACTATCAAAACCAGAAAAGGTAAGTGAAACATCAGTATGTCTCCACTGATAATCAAGGGAGAATGCATACAAAGGAAACAAAAGTAACAGTGAAGGTACTCAAAACCAAGTGCTCTAATGACTTCCCCAGCCCATCAAACAGCTACTACTGGCAGTCATGTGAGCTATCATGCCATGGAAGAACCCAATAAAAGCTCTGAGCTACAGTGACAGATGGAAGTGTTAGGAAGGAACCTGTTAATTCCCTACCAAAACCTTTCAGAACTTTTTTAAGGTACTGTAGCAATGCTTGAGGGTTCCCCATGAAACAACCTGAAACACAGCAGTTAACTTGAAACAAAACCATTGCTGAGTAATGACATTAAAGCATGTAAAAAGTCCACATAGCACATAAATGATAGCCAGGTAGTACATCAGCTGCAAGGAATCAAAGCCCAGCAAGGTATCTTTAACAGAAGACAATGCTCAAATGAGCTTTTCAAGCAGTATCATGGTGTCACAATAGCATACCTTTTGCACAGTTCAAGGAAACCTTCGGTTGCCCCTCAGCTCCATTATGTGTGAGCTCACATCATCACAAATATCTTTGGTTCCCTGGGAGCCCAAAGCAGTGTACATACAGGTGAGGTGAGTTGCCCATACTGACTTTGGAAAGCAATTCTGTTCTGTGCCTGCTTATGACAGAAGTGCTCCCCTTTAGCTTCACATATGTTTTGCAAAGCTCAGCATGATACAATAATCCAAACAGGATTGGATACACTGACATTGTCATGGGTCCAGAGACAACACCAATCATTGTTCAATCATTGTTCCTCTTAGCACTATAATTCCCTTATTCTTGGATCAGCAATGACAGGGATGGTTTCAAAAGCCATGGGCAGACCAGGCATTTGTGGTCTCCCAAAATAAACGTGAGAAGAAAAACAACATGCATCATCACAACTTTTCAGGGGAATCAAGTCTTTTTCCCTACCCAGGGCAAACCCAAGTTCCTGAGCACTCTGGTATTATGCACTTTTCATACATGTTCATTGCTTGTGTACCTGAACTGATCCCTGTGGTCCCCCATCAATATGATTCTTCTCCATACCAATTAAATTAAATTACCCCAGTGAAAGGTATGGAGCTTTTTACAGCAAAGATAGACAAATGCAGTATCAGGATAGACACGGTCCTTGCTTGTGTTGACATAAATGGCCGCCAGGTGGTGTCCCACAATGCCAGTCCTGATTGTTCTGTTCAGCAGTTTGAATTCTGCTGCCCTGCATCCAGGTACAAATCCACCCATCTCTCTTCCTTTAAAGGACCAGGAATTTCTGAAATTCTACTTCCTGGTTGCTCAGTGTGGAGAGCTCACATACCAACCCAGCTGGCCTTGGCACTTCCCTGCAAAAAGTGGTCTCTGCAGCTTCTGCAAGAATCTGTACGTCATCCTTGGCAGCAATGCCATTTCCAATGTCAAGACCCACAGGAATACTTTGCAGGGGCTGCAACAGCAGCCAACAGACTCAACCCTGACCACAAAGTGGTGACAAGAAAGTGGAGCTGGAAAATGAGATGGAACAGGCAACAGGGTCATCTGGACCCATGCCAAGCCATAATCTCTTCCTGACCCCAAACAGCTAAAGCCAGTGCCAGGATCTCTGTTCTGGCACACAAGATGAAGGAGAGAGGAGCTCCAGTAAGTACTCATTTTGATTTAACTTTCCTGGAGGTACTTGTCAATCCTCTCTCAAAGGTTCCTTGGCAGAGGCGCTTTGTTTCTTCCCCTACTGTAGGAATATAGAACAGTGACTGGCTGGGACCAAAGTGCTATAAAGGAGGCCAGCAGCACAGAACCCAAATCTGACGCCATATGCATTCAGGAGATAGCGCTTCAATGACCCCCGCCCATGAGAAATAATGTCAGAATTCACAGTAGTCTCCCTAGTCTCTTGCAGAGATGACCATCAAAAGACACCAAGATACTCTGCCTCATCTTGGGCCTTGTATTGCTACCTCTTTCTCACCCAGGCTGAACTTCACATGTTGAGGGCACTCATTGTGCCATATGCTTGCCAAGAGACAGTGTTATGATTCAATGCTTTGAGTGCATTCACACTACCCTCTCTTTTCATTGCTTCTTGTGTTTCTATCTTGAGAGAAACACCCTACACCCCAGCAGAGTGTCTCCCTCTGATGAGAAAATGACCAAAGATGAGTAAGAAGAACACTTTCAGGAAGGTTATCTGACAGTCTGATGCTGCTGCTCATGATCACAGGGCATAGCAAAAGACAATTAATGGAAAAATAACAAGAGCCAGGAGAGGAAACAAGCCAGGAGTGTATTTTAGTGTGCCAGGTATGGATTAAAAAATTAATGAAGGATCAAACAGATAAGCTGAAGTGCTTGACTTCAGTGCAGTCAGAACACATATGCTCCTACCTCCCAGCCTATATAAACTTGTGTGCTATGATCTCCCCAAACTTCCCACACATATTCCTTGCATATCCCTAGTCTGTCACAATGTTTGTTTCATGCCAGACCTTTGGACAGATTCCCTAATGACAGCTGGATTACACACAGATATGAGAGCCTCCATTAAGAGAGTGCTCCTCGCTACCTGTCCCTTGCAGGACATTGAATTCTATGTTTTGGTTATTGCCCCTCAAGAAAAATGTACTCATAGAAAGAAAATGAATCATTATTTTTCTCCTATGCACAGTGATTGCTGCTGGAATTCATACGCTGAGGCAACTGGCCGATTTTCAGGCTACAAATTGTGCTCTGGATGCAATTATCACAAGGGTCATTCCAAACGTCAAGTAAACAAAGCCTGGCTGAAGGCATTACAGAAGAACACACTACTTGAGCTCATAGTCCAAATGCTGCTTGAATGCTTCTCTGATTCACACAGCCCTCCCGCCCCACCCCCCGTTGTTCCCTTCTAATAGACCTGCTATGAGGCTGCTCAAAATCAGCTGCCAGATGATCTGCTTCAAAGCTCCCTCCTTAGAGAAACATTTCCTTCTTAGCATCACAAATATTATACAAAATACAGCAGGCTGCTATGGCCACAGGAACATTTTCCACATTGAGCTCTAACCTGCCATAAAGCCAGGACAAGCAGGTCTTTAATCTGCCAAATGCATATTAAACAGTCATTCTGCATCTGCTCATCCTGTCATTAAAATTTGCCTTGTTGCTGTCAAGGTTTCCAGTATAAACCTTCATGAGCCATGACAATAAGGGGTAGGCTTGACCTCCCAGGATCACTATGGTCATTTCAGCTTCCCCCCTTGGGATCTTTCGGTCTGGGAAAAAGGTCCCATGTGCATAGGGTGATCATATTTCCCAATGCCAAATACAGGACACCCGGGGTCAGGGGGGATGGCTCCTTGGCTGTGGCTGCCAAGCATGTGCAGCTCCCTGGCTTCCCCATGATATGGGGTGCCAGAATGGGGCTGTCACCCCACAGGTGCATTCCCCAGTTTCAAGGGCAGTTGCCCTGCAGAAGAAGTGGGGTTTGCCAGCTGCCCCACACCACCAGGTTCTGGGAATGCTACAGGGATGTTCCCTGGCTCCAGTGGTGGCTGCCCTGTGGGGGCTGCTGCCCTGCAAGGGAGAGGGGCACTCCCTGGCTGTGAGTAGTGGCTGTGGCTCCCAGCTGCCCCATGCCTTAGGGCATGAGGAATGGGGCTGCCACCCCATGGGGTAGCTCCCTGGCTGTCCCAAGCCTCAGGGCAACAGGAATGGAGCTACCACCCCATGGGGTAGCTTGGGATGGGGCTCCTGCCCTGCAGGAGCTTCTCTGGCTTTCCCATGCTTTGGGACACCAGGAATGGGGCTGCTGCCCCATGGGGGAACTTCTCAGCTGCCTCATGCTGCAGGATACTGGTGATGGGGCTGCCACCCTACAGGAGAGCTCCATGGCTGTCCCATGCCTTGGGGTGCTGGCAACAGCGCTGCTGCCTCAGGGGAGAGCTCCCCAGTGACGGGGGCTCCCTAGCTGCAGAGGCAGCTGCCCTCCAAAGAGATGTGAGGGGCATGGCTACTTGGGAGGCTGTCCTATGACAGCAATTGGGCTACCTTCCCACAGTGATCCCCCTGGCTGCAGGGGCAGCTGCCCCACAGAGGGGCTGCCCAGCACTGCTGGGGCTCCAGGTCACCCTTAAAAATCTTAGGTGTGGGGACAAAACACATTACCCTATCCCGCAACATACCCTGCCTTACCTCTGTGGCAGGGCTCCGGCTCCCTCTCCTGCTGCTGCGTGTACTGGCTGGTCAGTACACGCTGCACGTGCTGTCTGGCCAGCTCCTTATTCATTTTACCTGCAGCTTTCTGTACAGGCCAAGTTCCTGAAGATGTGTGCTTCATGCACCTTCCTGGACAATGCTGTACTGATATCAGTGAAATGACCCCAGTAATCTCCAAGTGTTTGTGACACCACAGAGAAGTAACCCTGTCAATTGATGTACTCTGTCACAAGATGGTCCAGAGGGAAAATTGGGAACTGCACTGTTAGGGAATCCCACTGCTGCAAATCTGTCCACTATTTCCCACACATTTCCCACTGGAACAGTCCTTCACAATAGGATGAGATTAACAGCCCTGCATACTTGCATAAACATCCCCCCAGCAGTGGACTTCCCAATTGCAAGTTGATTTGTGACTGACTGGTAGCTGTCTTGAGTTACGATCTTTCACACAGTGATCAATATTCACTTCACTTCTCCACTCAGTGGAGACTTCCTTTCGAGTCTTTGCATCACAGAGCACGGGTGAGCTCTGCACACAGTTCCAGGAAGCTGGTTTTATGCATCCAAAAGTTCTTCAGCTAAAACTCATCATCCCATACTCTCATAATGATGTGAGCCTACTTGTTTCCCAAACCCAGGAGCTATCGTCGACCATGTGCAGCACCTCCCTGAATGCCAAAAGTGATCTGGATTCATTTCTTTCCATGGCACACAACAGGGAAGCATCTCAAATTCCTGTTCAGATTTGCAGCTCATAAAACACTACATAATCAGCCACGCTGTGTTCATAACACTTCTCTCAAGATTAGTGGGCAGTAGAGGATCCAGATTTTAAAGCAGAGATGTCTGGAGCACAGTTTAAAGGGGATATTGAAAAAGAATGTGATATGTAGGTGAAAGCCCATGGAACAATGGGAAAGGAAAAGTACATTATAGGATGGCGAGCCTGTACCCAAGATGAACTGCAATCTATTTTCCATTTACACAACACCTAGTGGCAGAAGGTGGTGCAGTGGGATAACTACCCACTGTGCACTGCTCTTTCTGGAAGCTAGTGTACCACTTGTAACATGCTCTACCAACAGAAGGAGCATTGTGTGAACATGCACAAGCAATGTATTAAAGTGGGTTATGATAGTTTTTGTAACTTGCATCAACTTAAATCTATAATGTAGACCCAGCCTATGCTTGAGCTTGTCTCTTTCACCAACAGAAGTTGGTCTAATATATATACATCCTATAATGTACTTTTCCTTTCCCATTGTTCCATGGGCTTTCACCTACATATCACATTCTTTTTCAATATCCCCTTTAAACTGTGCTCCAAACATCTCTGCCTTAAGATATATATATATATATATATATATATATATATATATATATATATATTTGTCTCTGTATTACCCTAAAACAGA
The DNA here is from genome assembly GCF_033958435.1 of Carettochelys insculpta. NCBI lineage: Eukaryota > Metazoa > Chordata > Testudines > Carettochelyidae > Carettochelys > Carettochelys insculpta. The sequence continues at coordinate 209,145,158 of NC_134138.1, read as the reverse complement.
GACAAGAAAAGAAGATTTGTGAAAATCATAAGGCCCTTATGGGTATACTACAGCTAGGGCCTTACCAAATTTGCAGTCTACTTTGGTCAATTTCATGGTCATGGGTTTTAAAAACTCATAAATGCAATTACTTCAGCTATTTAAATCTGAAATTTAAGGCTGTTGTAGTTCTAGGGGTCTTGACGCACCACTCTCCAGCCACCCAGCACTGAATGCAACAGTGCAGAAGTAAGCACAACAATACCATACCATGCCATCCTTACTTCTGGGCTACCACTGGAGGTAGCTCTGTATTCAGAGCTGGTATGGAATGATATTGCCAACCTTACCTCTGCACTGCTGTTTGCAGATGACTACCTGAAGAACTAGATGCCCAGCCAATAGGTTCAGCTCTCTGCCTGCCCAGCTCCAAAGGCAATGCAGAAGGGTGACAATTCTGTGACCCCTTGCAACAGCTTTTAGTGTCAGGACCCTCAAAATGCGAAACATTGGTCTCGCCCATGAAATCTGTATATTAGAAGGTAAAAGTGCTTGAAAGACCAAATTTTACAAAGAGGAGACCAGATTTTATGGTCCATGATGCATTTTCACGGCTGTGAATTTCATAGGGCCCTAAAATGCTAGCTTGTGAAACATAGGAATGAAAATAGACCTTTTCACAGACTGAACAATATCAAGATTTCATTGGTGCAAAATTTGATAAATTAGGTAAGTATTCCATTGAAGTTATATGAGAGAGAGAGAGAGACAGACAGACAGACAGACAGTATGATTTGATTCTTTGTTAGTCTTTTCTTCCTACAGTCATTCACACAAGTGCAAAGCAGGGTTAAAACCCCTATCATGCTGACTTTTGGTTCATTTCTTTTATGATTAAAAATTCAAGGAAAAAGTGAAAGGAAAATAGATTTACCACACATTGGCCATGTCTACACTTACAGAAAACTTCAAAATGGCCATGCTAATGGCCAAATCGAAGAATACTAATGAGGCGCTGAAATGAATACTCAGCTGATAGGAATAAGGGGATTCAGATGTTGGCAGGGTCCTTTCAAAAAGGACATCCATGTAGAACCGCTGCACAGCTGGCAGCATGTTATTCATTTCAGCACCTCATTAGTATTCTTCGATTTGGCCATTAGCATGGCCATTTCAAAGTTTTTTGTAAGTGCGGATGTAGCCATGGGTATTATTATAACAGTGTCAACACAGATTTTCTGAGATGCATTCTATTGCCCTCCAAATATGAGGAATTAAGACCATGGTGCAGACTTGTTTAATTCTTTTGTTTACTACAGAGTGACTTTGTATACAACTAGACCCCCTTCTTTGAAGCAGGGCATGGTAATCAGCCCGAGCGGGGAATAGCAATGAGGTGCTATGATGCATGTGCAACACCTCATTAGGCTAGTTTTCACCGTGCAAACTTCGAAGTTGATACCTTCAAAGCACCAACAAACCCTGCAGCTGTGGGCACTTAGTACCCATGCAACTTCGAAGTGCCCTTAGCCCCAAAAAGTGGGAGGGCTTCAGCTACTACACTAAATAGTCACTAATACAGAACACAAATTATAGTCACATTGGTGAACAGAGCAGATTCACACCCACATTATGTCCATACAACAGTGGCTCCCCTTAAAAAAGTCTAATTTGCTTCTGATTGCATTGAATTTCATTCCATGTCTCCTGTTAGATTTAGCAAGCGGATCATTAAAGTGATCATGAACACAGCGAACAGCTGTACAAAATGTATTTACAGCTCATTCATTACCTAGAGCCCTTTCTATTCTTTCCTGCCCAGCCTCAAAAATGGAATGTATTAAATAATTCTCATCATGTTTTATATCATCTGGAAGAATATACTGAAATTAACATTGTGCACTCTAGTGTAAAAGGAGGCAATTTTATCTATTTTTTTCTAGGAACAAAGTAAATTTTCTTGAGTCTAGAATCAAAGCTTTACTCAAAATTAAACGTTCTATTTTCAAGACAATTCCATTCTACCCTCACTTCTATCCCCGACCTTTATTAAATGTGACTGCAGCAACTAAAAGGGGCACAATATTGAGTTTCATGGAAGGAGTATTGATTTTTCTTCTGCAGCACAGTCTAAAACACTAGACTGAGTATTCAACACTTTTTAGACAGACTTACAATGGCATCCTCCAGTCTGTTCTGCCTATTTCATCAATAATTATCACTATTACTAAGCATGTTGTGTCATCAGAAGCTCTTCGTTTCTAGCACTGTTTAGATTACTGGGTGTTTATTGATGTGTACTGTTAAAGACAACAAAATGCTTTACTTCACTACGCCTATGTCTGCACTAGAGAGCTTACAGCATCACATCTGTACTGAATCAGCTGTGCTCATGTAACCGCTCTACACTGATATAAGAGAGCTCTTCATTAACAGAGCCATAAGCAGCGGCATCAAGAGAACCTCTCCTGCCAACTTAGTATGGTGCACACTGAAACTTATGCTGGCAAAACTTATGTGGCGGTAGAGATAGAGGGTCTTACTCACACCAAAAAGTGACAGAAATTTTGCAGAAATAAGTGCTAGTATGGACTTGGCAGAAAGGGAAGCTATTGGTAGAACAGAACTGCTTACATTGACTTCAACATGCTCAAAACAATATATTTCTACATTAAACTAATGACTATAATGGAATCACATGCTTCAGGGCTTCCAAAGGTCATGTATAGAAGTCAGGAAGGACTTTTCCCCATGCACATTTATTCATATGTAACCTGGGGATTTATCTCCCTTTCCTCTGAAGCACCCGGAAATTAGTTACAGCTGGAGCTGGGACACCTGATGGGATGGACCAGTGGTACAGACAAGTCTCTTTTCAGTTATGTGGCTAGTGTGTCTTCCTCACCTGCTCAGAGTCATACTGATTCCCCAAATTGTAGTTAGGAAGGAATGTTCATTCAGGTGAGTTTGGCTGGTATACTGAAGGTGTTTCATCTTCCACTTCATCTCAGGGAAAAGGGCACCTGGGCATATCTCAGCTGATCATTTCCCTGCAATTGTGGGGGCATTGGACATTGGTGGCACCTTGGTCTCTCCTGTTCTTTCCCTGTATCATACAACAATTTAGTCTCCTTGGGACATAAATGTTTTAGATTAACTAAAGAATTTGGGCTCAATAAATGGGCAGCTGCATGAAATTTAATGACCTGAAATATACAAAAACAGTGAGAAGTCCTGTGGCACCTCACAGACTAACAGAGTATTTGGAGCACAAGTTTTCGTGGTCAAAGACCCACTTCATCAGATGTATGCCCTTGAAAGCTTATGCTCCAAAAAAATCTGTTAGTATATAATGTGCCACAAGACTTCTCATTGTTTTTGAAGATATAGACTAATGTGGCTACCCATCTGATGCTTGAAATATACAAGAGGTCTAAATAGATGACATAAGGGTCCTATTTGGCCTTAAACTCCACAGAACTCTGTGACACACATTGGGTATTCTTCTGAATAGGTGCAAGTAGCCTTTATAGAAGAGTTTCATTGCCAGCCTGAGGCCTGAAGGAGAGGACTCCTCCCTCTTACCCTATTGGTTTCCTCTAGCACCCAGCCAGACTACTAGATTCAGGCACTGTGATCTGGAGCTAAGCCTTAACTTTTACAAAAAGAACTGAATGAAAAGAATTACAGATAATAAGCTATGAACTTAGAATCACTCATACGAAGATCTCAAAATGCTTTACAAATATCTCTCAGGTAGGTAAGTGTTATGGCTAAATGGAGAAAAGATTTTGGGCAAGTCGCTTGCACCAATTCCTAGTCTCCTCTAAATGCTAGACAGCTGTTTTTGGAGGAACAGTTGCATCAGAGGTACTATCTGGGAGAAGGAAGATAATTTTACCTTCTTTAAAATACCCATTTGCTGCCTACTGGTAAAATATTTAAAATACAGGACATATCATTAGTGTCACCATTCAGAAAAGGGAGTGTCACCACAAGTGAATGACAGGGTAGCCAATAGACAAAGATTAGGCATTGTATTATTGTAAGTGGTCAGAAGTTATGTTAACTGAATGGATTATACATTTGTGAGTGACTCCCCATCCTTAATGGAAAATGGGTTAGGAATATAAATATGCATAACCCGGAGATCTTTTGGACAAACACTCCTTGTAATTTTCCATTTTCAATGGTAGAATCTACTGGATCTGTAAATCCTATTTTTGTGCATGTATGATTTTTGTGTTTGAAGTTATGAGCATTGTCTATGTATTTGTATTCCAAATGTTTGCTTCCGTGAAGACATCAACCAGAGGGATGGCTATCCTATTGCAAGAAGGTGGCTTGTCAGGAGAATAGCCATACTTGACTGACAAAAGTCGTTAATGGATTCCAAGTCACATCTAAGAAACTCTGCTGTGAAACCTCCATGTTGATAGCATATTGATAATGTCTGCAGCTTGAGAAAAGGGCTGAATCGTATAAGGACAGGTGACTTGCTCATGTCACATTTTCCATCTTGAGGTATAATTTTACACAAAGGCTGTGTATACACGTCCCTCCCTTTCAGAAATGGCATGTAAATGACATGGATCAGAACTGTTTAATGAGGTGCTGATATGAACATTCAGCACCTCATTAGCATAATGGCAGCCAGTTGCACTTTGAAAGTGATGGGAACCCCAGATAGCGAGAAGGTGGGCATCAGTGGGATGATCAGCATAGGGAAAAACACAAGGAGTCATTTATGACTGCAGCCCGTCACAGCTTTCCATTACAACTTTCTCCACCCACATTTAGTACCCTGTAACAGCTTGTATTAACTGAAGTAAAATTGGACTTCAGAACATATGAAAACCACAATTATCAGGACATATGTGTGTTTTAACTTAGCAACAGACATGGAATTACTCTTGCAGACTAATATTGTAGTGTCCCAAAGGAAAAGGACAAGATAAACCAATGTTCCACAACAATACAAACATACGAGGTGCATTCACTCTACTTGATATTTGGAATGCATTTCTTCAGGACACAGAGATAAGGCAGTGTTGGGCAACCTGTGGCCCAGAGGCCACATGTTTCCCATCTATGGCTATGTCTACACTAGCCAAAAACTTCAAAATGGCCTTATTCCTATGAGCAGATGGGAATAAGGGGACTTCGAAGTAGGCAGGGTCCTTTCGAAAAGGAGCCCCGTCTGGATGAGCCGCACGGCAGCGAGCTGCGTCAATTTCGAAGTGCTGCGGCCACCCGTATGCTAATGAGATGCTGAATATGTATTTCAGCGCTTCATTAGTAAACTTCGAAATGGCCATTTGCACGGCCATTTTGAAGTTTTTGGCTAGTGTAGACACGACCTATGTGTGGCTTGTGAGACATTTCGTTTACTACTGTTCATATGCCAGGTTGTCAGGTTCTACAGGGTTCAATCTGCATAGGTATTTTTTCCTACCAGTGTTACTAAAACGACACAATTAAACCAGCACATGAAGTGAGGTAAATGTTCATTGCACACACATTGATTGTGAGGGCCATGTGCTCACTCAGCAACCAATCAAAGCACTGCTACCATTCAATTGGCACACCCTGCAAATTCTACATATGCAAGAACAGTTTGAAAGCTATCCTATCCCTGGATACTGTCTTGGTTATGACAACCTTACTGTCCATTAAGATGAAAGCGGGCCACTCATGCGGCCCATTCACTAGTCTAGGTTGCACATCACTGAGATAAGGGGTACACAATGATACCAGAAAAACAAGAATGAAACCTGATTGGTTAAATCTAGTTCGAAATTTTGTAAGCAGTACCTTTTACTTATTAGAGGCAGGGCATAAAAAGATGGTTTTAGGGTATGCCTTTGACAGTATACCTTTGCAATGTGAAAGCAACAATGCTGCAAGGACAGCTTCCCAAAGGTAACTATTACATTGGACCTTTTCCAATTATTAGTGGCTTTAGCCATAAACCTGACTGGAAACCTTAAGAGCTCAGCTTGTCCTACTTAACAAAATGAAGGATGATGGAAGATCAGCTTGCTCTTTATAGATACATTAAAGTGATAAATACCAGGGAGGGAAAGGAGTTATTTGAGTTAAAGACCAATGCTGGCACAAGAACAAATAGAAACTGGTCATAAGTAACTTTAGGTATGACATTAGATGAAGGTTTCTAACCATCAGAGGAGTGAAGCTGTAGAACAGCCTTCCAAAGGGAGTAGTAGAGACAAATCTTAATTTGTTTTAAGACCAATCTTCATAAACTTATAGAGGAGATGATCTGAGATTACCTACAAATGCCTACGCCCCATTAATGAGTGGAATTAGCAAATATTTCCAATGGCTGGAGATGAGACATTAGATAGGGGTGGCTCTAAGTTACCACAGAAAACTCTTTCCCTGGTGTCTGATTGATGGGTCTTGCCCACAATCTCTGGGTCTGATTATCATATTTGGGGGTAGGAGGGCATTTTTCCCCAGGCCAGATTGTAAGCGACCATGTTTTCAACTTTTTCTGCAGTGTTGGACCCAGGTAACTTGCTGGTCTGAGTTAGAATTAACAGATGATTCTCTAGAATGCGAGGTCTTTAAATCAAAATCTGGGAACTTCAGCAGCTCAGCCAGAAGTTACAGGCCTACTACAGGAGTGGGTGGTGAAATTCTGTGATGCAGAAGGTCAGACTACATGGTCGCAGTGGTGCTTTCTGGCCTAAAATTAAACTTCTATTGATTATTTGGTGTCTTGAACATATTTTATAATGAACCAAAATATTGTCAAGCGATTGATTACATGATTTATTATCATATTATGTCCTTTCTTTTTAATGTTAATTATTGACACACTGGTGCCTCTGACTGATCCTTTCTTTTCCTCATGTTTGCAGGTAGAACCTCTGCCCAGATAGACTCTAATGTCATAGAAAGTGTTGGAGCCACCAGATAAAGCAGCAACTACCTGAAAAACCTGAAGACGACCAGGACACAGCTGCATCCAAACGCACCGAAAGGACCTTGTTCTATGTATCTGTTTAAGTGCGTATCAGTCCCTCAGCACCATAGCATCTGGGCACCTGCAAATCTTTAATGGATTGGATCCTTCCAACATCCTTGTAAGTAAAGGAAATTTTACAGTTGGGAGCAGAGTCCCAGGATAACTAAGCAATTGGCCCAAAGTCACATAGGAAGACATTATCCTGAGTGGAATTCAGTGGCTCTCCAGTCCATTAGCATATCCTTCTTAACAAATTAAGGGAGAAATATTTCCACCCACAGAAAGGAGCCAACAAGAGGTTTGGGCAACATGACTTTGTCACCAGTAGCACTGCAGCAGTGTTTTCAGTGGGAGTGCTGAACATCAGTGAACAAAACTGTAAACCCTGCATATAATAAAAAAACACTTCAAGCACCCTAGTTCCAGCATCCCTGCATAATCACCAACAGTCATTTGGAGGTAAAGGTGGTCATGTAAGATGTCTGGAAAACAACACTTATGACACCTCCCTGTGTCTTCAAGAGGCTTGGGCACCCGGGAACAGGACGGAAAAAAAACCCAACCCCTCACTGCAGCTGTGTCTAGATTGCCAAGAACTATCAGCAAAAGATATGCAAAGTGCACAACACATTTGTGTATCTTTTGCCAACAGTTCTGTCAGGAAAGTCTTTGCCAACATTTGGCCCATTCACACAGGACCAAATGTAGGAAAAACCCTCTCTGTTGAGATATCCCTTCTTCCTCACGGAATGAGGTGTACAGAGATATCAACAGAATATTCCTGACTGGCAGATCTCTGCCAACAGATCTGCAGTCTGGACGTGCACTCTGTAGACAAAACTTCCGAAGTTCTGTTTATGGAAGCCTGCAGTCTGGAAATAGCCTTAGAGAGAGAGAGGTATGTGTGTTTTGGATTCTGAAGCAGAGTTCAGGAGGTTCCCCGAAGAGCTACCAGCAGCCTAACTATCCAGGGTCCTCTTTGCTGCAGGATGGTACCTGTGCATCTCCCACTCCTCAAGGAAGGGATCCTGGTTGTAGGAAGCTCCCCTTTTTCTCTCTGAGCATCAGATTGAAGAACTACAGGAGGAGAATGCATTGGACTGCTCTGTAGCAACAGTAGGAGATACAAGCATTTCAGTCAAGTTTATTATCCAGTCCCCTGCAGTGCTCACAAACTCTTCTCTGTTCCTTTTCCTAGTATTCCAAGGGATACAGTTAAGCTCTGCAGCTCCTCTTCTGGGCCTTCTCCTTATAATGGTGCAGGAGTCTACATGAACGGAGCTCCTGACTGCACATAGGAATGAACAAAAAAGGGTGAAAATCCTGAAATATAAATGCAGAGATGAATACAAAACACTGCATTTTGTTGATTCTAGGCATGGCTGTCAATCTCTGTAAGCCTTACTAGCAAGAAAAATTAGTGTTAGTGGGAAAAAAAAAAGAAACATGAAGGCACCATTTCCGCTGAAATCCCCTTGGGAGAGCCAAAATCAGCTAATCTCTTCGTCTTTCCCTTAGAAGATGCTCCCTCTGATCAACTCTATCTAGGGTGTGTCTACACTCGGAACTAACTTTGAAGTTAGGCACTACTTTAAAGTAGCCAGCAGAGAGTCTACTCACATTTTCACTTACTTCAGAACTTCAAAGTAGGGAGCCCAACTTCAAAGCCCTTACTCCATACCTGGGAGTGGAGTAGTGCCCTACTTTGAAGTTAAACTTTGAAGTAGGGTTTAGGTAGAAATTCATTGTCGAAGTTGCTTACTCTGAAGTTGTACTTCGAAGCAGCTTCAAAGTTATTTTTGTAGTGTAGACACAGCTTAAGTAAAGAGCTGCACTCTACGTAAAGGAATCCATTTACAGCGTAAATAAAAGTGATTCTTTCTATAACCCCCAGGAGCTATGCTACATATTCTTGAGTGTCACATATCACCAACTTATGTATTAACTAGTTACATATTTACAGACACAGAGCTCTCCAGTCAAACCTTTGCTGGGGACCTCTCTGATGCTCCAGCCACCACTTAAATTTCTGTGTGAGACACTAACAATTACACCACAACTTTTATGTACTTTTTAATGCACCCTCTTTGTATTTGTGTACAAAAATTGTATTACAGAAACACCCTATCCAAAGAACTGCCTCTCTCTCCTCTGGAAGTTTAGGGGGTTCAGAACCAGATCTGACCCAGGATCTGAACTTTGGAAGTTAAGCCCATACCCAGTGCTAACATGCAAGTGTGTTTGCACACAACAGGGGATGGGTTTTTTGTGTTAATTCAATGCTATTTAATAAGGATGTGATAATACCTGGGACAAAGCCAAATACTCATTGGGGGATGTTATTTAGTCTACTGACAAAACACTGACAGGAACTTTTTGGATACCAGATACATCAGGTTTCCTGATTATTAACAGATAATGGAAGGTGTAGCATTTGATTGCCAAGCCTATCCCTGACAAAGTCCAGCACTTCATCAAATCTATTCCAAATCTGAAGATGGTATTTGACTTTGGGTTATTATTGCAGCCAATAGAGGGAACTGCTTATCAGCTCTGCAACCCATCCAAGAGGACTTTGATTTGCAAATTGCAATGATGGCTCCTAGCAGTAAGTGTCCTGCCTGTTGAATTTGCACAAACCTCATGGTGTTCTCTGAGGGGTACCAAAGATGCACTAGAGATACTTGCATTATTACTTCAACAGTATGAACATGCTGCTAATGATGATCAATTACTATGAAAGTACCCTACATACTTGTACTCTCCAAAAGCAAAACATGGTATGTGGGGCATTTTTAAAAACATACAGTGAGAAATGGCATGGGTTAATTGTTGAGAAAAAGAAAAGGACTCGTTTCTTAGCTTCCTCTCTTATAACCTGTGCTACTTACAACAACAAAAACATAAAGCAAAGCTTCAACCTTAAAGTACCAACCTACAAGTCCCATGTTTCTATAATTATGCTAATGTTGTCTAAGATTAATCAAGCAAGTTAATGATGCAAAAAATTACATTTATAAGCCAGTCTGAATACAACTGTACTGCAAGCTAAGATCTAAGTACCATTAACTTAAATGGAATTAATGGGCTGTCCCTGCCAATCTTCATATCAATCAGTTACTAATTAACATTCTTCTATAAAGGAGAGTTTAGCTGCATCTACGTGGCCCCTCCCTTTCAGAAGGGGCATGCAAATGCAGCCAATCGAAAATGCAAATGAAACATAGATTTACAAATCTCACACCTCATGTGCATTCTCTCATGCGATCACATTTCCAGAAGTGATTTTTTTTAAGAAAAAAAAAAACCAACCAAACAAAAAACCAACCATGTAAACTGGGTTCCTTCAAAAAAAAAAAAACCATTTTCGAAAGATCCCTTCTTCCTGAAACCTAACAGGAAGAAGGGATCTTTCAAAAACAGGGTGTTTTTTTCAAAGGAACCCCATGTACACATCTGTTTTTTTGTTTTTAAGAAAAAATCACTGCCAGTAACACTATTGCACAAGAGTACTCAAATGAGGCACGAGATTTGTAAATCTTCGCTTCATTGGCATTTTTGATCAGACCATTTGCATGCCCCTTCCAAAAAGGAAGGGCCATGCAGACGCAGCTAATGTGAAAAAATATGCAGAAAGAACAATGTTACCATTTGCAATGTGTGTTGCTCTTAAAGGACAGTCAAACAGGCCATAATAGAATTCCACTGTATTCATTTCAACCAGTGAACAAGAAACAGCCAAGCAGCAGTGCAATCAGTAATAGATTTTATGTAAAGTAATTTATTTTATACAGCAACAAATTATCACTACCAAAGATGAACTTTTGCGGGAAACGTCGACTTCAGCTAATAATGGAAGGACTGAGCAGAAGCAATAAAAACCTGGTAGTTAAATTAGCTATCAAAGAAAAATGAATGCAGTGTGTTATCTTTGCAAATAACGTACCACATTTGTTACTTCCAACATTTGACTCCCAACTTGATTACTAATTTTATTCTTTCACAATTTGTATTAATTGTAAGAGTTCCTGCCAAATCCTTATCACATTTGGCTCTCTTTTGTTTTTGTCTTTATTACCTGTGAATATATGCTGTGTCACTTTACTTGCCAGGAATTCAGTACAGAGACTAAATCTGCTAGTATCAGAAATTCCTTTACTGTAGATATGGTGTATCTTGATTCATTTAAAGAAAAATAACACTCAAATTAACATCTTCATTATATGAAATCAAACTCCGTATTTATTACATCTGAATGAGATGAGTACTTTTTTGTTCCAAGTTATGTGTATTGTCACTTTAAAGCAGTAATAACAAGTCTAAGTTTATTAAATGTATTGTAAGAAATATTGTAACTGTCCTGAACTTAAAAGAAGCAAAGTCCTCTTACAGGAAACATTCCAGATAATTGATGACATCAAAACACTACAAAGTTAAGACTTTTTTAGTCCTCTCTCCTAGTTCACACTGGTGATAATTAGGTAAGGATATTTATATACCCGAGATTCAGTAGACACAAAAGGAATGACATGTATTTTCAAACTTACTCCCTTTGTCATTTTACTGCAATTAATTTTTACATGTACAAATTAGATGTGGTGATTGACTGTAACCAGCATTTCAAATTCCTTCCAATTAAAATCATAAAAGCAAAAGTTTAGTCTATTAATAATTTTTCTAAGTTAGTTTATAAGATGTTAGTGATAAAACCCCCAAACTTTAGAACTTGTGTGAAGACCTATTTTGAACATATGCTGTAGATAATTAATAGATAAGGTTTTTAATTAACTCACAAAGACTTAGCATAATTTGCCACTTAAGAAAAAAATCTACTGCCCTTTGAAAAAATTAATTACACTTCCAAAACAATTATAATGTATATCATTAAGAGTTTGATTCTGGTGCTTAACGTACTGGCAAACACCCTAGTATTATTAACAGAGGGCTAGCCGTGCTAGTCTATATACTATGAAAACAAAAAAGCAGTCCAGTAGCAGTTTAAAGACTAACAAAATAATTGATTAGGTGATGAACTTTTGTGGACAGACCCACTTCTTCAGACCATAGCCATATCAGAACAGACTCAATATTTATTTGTTAAACTTGATTACTATTTTTGGTTCTCTGCGCCTTAAATATTGCATCTGATCTTGTACGGCTATGGTATGAAGAAGTGGGTCTATCCCACGAAAGCTCATCACCTAATAAATTATTTTATTAGTCTTTAAACTGCTACTGGACTGCTTTTTTGTTTTCCTCGTATTACTGTCCTGTAAATCTCATTCATCCCACAACTCAGACAATGTTACCTTATGGACTGTAGAATTCTGTCATTAGCAGTATGGCAGGGGAAGTTTTATGGAAATACATACAGAATTACAAAAGCCAGTAAGCTTGCATTACAGAGAAGGCAAATGAGTGCAAACCTTATACTGAGCATATAGACCCACTAAATTCAGCTGCTTTGAGAGTATATAGGGAAATTAAGTATTTCATTTTTTCTGAGGAAACTGAAGGAGAAAACTGAAAAAAACAGTCAGGACAGATCTGACTGCAATGCAGTATGTGCGAAAATGGGTGTCCAATTTCTTCATTGTACTCTATGGTATATTTGCACCATAATGCATGATTTGTATTCAAATCAACAGCTTTTTTTTGGTGTATTTTAGAAAATGTACTGAAATAAAGTATTTCTTAAAAATGGTTATTCAGTCTTTCAGTGGTGCTTCAACTTACACCATATATTATTTCAGGGCCTAGTAGTGCTGGTATATTGAAGATTTTGGCAAGCATTCTCCTTCAAAATCTTCTGTTCAGAAATTCACTCTGTACTTTGGCAGAAACAAAGTAAGGTGTTCCCGAGGAAGGAAATCCGTTAAAAACATGGAACAGAAGGGTCATTTAAAAAGACAGATATTCATCAGTTTAAAGATATCCTAATGCTTTTGTAATGCAAAGGGAGAAAAAAAACCAGCAAGGTAATTAGTTCAAAGTGTGGTCTAATCACAGTTAGTGATTTGTTTTTAATTAGTGATTGTTGTCCTAGTGAGAGGCAATGGAGTGACAGCCCTGCAAAGTGAAGTCCTCTATTTAGCCACATTGTGTGTAAACACAAGCAGTAGCCAAGTTCACCAACGTGCCACTTGTGTTCTGCTGGGTCAGCCAGTTTATATGTACCTTTGTTGCTGCTGAGATTTCCATCACAGGTAGATGCTTTTACTGTGGTAGCGATTTTCTAACAGACAGCCATTCACCAGGAATATACTAAAACCACAGTGGTTAAGTAGCTGGTGTGTGGATACCAGTGCCAGTCATGTTCACCACTATTATCCAATAGTCTTCTTATACTACCACATCTGTCTTTTCTCTTGCTATTATCTCTTGCCTTATACATAGACAAAAAGATCTGTAGGGGCAAGAACTGCCTTTTGGTTCTGTGTTTGTACAGAGCCTAGCACGAAGGGGTCCTAATTCATGACTAGAGACTCTAAGCACTATGGTCATAAAAGTAACAATAAGACCATTCCACAAAGGTCATTAAACAGACTTAACCTGATCATTTTTGGTTATTATGGAACCTAGTCCTGCATCGCTAAAATCAACAGGAGGTGAAACTATTCATTGCTTTCAGAGGACAGGGGGCGCTCATCTGGGGTGGGTAGTGCTGATACAGGAATTTTTTTGCCTTTTACTATCCTGATCATTTTGAAGTAAGAATTCTCATGGGCCGTCCATTTTGTAACCTGATCCTAAGGCATGGCTGCAGCTTTCTCCCTTTTCTCCCTGGGGTCTGGATTCTGGGTTTGCCTAAAAGTATGCCTGGTGCCTCCACCCAACAAAACCTTGTTTAATGCCAGCAAAGGGCCTGCCCCATGGGAAAATATTCAACAGCCAGTCTTATACAGAGGCATGTCAGCCAGGGAACATGAAACTAAAAGAGCTATCATCATTCTGAGAATAAGAAAACAGTGACTGCAGCTTTTTAGATATGGCATACTTAGGATAAGGAACAATACGGGAAATTGGATCAGAATAATAAAAGACAATAGATCATCCCCACTCCTACCAACATTTATGCCCAGTACAAATCAAATGCATTTGGACTCAGTCTTTGATGGGGGTACAGATCTGAAATTGCTGATTGGCTTAAAACACAATACCAACACAAATAAACAGGGTGTTCTTACAAAGAATCCATGCCAAGGATGGTCAGAACATCCTTGCAGCTCTCTGGCCTAGATTCCAATGAGCAATTAGCTTGGTTCCTGGGAGACTGAGAGTGACACTCTCCTTGGCCTCCCGGTTTCTGGGGTCTCTGCTAAGATGATCCTGACCAGTGTCCAAGAAATACTCAAAGGTCTCAAAGTTTTCCCTTGGGAGCATTGTATAGGGTAGGAGGCGTTTCCCCAGCTGAGATGCTTCACTGATTGCTACAGTCCAAACACAATCCAAAATACCATCAAGCCCTCTGTCTTTGAATTCTGGCATCTGACTGGTTCTGACCTCAGAACCAGAGGGCAACACTCTCTGCTCTGGATCCAAAGCAATCTGGGAACCAGAGTCCTGAGCCTCTGTAACCATCACTTCTGTAATGTGGCGGGGTGGGGGGAGGGAAATCCCCCAGAGTGTCAGTGTGGTATTTCAGAAGCATAACGTGTATTGACACTGGTAATGTGTATTTTAATTGTGTTTCAAACTATCTGGGTGAGGGGGACCATTTTTTTATGAAAAGGACCAAAATTGCCCAGATGTACAACATGCAAAGAAGGACTTCCAGATGAATATGGTCCAGAATCTGCACTGCATTGTGACCCTGGCAATCCCACTGAATTCAAAGGAGCTTGTGTCAGAATTTGGTCTTACATATTTAGCACAATACCTATGAACTTGCCATCACAGTTCCAGCTGCTACTTATGGACTTCAGCAGATATTTATGAACAACAAAAGGCTGAAAATACCTATGACGAATGCAGTCCAAATAGAACCTTGCTAATTCTACCTTTAGCAATCTGCCTGCCTGCGAAATTTAAAATAAAAGCCAAACTGATCTCTCCTAACTTCTCAAAAGACATTTAACAACATAGCATTTTGTATTCCTAAAAATTAAAATGGCTATTTTGTATAGTATCCTGGAGTACCGAGAACTTTTGCAAGGACACTTAAAATGTTATATTTTGCCTTTTCAAACAAACAGAACATCAAGGTTTTCCTAACTACACAATGTTAAATTCAAGACACATCACTATGCCTATACAGTCTGAGAGCCCAAGCTCCAGTCCCAGATTGTAGACAATGCAGAGAACAGCAGTGGGACCTCACTCTGCTGTGTCAAAAACTCTGATCTATTAACAAGTGATGTTAACCCACTGGCCCCCATAATTTTGTACAACTGTAAAAATTAAAATACATTTAAAATCAAGAAACCCTAAATTAAACATCAATATTGTCAGTCAAATTATATAAAATAAAAATCAATTTCTGTCAATTTTAGACATAACCTTGACATGAAACTACTCTTCGAATAAATAGGGAATCGGCACAGCTCATGCAAAAAGTGTAACAATCACAATATTGTTGGTTTAAGTATTTTTAGCGAAAGTGAGACAATCAATCACCTAAGCATGAGGCTTGCCACTTCCTTTGTTCTCCTTCACAATACTATGTTGCACCTGGGGTTCATCCCTCTCCCTAAGGAAGCCGTCACCAATCTCACATTTTCTATTTTCTTCCTAATGAAAAAAATATTACTGTATTTCTCCTTCTCCCTGAACCACAACACAGAGGCATCAGAAAGGGGATGCCTGTCTATCAACAAGGCTTTCTTGTAACCTCGGGCCACTGGATGCTGATATTGGTTTCTGAAGAAGTATGGAACTGAGGGTATGTTGAGAAGATGAGGAAGATGTGATTAAGATAAATCAATCTTATTCCAAACACTTCTCATACATGGATCTCAGATCAGAGTTGATTCCACATGAGCTGCTGGACCAGGATGAATACCCTTGAATAAAAGACAATCTTATCTTCAAATATTTCAGCTCTGGTGGGTTTACATTTTAACCTGTGTTCTCTGAACACAGTTAAGTGTGCTCAGACTTGCATGATACACAGTCCTTTTCTCAAGGGCTCACATTCAAAATCAGATGCATGATACAATTCAGACATATAATATACCAGTTGGCCAAACAAAAGTCCAATTTCAGAAAAGTGCAACTTTTTAAATATAATTGCTTTGCTGGATTAATACTGAAAGGTTTCTTGCAATAAATGTGTTTTATCTAAATATAGCTTATTTCAAGATTCAGTGAGCACAGCTGGCCAGGCTGACAATGCAATAAACTTAGACAGCATACTTCCAAATATATATTGAAGTGGTGAAGATGCATTACTTTTTATAGAATTTACTGTCTCTCTGTAGGAGAAAGAAATTTGACAAAGGATTTCATTGTTTCCATTAAATCAATCCTCTCTCAGTGAAACCATTAATGATATTAGCAAAGCTTTGTTTTAGGAGAGGTCAGAACTCTTTGGTAGTTAGGTGTGTCTCACCAAAATAAGAATAATAAGCCAGTCACATCTGGTGAGTAATGCTACAGCCACTTGCAAAATACAGCAAATCTGAATAGATGCAAATGACTGGTGTGAAATAGGCTATGTCCCACCATAAATGTAACTATACTTACACTTGCAAGCACACTATTTTTGGAGGGATGTACTAATCATTTTAAACTAAAAATATATCCCACAGAAATCCAATTAAACAGATATAGCCCAAACTGCTGCAGCTTGAAAATGAGTCAGAAAGACAGCTCAGCTAGCTAAGTCATAAAGTAATCATTGTCTGAACGGAATAAGTTTGTCATCTCTGAAGGCTGGCAATTGACAAAATCAGCACAGGTAGTGGAGGCTAACTAATCTGTAGATTATGGCTTGCATTAACAGCACCACTTAATCTCAGGCACGTAGGGTTCAGAGGTGACTGAAGCAGTTACTTCCTCATCTGGTGGTCAGCATGGTAGTCTGGGGGTTGGGAGACCCTGCTTCAATTTCCCGCTCCCCATTTCTGTGTACCCTGGGAAAAGTCCTTTGTCTGGGCTTTAGTTCACCTCTACAAAGCAAACAGGGATAATAATGCTTCCTGTCTTCTCACAGGAGATGGGCAGCTCTGTCTGCTAGGGAACATGAGGCACTCAGGTATGTGGTAATGACTGGCTTAATATGGTTGCAGCCAGTTCTGTAGGAAGAGTTGGACCATGAAACCCAAACTTCTGCACGTCAGTAGCACTAGTCTTTTGGTGCCCCTGCTTGTGTCTATTTGATGGCCCTTGTGTGGTAGGTAGGATGAGAAGCAGATGCAGGAAGCTCCTTGCTGCACTCTCTCCTTTGCAAACCATAGAGCCAAGGGAGTCAGAAC
This sequence comes from Carettochelys insculpta, assembly GCF_033958435.1. Taxonomy (NCBI): domain Eukaryota; kingdom Metazoa; phylum Chordata; order Testudines; family Carettochelyidae; genus Carettochelys; species Carettochelys insculpta. Next base: position 209,127,770 of record NC_134138.1, on the reverse strand, counting down.
AACCTGACCTCTCAATCTGGTATGCATATAAAATATTCCTCCTGAGAAGAATTAATGGGACCTTCTATTATGGGTGTGGAACTGAGAAGTGGGAAGCAGAGGCAGAAGGAACTGAGACTAAATGGATGAGGGAGCCAGGGTCAAGGCAGAGCCACATCTGGCCTAGGTTTGGAGTGATAAGGGTTGGCAGTGGGGGCAGAATTGATGCAGGCAGGCAACGAGAAAGCATTCTCACAGTTTTTCTCATCGAAATATATATTGGAACCCTTAATTCTGCATTGGGGATCCAAAGCCACAGAGAATGGTTTGGATCCATGACCTCCAAACCAAACACTTGAAAACTTCCGGACCATGGAGGGTGGGATTTTTCCTGAGGTGCAAATTTTCATTTTTCTGGGTGGGTACTCTTTCCCTGCTTTACTAAATCCTCGCTCCCCACTCCACTCCTTCCTCTACCCCGATACCCACCCTGATGTCATCTCTTTTCACCCCAAGTCCATCCCTTCCCTTGAGTGCCACCTGACCCCCACCAAACAGCTGATCCACAGATGATGAGTGGGCGCTAAGCAGTATTTTTGAGTAGCCACAGAGTTGATGCATATTGTTTGCTCATATTTAGTCTTTTGGTTTACCCAGGTTAGACAGAATGCGATCTATCACCTGCCAATTTGTGGTGTAAAACTGATAAACTGCAGACACATGTGCTTGGACTCTGCACATACATCCATCTCCCTAGGACTCATGCTGACATTCCAAATACCTGAGCAGCTTCAAAGGCCTGCCACTTTAAACTGTGTTCTGAAAAAATTCCTCACATTCTTACCATAAGAATACGTAAACATGTACTGAAAATAGCAATACAGTACAGCAATTCTAGCATGCAGGATGTGTGAGAATGAAGATTCAGAGAACTGAGTGGTCACTATGGCTACGTTTACACGTGAAGCCAACATCGAAATAGCTTATTTCCATGTAGCAACATTGAAATAGGTTATTTCGATGAGTAACGTCTACACGTCCTCCAGGGCTGGCAACGTCGATGTTCAACTTCGACGTTGCGCGGCACCACATCGAAATAGGCGCTGCGAGGGTACGTCTACACGCCAAAGTAGCACACATCGAAATAAGGGTGCCAGGCACAGCTGCAGACAGGGTCACAGGGCGGACTCAACAGCAAGCCGCTCCCTTAAAGGGCCCCTCCCAGACACAGTTGCACTAAACAACACAAGATCCACAGAGCCGACAACTGGTTGCAGACCCTGTGCCTGCAGCATGGATCCCCAGCTGCCGCAGCAGCAGCCAGAAGCCCTGGGCTAAGGGCTGCTGCCCACGGTGACCACAGAGCCCCGCAGGGGCTGGAGAGAGAGCATCTCTCAACCCCCCAGCTGATGGCCACCATGGAGGACCCGGCAATTTCGACGTTGCGGGACGCGGATCGTCTACACGGTCCCTACTTCGACGTTGAACGTCGAAGTAGGGCGCTATTCCGATCCCCTCATGAGGTTAGCGACTTCGACGTCTCGCCGCCTAACGTCGAAGTTAACTTCGAAATAGCGCCCGATGCGTGTAGCCGCGACGGGCGCTATTTCGAAGTTAGTGCCGCTACTTCGAAGTAGCGTGCACGTGTAGACACAGCTTATATGAACTTTCTGTCTGGGTCTACACAGAGCCGCTCTCCCAGCAACTCCATGGTAATGAGCAGCCTCACAATAGCAAATGGCTGCTCATTAGCATGGTCCCTGCAGCTCATTAGCATAGCCACGCGAATTCTTGCTCTCAGCATAGGAGGTGCTAGAAGTAAAGAGGCCATGTAGATGTGCTCCTGTTGGCAAAAAACTCCTCTGTTGCCAGCCTTTCATGCCTGAAATAGCTTGTTTCTCTCACCCACAGAAATCAGCTTCTCTCTCTCACCCACAGACATCCCTCTGAGACAGTATGCGCACATGACCATGGAATGGAGGGACAAGCTAGGGAGGTTTTACGCATGGATTTCAGGATCCAGAGCAGCTAGTTGGTGGCACACAAGGATGGGTGTCAGAAAAGACGTTTGAGCCAGGGTGCCCTATGCCCCAGGGATAGAAAAAGTGGGTGAACTCCACCCTGAATCAGGCATAAGGGGCTGGTGACAGAGGAGCTTTTTGCCTGCAGGGGCACGTCCATAGGGCCTCTTTACTGCCAGCAACCCCCTCTGCCGAGAGCAAAATCTCATGTGGCTATGCTAATGAGCCACAGAACCATGCGAACGAGCAGCCATTTGCAATTGTGAGGCTGCTTATTGGCAAGGAGCTGCTGGGAGAGCAGCTTCATGTAGACCCAGCCTTAATGTGAGTGGATGGCAGAAAGGAGCCATGTCTACACTGTCCCATGGCCATTTCAAAGTTTACTAATGAAGCGCTGAAATACAGATTCAGCGCCTCATTAGAATGCTGGCAGCCATGGCACTTCGAAATTGCCGCGGCTCACCACCATGCAGCTCGTCCAGACAGGGCCTTTTCAAAAGGACCCTGGCAACTTTGAAATCCCCTTATTCTTATCTGCTGTTAGGAATAAGGGATTTTGAAGTAGTCAGGGTCCTTTCGAAAAGGACCTCCCTCTGGACGAGCCGCACAGCGGCAAGCCATGGCAATTTCGAAGTGCCACGGCCGCTGGCATTCTAATAAGGCACTGAATATGTATTTCAGCACTTCATTAGTAAACTTTGAAAAGGCCATTTGCACGGCCATTTCGAAGTTTTGGGATAGTGTAGATGTAGCCAGGGAGTAGTAAATCCCCAAAACAGATGCCTTTAATTTATTCATTTAGCTGTAGCATTATCTCTACTTCAATGGCTTCTAGATCCCACCCTCCTAAGGGGACATTAGTGTATAGCCACAATGGAGAAGCCAGCCAGCCAAAGCCATGGAGTGAGAGAGCAGAGCAGGGCAGCACAGCATGGCTGTGTCTACAATTGCATTCCTTTTTCGAAAGAGGCATGCAAATGAGGGAAATCAAAAGAAGAAAAGCAGTGTAGACACAGCTCTTTCAAAAGTAAACCCCATCTTTGAAAGAACCCTTCTTCCTAAAAAAATAGGAAGAAGGGTTCTATCGAAGATGGGGTTTACTCTTGAAAGAGCCACGTCTACACTGCTTTTCTTCTTTCAAAAGAAGCTCTTTTGAAAGAAGAGTATGCAAATGAGATGCCAGATACGTAAACCTGCACCTCATTTGCATTTTAATTTCCCTCATTTGCATGCCTCTTTCAAAAGAGGAATGCAAGTGTAGACACAGCCCATGTGAATCCCAACTTCTTTTGGTGAGTACTGAGTATGTAATGGTGCTGAGCTGGAATTCTCTGTGAGGTCCAAGTCACATCTTTTGCCTTTTTAAATAAGTGCTGATGTAAATATTTGTGACATGTTAAGTATGCATACTATATGCAGCGTTGCAGTGATGGTCCCAGGACAGTAAACAGACAAGGTGGGTGAGACCATATCTTTCATTTGACCAATTTCTATGGGTGAGACAGACAAGCTTTCAAGTTACACAAAGCTCATCTTCAGGTCAAAGCTCAAAAGATTGTCTCTCACCAAAAGAAGTTGGTCAAATGAAAGATATGGTCTCACCCACCTTGTCCCTCTATGTATGCATACTGTCAGTGCATCTTAAACTCACATAATTGAGGTACAGATTAGTAGCTTCCTGACAAATCTATATCAAACATTTGGAAAAAAAATTACAACTGACAGAGTATGTGAATACAGATAGCCCTGAACTGTGAAATATAATAGTACAAAAATACATAATTGGTGAGTTTCTCTCTCCATTAATTTTTATATTATGGGCTCTTTCAATCAAGTATGAAACATAGATACAAGTGGCCACTATAAGAAATTCAATATTTATAAAACATTGCCACGGAGTGGTATCTGAAAGGCAAGAGTTACATATGCAGGAAAATGGTACTATCCAACACATCACTAGGCAGCGACTTTTGAAAAATGTTGACTTTGTAAAAGAAGAACACTGTGCTAGAATCCCCATGATAAAATCATATAGGCCCTACCAAACACACACATACGTACCTACAGGCTGTAGCTTTTGTTTTGCTAGGTGGCATTTTCTTTTCACAGTTGTTTTGTCTGTTGTATTTTTCTACTGAAAAAAGGCAAATTTGCTCAATTTAAATACAAATTACCTCAAATTATTAAGAAAATAGCTCAAGGGGGCTGCTTTTACTCAACTGTTACAAGAAGCCCCATTTTGCGGCAGCAGCAGATGTTTCAGTAAGTAGAATCTGAATCTGTCTCCGAACTCTAATTGTGACCTTCTCCTTCATCAGTGTGAACTTTCCAATACTGAATTTCCCACTATCTAATTGAATCACGCAAAAACCATATGTTCTACTCAAGTTACTGTGTGAAGTTTGAAGTATTGTGTATAAACAGTATTCAGTGTTTTTTTTTTTCTTTTGCCTTCAAGGCACCACACTCCTGGAAGTGACTATTCTTTAACTGGAAGCTGGCATAAAATTTCAATTTATTGAGTAGTGCTGTTGCTTTTGGAAAGAAAGACAATTTGTGAATGTCCAACAGAGAATGATTTCAAGGTTTAATTAAAAACAGCAGTTCCCACACAACCTTCAGTCCTACTTACATTATTATTTTTTACAACTTGGCCCAGCATCATGTACAGTTATCATCCTGTTACTAGCAGACCCATGTGCTTCTAAGCCAACTAAATCTGGGTGAAGTTCACTCACTGTTTCGATCCCTGGGACATAGGGCACCCAGATCAAACGTCTTGTCTCACACCAATCCTTGTATGCCACCAACTAGCTGCTCTGGATCCTGAAATCCATGTGTAAAACCTCCCTACCTTGTCCCTCTCTTCCCTAGCCATGTACACACACTGTCTCAGAATTGTACAGAGACTGCATAGTCTGGGCTTCTAGTTTACCTCTTAGGAAAAATATGGCAGGGCAGCAAGGAGCACAGGCTGAGCAAAGGAGTTTCTCAACCCCAGATCACTGAAACAACACGGCTGTTTCTACCCAAGAAGGCATGCTAATACACGGACCGAAAGATGCTAATGAGGCGCGGATGCAAATTCCTTGGGGCCGCGCTTCTACATGGCATTTTGGAGTCCGGAAGAAGAGTCTTCCAGACTCCAAATCATGTGATGTTATGCTAATGAGGTGCAGGGAATTTGCATCTGCACCTCACTAGCATCTTTCGCTCCGTGTATTAGCATGCCACTTCTGAAGGAAGTGGCCTGTGTAGAAACGGGTCAAGAGTCCTCAGGCAGAACCTTCCTAGACTGCTCTTGTCCTTGCTGTTAGTCTGCATTTCATGAGTTTTCAGGCTGGTCACAGTCCTTCCTGTAAGTCCTCCTTACATGTGGTTATGGTCAGCCCCCATGAACAGAGCTGATATTAGGTACAGTATCTTCAGTGCCATGTGCTCAGCCAAGAGGTGCCCGCTTCTCCCTTTCGTCATATTACCCTCACCTGTGGGCCTCAATGTAAAAAGAAATATCCCATTGGGGTCAGTCAGTAATTGATGCAGAATCAAAATTGATGGCCCTAGATTACAGTCTTGATTGCATCTCTGAAATGCTCCTTCACCAAAGTGTCAAGCACCTTTCTTGGATAAGGCAGCTGTCTGGAATCCAGTACAGTAGACTGCATTTTCCTGAAGGCACAGACATATTGATCTTACTGATAAGTCAAAGCATGAAAATGGTAAGTGAAATCAGTAAACATATAAGGCCTCATTCAAAGCCCAGTAAGGTTAAGTTGACTCCAGTAACCTTTGGATTCGGCATATTCATATCTATGCAAAACTAAAAAAAAATTGAACATGATGGTTTAAAGATTGTAATAGATATTGCACCATACCTGTGCTTAGATGTAGGGGAGAATAGCTGGTTATGATGCAGCAGCCCTATTTTTCCCTGCTGTTGGTTGAAAAACATAGCAGAAGCAAGTTGCTTGAACTCTTGAAAGAAGTTACTAAGATTTTAAATGTCTCTGCATAAATGTATTTGTAGTAACTAATTTACTTTTTCATCTTCGGGGAGTGCTGACAGTGAAAATCAGTGTCAAAATCAGGACAGGTATTTAGGTACCCAAACATGGACCTACTTGCATAACTTAAGGCCATCTAAGTTTGAGGGGAAAAAAAAAAAATGAAAAAACAAAACAATAACAAAAAACCACAAGACTTTGACTCATAAAGGGCTATGATAAAATAAGGTCTAACATGAATTCTAGACTAAAATTTCAACCTTAGTGAACCTGTGAGGTACATTTTAAAGACTGTCTTTGGTTCTACGCACCCCAGAACTTCCTGAGGAAAAGCAATGTATGAAAAGGTCCGGTGGAAAAATAACATACAAAAAGCTGTTCTGGTAGCATTCCTGTTCCAAACAAAGCCAGAAAAGACTTATGGGAAATCTTGTAAGCAGCCACATGTACACTAAATTCACAGCTCAGTTTATTACCTAAAGATCTGGATCAGCTTTGGATGGTATTGAAATTATGTCCACAGCCCTACAAAGGGCTCTGTAAGGATAGATTTCCTGTACCTGAATGGAGCCCCATTGAGTTCAGCATCTGCGTTCATGGAGTTTATTGCGGGGTGGGAAACTGTCCAAATTGAAGCACCACACTGTCCAAGGATCAGTCACTGATAAAATATGCCTCCTTGCTTACATACATAATTTTGTTAGATATCAAGAATCTGAGTCTCATGCCACATCAGCAAAAGTCCAGAGGATTTAAATGGAAGTAAATGATAGTATAGTTCTGTAAAGATGGGTAAGTCAGAGGTGAATCAGGTCCCTGTATTCAGAAATTATATCTGGGCTGATCTTGACTATTTTTTCCTGTGCTCATTTGAAATACAGAATTATGGCTGAAAAGGTTGCACAAAATAACTTTGAAATCTTGAAAGGAAACAGTGGGAAAAAAATCAACAAGGACAATCACTAAAACACCGACATTTTCAAAACAGACTGATTCATATTAAGTCCCTGTTTTCTTTAAGAGTGACTAGCAACTGATGTATTTATGTATACTAAAAAACACCTTCTGTCTTATGATTTACAACATAAAGTACATTCTTTATAATGACACAGGTCTGGGTAAAGACAGGCTGATCAGTAGTAGTAGCCATCTAAAAATTATTTAACAGATGATCATTCTGCTTGAAAAAAGTAGCCAAAGATAAAAATACGTGAGGATTACTGATCTTTTAAAAAATAAAAACAAATATTAAAGAAGCTACACACCATCCGATACTTGTAACTAACATCAAAGTGTGTTTTGTATTAATAATTCACCATAGTTTGTAGAAAGCTTAAAAGCTATTTTAAGCATGCCTTTCATTAGTAAACATCAGATTATTCTTTACAATCCCTATTTTCTGGTGTACCCAGCTTCATATATTGCATATTTATGTAAATGTATAAACCACAGTACAACATCTTTTTGGGTGACAAGACTTAAGTATATCATATGAGCCGTGTCTACACGTGCCAGCTACTTCGAAGTAGCCGCGCCAACTTCGAAATAGCGCCCGCCACGTCTACACGTGGTGAGCGCTATTTCGCAGTTGAAATCGACATAAGGCAGCGAGACGTTGAAGTCGCTATCCTCATGAGGAGATGGGAATAGCGCCCTACTTCGAAGTTGAACGTTGAAGTAGGGCACTTGTAGCCGATCCGCGTCCCGCAACATCGAAATAGCGGGGTCCGCCATGGCAGCCATCAGCTGAGGGGTTGAGAGACGCTTTCTCCAGCCCCTGCGGGGCTCTATGGTCACCGTGGGCAGCAGCCCTTAGCCCAGGGCTTCTGGCTGCTGCTGCTGCAGCTGGGGATCCATGCTGCATGCACAGGGTCTGTAACCAGTTGTCGGCTCTGTGGATCTTGTGCTGTTTAGTGCAAGTGTGTCTGGGAGGGGCCCTTTAAGGGAGCGGCTTGCTGTTGAGTCTGCCCTGTGACCCTGTCTGCAGCTGTTCCTGGCACCCTTATTTCGATGTGGGCCACTTTGGTGTGTAGATGCTCCACTGCAGCGCCTACTTCGATGTAGTGCTGCCCAACGTCGACGCTGAACGTTGGCGGCACCAGCCCTGGAGGAGGTGTAGACGTTATTCATCAAAATAGCTTATTTCAATGTCGCTACATCGAAATAAGCTATTTCAATGTAGCATTCACGTGTAGATGTAGCTATGATCTTTTTAAACCAAGGCAATCAAACCACTTAGGTAACTAAACAGGCAGAACATTTAAACTCTATGGCTGCATCTACACTAGCAAGTTCTTTCAGAAAATCAGACCTCTTTTCAAAAGACCATGCACAGCATCCACACACAAAGGCCGTTTCTACACATACCACTTTCTCCACAAGTGGCATGCTAATAAATGGCCCAAAATATGCTAATGAGGCATGGATGTAAATTCCCCACATCTGATTAGCATAAGGTCACATGATTTGGAGTCTGGAAGACGTTCTTCTGGAATCCAAAACAGCATGTAGATGTGTGGCTTCCGGGGGGGTCTTCTGGAAGGAAATCCTGCTTCTGGAGGCCCCTTCTCCCTGAAAATTTTCTTCCTTTGGGAAGACCCCCCCGGAGGCTGCACTTCTACACCCTGTTTTGGAGCCTGGAAGAGCGTCTTCCAGACTCCAAATCATGTGACCTTATGCTAATGAGGCACAGGGAATTACCATCCATGCCTCATTAGCATATTTCAGACCATTTATTAGCATGCCACTTGGGGAGAAAGTGGCATGTGTAGAAACGGCCAAAATGCGCTCTTTCGGTCTGAAATAGAAAGAATGCAGCTCTTCTTCCGGAAGCCCTCTTCCACTTCCAGACCAGGAAGAATGTCTTCTTTCAAAAGCTTCTTTCAAAAAAAATCATGTGTAGATGCTCCACAGGCCTTTTTTGTGAAAGAGCAGTCCTCATGGCCATGATTTTTCGATCCCTGGCCCATGCTTTCAAAAGAGTGGGGACTTTGTGGATGCTGTCTAGCAAAAGAACAGATCAATGTTGCAATCTGTTTTGCTGTGTGTGGACACACTCTTTTGAAAGAAGATCTTCTGGAGGATCATCTCTCAAAAGATCGCGATAGTGTTTTCACAAACACTGTTTTGAAAATATTTTCCAAAGTAGCTTATTTCAGAATAATGCTGCTACACACAAAAATGCATTTTGAAATAGCACTTATGTATTCTGAAATATATTGTCTAAACATAGAGACCATTTTTAAAAAGAGCCATTGAGCGTACTATGGCTTATTTTGAAATAGGTGCTATTACTTTCTTAACAGCACCTATTTCAAAATAGTTATCCCTCATGAAATGAGGTTTACTGATTTCAAAATAAGGTGGCTGCTATTCTGAATTTTATTTCAAAATAGCAGTTCCATCTTGTAGACACTAGGGCTACGTGTACACTACATTCCCCTATCAGAGGAGGAATGCAAATGAGGGAGATTGAAAATGCAAATGAAACATTGATTTACAAATCTCACGCCTCATTTGTGTAATATCTTTCAATTGCATTTCCAGCACAGAGTCTTCCAAAAGCAAAAACAGCAAGGTAGATGGGGTTCAGGAAGAAGGGGCCTCCGGCAGGCGGACTTCCTTCCAGGAGATCCCCCAGGGGCCATGCCTCTACATGCTGCTTTGGAGTCCAGAGGAGCTTCTTCCAGGCTCCAAATCATGTGACCCTATGCTAATGAGGCACCGGCAATTTACATCTACAACTCAAGAGCATTCTTTGGGCCATTTATTAGCCCGGAAGTGGCATGTGTAGAAACGGCCATTTTGTTTCAGGAAGAAGGGTTCTTTGGAAAACTTTTTTTCTGAAAGAGCTCCATCTACATGGTTGTTTTTGCTTTTGGAGCAGTCTCTTCCAGAAACGTGATAGTGTGAGATTATGCAAATTAAGTGCAAGATATGTAAATCTGTGCTTCATTTGCATTTTCAATTTCTCAGATTTGCATTCCTCCTCTGAAAGGGGAACATACTATAACCATAGCATAGGTTAGTTATTTTGAAATACCTTCATGTTGTGGACCCATGCTGTATGTGCTATATTTCTGTGCTTTTGAGCTGCCAGCTGATGAGCCTACACCACTTAAGAACAGAGAAAATGGGTATTTGATCAAAATTAATTGGATCATCTTTCATTATATTTTAAGCACAACACTAATAAATATATAAAGTGTGACTAAGAATAAGAATAGGTATTAACCACCCACCTTTGGTTTTGTTTTTTGTTTTTTTAATTCTCTCACCTAAACTGCTTAGGAGACACTAAATATAGCAGTGCATATAGCAAACTATCCACCGTGAGGGTTACCATCAATTTATGTGGCAAATCTATTCCCTATCAGAGCAGCCCCTTAAAAAGAAATTGAGCGCATTAAGGCTTTTCAGAAAGTTCCAATATTTTCTGAAGTAACAGCTATGGGGAATATTTCTAAATGCAATGAAAACAATTTCTAACTAAACTGCACCTTAGGGTAGAACCAATAAAATAACATCTCAGATTCACTGCTTTGGTGTAACCCTGTGTCACTTCAAATGGCCAATCTTATTAACACTATTGCCTTTACATTCCTGTGAACTTGGTCTGTCTGAAAAGACTCTAGGCATTTTTGCTGCAATCTAAGACAGACATGGATGCTCTGCATTCTCTGAGGGAGATTTCATTTTTATTTCTTGCTTCCCTGCATCCAAGGTAGAGACATTTAACACTGAAAGCACAGGCCTTTCTCTTTATGGATAGAAACTTACAGGCAACTCTTTCATGTAGTGTGGTTTTCTAGGGACACATACTTGGTGACAAGTTACATCAGTGGATGGTAAACTCCATCTCCTTCTATGGCTAAATACTGGTACAAGTCCGAGAGTCAGCAAGTACTGTAAGGGAAATTTGAAAACTTGACAAGTTACCACCTTTGAGCAGAATTTTCCATTCTTTTCATAACCGTGACTCCCTTTCAAAGGCATGAGCTATATTTACATAGTTACTCATTTTAGTGCAGTTTGAAACATGTTTTCAACATGAAGTGGAATAATTTCCTATTTTTCTTGTTGCAATTTAGGCTGAAAAACATATTTGGATTTTAAGCAGAAAAGTGCAGTAAAGAAAGAATAAGTCAACAGAGAGAGAATAAGGTGGGTGGTATGTAGGCAGTGAGAGAAAGTAGTTTCCAAATAAGTGAGATTACAATTTTTGTAGTTAAATTAAAAGCATAACATTTTAATTTAATTTTTACATTAAACAATTTTCTGAAAATGTAAGAACTTTATAACAGTGAAACAAATTTAAAACATCCTGCTTGTCTTTTTCCTACAGTTTTACTGGGCAAATTCATCCAAAAAATATAGTTATTTAAAAATTTCAGAAAGAGCAACCTCTGAGCATAAAGAGCTAGAAGTATCCCAATTCAAGGACTTACTCTCCATTTCTCTCTCTTCTTTCTATTCCATAGTCTTTTCCAAGTTCTTCGCTGTCATTCTCAGTGTTACCATTTCTCTTCCGGATACCTCTCCTGTTACTTCCAAACACCAGCATCGATTAATGCTATTTCCTGTGCGTATTATGCAGTCCTAGGGGTCATTGCTGTAATTAGATTTGACAGGTCTCCTTTTGCTTTTTCTTTGTCATACAGCCTCCTAGTGTAAGGCTGACACACCCAGGTCCATGGGCAGGAGGGAATGAACCTGCAACCTTAAGGGTTAAAGGCTGTACTGCACGAGCTAAAAGCCTGCTGGCTCTCAGCCAAAGCTGTAGAGCAAAAACTTTATTCTCTCCCTTGTCAGCGGTCTCAGTGCCTCTGGGGTTATACTAGCAACACCCACAATGTAACAGTTTGGTTCCATGAATAAACGCTTAATATTTTAAACACAAAATGCAAGCCAGAAAGTGAATATAGGACATTCCTTTAGCTGTTCCCTACTGTCACAAAAGCACAGCACCCTACCTGCTCCCATTGTTAAGAACAATGCTTAGAGTTACATGCAATAGCAATGCTGCAGTTCAAAGGTTTTGAGTGGCGAACTCTTTCCATTTGCCTAGAGCATAAGATGTCCACCCCTCCTCTCTGGCTCTCGGCTCTCCCCAAAAGACTTTTTCAAAGTCACTTGCAACTGTCTTTCCTTAGAAGCTGCAAAATGTGCCAATTTCTGTAGGTAACTATTACGGGGCAATTGTTCCAATCACATTCAGTGAACAGCTCTTTTAATATAGCGCTGGAAGAAGGCTTACCTGTCTGCACCGTCACCACAACCCCACAACTGAATGGCAAATCAGCACTTCAGATTTTATTCCTGAATTTATATATTCATTCATCACTCCGTGGTTGTAACCAGGAACAATTTCTTACATGTGGCACCTGACCAGTTTCTTCGGAAGATGTACTGACCAGGCGTGGCTAGAAATGTCTCCACAATGACAACCTTTCTAGTGCGCTGGTATGACAGCAGTAGGACTAAAACAGCAATGTTGGTGTACTAGGTCCTAGTGTTTGATGCAAGACTAGCTTCTTCTACCTCCTCCTGGAATCTCCAAGACAATATGCAGTGTCTAGGGGAGATACAGTACCCATAAAGTTCTGTGGACAGAATGTTTCCAAAATAAGGTGGCACATTGAACAGGACGGGGTGGGCAGTGCAGGACAAAAGGAGCTTGCAGTTAGGACCACAACATTAAACAAGACATGCAACAAATATTCCACAGCTAATGTCTCAAAACAATGAACTACAAAGGAACCAGCAGGATCCCCATGCATGACTCTCCCTTTAAGGCTGAAGCATTGTGGCAGAGTCAGTGAGATAGGGTGAGTGAGACTTTGTGCTGCTGATGCAGGCATACTGCAGTACCCAGGTCCCCTAGGCAGCATTTCACTGTCCTCTCCTCCACAAGCTTCTCTTAAAATGGGTAACACTGTGTTACTTCTTCTCTATTCTTAGTCCCAGCCCTCCTTGTCAGAGCCCCTTTAAGCAGAAACAGGGCACTCAAAGGAAATCCTTCAAGGAGTCTCCTTGTCCCCATACACTCAGGCACCATGTAGTGATTACAATGGGATAACAGTCATGAAACTCAAGCTCCACATGTGATCCGCAAACTTATTGCTTCCCTGGTCACATCATCTCAAGCCATGTCCTTATCATATCTCACTAGATAAAGTCAGGCTGGATCAGCACTTGGAGGGAAAGCACCACAGGAAAATATTAGGAGGAAGTTGTGTGTATGATTTGGAAGGCACCACCATACGCAATGATGTGCCCCTGCACATTTAAGTGGATGCTGTTGTCAGGACCCCATCATTGGGATGATTCACAAAAACAGCTCCTCACCAAATGTCGTCCTTAAAGGATCTTTTAATTCTTGTGGAAATGAGGCAAAAGGAGCTTTAAGCCACTTTTGTGATACCTTGAATTCTGGGATGACCCTCTGTTGTTTTCTGAGGTACAGTAAAATAGGATCAACACTTCTGTTTTGCAATAAAAAGATATTTTAAAACAATATAATACATGGTCTTTTGCACAATTAATTATTATTTTGTTAGTTTCGTGTGTGTAGCTCTATTTACGCAATATTACTTCAAGCTTTTAGCAGCGCCAAAGGCAAGATGCCAAGAAAAACTGCAGTTGCATGAGAATCTAGAATTTAAAATCTCAGTGACTGTACATGTCCAGCATATAACCTTTAGGGACTGTCTCTTCATGTTAAAAATAACAGGATCATCAACTCAATCAGACAGAACATGGACACTATAAAAATATTTCATTTTATGAGTCATTCTCTGACATCAGATGAATGTGTTACTAACCATGTGTCATTTACCAGCCAAAATCACTGTGGTTTAAAATTGTGGGAAGGGAAGAATCTCAAATTACGTATTTATTTATTATCATGGATTAAATTCTTAAAGGCACCAAATGCGATGGCTAAATATTTACACATACTCAAAGAGGCAATTGTGCTACAAATTTGTTTTGTGTGCATGTCCAAACCAATGAGAGGTTATCTCACCACCTGCCCCATAACCTTGGGGCCTCACAGTACTTTGCTGTTGTAACGTCCAACCTGGGCCCTTCACAAACAGCATATCAGCATGCAGGTCACACTCTAAGTATTTCTACATAGGTTCAACTCTGGTCTAGAAGCTCTGATCTCTATAGCCTGTCAGTAATATACAAAACACACTCTGGCTTCCAAAAGCTTTTGCCTTCCTGAAACAGTTTAACTGGAGTTCCCAAACAGTTCAGTTTAACCACGGTAGTGAATTGGCGTAGATTGAAATAAATAATTAAATAAAACAAGTTCATTACCAAAAGCAGATAGGATTTGAAATAAATTTGTGTGCAGGAGAGAACGTTGGAAATGGTTACAAGAAAATAACACAATGAAAACATGCATTTGGCAAGTTTTGGTTCAAGGCTATGTTTACACTGGCCTTTCTCAGATACAGCCTTCCAGCAAGACTGGTCAGTATATCTCCCAGTGGCCCAAAAGCACTGATGCTTTTGTTTCCTTACATGAAGGAGAGAGAATTTGGGGTTCTCTGGTCCCCTCTCATAGTCCTGTGAAACTCTGACATGGATTCTTGTGAGGATTGCCCATCAAAGCAAAGTTAATTCAATCAATGAAGGTGGGGACTGATGGCAAAGTGGGACGCCTGCTCTTTCCTCTCACCTGTTTGGGGAAATTCAGATATGCTGTGCCTCCTACCCTTTCCTCTCCCTACTAGCTTCAGAATCCTCTTTAGTGCTTATATATAAATTCAGGTGACAATACAACCCTCTGTCTATGGCAGACCTCTGGAACAACTTTTACCTAATCAGGGCTGTGTGGTTTTCAACATGTGCTACTAGAGTTGAACCTCTGAAATCTGGGACTCTCTGGTCTGGCAACATGTGCCAGACCACAGATGTTGCTGAACCTTGAGAGCCCCAGCAGCCAGGAGCACAGACCAGTTGGGAGTCTGGCAACCGAGAGATCCTGACAGGGCCAGGCAGCCACAGCCAGGGATGTGAGGGGCTGGCAGCAGACAGGGTCTGCAGTGGAGGCCAGGCAGGCAGCTAGCAGCAGCCATGGAGCTGCAGGAAGGAGCCCTGGCCAGTGGCAGGGGGCCAGTGGCAGCTGAGGCCAGGAACTCCACTGAGGCCTGGGAAACTGCAGACAGGCCAGCAGTCCAGAACACTGCCAGACCGGGAGTGGAGCCCACTGGCCAGGACTGGCAGCCAGCAGGGGCTGATGGCCCACAGCGAGGAGCAAAAGACTGTGGCTAGCAGGGGAGCCTTGACTTCTCCTGGTCCAGGGGCTGCTGAACCAGGGTGGTCCAACCTAAAACACCCTAGAGTGAGATTTTATAACCTTACTTATCATGTTGCAACAAGTATATCACCAAGATATTATTGACCAGTGAGTTATTCACGTCAAAGTCTACCTTTCAAGACATACTTTGCACAAGGATGACCACACTACTGCATAGCATGCCAAAGGGGTGCTTTCGGTCAGAGTGTAAAATTTCGTCTGGCAAACAGGCATGCCAGTTCTTGAAAATTTGTTCATAAAAGAACAATGCATAGATTGTAGATGAATTCAGAAAATTAGTTATTCATCCAAATTAGTGATGCAAGCAAATCCCTGTGAATATGTTTGTCTCATCAACAGAAATGGTAATTAATTTAGAATGTTTTTTACTCTTTTTTTCTTCAGACCACAGTAATCAAATAATTTCTTTAAGTGATTCTGTTTCACTTTAATTGCGGCTTTTAAAACCAGGTTAATACCAGCCATCCATATTTAAACTGTAGATTTTATGATTATGCCACCCATTAAAGGTTTTATAGTCTTTGAAGAATAAAATAATCATTGATCTTTTTCATCTGAGTGCTATTAAGACAAAGAGTGTAAACATCAACTGATTAAAACATTGCTTTAAATGTTTTATTAAAATTTATTTTTAAGCAGTTCTACTCATTAAGACTTGACAAATCTGAAGAGCACTTCATTTAATTTCCTTTATGAGGACATTTTGCATGCAAAATAGAGAGCCTGAGGAATCCTCAGTACCCCAAAAAGGGCTGCTTGGGAAGCACTAAGTAGGATGCTACAACCTTCCGAAAGCTTCCTACCTGCCAGTCCACTCTGCAGTGCAACACAGCAATAGGTAGTGGGGAAACCTTTATTCCTTCTGTATTACTAAACATTAATTTTAAAGCAATTGGATAAGGCCTTCAAAGCCTATTCATTTTTAAAATAAACAAACGGCGGCAACAGCAAAGAGGAAGACTTTGTTGGGATTTTTAAACAAAATTTACCCTCAACTTCAGCGCAGGATCTGATAGTGGTACACACAGGTTTTCATCTCCAGGTCCCAATCAAATCCAGGCATTTGTGTCACAGTGGTTAATACTAGTAAGACTTAAAGGCAAGGGACACTTGTGACTAATTAGATGAACCAGTGGGTGCTGGTAATAAATCTATCAGTAGAGCAATGTGAGGAGTACCAGAACCAAGAACAAGCACCAGTAAACTAGGATGGGTGACTGAAGATATAATATGCTGTTGGTAATATATTGGAGAGGCCATACGCTATCATACAAGAGTTACAATTTTCCACAGGCTCCACTGATTCCATGAACAGCTTTTCTCTCTGCATTGATACTCTTAGAAATGGAAGGACTGCAGTCTGCAGTGACTGCTCACCGGCTGCCCCAACCACCACTGCAGGTCCCAATACCACTTATCTACTAAGGGGGAAAAATATCATCAGGTACATCAGCCCCTGAAAAGGCAAATCTACCACTGACACACAGCGTACACTGAACAACTGGTAGGCAACAGGAAACAGAGGAGTTGGACATAGGAATGCTATCCTGGCTATGTATGTAGACCCTAGATTCAAAAATACCATGGATGTTATGCTGTCAAAGGGAGAGAACAGCTTACGATATTTTGGTGTGAACTTAAAGTTTGTTGGAAGAAACTTTGTCACTTAAATGTCTGTAGAAAGCAAACACAGTGTGAACACAGCTGTAACAAATATAATTTAAATTCAAATGCAAACTTTTCACAGATTTCTCTTTTGGCAAGTCAGGGCAGCACATTTCAGGAAGGGCATAGCACAGAGATTAATGGTTAAAGGGTTCAGCAAACAAACCAGGCAAATAACTGAATTCATTCATGATTTGTGAGTACCACAACAAAATGTCTAAATTGCTTGGATTTTGATTGCTTTACTTCTCCCCCTTTTGCCCAGCCTCCTCCTTCTTCTACTAACTTTAGTTATATGGTCCAGCCAATGCGGAAAACAACATTATAATAAAAGAGTTTGTGACTCAGGCCATTATTCCTAAATCTACCCAGCTCTATTCAAGTCCAATTCAAACATTTCAGTTGCCAGTACCAGACAGGTCTATGAAATCAGACACCAAATTGAAGATAGTTCCCACATGACTGTGGCTATCAACCAAAGACAAAAATCCTGCTCCCAGAAACCTGTAAATGACCAGCTAAGCCATGGAATCTGGAGGCTCTCTCTCTTTCCTTTACCAGCAGTAGCCCCTCCTGCTCTGTTTCACCATTAAATGTAAAAGGCTCTGGTGCACTATAGGTTATCAGCTAACTGAGTGCCTTTCCTCTGAAGCAAAATTCCACATCAGTGGCAATATAAGAGTTCATTCTTGCTACCAGACCCTCAGATCCAAATGCTACACTGAAGCCACATTTTGCCATGACTATCCCTTCGTTGAAAAGGAGGATTCAGACTGCTACACTTCAAAGGACATCATACCCCAGGGAAAAATAGTCACACTCAGCTACCTCAGACAGTATGGCCATTTCGCAGAGCAATGCAATAGAATCTGTTTTCACTGTGTAAATTTATACTGCCAGGAGTGACGGTTTGTAAGACTCTCAGGCATTTCTGATTGCCCTGGCCTCAGAAACTACATTTCATCTGTGACAAACAGCTCTTTCCCAGCTGAAAAGCTATCAGAGACCCTGATCCCGAAGAGATGATTTTCAGAATAGGTTTTGGAAAACCTTTTGTGAGCTTCTCTTCTCCACAGATCCTGTTCCTAGACCCCACAGGAATTCTTGGGTTTTGTGTACTATTACTACCAGTTGCTCGCTCAGGTTACTTATATCTCCGGAGCAAACACAGGATTACCTTCTGTGCTGGTTAGTGGACTAGCTAATGAACAGTGGTGTGCACTGTGCAGACATACAAAGCTGCAGGGGTAGAAGGGCAGTGCCCAGCAAAAGGGCCAGCCCCTATTGATCTTTGCTAACATGTAGAAAAGGGGTTGGGAGCCCTCATTTACCTAAGCACCAGCTAATCAAGGAGGCAATGTTGGAAAATCTGACTTAACAGTTTGAAACGAATACCCCTTATAAACATGTCCACCCATTTTCCAGGAGACACGGCAGTTCTTGTCACCCAACTCTACTCACTTAATGCCTAAATCTCCTCCCCAGGGCTAAGTGTTCAATCAGCAGAAGGGAGATCTTGGCCTTAAATACTACAGCATTGTGTAGATGACTGGAAAAGAGTCAAGGCACTGAAGGTGAACTATACATTGAACAAGAGGCCTCCACAGAACATTTTGTCATTTAAAAGTCCATATGGAGTGTATTGCTGACAGAGATGCAACTCTTTGAAACTGAGCTGGGACTCTAAAGCCTCAGCCTGGATTTATGGCTCACCTAAAGGCATGTCCAGGGTCGTGCAAGGAATGAAAATGTGTCTGCTTTTGGAAAGGCACTTTCTGTACCTCCTGTAGCTACAGCAGCTGGCTCTCTCTCTTCCCCTTCTGGCCCCCACAACTGAAGGAGCTGGGGTTCTCCGTCTCCCCTCCAGTCTGTGGATGAAGGATCTGGCTTTCCCTGCTGCTGCCATCATCCTAGAGGATCTGGTTCTATCTGTTGCAGCTCTGGGGCTGATAGAGTTGGGTCTCTGCCCCTCCCACTGTGGCCCCTGAGCCAGTGTACTTCTCTCTCACCCCCCAGCTCCAGCAATCAGAAGTGCTACATCAGTCCCTCCCCCTGCAGCCCAACCTGAGTGTTGAAGGGCCTGTCATCTTCTGCCCTGGGCTGGAGAAGCTTGTGCTCCCTGCCCCAGCCCTGGAAGACTTCTGTGCAAGCACTGATGGGGAAGCAAGCAGGTACATGCCCCCACCCACACTGTGCACACCTTTGGATATGTCTTACCCATAATATTCGTGCAGACTTTCCATTGATGGCACTGGGTGTTCAGCATGTGGAATGAGATTAGAATGTGCAGTTTCACGACCAATATGTCCAGCTTCTGACTGGACAGTTGTTTGGGATCAGGGAAGATATGAAAAATAAATGTTTTTTTCTAGCTTTCACATTACGTAAGCTAGGCAATCTACTGCCTTATACTCACATTGCTAAGACTCCAATGCTCCAATTTTTTTTTAAAAAGCATCTTACTTTGCAAAATGAAAGATGTACAGTGCTGAAAATACCAAATGTGTGATAAACATGTTTGAGATGTTAATTTATATTTATATAACATATTTATTTTTCCATCACAATGATATTCTCACTGTAACCAAAGTTATCATATATTTTTAAAAATTAATAAACTATATAAATATTCCATCCTGTTTTATCCCAAATCTCTTATGTCCAGATGAAGTACAAATTCTGTTGGGCTTCTTTACCAGATAACACTGAACGAATGGGTTTGAGAGAGAGAGAGAGCAAGAGAGAGAAAGATTTTTCATGACTTTGTGCAGCAGTAAGCTGTCTTTGATTTAAATGGTCAAGTTGCTAAAATTTCCTTTTACTTAAGACTCGGGGCACACGTTTGCTGTAAAATTAAGTCTATAGCACCTATGTAGATTCAGTTTACCAGTTTAATTAGCCTGCTGGTTTTATGTTTTATTTTAAAATAATATTTGTCAATTTCATGACACAGAATGAACATTCAAAAATAACCTGAAAAACACAGTGAAGCTATGTGGATTTCCCTGTCCCCTTTCACCAGTCCCTCCACGAACTGTTTGGAAAGGAAGTTCATCGCATCCTGCATCCCCTCCAATGCCTTCTATCCCACTTGCTTGATACTTCTTGCCCTGCCTTCAAACAGGCCAGACGCCAGTATCTTTCTCAGAGGCGCTCTTTAGTAATGTCTTCAACGAGCTGTTCTGAGGCCCAGTCTGGAAGATTTTAAACAAAATAATGTATTGGATATTTTACTGCCATGTTAGTATGACTGTTTAGTTCTACTGCTGTGGCTCCAAGAGCTCCAATCAGTATTTGGACATCAGTGTACCCCCCTCTTTCCCCCATGCACACCTCTACAATGTTTTTATACCTAGCTCAACTACATCCAGGATGTTACCTAGCCCTATTAAAAATGAATGTAGCCTACTTTTAAACAGAGTATTTCTCGAGAAGCACATTAATTATTTCATGGCACTGTGAATTTTTTCTGGCTACACATTTCTAGGCAGAGTTGTTTTTCATTTAAAAAGCCCTAAATGGCTTGGGGCCTGTCTACCTGCGAGATGTCTTCTCTCTGCTATGACACAACTGCAGCTGCAAACAAGCAGAATTTCAGCTGGATTCACCTCCACCCAGTTTAAAAGAAAGGGAGTCTCTGGAAAGTTAGCAGCATGGGGGCCTAGGACTCTGGAACTCACTCCCAGTTTTCTCTGAAATAGTCCAAAATTGCTACCATTATGCATATGCTGCAACACCCTCCCCTCCCCCGGCCAATGTTCGCTAGCACTTAGGTAGAGACCTAGGGGTATTTTTGAGGGTCTGTCATCTCAGATATGATTTATGACTTCTAAGTCTCAATAATTTGCGCAGTGATATCTGCTGTTGGACTGAGTAACTTCACTAGTAGTGAGATGGAGTATAATGAAGTATTTAAAGCACAGGGTTAGAAAGCCAGAGTTCTGGTTTTAGTCCTAGTTCTACAACTCACTTGCTGCTTGGCTTTAGTTTGATCACACTTGCATACTTCACAGGGTACTGTGAAACTCAGTTAATACAGGGTTTAATGGAAATTTAGATCATTGACAACAAAGCACTCGCAAATTCTCCCCATTGCACCCTCTAAAAAAGGTCTTACATGAACAAATGGATTTAGGGAAGGTATCTTTGTCTAATCTTAAATTTCTTCTCTTTCTCTCATGCTGAATGTATGTCCTTGTCAGGATGTCCTGTGAAAAGTCAGATCTGGTTAGTGTGCTCTCTTCTCCTTAGGCTGATTATGTTCCACTGCAGCTGAGATGTCCCCACAGATTTTCTTCAGGCTGGAAAGAATTTCTACAACTACACGGGATCTCTCAGCTGACCTACATGCTGATCAAATGCCTTTATGCAACCCAGGCATACAACGTACATGTAGCAATGTTCAACTTTTTATGGTTCAGATGCAAATGTGGAACTTAAATCATGAGGCTTTAATCCAGAAAGCAAGGTTCATGCTGCAACTATGAAGTATGAGAGGAGGCTGATGGCAGCAGCTCAGATGACTGATTCCTCATGCTTAGAAGTGTCATATTCTGCAAACGTGAATTTAGGAAATGGCAAAGCATCAGGGCTTGTCTATACTTGAAATATGGCTTAATTGCACCATTGAAGCTGCATGGTGTACAGCTTCAGTGTAGATCCCGCCTATGCCAACAGAAGGGGCTCTCCTACCCACAGAGGTAATCCACCATCCTGAGACGCAGCAGCCAGCTCAACAGAAGAATTCTTCCACAGACCTAGCACAGTTTACGTAGAGGGCAGATCAGATTCACTGTGCTGCTCAGGGGTGTAGATAACATAGTTACACCAACCAAATTTTCTGGTGCAGACCGGGCTTCAGAGAAAGCAACAGTAAAACTGTCTGAGGCTGAACTTCAGGCAAGGGGCTGAGAGTCCTTTCCCATTAGTCCCAGCGTGCCCAACAGATGATTACAGAAGCGAAGGTATTAAGCAAAGAAAGGACTGCTAGCAGAAAATGTTTGGTGATGAGCAACAAAATGGTCACTGACGCAAAAACATTTTTATTTTCTCATTTCCTGAATAATTTTACTTCATCTTTTTTTTTCCAAAGCGTACTATGGTAGGAATGTATATGCTGAATTAATGAAAAATAATTTGAGTTGTGACACCTAATCAATCCCCACCCCTTTTGCAAAAATGGGGACAAAAGCACTCCCAGCACACACCAAATAGCTCTCTCTCTCTCTCTCTCACGCACACACCTTTGAGCACTGATTCTGAAAAAGGCCACTCCAAGAAATGTCAGAAATATGGTGCCTGCTTATTATATTATAATTATTATATATTTATATTCAGTTCTTTTTTGTAAAAAAAAAAAAAAAAGAAGAAGCTGGTACTCAGCTGGCCTCGTGCTTCGTCCCCACCCCAACCAATCCCATGGCTGGGGCTGCCAAGATGTCAGCCGGTACTCCTTACCAGCAAGTACCATCTCAAAAAAGCACTGTTTATATTATAAGAACATAAGAACGGCCATACTGGGTCAGACCAAAGGTCCATCCAGCCCAGCATCCCATCTGCCGACGGTGGCCAATGCCAGGTGCCCCAGAGAAGGAGAACAGAAGACAATGATCAAGTGATTTATCTCCTGCCATCCATCTCTTGCCCGTGTTCTGAAGGCTAGGGGCACCATACTTTATCCCTGGCTAATAGCCATTTATGGACCTAACCTGCAAAAATTTATCAAGCTCTTTTTTAAACCCTAATAGAGTCCTGGCCTTCACAGCCTCCTCGGGCAAGGAGTTCCACAGGTTGACTGTGTGCTGTGTGAAGAAAAATTTCCTTTTATTAGTTTTGAACCTACTACCCATCAATTTTATTTGGTGTCCCCTAGTTCTTGTATTATGGGAAAAGGTAAATAATTTTTCTATATTCACTTTCTCCACACCATTCATGATTTTATATACCTCTATCATATCGCCCCTCAATCGCCTCTTTTCCAAACTGAAAAGTCCCAGTCTCTCTAGCCTCTCCCCATATGGGACCCGTTCCAAGCCCCTAATCATCTTAGTTGCCCTTTTCTGAACCTTTTCTAATGCCAATATATCTTTTTTGAGGTGAGGAGACCACATCTGCACGCAGTACTCAAGATGTGGGCGTACCATAGTTTTATATAGGGGAAGTATGATATCTTTTGTCTTATTATCGATCCCTTTTTTAATAATTCCTAACATCCTATTTGCCTTACTAACTGCCGCTGCACACTGCATGGATGTCTTCAGAGAACTATCCACTATAACTCCAAGATCCCTTTCCTGATCTGTCGTAGCTAAATTTGACCCCATCATGTAGTACGTGTAATTTGGGTTATTTTTTCCAACATGCATTACCTTACACTTACCCACATTAAATTTCATTTGCAATTTTGCTGCCCAATCACTCAGTTTGCTGAGATCTTTTTGTAGTTCTTCACAATCCCTTTTGGTTTTGACTGTCCTGACCAACTTGGTGTCATCTGCAAACTTGGCCACCTCACTGCTTACCTCATTTTCTAGATCATTGACGAACAAGTTGAACAGGATCGGTCCCAGGACTGACCCCTGGCGAACACCACTAGTTACCCTCCTCCATTGTGAAAATTTACCATTTATTCCCACCCTTTGTTTTCTGTCTTTTAACCAATTCCCGATCCATGAAAGGATCTTTCCTCCTATCCCATGACCACCTAATTTACATAAAAGCCTTTGGTGTGGGACCGTGTCAAAGGCTTTCTGGAAATCTAGGTATATTATGTCCACTGGGTGCCCCTTGTCCGCATGTTTATTAACCCCTTCAAAGAATTCTAATAGATTAGTTAGACACGACTTCCCTCTGCAGAAACCATGCTGACTTTTGCCCAACAATTTGTGCTCTTCTACGTGCCTTGCAATTTTATTCTTTACTAGTGTTTCTACTAATTTGCCTGGTACTGATGTTAAACTTATCGGTCTATAATTGCCAGGGTCTCCTCTAGAGCCTTTTTTAAATATTGGTGTTATATTGGCCGTCTTCCAGTCATTTGGTACCAAAGTGGATTTAAAGGATAGGTTACAAACCACTGTTAATAACTCCGCAATTTCACATTTGAGTTCTTTCAGAACCCTTGGGTGAATGCCGTCTGGTCCTGGAGACTTGTTACTATTCAGCTTATCAATTAACTCCAAAACCTCCTCTAATGTCACTTCAATCTGAGTGAGTTCCTCAGATTTGTCACCTAAAAAGGCTGGCTCAAATTTAGGAACCTCTGTAACATCCTCAGCCGTGAAGACTGAAGCAAAGAAATCATTTAATCGCTCCGCAATGGCACTGTCTTCCTTGATCGCTCCTTTTATATCTTTATCGTCCAAGGGCCCCACTGCTTTTTTAGCGGGCTTCCTGCTTCTAATGTATTTAAAAAACATTTTACTATCGTTTTTTGAATTTTTGGCTAGCTGTTCCTCAAAATCTTTTTTGGCTTTTCTTACTACATTATGACACTTAATTTGGGAGTGTTTATGTTCCTTTCTATTTTCCTCACTAGGATTTGACTTCCACTTTTTAAAAGCTGCCCTTTTCTCTCTCACTGCCTTTTTAATGTGGCTGTTTAGCCATGGTGGTTCTTTGTTAGGTCTCTTACTGTGTTTTTTTATTTGGGGTATACATTTAAGTTGGGCCTCTAGTATGGTGTCTTTAAACAGTTTCCATGCAGCTTCCAGGGATTTTAGTTTAATTACTCTACCTTTTAGTTTCTGTTTAACTAGCTTCCTCATTTTAGTGTAATTCCCCTTTTTGAAATTAAATGCCAGAGTGTTTGACCGCTGCGGTGTTCTTTCCAACACAGGAATATTAAAAGTTATTATATTGTGGTCACTATTTCCAAGCGGTCCAGTAACAGTTACCTCTTGGACCAGATCCTGCGTTCCAGTCAAGACTAGATCGAGAATTGACTCTCCCCTTGTGGGTTCCTGTACTAGCTGCTCCAAGAAGCAGTCATTTAAGGCATCAAGAAATTTAATCTCTGAATCCTGTCCTGAGGTGACATGCACCCAATCAATATGGGGATAATTGAAATCTCCTATTATTACTGTGTTTTTTATTTTGATAGCCTCTCTAATCTCCCTTAACATTTCAGCATCACTATCACTGTCCTGGTTAGGTGGTCGGTAATATATTCCTAATGCCATATTCATATTAGAGGAATGAATTGTTATCCATAATATGTATATGTATTATATGTATATGTATGTATTATATGTATTATATGTATGTATATGTATTATTATAATGCCTGCTCCCAGAATTATAGTGCCTGCTTATTGGCCACTTGTAGCACTTGTATGCTTTTACAAGTACCACTTAATGGTACATGAGTTAATAGCCCTAAGTGGTTTTGTTTAAAAGGAAACAAACAAAAAATGATGTGTATGTGGCTTCATAATTTAAGTCATTCTTGCATAACTGCTAGTGAATGAAAACTGGCATAAGATCTGACAATAACAACAGTCTAATTTGCCAGTTTCATACACTGGATTAGATGCAAAAAGCAAGCAGTAAAATCATAAAATTTAAATTTAATTTCATAAACAGCCAGGGAGAAAACCCAGGCTGTGCCTGACCATATCTTATGAAGTCAAAGGTGACTGACACAGCATCCCCCATGCACCAAGTCAAAACGCCACTCACGTGGATGTGGCTTGGCTGTCTCTCTGTCATACTTAGTGTTGATGGCTTTGCTATCCAGTGCATGGGTCAGAGTGCCACTCAGGTGTGTGCTAGGTTTCAGATTTGGAAGGTGGGGGGTATAGAGGTTCATGGGTCAGGGGGATCGGGTTGCTGGTGGGGAAGAGGGTTGTCAAAAGGAGCACACATCTATGTTCTCCCCAGCCCACGCACAGACACTATTAATGATGCTTCACAGACTCTGAATATTAAAACATGTTATCAGTAATACAGGCAAGAAAAACTTGGAGTGGGAGTCATTTTACTACATTTCTGGATACATTTACCTCTGTGGGGTGTCTTTCCAAGAAGGACACTCCTTTAGGGAATAGGAGCTTGTATTTAAGACTACAAAACCTTATTCCCAATTAGCACATTTTAGCTACTTTACAGTAAATAGAATACCCACAAACATCAGAAAGCAATAGATGTTACATTTATTTTAAATCACTAATTATTCAGAGAGGCTGTTTCTACACAGGCCACTTTTTTCGAAAGTGGCATGGTAATACATGGCCTGAAATATGCTAATGAGGCACAGATGCAAATTCCCCATGCCTCATTAGCATAAGGTCACGTAATTTGGAGTCTGGAAGACCATTCTTCTGGACTCCAAAAAGCCGTTTTTTGGGAAGAAGGGGCTTCCGGAAGAAGGACTTCCTTCCACAAGACCCGCCCCAGGGGCCACACTTCTAAATGGTGTTTTGGAGTCCAGCAGAATGGTCTTCCAGACTCCAAATCACGTGACCATATGCTTATGAGGTGTGGGGACTTTGCATCCATATCTCATTAGCATATTTCGGGCCATGTATTACCATGCCACTTTTGAAGAAAGTGGCCTGTGTAGAAATGGCCAGAATCAACTTGTCCTTTTACTATTCCTATTTATTTCAATTATAGGTATGTGCACATATGAATTAGATTTTTTTTTAAATTTGAAAGTTTCAGTTTCTATCATTTCTTAATGTAATTCCTTTACAATATCTAGCATTTGCACATAATGCAAGGGGCCTTGTACATTTTGTAAAAGGGGCCACAACTGGTTCTTTCTTTTGGTCCCGCAATTGGTGTTTCCTTATTTTTACTCATGCATCCGACAAAGCAGGTCTTTGCCCACAAAAGCTAATGCTCCAAAATATCTGTTAGTCTATAAGGTGCCACAGGGCTTCTTGTTGTCCTTACTTTTCGTCAGACAAAATGCACAAATGTGACATCAACTTGAGACCAGATTACAATTTTGTTTACAGAATTAATTATCTCAGCAGACACAGGAAAGATGGAAGAATTATGGAATAGACTTTCATTAGATAAAAAAGGATGAGAAAAATGGTACCACTTATATGTTTCCAAGGTATGATGGATCTTTTGTAATTAGCAACTACGGAAGACACAACTATAATGAATTTTGGCTTCAAGGGCAAAGAAAGAAAAACATCCTCAGTTGAAAGAGACAAAATTCATTTTTTTCATTCTCTGATGTTCAGTTCGGCAAGTATACATTGTATTAGTTATGTTTCCATTTGTGATGCATTTTGTCCCTGAAGTTTTGCCCTGTCTATTCACTCACACATGTTACTATTTAGGATTTTTAGTCAAGCATGTTGGTGACTGACAATGGAATTCTATCGTCACGATAGCTACTCATATTGGATCCATCCTGTAGCACATGTACCAAAATATCCTCATAACCTAAGTGAAAATAAAGTTCTATTTGCAGTCTCCTTCTTTCTCTAGAGAATTATAAATCTGTGGAAAGACATTAATATCAGCATTGTACTTACTGCATTGAAGTTGGGGAAGAGATTGACTGCCGCTGCTGTGTCCAGGGGAAATGGAAGAAATGGTTTAATATCCAGCGATGGTTGTAATGGTGGGGCTGGAGTACGCACCAGGGCTGGAAGAGCAGGGCTCTGGCATGTACCACCTTCAAGGAAAAATATGAAAGACGATAGCAAACAAATGATTCTTGGTATACAAAACAAAACAAAACAAAACAAAACAAAACATAAAGAGTTTTAAGTCAATATCAGGTTAAACACACACATTTCTATTTACCATAATCAAATTACTAACTTTCTAAGCATACAACAGGCATAACATCTGTTTTTGATTCTCTGTTGATAATTGACTATCAGTCTTTTGATTCTCTAATACTTGCTAGCAAAACCTCCATTTCCTACTCCTGGATTATCTTGAAATGTTAATGTAGTTCAAGTCAAACTGTCCTTTAGATGTTCAACCAACCTGATTCTATGACAAAATCAAAGCTGAAACCACAGTCCTTCACTCAACCAAGCAGTGTCAGATTAACTTATAAACACTGAAAAAAAAAACAGAAAGAAAGAAACAAACAAACCAAAAAGCTCTTCCGTGAAGTAAAAATTATTTCAGCCGGTGATAGTTCAACACACTTCTATTCTCTTGTTTTACATTTTATTATTATACTAATTTATTTTTCTAGCCTACTGACTTCAGAACAAACCCAAACCTGACAAACAATCCATGGATTGCTGGTGCTAGAATTGATCAATAATGACGAAGGGGCATCTGTCAAAGTTCTTAATGCTAATGCAGCTCAGAAGACACTGACAAACCCTTTTTGCTACTGTGGTAGATGGGCTTGGTTCAGAACTCTGGAAGGCAGAGAAGCTCCTCCTTGTAAAGCTGCCAATAAACAATTCTGTGGGAACATTATGTAAATGAAGAAATCCCCTTGCATACCAATAAGGAGCCACCTGTTTGTAATGGACCATGATTTTATAGACTTGCTTGCCCCTTGTCACAGAGCCCAACATAGTCCATATGATAGAGAGCAGGAAATATTCAAGCCCAATCTGTGCTTGCGGTGTCTCCCATGTTTTGGTTACACTCCAAAACATTAATTCGCTGTTAATTAAAGACCATTTGAATGCTAGGAAACTGTTGAAATATGCCAGTGTTCTTCTAATCGGAGAGGCAGGCAGCAGACTGTAAAAACCTTCTGGTGAGAAGCCAAGAAACATTCAAAAACAAAATGCAAAGGGAGTTTCCCCCTCTTGCCCACCAACTGAAAAGAATCAAAAACGTCTCCCTCACTCACACATTTACTTCACAGAGGGATAGTATATTTTTTTCATTAGAGTTCATAGATACAGAAGTCAGAATGACACACACTAAAGCTGTCCACATTTGGCCAGCAAAGCTGCTAACTAGAACTGCAACTCAGTGCTTCTCATTGTGGGGCTACCAGCATAAGATTTAATTATACCATTGAAGCAGGGACTTCACCATTCCGGCTTCTCAGTTTAAAAGCAACTGGAGCCAACTGCTCAAAGACAATGCTTTTGCCATCTTTTCAAGCGCTCTGTGAAACATTTTACAAAGTATTACTGAAAAGGTCGCCTTAATTACTAGTAGAGCAAAGGTATTAACTTGGGGTTCATCACATTCTCACACTGGTTTCACACTAGTCTAACTACACGCACTTCATCGGAGTTACTGCTGATTTCCATTAGTGTGAGAGTGTGAAAAATCACGACTGTACAGGCAGGGAGCTGAACACAGATAGAGTACATAAAAATATTACAAGTCCACATTCACCACAGTCCATTAGGAAGTTATTTATCAGCTCATTGATAATGGCTGAAATCAGTCAAGTGGCTCCTGCTGGAGACAGGACACTGGACCAGACAAATGTGTGGAATGTTGTTGAGGAATTATTACACAGACTATCAGGGCTGTGCTTAGGATTTATGGGGCTCTACACTGTACTATTAAACTGGTGCCCTATGCCTGATGGCAGCTAGGGGGAAGATGAATTTTTAAAGATGTGATTTTATAATCTTCAGCAACATACTAATGAAATAGATTAAACTTTGTTTTAAAATAAGGTCCAGTAGAACAACTTACTAAATTCAGAAACTGACCAGGGTTGGCAAATGCCTGTTAAATAGCTTTACTGCTGCTTGAATAGCTCTTTCACCAGTTCAGTTTTCTTGATAATAGCTCTGGCAGGTTTTTTACACTTTTAAGTTAACTAGATCCTCACCAGAGGAAGCAGAGCCGCAGAACAGGGATAGGAAGAGGCATTAAGAGGTTGTTGGACATTAAGGCTACGTCTACACGTGAAGCCTACATCGAAGTAGCCTATTTCGATGTGGCGACATCGAAATAGGCTATTTCAATGAATAACGTCTACACGTCCTCCAGGGCTGGCAACGTCGATGTTCAACATCGACGTTGCGCAGCACCACATCGAAATAGGCGCAGCGAGGGAACGTCTACACGCCACAGTAGCACACATCAAAATAAGGGTGCCAGGCACAGCTGCAGACAGGGTCACAGGGCGGACTCAACAGCCAGCTGCTCCCTTAAAGGGCCCCTCCCAGACACACTTGCACTAAACAGCACAAGATACACAGAGCCGACAACGAGTTGCAGACCCTGTGCATGCAGCATGAATCCCCCACTGCAGCAGCAGCAGCCAGAAGCCCTGGGCTAAGGGCTGCTGCACACGATGACCATAGAGCCCCGCACGGGCTGGAGAGACAGCGTCTCTCAACCCCCCAGCTGATGGCTGCCATGGAGGACCCCACAATTTCGACGTTGTGGGACGCGGATCGTCTATACGGTCCCTACTTCGACGTTGAACGTCGAAGTAGGGCGCTATTCCGATCCCCTCATGAGGTTAGCGACTTCGACGTCTCGCCGCCTAACGTCGAAGTTAACTTCAAAATAGCGCCCGACGCGTGTAGCCGCGACGGGCGCTATTTCGATGTTAGTGCTGCTACTTCGAAGTCGCGTGCACGTGTAGACACAGCTTAAGACCCACTGATGCTCCAAATCTTCAGGTGTCCTATGCAACCATGTATTATGCATATGCATAAGGATGGCTCTGAAGACTATGTATAAATAACTCTGAAAAGCCTCAGCACAGTGCTACGCAAGATAAATCCAGCCAAACAGAGAAAGAAAACTAGGTCAGTTTATGAGTAGACAAGAGGATCCCAGGATGTTTGCAAAGTCTATTATTTCAAAATTGCATCCAATGGCAAACAACCCATATTGCTACAAAGTAAAATGCTAGCCAAGGTGCCCTTTACATACCAGATATTTCTCATGTGTCTGTTTGATTTAAACCTATATCAGATCTTGAATTGGGAAGCTCCTGCTAGTGACTAATACTTTATTGATAAGCCTCCAGTCTCTAGAGATGGTACAGAAGCATGCATAGGTGCTATTCTGAAAGTCTGTTCACAATTTCAATGAAATCAGACCTGCTTAAATAGCCACTAGTGGTGATACATAACTGCAAACTGTATCCAAGTATACTGCATGTTGCTGGCTCCTTACTTCACAGAGAAACAACAGCCAGAGTGATGTCAGTGATGTGGCAGCAGAACTCTCCAAAGCTACTGGTCTCAATTACCTACAGTGAGGGCACCATAGTCCCTCACCTCTTATAGGATGACATATCATTAAGAATAAAGCGACTCCTGTGATCCTTTATCACTGTCACCTGGAAGATGCTTGAGCCACCTACTGCTGCCTCCCATCTCTGCACAATATCATCTAGGGAGAAAAACACAGTTAAAAAAACGTAAACTTCAGTCATTGGATGGGCCATTGTTTGCGACTTGGGGCCTTTGGAACTGCATTTAACAATCCAGCACAGATCTGAACCTCCTCAATGGTCACGAGTGTTCATGCCTGATGTGTGAGCTCAACTTTTTCTTCTAAAGGGAGAAAAATGTATTGCTGTTTAGAAACACGGTTACCTTAGTATTTTAACAAAGTTTGAGGCAATCATTTGTTTCCTGAGCTTCCAAATAAGTTAAAACAACAAGCATCACAGTTCCACTGCCAGAGTTACTGACAACACGTCCACTATAAATGCAATGCTTAATTTGTGCCAGATTTGCCAAGGCTGAGACTCTACACCTCTAGGTTGGCAGTGCACAGCCCTGGAACCTTGAGGCTTGCTGCCTCAGCTACGAATGTAAAAATAGTGCTTGACCCTCAGCACCTAATTGTTTGCACACCAGCACCTCCTTCACTACATACTAAGCACTCGCAAAATATGAGTGAACTGGGTTGGAAAAAAAAATAAACATCCATCTGAGCCTGTGACCCTTCCTATAACCAAAAGAAATGGGTTTTTTCTTCTGTTTTGTTTTGTTTTGTTTTGTTTTTTGAAGATTCTGAAAAGTTCAAATAATTCCACTTATTCCCAACACAACATTTCCACAAAGTAATGTTCTTTTTGGGTTTCCAGCAAGAAATCTGTGTTGCCACAAAAAAAGCTATTTTTGCAGTATTTTTAAGCCGAGGGCAGCAGTCAATACTGCATTTGTGTCTGTGAGCCTACAATATACTTGGCACAGCACTTTTCTGCCATGTAAGATTCACATTCTAGATTGTATATTTCACGTGGCCAGATGTTACCCCAAACCCAGCAGTGGTCTGTGCATGAAATGCCTTTCCTACCCATTCCACTTCGCATGCAAATATGTAGAGTACTTTGTAATACATAATATTGGTAAAGGGACTATGGTTTAAGTGGAAGGCTGAGATGGGTAAAGGGAACTGAAATAAGAGTTGTTTTAAACTTGGAATTGGTTTTCCTCTGGAAATTCCAAAATTTTATATATTTATTTTTTATTTCCATTCTAAAAGGAATAAAAAAGGAATTTTAAATTTTTCATGAACTAATATTGTAAATGAATAATTTCAGAGCAAATCAAAACATTCTGGGTTTTGGTTTTATTTTATTATATGTTATAATTTAAAATAAATTTCTCGTTTGAAATAAGAAGTGAGAAAGTTGTTTCAAAATGAAAATTTGTTACACTCTGTGAGTGTTAACTAAGGAGGAAGAGGAGGAGTGGGGCACGTGTATAAACACACACAGACTCACAATGGCTATGTTTTCAGCACTCTGTTGACAGTAACGTCTGTTAACAGAGTTGGGTTGACAGAAACTCTGCTGACAGAGTGCATCTACACACAAAAGCAGATGAACAGAGCAATCCACTCTAGCGATGCCTTCTGTTGACAGAACAGTTGACTTGGACCTCTGCAAACAGGGCTGCCTGGTGAACCAGAAGCCCTCTCTGTAGAAAGAAGTAGCTACACTGCACTTCGACAGATCTCTGCCAACAGAACACTATGCCTCAAATTTTTGAGGGATAACTCTCTCGAAGCAAAAGCAAAGGTCTGTCGACAGAAGTCTTTATGGCTACATCTACATGGGCAGCCTCTGTTAACAAAGGTCACTGCCAACAGAGAAACCTCAGCAGTACCTCTGTTGACAGATAGCATCTACACGCAAAAGCAGATTGAAAGAGCAAGATGCTCTGGGTGTGTCTACACTAGCCAGCTACTTCGAAGTAGCTGGCACAACGTCAAAATAGCACGCATCGCATCTACACTATTTTGACGTTGAAATCGACGTCAGACGTTGAAATCGCTACTCCTATCTGAAGATGGGAATAGCGCCCTACTTTGACGTTCAACGTCGAAGTAGGGCATGTGTGGATGATCCGCATCCCGCTACATTGAAATAGCGGCGTCCTCCATGGTGGCCATCAGCTGAGGGGTTGAGAGATGCTCTGTCCAGCCCCTGCGGGGCTCTATGGTCACCACGTGCAGCAGCCCTTAGCCCAGGGCTTCTGCTGCTGCAGCTGGGGGTCCATACTGTGTGCATGGGGTCTGCAACCGGTTGTTGGCTCTGTGGACCTCGTGCTGTGCAGGCTGACTGTGTCTGGGAGGGGCCCTTTAGGGGAGCAGCTTGGGGCTTTGCTGGCCCCTTATTTCAACGGGGAGCATTTGTGTGTGTGGACGCTCCACATTTCCTTCTGGGGCAGCTCCTTTCAATGTTCTTCATCGCTGCTTCGACGTTGAATGTCGATGGCACCAGCCCTGGAAGATATGTAGATGATACGCGTTGAAGTAGCCTATTTCAATGTTCTTACGTCGAAATAGGCTACTTTGACGTAGTGTGCTAGTGTAGACGTAGCCCCTGAGTTCTGTCAACAGGAGGTCCCTTCTGTCGACAGAACTCTCCAGTGTATACGCAGTTAATGAGTATACATTTAATAGTATGGCTAGCCTTTATCTGGCTTAAGACAAAGAACAAATTGAACTATGCAACAATGATGACATGGTAGAAGCCATTAGATGCTAGGCAGCTGAGTAGAAAAATTCTAAACTCGGATAATCTATTAATCAATTTGTTTTGATATTATTCCATCACTAACTTCCACCAAGCAAAAGTAAGAGGAAAGAACAATACCGAGTTCTAATTTTCATTCTTTCATTTCTTGGCAAACACTTTTCCTTCTGGCCTATCTGAACAGGTGGATTACTTAATTCTATTCTCAGCCAATCAAACTAGTGCCTAAAATATTCATTCCTGGAGTGTTTTTTTTTTCCAGCAAACTAAAATAAATAGCAAAATGTACGACTTAGCATGAGCTTTCTCCCCAAATGGCTATTCCTAGGAATTCCCTCCAGAACCTTCATTCTTCGGCTAGCTACTTCTGGCCCACAATAACACTCACATTCCCTTGATAGCGTGGTTGACACTAATGGGCCTCAGATACAATAATCTGACATCTTAATGGGAGCTTTTTACTACCTGAACCAAAGGTGACGAGAGTAAAGTTCCCCACATTCTTCTACACGACCCTTAATGTCTACCAGCTAATCACTTTCAAGAGCTAACATTTATCTTGCAGACTCAGAAACCAAGGGTAATTTTTTTTTCCAAGAAACACTAGCCGAGACAATTTTTCTCCAGCATACAAGTGTGTGCATCTGGGAGGGGAAGACACACACATTGTATTTTTTTAAGTGGTAGCGGAGGTTACTCTTTGAAACTAAAAACCATAAATATTTTAAAAGCCATGGATTTAGGGCTAGATCCAGAAAGCAATTTAGGCATTGCAACGCTGTAACTTTTAGATGTCTTCCCTCCCAATAGTTAAATATTAATTGGGCTAAAGAAAATTAGACTCATTTTAGCTTAGCACAGTGTTTCTCAACCCTATTTTTTTAAATAAATTACCCCTTTTTCCAAAAAAAAAAAAGAAAGTACCCCCACACTTCTCTCATGTCCCTAAGGGTATGCATACAACCAGATTACTGTACCGTTTTCAGGAGTCAGATTTGTTTTGCCTACCACCAAGTTACACTTCACTTAAAAACTACTTATTTTCAAAAACATGCAAAAATAGCACAGAAGACTAGTAGTAAAAACTTGCTGACTTTCTACCATCTTAGTATCAAATAAATGAATTGCAAATAGAAATATGGTATGTACATTTCAGCATAAGGCATATGACGCAGTAAAAACAAGTCATTGTCTGAATGAAGTTTTAGATTGTACTGAGTTTACTAGTGTTTTTTCTGTAGCTTGTTGTAAAACAGGACAAATATCTAGACGAGTTGATGTACATCCCCGCCTCCTCACCCGGAAGACCTTAGTGTACCCCTTGTTGAAAAACACTGGTCTTATGGTTAGGGTACTCACAGGCTGACATCACTCTCCTCCAATTATTATTTATATAAGGTGGAATGGCATCAGCAAGAGAAACTGATAAAGGTTCACCTCAGAATACCTCATAGCCCAATGGCATTAGGGCACACAAGTTCAAATCTCTTTTCCACATCAGGCAGAGAGGACTTGCACATGGGTCTCCCACAGCCTGGTTCAGCGCTCACATCACTGAGTTAAAAAGGGATAAGGAGAAGGCCCCCTCCTTCCTACAACTGGTACTAAATTTTCATAATTTCAGAATAAACACTGTATTTATAACTGCAAAGAAACTGGAGGGAGAACTTTAAAAAACTGTCACAAGACAGAAGAAAAAGACTCTTTCATTGTGGGAGAAGTACAGGAAGTTTGAAAATAATTGGTTTGTCCATAGTATATACATTGTAGATCTGCCTTTAAGGAATATTTCAAGCTATGGTAATATGATTTGCCAAGATTTACAACCACTAGGTAACATTCTCTTACTAATGATCTTGCTGCTAAATTGTTCATTTGGCTCTGAACAAGCTCCCTACCTTTGGATCAACAGTCTTAATTTTCACTACAGATGTTCTTCTTAGAAAGCGCTATACTGGAACTTTCAAGATTACTTCTGGTCTATAATAAACAGCATCCACTGATGACTTATATTAGCTTCCATTGGTAAAATATTATTCAACTAAAGGCCAAATAGCCTTTATTCTATACTATTTTACTATTTACAGCATGCACATACTTAGTATACAGAATATAAATTTGATTTTCATGCTATACATTATTTATATGTAAATAGATATATTTTAAACATTAAAATCTGAAAGATTAAATTCATCTCTGGTATTCACCCCCTGTTGATCTTAATGAGTCTACATCAGATTTATTGTTAGTTTCAGAAACGGTAACATTGGAGACAAAAAAATAAACAAGAGAGAGTAAACTTTAGAAATGAGGATCCAATCCATAGTCTTAAGATTCCCCCTGACTTCCATGAGTAGGAAGGTTGGAAGCCTAGAGATCTGCACAACATATAGAAATCCATGATTTTCTTTTATTGGCTTTACAGCTGGACGCATTTGGGTTTTTATATTATTTTTGAAGAGGATGAATACAACTATACATCAGCTATTGATGCCTAGCATATTATTTTTGCCTAGTAACAAGAGTAAGTCCTGCAATGTTATTAACTTGTTTGAGGAAAATAAACTCCGGTTTATTTATACCAACCTGTGACCACATATTCCAATGCAAAGTAACACACTCTCAGTTTCACATTGCTCCTTTTGTATTTACAAATACAACAAGAAATCCTGTGGCACCTTATAGAATAACAGATATTTTGGATCATAACCTTTTGTGGGCAAAGACCTGCTTCGTCAGATGCATGGGGGGGTCAGAGGAGGATTTAAAGAGGGGGTCTCAGTAAAGGGGAGGGCCAGAGCTGACAAGGTCTATTCAGTCAGGATGGAAATGGCGCATTATAGGCAGTTAATGCAGAGTTGTGAACATCAAAGCTGTGTCTACACTAGCCCAAAACTTTGAAATGGCCATGCAAATGGACATTTTGAAGTTTACTCATGAAGCACTGAAATACATATTCAACGCCTCATTAGAATGCGGGCGGCTGCAGCACTTCGAAATTGACATGGCTTGCTGTCACGCGGCTCGTCCAGACGGGGCTCCTTTTTGAAAGGAACCCGGGAACTTTGAAATCTCCTTATTCCTATCCTTTCAAAAAGGAGCCCTGTCTGAACGAGCCACGCAGCAGCAAGCTGTGTAATTTCGAAGTGCCGTGGCTGCCAGCATTCTAATGAGGCGCTGAATATGTATTTTAGCACTTCATTAGTAAACTTCAAAATGGCCATTTGCATGGCCATTTCAAAGTTTTGGGCTAGTTTAGACATAGCCCAAGAGAGGAGAAAATAAGTCAGTTCATCGGGGGGGATGTGGCCCATTGTCAGATGCTAATGTGAAGGTGTGAAAATCAAGAGCAGAGAAACTGCTTTTGTAATAGGCCAACCACTCCCAGTCTCTATTCAATCCTTGGTTGATGGAGTCAAATTTGCAAATGAATTGCAGATCAGAAATGTCTCTTTCCATTTTAGTTCTGAATTTTTTTTTTGTTGTAGGACTGCTACTTTTAAATCTGTTACTGAGTGTCCAGGGAGATTAAAGTGTTCTCCTACAGGTTTTGGTATGTTTCTGTTCCTGGTGTCTAATTTATGTCCATTTATTCTTTTATGTATAGACTGTAAATTGCAGTGGGGGTATTGCTGGCACATGATGCCATACATTATATTAGTAGATGTGCAGGTAAAAGAGCCACTGATGGTAGGGTTGATGTTAGGTCCTGTGATGATACCACTGGTGTAGATATGCAAGTAGAGTTGGCAGCAAGGTTTGTTGCAGTGATTGGTTCCAGGTTTAGAATTACTGTGTTGTGGTTGCTGGTGAGAATTTGTTTAAGGTTGGCAGGCTGTGTGTAGGCGAGGACCCTTTTGGTATGATGTCCATCTGTTTGCATTTGAAGAGGAAGATGATGTCTGTCTGTATCTGTGCAAGGTTTTTCATGAGGCTGATGGATTTCCACTCAACACAACTAAATGCAGTAGCTTGCACGGTGACAAGTATCAGAGAGGTAACCGTGTTAGTTCTGTATCTTCAAAAACAACAAGAAGTCCTGTGGCACCTTATAAACTAACAGATATTTTGGTATTTACAATATGGGTGCAGGCTGTTGGAAGACAAAAATGCATTTTACATTTACAGCGAATAACATGTCTCTATAGTCATGCATCTAAGGGAGCAGATTTCTTTGCTGCATATATGTAACTCCTTTGCTCATCTCTTGGAGGCAACATGGGGCTCCGAATCATGACCCTCCACCTTCTATGTTCAGCAGAAAAGAAACCATTCAGTGATATTGGTCTCATTCCTTTCTCTCTACATGGAAAACAAACAAAACAGATGCCTACTGCAACCTTCCAGAGATGCACACAGCCTTACAAATATCCATTTTTAAGACACAGGGATAGTAATGGTAAACATATTCCTTTGATTGTAAATGCCAGGCAAGTGTAGTATGTTGAATAATAGAAAAAAAAAAGTTTCACTGAGTCAGTGTTTCTCAACCTTTTCAAAGCAAACCCACCTTCAGAAAAATGAAAATATTTGCACCTGTTTTGTGGGGTTAATGATGTACACTTCCGAATTTATGCAATTTACAGATAATCCTGGCTTTCTGCCCCATCCTACACTCTGTAGCAATTCAGTGAAGACATTATGTATGCCAGCCTGAGAGGTTCTCCTAACAGCATACGCAATTCACCTCCCTGAGAGGTGATAGCTAGATTAACAGAAGAAGTCTCCCATCAGCCTAGTTCTGTCAACACAAGGAATTGGGCTAGCTTAGATGTGTCATTCAGCAGTACAGATTTTTCATATCCCTCAGTGACATAGTTACAGTGACTAATTTGCTAGGGTAGGTCAGGCCTTACTTGTAAAAAAGTGAAAGCTGAGACACTGGAGAACAACTGAAAGGTCTGTCTGCAGCTGCTCCACTAGCTCCTCCTCTTCCTGACAAAGTACAACAGATTCTCATTTCTTATCTGCCACTCCATCCCCACTGCTGACTGGAGCAGGGTGATCGTGGGGAAGCCTGAGTTATAGCAGCAAAGACTAGCATGCTGAAACCAAGCCCATAATGCATAGCATTATCCAGACATTCTCATCATGACATCAGGATGACAGCCCAGATGATCTTGCTGAGAGTGCAGGTGATTAAAGAAGGCCGTCAACATGGGAAACCAGTTGTCCCTTTTCTTTTGACTCGGTACAAAAGGACTCATCTTGGCCAGCTTGTGCAGCTTTCACCCGATGTCCGTGCTCAATCGTGTTCCATGTTAAGTCAACATATATTAATCACTTAAATACAGTGGCAGCTAGATCTGGTCCTACAGTATAAATATAACGACTTAATTGCATTTGTCAAAAAGGGACGCCTGCAGGGTTCAGGATTTCTTTGTACACCTTGAATTTTTGGCTCTATTATTCACCCAGCATTGTTCCTTTCTTTTGTGGGGTTCAGCAGCTATAGCAATATATTTGCTGGGAAACAGAATGATTTCTACTTGATTAGCTGGAGCTTTCTGGATTCTGCCAACCCTCCATCCCTGCCCTCCAAGAGGGTTATAATTCCTTCTGACCAAAGGCCATGTCAAGCAGTATCAAATAGAGCCCAACAAAAAGGTTACTATACACCTAAAGGACACCAACAGAGGTACTGCATGTTGGAGCCTACTAAAGAGCACCAGAGTCAACCCTCCTCCAGTGCCAGGTTTCCATGAATGTATCTGTAACCATGAAGTCTTAAAAATTCAAAAACAGTATTAACAGCAATTGAGTATTGTAAGCCCACGTTAATGTAAAAGCATTATACTTGCTGACATTTAAAAATCTTTGACCTGACATATTCAGCAGCTGGATTTTTCTAATGTCCTTATAAAGGTCATGTTTATGGTATAATGAACACACATTTGCAAGGATTATTAATCAGAGAAACACTATATCACAAACAGATTTTCAAAGATTTTTTTTATTTTATGCTGAATATCTTACCTATTTAACAAGCCCCATTTTTCAAGAACCCGGTTGGAAAAAAAAGTAATTAACTTCTGCTGCTCTGAGCTCTTTATTTCAAACAAAATGGAGAAACAACTTGGAAAAATATGGCAACTATCACAAAACAGATTCTCTTATTTCAACAGACTCCACTGACATTTAGTAAAACTCTGGCAACGAAGCCAGTAATGTACAGCAGTGCCATTTTCAATCAGCAATGGGAAGGTTGAAGACTCAACCATTATTACTAATCCAGTGGATATGTGCCTTATGCACTTTTTAGCCATATACACTGAGGAGCAAAGGGGACATAATCTTAAGAGTTATGCTGCTATGCATATTTTTAGGAGCAAATTGCCTGTCTCCATCCATGGAGGATCATGCAAGCAGAAAAACCAGTATTTGAAAGCAAAGGTAGTCTACACAGGAAATTGCAATTAGTTGATGGAAGCATGATGGAAGTCAATAAAAGGAAGCACAAACTAACTATGGGGCCAATGGATACATGAGTAAATAGATCCACTAGACCATACTTTTTATTGTGGGGTACAGGAAACTAAATTAAAAAAAAATGTTCAGCAGAAGAGCTTTATACTAATCGTATGTAGCTGTGGGAAATGATTCTTCTCTACCTTAACACCTATACAGTTTTCTTGTTTTAAGTCACTGCACATTGGTAGTACTTCTACAGCATTTTAGCAGATATCCAAAACATTTCACTGAAATAAAGCACAATGCTCTGCACAGTTCAGCCTTTATGATGTCTGATTATTTTCTGTGTATAAAAGAAAAATGTGACATTATGTACTTTAGAATTCCCCTATTATAGCCTCAGGGTTTTGATTCACAGTAAATATTGGATGAATAAATGTTTAAATCTAATTTCTGGTCGGTTTATATTCCTTAAGAAGTTGACAGGGGTGCAAGATAGATAGTTCCTTGCTAAATATTAGTGAGTAAGAAAATAGAGTGGAGCCAAAAGTATAGGATTCACAAAAGGATATTTATATGGATGAGAAAAGCCACAGTCACATTAGATAACAATAAGATTTACATACTTCTGGGCACAAAGCAACCACTAAAATGTATAGTAGTTTGAAAGAAACTAGTTCCAATAGACAGGTAATTTTACACAATGAAGTACTGGTGACTTTCAGAGACATGACACCTGACTAGATAGTCCACTAGTGTGAACTGGTATGTTCCTATTTTAAAACACTATGGTTATGGTTATACTAGTGAGTTTTGCTGACAAAATCCTGGTTTAGTTGACAAAACTAGTGGAACATCCACACGGAAAATGCATTTTGTTGACAGATTGTTGATAAAACTCAGTGCTTTTGCTGGCAGCGTTCTGCCTCTCAGCCATGAGGCACAATGCTGTTGTTGACAGATTCTGTTGACAAAAAACTGTGTGGATGCTCTGGGGGGCCTTCTCTCAAGAGACAGGGCATCCAGAACAATGGGCAGCCCTGTCTGCTGTGCTTCTGGGTGCCTGTTTTGTCGAGAGAGTGGCTGGGCTGTCCAGCTGTGCTGTTGGCAGAGGGGAGCAATCTTCCAATTGACTTTTATATGTGGCTGAACCCTGTGGACAGAAGTTCTGCAGGGAAATCTCTTCCAACAGTGACTTCTGTCGATTGAGTGCTGTAGTGAAACTGTAACCCAGATGTACACTACTTACATTAAAGAATTTGCTCTATAGCTACATGCATTTAAAACTCAGATATGCCAAGATTCACCAGTAAACTTCATAGAACCAGGGCCTTTGAATATCTTTTACTGTTGTGAATTTCAGCAAGGCCAGCTTGAATCATACGAACTTCATTGGACAACATAACAATCAGACACTATGATATTTCTATACCACATGGTTGCACATAAATCACAACCACTGCTATGTAACAAATCTAAGATGATCCATCAAGTAAAAGCATGAAGAGTGATAATACACCAGCCTTTTAGGATTAAGAAATCGGTCATTTAAACACAACAAAATTGCCAATTGTCACTGAATGTCATAAAACCTTTGTTATGGCACACTAATCCACACATTTGCCATTCTGAATTTGTCTGACTAGTGACAGGGATGCAAATGATTAGCTACTGCTGGACTTCAGCACATACTCTTTGGGTTCAGTAAGGGGTCAATCATGAAAAAAGGGCAGGTGCACATGCAGGCATAAATCTCCGAAGCTTAGAACTGACAGGTCACATCAAATTAGAAGGTGGGGGGCAGGAGAGAAAGAAGAAAAAGAGAATAGAAATAATGAAAATAAAGCAGGGAAAGACTGAACAGATTTTAATCTTGGATGGTATAAATTACAAGGTTGGTTTATGAAAATTACATCTCCTGTCACTTTTAATAAAGTTTAATTAGAACATATAAAACATATTAAAATAAATTATTAGCAGAATCTTAAAATGTTGTTCTTCGTAACCCTCTTAAACATTATTCTATTATTTTTTCCCTGTTAGCATTTTAAGGAGGTAATAACTAATACAATTTATAAAATACTAAGTCATTTGCTAAAATACTTGAGGTATTTTGAATTTTAAGATGACATATGTATTTTTAATATAAATATAAATGTGCCCTACTATACTTTGCAATCTATCTATTACAGATGAACAAGTGCTTACATCTCCTTGCAAAAATTCTGTAGATTCTTGCCTCCAAAGACTGTGTTATAACCAAGAAACTCCCACCCCAAACAGCAGTAAGTACTTATGCTTTCAGTGGGAGTGAACAGAAAATTAAACATGGCTATACCGTTGACCAGATATTAATATTCAGGAAAGTTTTCTCTTGCAGGAGAAGCTGGGGACTAAGGTTATTTTGGAATACAAAAGTAGTTAAATTCAGCTAAATGCTTTCCTTCATTCTATAGCCAAAATTGCCTCTAGGATCACATACCCCTTTAGTGACAACAGGGGAAACAGAGGAATCCTTGCTAACTAGAAGAAAGGGAGGTCCACCACCCAACAGGGAAATAATGAATTCAGGATTTGCAGCTGTTGTTTTTACCAAATTTAAATGGCCCATTACCAGAAAAGGATACGGGGAAATATTCATTTTAAAAGAGCATGGGGAATTCATTACCATATTCTAGATTTGCTTGCTCCTGATTGGTGGTTGCCAGGAATGAGGGCTTCAAGAATTCAACTGCAGCCCACATCCTTGGTGGGATATTCACCAGTGAGGAAAGCTGTGGGACACCTTCCTGTTCCTACCTTGGGCAGAACTTTACCTCTCCTACCCATTAGCCCTTAATCCTGCATTCAGAGTCACAACCATTCTCTATTCCTATTGGTATGGATAGTAAACCTGAACCCTATCACTGTCTGTGATAGGGAGACAGGACCTAGTCCGTTATTAAATTTGCTTCTGTGTTGCAAAAGTGTACCATATTTCAGTTTTGTGCATAATTTCAGTGCTGCAATAATATCTGTACAAAATATGCCCTTTGTGGTATCCAAAGAAAGCTAACAATACACTGGCTATTTGTTTCATAGTAAAATGCATGAATTAAAGTTATACGTGAAGTTATGAATTCCCTTGCTCTAATAACATATTTAAGATCAGACAGTCTAGCCCAGGTAATAAACAATTCTGTCTTACAAAGTAATGTAAATTCATATATTAAGCTTTAAACAACGATATCAAACTAAGCCTTCAGGGTTATGCTGTTCCTGAACTCTAGGGACAAAGAATTAACACGTCTCCTGCACCCCAGAGAGACATAGCAGACTGAATTCCTGAATTCCCAGGAGGCATTCCTGACAAGTAAGACAAAAAAGTTTCTTTGGTAGAGTGAGACACAGAGAGAGAGAGAGAGAGAGAGAGAGAGAGACTCCATTTTTATCCTTCATCTCAGGAGACAAAGGAATCAAGTGATTTGAGCTCTGTGATGGGTCTGAGGCATTCTGGCCAGTAAAATGATAGTAAAGGCAATTGGGAGAGGGTTACAAGAATTTTTTTTTGACTTCTAGGTGCTTATTTTCACTTTTAGTTTCTTGTAGCCATTTCTACTTTTATCTCTCATGGTATCAATTAATCCACGCTCTTATGCTAATAAACTTATTTTCACTATAAAACATATGCGTGACATGTGTTAAGGAAACAGTATATTTACCACCAGTTAACTTAATAAACTTTGATGTACTTATTCTTTAAGGCTGTGTTTACACGACAGTGTTAACTCCAAATAAGCTGTGTAATTTGTGCTATGCATGGCACCATGTGTCAAAATAGAGCGCTATTTTGAGGCATGTTGCATTCCTCCTGTGGTGAGGTGTACAGGAATGTCGAAATAGCATGCCTGTTATTTCAAAAAATAATTTGAAATCACAGGCGTGTTGCATAGACTGGGGGTAGCTACTCTGGGATACCGCAGTATCTTGAAATAGCTCCCGCCATATAGAAGTAGCCTAAGAGACTTTAATATTTTTTGTAGCACCAGTGTTATGCAGAGAAATAGCTGTGAGGAACTCAGGGACTAGAGCACACTAATTAAA
Organism: Carettochelys insculpta; assembly: GCF_033958435.1. Taxonomy (NCBI): domain Eukaryota; kingdom Metazoa; phylum Chordata; order Testudines; family Carettochelyidae; genus Carettochelys; species Carettochelys insculpta. Next base: position 209,083,409 of record NC_134138.1, on the reverse strand, counting down.
GTTCCTATTTTTTGTAGCACCAGTGTTATGCAGAGAAATAGCTGTGAGGAACTCAGGGACTAGAGCACACTAATTTTTTTATCTGCCAAGCATGTTTTGGGCCAGAAGAGCCTTGAGGATTCTGCTGGTGAGGAAAGCATACAGGTGTGACAGGGAGCTGACAAAGAGCTATAGTGACCTTGCTGAGGCAGAGATGTCATACAGTGTCTCATTGGTCGAGGTATACCCAGCAGTTTGTTACACTATGTCTATACAGCCTCACTCTTTATACCTACTTGCTCCGGTGATCAAATAGATTGGTCTCGTAGTTCTGGTCTAAGAAAGAATGGAGGGGAGAAATTAATTCCTACTCTAAACAGGAAAGAAGGGCCTGATGAAAATCTGTGCATGCTAAGACCCAGATGTCTAATATTTCCAAAGCTGCATACCCAAGTGACCAGCTTGGTGACCTCTTGCCTGTTCCAGACTAACGCCCACAGTCGGGACCTTCAGGCCTTTAATGAATAGCACAGGAAATCAGATAAAGACACATCCTCCACACAGTTAGCTTGCAAGAACTACCTGTCCTTCACCAATAAAACCATGTTAAAATACTCACACAACTAACAACTTTCAGGAAAGCAACTTGAACTACTGAAGCTATTCAAAGTCTACAGTCACTACCAGAAAAGTCAACTAAGTCATATTTTTGTAACCTTCATGAGCCACGCGGGATGTGCTGGCTACTCCTTTGCTTACATGAAATGAAAATCTCACACAGATAGCTTCCTTCCTGACAGCGTGAGATTATTAAAGAGTAACTATGTACTGTTATCTCTTGGCTTGCTACTGTTGACCCCATTCAAAACATTTTTTTCAGAGAGAAGAGTATTTAACAATGAACATTCTTACCATTTTAGCTGTATGTTCTGAAAAGGTTGTCACGTTCTCTTAACTGACTAAAGACAGGGCATCTGTAGAGGATACACTGATGTCTACACTATACCAACAGGGTTCTGATAAATGTCAGGGAATCTGATTTAGGGCAGCATTGTGACTTGCCTTTATGTTACCATGCAGGGCAGTAATGTAACTCATGCAAGGCACATTTTACTACTCTACATGGGCTATCCATATTTCAGGTCACGGCATGTGGATGGCAGCCGGCTGGTCACCCACTTGCTTAGGTGCAGGATGAACGAATAGATTGATACTTGTCCTCCCACCATCACCCACTACATGGCAACCCATAGAGGTGATCTGGCACAGTGGGTAATAATCAATATACAGACAGCAGATGCTTCCTTCCGCTTCTGGAGCAAGACGGTCACCATGGAGGGAAATTCTGATTTAGTGTCACAATTCCTTTGCTGATCTGCTGCTGGGCCTGCATAATGATGCACTCCTCCTGACTGAGAGCATATGATAATGTTACAGTTTCACTCTCATTCATGAGCTGATTGTGGGCCTGAGATGGAAGATTTCTAAGAATCTTTCTCCTTGATCAAGCAATTCTAGTGGTATTATATGCAAAATTAAGAGCATTTATTCATTCTCTAGAACAGAGGTCAGCAAACTTTCTAACACAGAGTGCTGAAATTTGACCTTCTGACCTCTAAAATCACTAATATTCCTACTTACAAACAGCTTAATTAATGAATTAAGTAAGATGCAGAGCTTTACCATGTAGGTGGTGGTTGGTAGCATTAGCTGGTCTTTTGTTAATCCACAGGCAGCATGGCTTTGAGCAAGCTCCCAGCTGTATGGGGGTGGCGGGGCAAGGCTGAGCTCTTGCCTTGCATGCTCATGTGCCACTCCTGGCATCTGTGCTGGGGGTTCCTGACGCCTGCTCTAGAATAATTTTTAAATGAGTAAATTGTAAGTGAGGGATAGCTTCTCCTCTGCTGATTTTGTGGCTCTAGCCCTTCATTTTCATTGCTTTTACCCATTCTCTTAAGAAACAGAGATTAAAATAACCAGAAGGAAAATGAATGTGTGTCAACTTATTTGATTCTCTACATTTTTAAAAAAAAATACTTCACTTTGAACTGAACCAATTTTTTTCCTCAGATTGCCAGCAAGCCAAGTATTCAGTGTAGTTGTGGCTATGTGGCTATGCCATCCTCAGGACATTACAGCGGGCAAATGAATAAAGTAATACCTTTCGTTGAACCAACTCCTTTCCCAATGTGGCTGAAAAGCTTGTGTCTCTCAGCAAAAATAGTTGTTTCAATAAAAGATATTACCATGCCCCCCTTGGCTCTCCAGCAAGTAAAAAGATCACTCATCTTCCCAGCTTGAGTGACTATTCACAATAACATAATAAAGCTGGTAGATAATTGTTTGCAGAATTGGGGTGTAAACATTTTTGCATGACATCAGTGGCACAAATTTTGTTTTCAGATACTTCAAAAAGTTACACAACAATCAGTTCTTAAATAGCACAAATTACTGCTCTATTAGATATAAATAAAATCCTTATAAGGAATATAATATGTGAACCAAAACCCTAAATAATTGACTTACGTTGAAGTATATAGGAAAAAAATTGTTTAAATGCTCAGACATCTTGGCTTCTTTAACAAGTTGCACAGTATTAAAAATGGATTAGAATGTATTGGGGAATTCCTTATAGTAAAGCCTGAAATGTGAGATTAGGTCATTCCTCAGTCTCAGCTCTCTGATGGAGTCCTATACATTAAGATTTCCATCTTTTATTTCCTACATAACATCCTTAAAAAGAAACAGGAATATTCCAGGAATGAAAACATGTCTCTTGGACCTAGGAGAACTATAAAAACAGCACACTCATTGCAAAAGACCTTCTCCCCAAAGGCCAAATTGATTAATTTGACCCATAAAATTTAAGGTCAGTTACTGTGGTTCACCTAATCTGTTTACAAGAGGTGTCCTTCTGAGCAATGTGGATATTTCATACTGAAAATTTACGAGACCAGAAACTAAGCGTAATTTCTCTGTTTAAAGGTTTCTTTCCAAATTCTAAACTCAAGTCACATTCACCAATCTGGAGTTGCAAGCAAACATGATCTGATTTATGGTCTGAGGGAATAACATGAGTAAATGCTTTGGTCTACTTTAACATGAAACTCTAATCAAAACTGAGCCAGCGTGATCCAAGCTAAGCCAAATCCTAAAAGCAGGTTTGCTCAAATCTCTGCAAAATGAGCGAACAAAAGTTTTCATAACTCTAGTGTCTAAACTGTGCCTGAATCCAACGACTGGTGCTTTCCACATTCCCAGGGCCTAATTTAGACCTGGTATACATCAGTACATTTACACTATCTTTAAGGAAGTTGCCCCTATTTTATTTCACAAATGAATTTGATTGAATATTTAAAGGGGCCTGAGGGTGGGTGTTGCTAGTTATTTTATTTCTTTGTGAGGTTGGACAAAATCTGTTAGAACTCATGCCTAGATAAAGATAGCATATAAATGGGGAATGTCACGATTTCTTTATTATACTCTTCAGACAGCTAAATTATACTTAACCCATTTTAAGAAGACCTACAGCACGCACAGCTGTGGAGTGTTGCTATGCAGATTCTGTTGCTACCGCTTGTAGAAAAAAAAAAAAATCAGCATTTTGTTTCCAGGAGAATTCTTCTTTAGCGTGCTATTTAAGTTTGCTGAAAGCATTCAAATGGCTGTGGTGATTAACTATATTAGCATATGCATTTCCAAAAATGGCAGAAGCAGAGCAAATCTTCATGTCCTCAGTGGAGCATCAGCTGTGCTAACAGAGCTGTGAAGTATTCACAAGCTGAAAGCTACATGAAAAACAACACTGTGGTGACAGTCCAACAAAAGCAAGGCATAGCAGAGTTCAGGCTCAAATTCCATCAGTAAACTATCTCATTATGCATGGGAGTTTGACACCGCAGTTGATTTCTGTCAAACAGTTGCCACAACCAGTCCAGGCAATACTGCCAAACCGTCACCTTCACGGTACTTTTATATACCGGAGGTGGCAGCTCACAATCAAGAGATTGAAATGGCAGTCAGCAGCAGGCATGCTCCAGTGCTACATGGTGTGCACTGAAGTACACAAGCTGCTCACTGCTCAGAAGTGCAGCTTACTACTATGTGATGATAACTAGATGCCTTGGTAATGTCTCCCCCTTTCTTTGTTCAACTAGATCTTCCATCAAATGTTTCTACAGCTTCCTCTACAAACATATATTAATTCTGGACACAGCAGCAACGAGAGGTGCTGTGGGCCCCAGGGCATGGTGGGAGGGAGGCCCAGGACTGTGCCCTGGAAAGAATGGGACCAAGAGTCGAAGGCAAAGGGCCTAGGGCATTTGGCCTTCAGCACCGTCCAGACCTTGGTACTGACCCCCCACTCCCCAACTGCCTGCTGCAGCAATTCAAAGGGGCCTGGAGCTTCAGCCACTGTGGTGGTGGCAGGTGGAAGTTTGGGCCCCTTTAAATGCAGGGCCCAGGTGGGCCTGTGTGGACATACTCTCTTTTTTCCATCCTGAGACCATATGACGGGTCTCTCCCATTCCAATCTCCTATGCCATGTCAGCTGGTAAGGAGTAGGATGGGATGATGTCAGGGAAGTCACACTGAAGCTTAGTTGTTATGTGTGGGCTTTCTGCTGTTAAGTTTATATCACAAAATATTGTATCTAATTATTAGTTACTCCTCCCACAGCCGTACAAACGCCATTGAAAGAAAAAGAGGGAGAAAGGACTATATTTCCAAAGCCCTAAACTTTGACTGAATCTTCACTGAAAGAGCATTGCTTTGTGGTGATACAGCAATCCAGCTGAAAGTCTAGGATCTGTGTTCTGCACTGTTGGAAATGCATGTTGAAAAGATAAATTGTGTGTAAATATACACATTTTCAATTGGCACAAATATTAAACAGCTTTTTTTTTTTACTCGGGTTATCGAAAGATTTAACTGTCCACCCTGCAGTACACGTGGTAGTCAAGTGGAACAAATTTGCTGCTACTAATATGGAAAACATGTGTAATACAGTGGGCCAACTCACCAGCAAGTGCTTCAAAAACACTCTCACCAAAATCAGGATTTTACTCCATTCTCTTCGAAGTAGAATTTTATTTCCTCAAATTAAAATAGTTGGACATAAATTCAACTCTGTCCAGCACCAAACCAAATGCTCACAACTCCTTTTGTTAAACTTTTGAATACCTTATTTTATTTCATCTGTAACCCATTTCACAACCGAGATGCACAATTTGCATGCATGATTTATATGTGTTATATTAGGCTTTCCCACTGTTTATATACCCACAAGGGTCTGCCTGACAATATTCTACGAGATTCAAAGAAAATACAGGTCTCTGAAAGTCTGAAAGGTTCCATTAGATTCTACAAAGGTCCAAAACATTCTAGGAGATTAGTGAAATATGAATCCACAAATGGGAGACCCACAACATTTTATTTCAAAAATTCTTTTTTTCTCTTTTACCACGAACAACAAAAACAGCTGCCTGGACCCAGTGTCCCCACAAGCCCGACACTGCCTGACACTAAATGTGGACCCAAGTTCAAAATGTAAATCAAATCCTTTCATCTAGCCCAGGGTCTCTATTGAAACCTAAAGAGAATCTCATTTCAAAAAGGAGGTAGAAAACATGGAGAAGGTCCAAAAAAGAGCAACAAAAATGATTAAAGGGCGAGAAAAACATGACCTATGAGGGATGATTGAAAGAATTAGGTTTCTGTAGTTTGGAAAAGAGAAGATTGAGAGTGAACATGATAACAACTTTCAAGTACCTAAAAGTTTGCTATAAGTTGGCCATTAGGAAAAAAAATTCCTAACTGTTGGTTGGTTGAGCACTGGAAGAAGTTGACTGGGTAAGTTATAGAATCTCTATCATTGCAGATATTTAGGAGCAGGTTAGATTAAGATCTGTCAGGGATGATCCAAATTGTGCTTGGTCCTGATGTGTGTGGTGGGGACTAGACTTGATGACCTCTCGAGGTCCCTTCCAGTTCTAGCATTTTGTAATTCTAAGGGGAGGCAGGTTGAGCCTGCCATAATAAAAAGGTGAACCCCACCCCCTTAAAGAGCCAGATATTCATGTAATAACATATAGGATAATATATATAAAACTGTTGGAGCGCTTCCACACACGCAGCATGAGGTCAATACTGCACATTTGATGGCAGGACAGAGTTACCAACCTGGAAGTCCTGGACAGAGCAGGAACCATGAACATCAAAACCATGATTCTGAAAGGCCAGCTTCGCTGGACAGGGCACATCATACGAATGGAGGAATCAAGAATCCCTAAGCAACTCCTCTACAGTAAACTCTTCCAGGGCAAAAGGAATCAAGGTAGGCCTCGCAAGAGATATAAAGACTGCATGAAGGCCAACATTGCTCATGCTGGTTTAAAACCAGATCAGCAAGAGCGGTATGCAAAAGACCCAACAGGCTGGCATGCTCTCGTACGACACGTGTACAACAACTTTGAAGAGCAGGGACACGTACGCCTCATTGATGCTCGTGAGAGGAAGAAAGCAACAGCAGCAGCCATACAAACAGAGCCAGGACAATTCCCTTGCCCCCACTGTGAACACCCATGCCATTCAAAGCTTGGTCTCCTCAGCCACATGCGAGTCCACAACCGATGAGTCTGTGCAAGCTCAAAACGTCATCGTTGGATATGACAGACTACCTACAACTACAACACTAGACCCTTCCTTTTGGAATGGGCATAGTAATGAGTGAGGTCGGAAGATGCTAATGAGGTGCTGCAACAAATATGCAGCACCTCAGTAGCATAATGACAGCCATGGCGATTTGAAAGTGCCGTTTTCAAATTGCACGCCACCGACGTAGACGGGGGAGCCTTTCAAAAGGACTCCCCAGTCTTCGAAAGCCCCTTATTCCTAAAACCAAATAGGAAGAAGTGGCTTTTGAAGACCGAGGGGGTCCTTTAGAAAGGTCCCTGTCTATAAAGGCAGTGTGCAGTTTGAAAGTGCCACTTTCGAATCACAGCAGCTGCCATTATGCTAAAAAGGAACTGCATATTCATGGCAGCAACTCATTAGCATAATCTGACCTCACTCATTACCACGCCCCTTCTGAAAGGAAGGAGCTAGTGTAGACGTGAATATAAAGTAATAAACTTCTGTATACCCATATTGCATGTATGTTTGTGTAGATGTGTGTATGTATTACTCTTATACATTTTATAGGTCATGGGAATTTTTCGTTCTCTAATTTTATTTGTCATTTTATTCATTTTGCACATGACTGGGCCTCCTGCTGTGCACACTTTCCATTATTATGTTTTGTTTGTCCTCACAAAATTTTGAAGCACTGTAACAAGGATTAACTTCCCAAAAATTATACTTTAAAAAGTCAACTCCACTTTCTGATTATGACTAATAGCTTTCTCACTAAAATGACCTTTTTGTTGCTGTTTCTAATATACTTCAAACACTCAAGTGGAAATGTTTAAATTTTGATTTGGAGACTAAAATGAAGTTTCATCAAAGTGCAACATTTACTGGCTGAATTACAGATCCCTGAAGACAAAAGATTATATGATTTGCCAGTATAATCTTAAACAGGTGACTTTATTACACAAATGTTCAGATCACACTGCTTAGAAGAAAAAAATTAAAAATATAAGCAATAGCTTTTCTTTACATGTACTGCCTGTGAGCTGCCAAGAAGCACCAAATAACCAAACAAGTCTGTTCTCTTAAGAGCACAGATATACTTAATGATACCATCAATAATGTTGATGACAAATAGAAAAAAAAATCTTTTGTACTCCAATCTAGCAAACCCTCGCACACGTGAAGTCATATCCTGGTAAATTTTCCCATTGAAATTAACCAGTTTTAATCAGGACTGTTGTAGTGAGTAAGATCAGCTGAACTGACGCCTGCTTATAATCAGATAAAGAAAAAAGATCACTCTTGACAAAGTATAACTTTTAAACAAAAGCAATAATATTAGTTTTCAAATGTTAAGAGAATGGAAGGCAGTGATTCAGAAATATGTATGTATGTGGAGAACTGAATGATTCAATATCTTTAAAAGTTACATGGAGCCTTGCCCACTAGGTCAAATGTAACTTGGGTTGAACACTGAAACTTATTTCCATTTGAAACAGGCTTGTGGACTTTAAGAGAATGATTCTGTATATGAAATCACTTCCTAAAAGACATAAAAATCAGCCAAGCTGGCATCAATTGTCATGCATTGGCAATCTCAGCACGTCCCAAAGCTTGAACAGGCAGGTAAACTGAACTACCTTCTTGATACTAACCATAGATACCCTTCTCCCCCAGCATACACCAAGTAAAGTCTTAAGGTACATAGGCAGGAGGCTTTTTGCCACTTTTCTTTTACAGAAACAAGAGGCTTCAGTCTCTAGGTCATCAATTCAGGATCTTTAAAGAGTATTCAATTAATATTTTAAACATCAGCACAAAGCTAAAATGCTTAATAATTGTTACCAGTTATTTTTGCAGTCACTTTAACTAGAATAACCCTGATCTTTCATTCGCAACTAAAGCAATTTCCCATTCAACTGGAGCCTTTGGGACTTCTGCCTGCTCAGGGACTGCAGGGTTAGGTACAGTGTGCAGAACTGATTTAAAGTAATCTCTTTCCAACACAGACTACAGTTCATTACAAATAATGATTAATTCCTGTTCCCAATTCTGACATTGAAGAGTGGTAACTGCAAATCTCAAGCACCTACTGCTTTCTTGGATCTAGAATTCAGGATGTGACTGAGAGTCTTCTGAGAACAATCAGACCTTTGGATCTCTACCCCTTCCTACTTCTCCCTGTAGGAACTAATGATACTGCCAAGAATGACCTTGAGCAGGTCACTGCAGATTATGTAGCACTGGGAAGAAGGATTGAGGAGTTTGAGGCACAAGTGGTGTTCTTGACCATCCTCCCTATTGAAGGTAAAGGTACAGGTAGGGACTGTCGAATTGTGGAATTAAACGCATGGTTGTACAGGTGGTGTCAGAGAGAGGACTTTTGTTTCTTCAACCATGGGATGCTGTTCTGGGCACACAGATTGCTAGCAAGAGATGGAATCCACCTAATAAAGAGAGGGAAGAGCATCTTCACAGCCAGGCTTGCAAAAGTATGGAGGAGGGCTTTAAACCAGGTTCATTTGAGGATGGTGACCTACGCCCTGAAGTAAGTGGGGTGCCAGGAAGAAACACTTGGCTACGTCTACACTAGCCCAAAACACATTCAGCATCTCATTAGCATGTCGCCAGCCGCAGCACTTTGAAATTGATCTGGCTCGCTGCTGCACAGCTCGTCCAGACAGGGCTCCTTTTCAGAAGGACCCTGGCAACTTTGAAATCCCCTTATTCCTATCTGCTGCTAGGAATAAGGGGATTTTGAAGTTGCTAGGGTCCTTCTGAAAAGGAGCCCCATCTAGACGAGCTGTGCAGCAGCAAGCCGCATCAATTTCGAAGTGCCATGGTTTCTGGCATTCCAATGAGGCGCTGAATATGTATTTCAGTGCTTCATTAATAAACTTCGAAATGGCCATTTGCATGACCATTTCAAAGTTTTGGGCTAGTGTACATGCGGCCAAGGAGGAAGATGCAACTCTCATGATGTTGTGGTTGGTGTCTGCTACAGATCTGATGGATGATGTGAATGAGGTTTTCTTCAGATAACTAAGAGAAGCATCCAGTCCCTGGCTATCATGGGGGATTTTAATCACCCTGACATCTGTTGACAGACCAATACAGCAGTACACAGACAATCCAGGAAGTTTCTACAGCATGTTGGAGATACAAGTGCAAGTGCTGAAGGAACCAACCAGGGACCATGCACAGCTTCATTTGCTTCCCTCAAAAGGGAGGAATTAGTGGGGGAAGTAGTTATGGGTGGCAACCTGGGAAGCAGCTTTCCTCACATGGTCGATTTCAGGATCCTGATGAAAGGAAGAAAGGAGAGCACACACCCAAGACCTCAGAAAAGCAGACTTTGACTCCCTTAGGGAACTGATGGGCAGGATCCCATTGGATGCTAACATGAAGGGGAAAGGAGTCCAGGAACGCTGGCAGTATTTTAAAGAATCCTTATTGAAGTCACAAGAACAAACTGTCCTGATGCTCACTAAGAAAAGCAAATATGGTAAGCCACCAGCTTGGCTTAGCAGTGAAAATCCTTGGCAAGCTTAAACACAAAAAGGAAGCTTACAAGAAGTGTAAATTTGGACAGATGGCCAGGGAGGAGTATAACTATATTGCTCAAGAATGCATCGGTGTAATCAGGACAATTGGAATTGCAGCTAGCAAGGGATGTGAAGGGTAACAAGAAAGGCATGTTTGTAATAACAGGGTGTTCAGAGAGGGTGTGGAGCCCTGACTGAATGAGGGAGGTAACTTAGTAACAGTTAATGTGGGAAAAGGTAAAAATGCTCATATTTTTTCCCTCTGCCTTCACAGACAAGGACAACTCCCAGACAACTGCACTAAGCAAACAGGTTAAGAAATATTTAGAAAACCTGAAACACACAAAATCATGTAGCCGGATTTAAAGCATCTGCGGCTACGTCTACACTAGCCCCAAACTTCGAAATGGCCATGCAGGAGAGTGGAGAAGCCCACTGGCTGTACACACAAGCAGCACAGAAAGATGCAGGGCAGATGTTGAATGGGCTGGCCCCATGGGGAGGGGCATTGCTCTGTAATTCACATACCCCAGCCGTGATATCACTTCTGCACACTTCCACCCAGTATCCACTGCCCAGAGCTTCAGTTGAGAGTCATGACAGTTGAGTGTGGCAGTTACTCAAATACCAGGTTAAAAAAAGTTTACTGTAGATATGTTAGAATGTAGGGATAGGGTCCAGAGTGCAACAGACAAATTGGAGGATTGGGCCAAAAGAAATCTGATAAGGTTCAACAAGGACAGGGATAGATTCCTGCATTTGGGACAGAAGAAACCCAAGCACTGTTACAGGCAGGGGACCAGCTGGCTAAGCAGCAGTTCAGCAGAAAAGGACCTGGGGATTACAGTTGGATGAGAAGCTGGGTGTGAGTCAACAGTGTGCCCTTGTAGCCAAGAAGGCTAATGGCATAATGGGATACTTTAAAAGAAGGATTTCTAGCAGATTTAGAGAAGTGTTTATTCCCCTTTATTAGGCACTGGGGAGGCCACATCTGGAGAACTGTGTCCAATTGTGGGTCCCCCACTACAGAAGGGACATGTACACATTGGAGAGGGTCCAGCAGAGGGCAATGAAAATGATTAGGGGTCTGGAGCACATGACCAACAAGGAGAGGCTCAGAGTTTTAGGCTTGTTTAGTCTGCAGAAGAGAAGAGAGGGAGGTTTGACAGCAGCCTTTAATTGCCTTAAGAGAGATTCCAAACAGGATGGAGAGAGGTTGTGCTCAGCAGTGACAGATGGTAGAATGAGAAGCAGTCGTCTCAAGATGCACTGGGGAACATCTAGGTTGGATATTAGGAGAAACTATTTCATCACGAGAATGGTAAAGCTCTGGAATGGGTTATCTAGGTAGAATTCACATCCCTAGAGATTTTTGGCCATGTCTACACTAGCCAAAAACTTTGAAATGGCCATTCAAATGGCCATTTTGAAGTTTACTAATGAAGTGCTGAAATACATATTCAGCACCTCATTAGCATGTGGGCGGGCGCAGCTCGTCCAGACAGGGCTCCTTTTCAAAAGGACCCCGGCTACTTCAAAGTCCCCTTATTCCCATCTGCTCATAGGAATAAGGGGACTTCGAAGTAGCTGGGGTCCTTTCAAAAAGGAGCCCCATCTGGACGAGCCACGCAGAGGCGAGCCGCATCAATTTTGAGGTGCCGCAGCCACCCGCATGCTAATGAGGAGCTGAATATGTATTTCAGAGCTTCATTAGTAAACTTCTAAATGGCCATTTGCATGGCCATTTCAAAGTTTTTGGTTAGTGTAGACATAGCCTTTAAGTCCCAGCTCCGCAAAGTCTAGGATGATAGTTAGGGTTGGTCCTGCTTTGGATAGGGGTGCTGGACTCAATGACCTCCTGAGGTCTCTTGCAGCCCTATGATTCTATGATTCTAAGCTGAGGACTCTTTCATTAGAACTCAAATTCAAAACAGAAAGCTGCCTTTTTTACCTAATGACTCCAAGAATTAATAGCATATTTTGTAAGAGAAAGACACCTGACAACTCTTGCCATATATCCTGTAAATCAGTCAACCTTAAAAAACAGTTTTTTTAAATGAACTGATGAGGCTACATCAGTATTTAAAGTATTACCCTGAGTTCAAAATGTGATAGTTACTGCATTCCAATTTGAGACTCCCGTACAGATTAAAGCAACTCTATTTAACTGTGATCACTGTATCTACTGTTCTACCTATTGTAGAATACCAAGTGCTTCATAACCTGCTGCTTGTTTCTGAGTTCCCATTTGTAGCAAAGTATCTGATAATTAGCATTTGGGCTTTGTTGATTGGACATCAAAGTCATCTGGCATAATTTCCATTTCATGAGTGGACGACCCTTAAAATCATTTTATTTGATCTTATTATAAATTATAAAATTAATTTTCTGCAAATATTATGCAATCTTCCATTACAATTTGCCATTTTTGTGAAATGTTCCTGTTACTAGTCTTGTGTGGTAGAAATTCACAGAAAGCAGTCACAAATCTTATGAGAATTTAGTCATAGCAAGCTCATGCACGTACAAATTGACCTTCTCTGGGCTGGCACTCTCTCGTCTGGCAATATCTGTAATGCAGAATGATTTTAGTCACCTGGACGACCACTTATCATGGGTGTGGCCAAGTTTCCCACAGTCCTATACAATTTGTATACAGCCACCAGTTCTGTCTATCAGTGTTCTGTGTTGTTATTTAGCTCTAATTTACCCTTACATGTCTTCTAAGAGCCCAGCAAACGTGGAAGGGTTGGCAATGCTGCTAGACAATACTGACTTTCCATGGTTGAGCAAATCCTCTCTTTCCGTACCAGTCTGAGGGTGCCAGAATAGAGAGGTTCAACTTGTGTTACTTAGAGTGCTAATGGGAAAGTTCCACCCACCCACTGGCACATACTATAAACAGTAATATCTCTAAGTTAAAGATAATCTCCTCTCACCAAGTAGATTCACTTTGGTTCATTCAAATTTGTATTTTAAAGTAAAATGTAGGTGGTGAACACATAAACAATGTAAAGGCATTAATGTCCTTCATGTATTACCCTCTTTAATGCTATTATGTTGACTAAGTTCCATCAGTGATATACAACATCCCTGTCTGTTGCCTTCAAGAGGTCAATGCTACACCATTTAAATTAATTTTCTTCCCTAAATGTTTATCTTTGCATCTGACCACAGTGATGTGTCCAATTAGCCATTAATGGAAAAATCCATCAGTTTTGTGTGGTGAGTCTTACAAGGGCAGGTAAGTTACTTGTTTATACTTTTGCCTCTGTGGACCCACTGCTGTGATTGTGAACACCTGTCACACCCTATGAAGAATAGGACATGTCTTACCCTTTTGAGGGCAGGTTCCTTTTTTTTTCTTTTATTTGCAGAATTGCATTTTTATTGCATTCACAGGTTTTAAAGTGACTTTAAACATTATTTGTATGGTATGCATTCTCTGCTTTTAAATCTATGTTTGTTTTATTGTAATCTACTTTTTAAGTGCTACCTAGGTATCACAATGTGTGCATTTACAGCCACTGGATTATAAATTGCAAACCCCAGCACTGCTGAAAACTGGTGACATGCCTGGAGAGTTATTAGCAGAGCTCCAGCAGTCTGCACTAGAACACTAATCCCATATCTGTAGGTCTGGAACTAGCCTCACTTGCACAGCATGCTGCTTTATGAGACAAATCCTGAGGGATGTTGAGCATCTTGCTGATTGTAAAAGCTCCCATTCAGTGGTTATCTCAAGGGTTAGTAGTTCCTTGCCATCCATCAATATCCATCCTGTTGTGTCAATGTACAATAATATCTAGAATAAGATAACTATTCAGTCCAAGACTAAAATATGGAAGATCAAAGCAACACTTAAAACCACCATCAAAACTATAAATTAAAATCTGAAATAAAAATGAGTTTCAAAATCTCATTTTAAAGAGGAATTAGTTCATGGGTTTCCTGGGTTAAAAAAAGGCAGAATATATATATATATATATATTTTAATCATCAATAGGAATCGCAAGTACTCAGTGGTTCTCAGAATTTTGTCCTATAGAAATGAATTATTATTATATGGTTAGTCTAAATGACAGACTACTGGATGTGGCATGATAGATTAAATATTCAGAACTGCTGGGTTTAGAGTTTGTAGTCAGGATTAATAGAACAATGTTTATCAAATTATTCCTTCATGTCTTGATGGTAAATGTGTAATGGTATTGACAACATCCCATAAAAATAAACTTTAGGGAACTGATACTTTCCTGCCCATCTTCAGAGAACAGGAAAATACTACGAAAATACTTTGTGGCACGTACACTCCCCATTCTACCGTCTCTTTGGTCAGAAGAATTTATCTTCACTGGACCTGAAAACTGCAAGAGTAAGCCCTGCATTTCTGAGAAGCTTTGAGATGTGTTTATTAATGTATTGTTATTTTTCCTTATGGCTGAAACTACAGCTTCCAAAACAAACACAAGCTATATGGAGAAGAGATTTTTGCTATTTTTAATATTTCTCAGAAGCAGACAAGCTCACATAACCCATACGGTTGAAAAAGTAGCAGCTTCTAGCAGCACCACTTACCAATAATTATGGGAAAACAACGGTAAACTGTGCTGGCTATGTAATAGTCACATATCAGACAGACTTAATGCTTCTTATAAGTGGCTGGTTCTGACAGAAGGTGAGTGGATTGACTTTCACAGGTAAATACCAGCAAGCAAAAACTAATTTATCAAGCACTGTACTATACAGACAGTAGAGTCCCAGGTCTCTAGTGAAAAATGTCTCAGCTTAGGAAGAAGAGCACTAAGCTCAATGGCGGTGCCAAGGCTAATCTTCTATTTTTCTTTTCCTTTATGCATTCACAATTGCAGATCTTCTCAAGGTTCTGCTTTCTTAAAAAGATTGATCCCTAACACAATGATAGTATTGGAAAACACAGCCATTATTTCCTTCTGTCTTCAAAAGGTATTGCACTCCATAGTAAACATTCTGTAAAAAAGGTCAACAAAAATAAACTGAATAATAGTTCCTGGGCTTGTAACATTTGAACAAGTTGGAATCTGCTTCTGTAGTTTCCCTCCCAGCACAGAAGAAAGAAAACCATTGATGGAATAGAAATCAAACATTCATTTAAATTCAGCTACTGTTTTGCTATAATATGGGGACTGGCTTCCCCCAAACTAGCTTTTGTGCTGCACATTGCTTGAGAAAGGAAAGCAAAAGTGATGTGTTTCACAATTTCCTTTTATTACAAGTATGATACATTCACAGGAGCTACGTCTACACTACAGTTTTCTCAACAAAATCTGAGTACTGTTGACAGAAATAGCACTTTTGTTGACAGCCTTCTTCTTCTCCTCTATGAGGCAGAACACCTTTCACGACAGAATCTCTCGACAAAAAAGCCATGTGGATGCTTCAGGGAGGGCTTCTGTCCACAGACATGGCTTCCAAGTCAATGGGCAGTCCTGTCTGCGGTGCTTCTGGTTGGCCGTTCTGTCAATAGAATGGCCGAGCAGTCCAGCCACTTTCTGTCAATGGAGTGGATTGACAGAGCGATCCACTTTCATGTGTGGCTGCAATCTGTCAACAGATGTTTTGTCAGAAGATCATTTCTGAAAGTAACTTCTATCAACAGATCACTGTAGTGTAAACATAGCGTATATGAAATACAAATTCTCAATATAAGCCAAAGCCCCTGTCTGCTTGTGTATCCCAGTAAAATAGCAACTGGTCGTACACAGAGGAAGGAAACACTGCAAGGTGATCTCGCTGTCCAGCTACCGAAAGGATGGCAGGCAACACATGATATGGATTTCATCAGGCTGCAGCTTTACTATTAGATGTCTGGGACCAGCCAGCAGATAACAGTGTGCAGTGCAGGTAACCCTGTGTTTGTTCAATAATTACCTGAGGGGCTTGTGCCAACTCTCTGTCTTTTTCCACCCAAGTGCCTCTAGCAAATCTGTTGCTGGGAGCTTACCTCAGTAGGGAGGCTTTTACCAGCGTCCCCTCTTTCTCCATCCAGTTTGCTCCAGCAAATCTACTGCTGGGAGTTCATCATCCATCCCTCTTTGTACGAAGGGTAAGGTGAGTTATATGAAAGGGGACTTGGCTCCCTGCAGTTATTATCCTACACCATTCTATTCCTTTAACCAGCACCTGCTTTTTGAGCCCTTTACCAGGCCATTTATCTGGTCACTGGAAGCTGCCCCTGGACTGTCTGTGCTGGATATCCCTGCTCCACACTTACCAAATAAGTTGTGACATATGCCCTTCCACACCTTTTGTGCTCACCAGACTAGGGTTTCCCAGACATCTACTGTGGGGAAGGTGAAAAAAAAAATCCACCAATGCCACTATCACTCTGAGAGACAATATTACTAGCCAGACCCCCTAAAAAGCAGCAAATAGCACAATGGCCACAACAGGTCCAAACCTCACCTGATAATCACACCTCAAGGGGAGCGGGGGTAGATGCTGATGAGTTGCCTGTTGCATGAAGAAAGAGGTTTCCAAGGCCAGGGCTTGCACTTTTAAAGTCTTCCACCCTTATATGCCCAAGGGGTGAGTCAGTGCTGCCAAAGCTGGCTGCTCTCCAGCTATTTGCAGCAGTGTTTCACCTTGCTTCCCTCAATCACCACAAAGCACCACTACCTTCCTCCAGCAGGCCTAGATAATACCCCCTACCCCCACAACACCCACACACACGCTTTAGGTATGGTGTGGTCATTATTGTGTCTCTTGTAACTGTGCCTCCAAGATCAAGGTACCACAAGATATAAAACACCAAGAAGCTTTTCAAGCTGTATTTGAAGACAGTTAGATTCTGATTCTAGATGTTAAAACCAATGTGGCCCATTACAGAATAAGTTAATCCCACAATAATGACCGTTTTCCCTTAAATTTCCAAACCATTAATTTGACCAATCATGTAGTTTAAAAATATAAATAGATAGAATAGAATTTATGAACGTAGATCTTATATCTTTAAACAGTTGTTGGCCTTACTAAACTCAGAAGTGAAAAACAAGCATCTTTAGGTGAAAGACACAAACAGCTACTAAAGATGTCTTAACTTCTTTCAAAAATTATAGACGCTACTAATCGTAGCTTCTAAGCATAAAAGCAGTCACAGGCAGATGTACTCCAGCTGCTATCATGACACAGTAACATCCCTAAAAATCCAAATTTCAAAGTGCAATTATGACTCTGACATTGGCAACAACTTAAGTCTAAAGTCTCCTGATTAGCATATTGCCATGGAATGTTTTTGATCCTGAGGCATCTACTGTGTATATGTGAAAAGAAAACATGTTTCTGTTTTGCTCTATGTGCAAATGCTCGGGGTCTGAAGGTTTGATATACTGAAATGGAAGATCAGAGGGCAATAAAAGATGTGAAGAGCTGTGGGTGGACATGGAGTTAGAATTTTTTTATATATATTTGATTTTGCAGCCCCATATAGATTTTGTAGAATTATCTTATCAAATCTCTGCAAACAGAGTGTTCGCATTCAATACAGGCTGACCCACAGTATGTGGCTGTGCTATATAATGACTTAATGCTGCAAGAGAGCAAAGCTTCTTCCCATTTTAAACCCTAGCAATTTGACTCAACTACAATCTCAAGCACTTTAGGTTTTGATATTCTTTGCCAGCCTCTCCTACTGCATTTTCTCTTGATGCTACCCATCAGCTGTGAAATTCAGCTGCAAAACTAATCTTTTCAGTAAATTATATGTAATAGCCCCCTTTAAAAATAAAAACTGTATGACCTTTCCTGTATTTTAAGAACCTTCCATGGTCTAATACCATAGTGAAACATTCCCTTTTTCAAGATGAAAGTCCAAATACATTTCTGCTTTTTTTCATCTCTGTTCTCTGTGCCATAATCAGAGCCAGAGGCTTTGAAAGGATTCTCATAACATGATAAAGTTTTGGCATTGCAAGAATTTGTATAATTGTGAACAGGCTATGATATACAATAAAAATACACATATTTTTATTTGAACACAGATTCTCACAAGTAGAATCCATATGACCCAAACAGAAATATAAAGTCACATGCTGCATTCCTATTTCATTTTAAGATGAAGCAATTGTATTCAATATCTTTTAGAAGAAAATACATTAGGGATCTTGTACAGAGATAGAATTAACCTAAGTGAGACGTGGTAGGTGGGTTTTAAGTGTCTGCCCCTCCAATGTGTAACAGCAGTAAGAGATTCTCCTGAGCAGGTTACATGACTGGGCCCAAAGCAAGGGAAAACTCCATTCATCATGGTTAAAGCAAATACACACAAACACATTTGTTGTTAAGGGAAGTTCAGTCAAAAGCAGTTGTGCTTAAATGTTCTCTAATGAAGCAAGAAAGCACTAATTTAATTTCTGCATTTGTTCTTGGAACAATTATGCCACCCACAAAGGGATAACCCAGGGAACCACATTTTCTCATGAATTTGGAAACTTCTCTCTCAAACAGACTCACACCACATTTCTGTTAAGTATGCTGCAATCAGCTAAAGAAACTTTAACCAACATGACATCAACTGAATGAATGCACACAGCTTATCACAGCACTGGATAAGTATCTAGCAGGATTTATAATTATTATTATGCAGTGCCCTTTTTGTAAAAAAAAAAAAAAAAAAGGTGCCAGTACTCACTCGTCTCCCTGCCCCAGACCCCCATCCCATCCCATGACTGGGGCTGCCAAGGTGACAGTACTCAGTACCGGCACGTACTAGCACAATAATAATGATAATAATAATAATAATAATAATAATGGTGTTAGGCTTTTGTGTTGATTGGTTCTTCACGTTTTAAGATATGAACTCGCTTTCCAGGAGACAAGTACTGGACATGGTAAAGACATAGACAATGTAAAATTCACAGTATCAATATAAGGTTTCTTTAGATTTTCCAGGAGTCTCTTCTCTGTCTCTTCTCAATTACATTTTTCTGTCATATTCAGCATTGTTTATATATTAATTACACATTTTACTGGCTATGTCAGATAATAAACAACAGTCAAGTACATACTCCAGTATCAATGGTTTTTTCAAACATGTTTTAGAAGTGTGGTCTTAAAGAGGCTTCCTAATTCATCCTTCCTTACCTGACGATAAACAGAACTAGTGAGGAGGATTCTGCTATATGTAATGTAGGGTATATATCATAACTCTCTTAAAATAAATTGGCAGCAGTTAAAATGTTTTCACTAAAACTGCTCTGAAAGATTTATTTCATTTTTTATAATAGACATTTTCTTTAAAGAGCCTGTGAGATTTAGGGAGCATTTTTTCTTCATGACTCATCTGATGTGGATTTCTCTTTCAAGAAATTGTTCCCGGAGTAAAAAAGTGACATTCACAGTAGTGTCATGAATACAGACAAAATACTACAATGTTCGCTGGTAAATAAAACTGGACCTGGAATTAGCCCATGCGCAAACAGAAACGTGATGGAATGTCAGGTTGTGTAGAATTAGGAGGGTTTTTTTTATTTGTTCATTTTATTTATTAATTTTACTCTTACAGAATGTTACCTGCACCCTCCCTCAACACATATCACTGCAAAATGTGCCACTTTTCCCATTTTTAATTAAAAGTTTTTGTTATTCTGTCTACAAACCGTTCCTTCCATTCTTTTGCAGGTATACTGGAGTCTCAGGAACCATTTTCATGGCATCTGCACTGCAATACCACTGCAGCATATCCCCTGGTTGACAATCATCATGTAATGTGCTGCTAACTCACAACCACGTATAACCCTCTTCATATGCTCTTCCCTCCGGCTTCACCTCCTGGCTACAAAGGATTAACTTCACATCACATCTAGACCCAACAAACTTGCCCCAAATATAACTTTTGACCCAAACACCTACAATGACCATTACAATGGTGTGGAAAAATACACTGGCTCTACTCACTGGTCCATTATATCATGCCAGGGTGATATAAAATGCATGGTTATAGAGAAGGGAGATGAACTGTGGTAGCAATCCCAAGATTGACCATTGTTTTTTAAAACAGAGTTGGCATACTGGGGCAAATAATCTGCCAGTCATAACAATCTCCTGCCTGCACCAGAAATTATGGCACAGTGCTGGAGCAGATCCCTGTTACCACTTTGCAACAACAGCTCTGTGACACTGACAACCACCCACAGTCTCTCTTCTTTAATCTGTGGAGAAGGTTCACAGCAGACACTTCTTATCTGTTGCTAAATTATTAACATGATAATCACTGTTGGCAAACGTTATTTTTATACAGTGTAAAATATTTAGTTATGAAATACTTCACGGGTATTTACATTTTTCATTTCATTTCCACTAACTCCAAATACGCTGATAGGTAGGGTTTTGGTTTGATTTTTTAATTTGAATTCCACAACTCAAAATGTTGAAAGCACAGTCAGCGGAATAAGTAACAGAAATATCCACGGGGACTGAACAGCAAAGTCTGCTTCACAGCACAGTGAGTGAAAATTAACATTTCCTGAAATCACTGTATTGAAATTCTGATAGAAGGCAAGAGTGAAGCTTATGCCATTAAGGGCCTCCATTAGTTCAATCATTTGAAAGCTAAGGTCGATGACGTATAGTGGATCTATGTACACAATACCCACACAACATTTTCTTGGGTGTTACATGCTTAAATATAACAAAGTGCTCTGCTATTGACTTCTGCGTTCAGTAACCTGGTCTTTAAGATGAGAGAATTTTGGAGAGAGTGCCTCTCTGAACCTATTTCAATCACTGGATATTCAATATGTAAAATCATATTCTTGAGGGAAAGAAGTGAAGTTTTTCCAGGGTAATAATTATAATATTTGCTTGGCACCTAGTAAAGGGCCTGCTCTATCATCATGTTAACTTACCTCCACACCAATTAGCTAGTAAGGCCTAATGAAGCAAGTAAAACATGTTCATATACACCTGCAATCCAGGGAAATATTTTTTTCTGATTTTCGTCTGAACGTGGATGAACATCATACTAACAGATATTCAAAAAGAAACAGCAATGAGAAGGACTTTTTAAAAAAAGTTGGAAGCAAAATAAAAAACACAGCAATAAATTAATCAGACTATAAAATATCTATTTTATATAAATTGAGGATAGAGGACAAGGTTTGATTTTTAGGTCATAGTGTGTGAGTGTGTGATGCACACAGCTCTGACTTCACTGGAGTTTATCCATGCTCCTTAGTACCCATACAATATTTTGCAAGGGCAGGAGAATTATGAACTTTTAAGTTTGTGACAGCTAGAGTAAGAGATTGCCTAGAAGAGCTCCAGGTGAATGTGTCATTCCTCCTCCAGCTCATCATCCCCCAAGCATGTTTGTTATCCAAAAGAAGGCAAATCAGAAGATGATTTCATAACAAAAAGTTTCAAGCTGAACAAAACAAACTGAAAACTTGCAAAACAGAAACTTCAGCTGACCCCTCAGAAGACAAGTTTCCTATAAAGGGGGTCACATTTCAGTTTGTCCCATTAAAAACTTGAATTCCACAATTAAACATAACCATGGGCATCACTGAGCAGAGTGCCTGGATCTCAATGTCAAGCTATTAGTAAATAGCAGCTGACGTACATAGATACGAAAATGTCATCAAAACATATGATGCTTTTCAATTTAAAATAGCACAGCTGACCTATACCCAATATTTCTAACCCTTATGCCTACAGCCAGAGAGTATTACCACAGCTAAGCAGGCAGTCATTACAAAAGCTTACTGCAAAGAAAACCTCTAGCACTTGCAGTGATATAAAAACAAGACAAATAAAAAAATAAATAAATCCTTAATGCCAAGTTGTTTTTTAATCATAAGCAGGCAATCAAAAATATCCAGTTCACTCAAACCTACAATGATTATGGCATAAACAAGTGTTAAGCCAATGTACATAAGTGGTTTATTCTTACTCTTTTGAAGACACATTAGAGAAAATTAATCTTTGAAGCTGGCTGTTTTTGCCACTAATTCACAACACCTTCCCTCTTATGACGATTTACAGTAAAATCACGGTTGCTTTCCAGGTAACTGGTGGACTTCAGTTTTAGCAAATAAGTTGGGGGCTCTGCCCGCCCCCCCATATATTTAAGAATAGTAAAGAAAATAAGGAACTAATGGCTGCACTAAAAACAAGCTGGCATTCACAATCAATAGTATTAGCAAAGAAATACTTCTTTAAGCTTAAAGTGAACTCTTGATTTAATATTTAATGAAACGGAAAAAGATGCTTTATGTCCCACAAATCCCCTAGTTCTGTTCTTTAATAAATATTGGCAGCAACACACTAATATCAGAGTGGCATAAGACTTCAGCTATAAAATGATAGCATTTCCTTCCTTTCTTCACGTTCTTAAAAATATTTTCCATCACTGAGTTGAAGTATTACATTGTGCTTGTATATCCCGGCACTGTATTGCAGCACTGCATTAGTAACACATATCTAAGCTCCAGCATGTTTTCAGGGTATGCAGCCAGCTCAGCTGTAAACCCAAGGAAGATTTCCATCAACCACGAAACTAAACTCTACACAAATATTTAACAGCTCTGAGACCTCTGAAGGCTTAAAATAACATGTATTTCATGGTATGCTAGCAGCCAGCCACATAGCTGTAATCTGCAAGTATAGAGTACTTGGTAAACATACCCTTGCAAATAAGGGATTGATTCTCTTTTCAGTCTTAGAATTCTTAGAGCTAAATGCTGAATGAAAACCTAATACTTACAGAGACTTCCAATCATAAACCATGCAACAGTAGCTTATATATTTCATTAAGTTTGTCTGTAAGTTCCCATGCTTCACAATTCTTCATCCCCCTGAGCTGAAGAAACACAAGTTCATTTAAGACAAACTATAGGGTGAGTTCATTGTTTTTTCCTGGTAGCTAACACTAAGCCACAACCCATTCAAACAGAATCCTTTCTAAGACAATGGGTTCTTTTTAAACTGCACAACCGATGTGGTTTTTTTAGTTGTCAGTTTTAGGTGCATGCCAGCATGAAACGTTTTTGCATCTAAAATTTTAAATAATTACTCCTATTGATCAGAGGTGAGCAGAAGCAGAATTACATCATCATAGTTAACACTTACCAAAATACATGATGTTTCTCATTAATCATGCAGTCAGAATCCCGCCGCTGTGTATTCGGCATTAGCTCCCGCAAAGGGCTGACATGTAAAACAGACCTCTTTCATTCTACATTGTGTGGAAATTTCCCAGCATAGGAACAGGGAGTGAGCAGTATGCCTCCTCAGGATGAGTGCTTTGCAGGCAGTCTTATCCCTGATACAATCCCAGTCTGATTTAGCGTTTACTCTGGCTGCAGGCTGCACTGCCCATTCGTACTGTAATCTGACTCCTCCTTGTCATGTCCTTGCTGTGCCTGTGACATCAGTACTAAGAGTACTACAAACAGATTTTTTTTTCTTTTAACTAGCTCCCTTTGGGGTTTTCTAATATCCTGGTTAAACTACCCCTGGCTTGCAGAAAAATCGTATACTGCTTGATGGGGGTGGGGGTATGGGGTAATGAATGCACTCAGTGACTTATTACAGTCAATTATATAACAGGTGGGAAAAGACAAAGCCTATATAATGTCAACATATTTTCCTCACTCAGAGCACAAATCGGAGGTACGCTAAGTGCCCTTGATTCCCATGGACCTCAATGGGATTTGAGGGTGGCCAGCACTTTGCAGGATGAGCCCCTAAAAGGTTAAGTAGCTGTTTCAATTCAAGTCTTAATAAAACTTACTTTTGTTCTAAATATATTTTTACACTCCAGAAAGAATAATCAGAAATAGTTGTGCTCAAATTTTCAAAACTATGATTTCTGCCTGTGAATAAAGTGAGAGACAAACTCAATGCCTTAAAAGATTTATACAGGGCTTAGAACCTTTCACCTCTAGCTCTTTGGAGCCTCTCCATGCTGGTAAGTAAATCATTAGCAGCTGACGGCTAATTTGTTGTCTGTACGACAAATATCGTGCTCCCAAGCAAGGTCATAATGCACAGATCTCCAGATGATCATAGCCCCTCTTACAACTGGCATCTTTGCTGGCAGTGTCCAAAAAAATAGAGAGACACAGAGATCTAGATAATGAAATGCCTCGCTGCCCTAGAGGTTGTGCCTCAGGTTAGATTTGATGCACATTAGCAGCACTGGGGAGGCTGCACCGTATGTCTCTCTCTATGTACTGTGGATCACTAAAGGACATTAGGCTTGTGTTTTGCCAGTCTGGCATCTTTCACTAGTAATACACTTAGGATAAATAAAAATAAATCTGAAATACTAAAGGAAAGTACATTGAAGTGTTTATTTCACTATAATGGGATCTAATAGGATACACGTTTTCATTCTACAGAAAAAAGATTCACTGACAACTCCACATGACACCAAGTTAAGTTTTCATGCAGTTCAATCGCTTAGGGGGAAATAATTCATTCATCAAAGGATCTAAGCAAAGTTCATAAAGCAGCAGAATACCTATGGTTCTCTTCTAGAGGCTGACTATGTAGAGGTTGAACCTCTCTCATGCACCACCTTTGGGACCTGACCAGTGCTGAACAAGAGAATTTGCCAGCCCATTGGAGGTCAGTATTGTGTAGCACATTCCCAACACTTTCACTGCTTACTGGGCCCTTAGAAGACATTTAGGGGTAAATTACGGCTAAATAACAGCACAAAACACTGAGAGCGAGTACTGGTGGCTGCAAACAAATGTTATGGAATGGCAGGAAACTTGGCCACACACTTAAGTGGTTGTCCAACTAACTAAAATCATGCTGGATTACAAATGTTGCCAGATGAGAGAGTTCTGGATTACAGGGGTTCAACCTGTACGGCGCATGCAAGAGAACTTTACACCCTGTACAGGACTTGATGGGGTTCCATGCTGTCTCCACCCAGATCAAAAAAGTTGAATGCAGACTGAAGGAGGGGAAGACCATGGTATGAATTTCATGACAACAAAGCCCCACAACAGGGGCTATATGAGTTGGGCATGCCTAAATATGTATAAAACACTTTCGTCCTCTGGTGGAGCTGGAAAAAAAAATCCAGATTGACTGGGGCAAAATTGAGGAGATCCCTAAAACTTGGGCAAACTGAAAAGTCAACAAAAAACTATTGGAGTTCTGAAGAAGTGTCTTACAAAGTTGTCAGTCTTTAAGGTGCTACAGGGCTGCTTGCTTTGTTTTGCAAAGATACAGACTAATGCTCTGAGACTATCAAAATAAACCATTTCATCATGTTTCCAGACACTTTTTCACACAAAACAAAGGAAACAAAGGACAATGTTCACAAAGAGGGGGAGGGAGGAAATGAAAGCCTCCTTTACCCAGTGCTTAAAGCACTCACCTGTCCTGTGGTCAACCCTCTACCTACTGTATGACAGGGATTTGAGCTTGTTTCCTCCTTTACTAGTGTGGCATGGAACACACCAGTGGAGGCTTCTTTCGGTCTCTCCTGTTGAAGCTTTCCCCCATATATAAATAATTAAATAGTCACCAAAACAGTCAAAACTCTGCAATCTTCCATCAGACAGGGGGCATGCCCCAAGCTGTAAAGTCATTTTCATTCCAGTTCTTCACTCCCTCTTTGACCAGGCACATATAGTTCACTGGTAGCAAAATATGTGGTCCTATCTGAGTAATTCTGATAAGAAATAAGGACATCTTTGGAGAAGGCGGGAACCTCCCAGACCATCAGCAGATTTGCTCAAGGGCTGTCTCTGCAGGCCTAGCATCCCTCACCCTGGATTTCAAAAACAAAAACAAAAACAAAAACAAAAACAAAACAAAACCCAGGATCAATCCAGCTGCAAATCTTTCATCTCTGCTCTTGGCCTAGTCTTGCCTATACCTAAACACTTCTGCAGAATTCTATGGCCGTTTCTACACAGGCATGCTAATACACGGAGTAAAAGATGCTAATGAGGCATGGACGCAAATTCCCCGCACCTCATTCACATAACGTCACGTGATTTGGAGTCCGGAAGACCATTCTTCTGGACTCCAAAACGCCATGTGGAAGCGCGGCCCCAGGGAAGAAAATTTTGGGGAAGAAGGGGCCTCCAGAAGGAGGACTTCCTTCTGGAAGCCCTCCCAGGGCCACACTTCTACACGGCGTTTTGGATTCCTGAAGAACGGTCTTCAGGACTCCAAATCACATGACCTTATGCTAATGAGGCATGGGGAATTTGCATCCATGCCTCATTAGTATCTTTCACTCCGTGTATTAGCATGCCACTTCCAAAGGAAGTGGCCTGTGGAGAAACAGCCTATGTCACAGAAGAGCTCAAATCTGGCCTCCAGCTTGCACTGAAAAACTACAGTGAGCACAGAATCATAGAACACTATAACTGGAAGGGATCTCAAGAGGTCATTGAGTCCAGTTCCCTGCCCTCTCAGCAGGACCAAACACAGTCTAGACCCTGGGGGTGTGTGAGGCCCATCCTGGGGGTGTGAGACAGGCCAGATTTTTTAGAAGGTAAATCACTGAAAACACAAATTAAGCACAGACACTTAAGTACAACTACTTTGCTTTATCAAACCTATGCATGAATTCAGTTAGCCGCTAACTATTAGGGTGTCGGTTACAGTTTACATGCACAGCAAAACTCCGCAACATCTCTGGGTAATACTCGCATATATTTGTATGCTTACTGTACTATTATTTGTGGTGAATAATAACAAAACTATCTTACATATATTTAATAGCATTTAAAAGTATATAGGCCCCCCATCTCCATTTTTGATTTTTAAAAAGGGTATGAGAACATATTTTGAAGACCAAAGGGGTGCAGGCTGCAGTAAAGGTTAAGAACCACTGATCTAGACCATCCCCAATCGGTGTCTATCTAACCTGCTCTTAAATATTTCCAGCAACGGAGATTCCACAACCTCCCTAGGCAATTTATTCCAGTGTTTAATCACCCTGACATTTAGGAAGTTGTCCTAATGTCTAATCTAAACCTCCCTTGCTGCAGTTTAAGCCCATTGATCCTTATCCTCAGAGACCAAGGAGAACAATTTTTCTCCCTCTTCCTTGTAACCCTCTTCGAGGTTCTTGATAACAGCTAGCACATCCTCCTAAGTTTTCTCTTTTCTAAATTAAACAAGCCCAGTTCTTTCAGTCTTCCCTCATAGCTCATGT
Source organism: Carettochelys insculpta (assembly GCF_033958435.1). Classification (NCBI taxonomy): domain Eukaryota; kingdom Metazoa; phylum Chordata; order Testudines; family Carettochelyidae; genus Carettochelys; species Carettochelys insculpta. The sequence goes on along the minus strand of NC_134138.1, from coordinate 209,056,082 downwards.
TCTCTAGATCTTTAATCATTCTTGTTGCTCTTCTCTGGACCTTTTCCAATGCTGAAGGAGGATCTTCTACACCAAGGAAGATAGAGATAGCTGTTAAAGTTAGACCTAACAGCAAAGGTTATAGGAACAGTGGAAGGGTTAGGGTTACACAGCATTTGCTATGGTAGCTTTCTTGTTCTGGCAACAAACAGGGAGAAACAAAAGAGAGGAACTGCATCTGGGAAATACAGAGTGCCCAAATATTTAAAGGGCCAGATCACTGTAGTAGTATTTACATCTTAGTTGCCGGCACGGAAGCCATCTCCTTCTTCTCCACTTTCTGAACAGCTGCTTAACATGCAATGCTGCCCATGTTGCCAAAAACTGTCATGTATCTTGGGCCAGATCCTGATCTGGTATAAGCGCTGTAGCTCTATTTAAATTATTGGGGCCTAGCTGATTTACATCACCAGGAGAATCTTCCCCTTTAAGAACTCATCTTGAGAAGAGATACATTGCAGATGACTCTTTTAACTTTGATGTTTTAATGTGTTAAAACTGTCACCCTGGTTATTATATGTTTATTGCATAAACAAAAATAATATACAATCAAAAACAGACATAAGAAAATAGGGGGATTTTATTTAAGTACATTTGCATTTCCATTATGGAGCGAATTCAAGGAAAGAGGCTGTTCTTTCCTTCCGGCAGGCTTCCAGAGCTCAAATTCACATACTTTGGGCCAAATTTTGCTTTTACCACACATGTGCAAGCCCCCCAAAAGAGCAAAACAAATCAGGGCTCCAGCAAACACAGGACAAATTGTAATCCCAGATTGGAATTGTATAGCTGCAAAGGAAAAGAGATTTTGGCATAATGATTGTAACCTTTAATGGTTGGGGTTTAGGACAAGCATTTAGGACTTTACTGCACACAGTCTTGCAGGATCATAAAGGGAAGTAAGAGCCTTCCTTATGCAGATAGGGGCACTCCTGGGACCAGGCATGAGGGTTTGGGTTTGCAGGAATAAACTAGTGGGCAGGTAGGGAAAACCCTTGTTTTTCCTTTTCACATACACAGACCAGGAGAGGTGACCTGGCACAGAGCTCTGATAATTTCCTGCAGGTATATGCCAGCAACATGTTACAACTTGACTAGAAGACAAGAGAAATAGAGTGGGAACTGTATTTCCTAAACACATAATTTGTGACTAATCTGTGACATAAGTTACCTTGGGTGGCCCAGCCCTATGCTCAGGACCAAAGCCACAACGTAGCCCTTGGTAAGATGTATGTTTTACCATCCTGTTTTCTAGCTTTGATCCTACTCTTTCCACACATATTTTAGTGCTAGTTTACACACTGCCCCTATGTTAGGAACTAAAACCACAGGCAGATATGTCTATTGCAAACATTGATTAATATTTAATAAAATTAATGTGCCTGCTGATTCCTGGAAACATCTCTTCTGGTTTTGAATTATCCATGGAAGCAACCAATAACAGATCTATATCAAGATTCTTACTAGTTGGCTTTGGGGAATTTCAATCTGAGAGGCTTACCACTGGCTTTTTATTTTTTTAAAGGTGGGTACAGAAGCACATCTAGAGACTCTTTGTTGTCAGAAATGTAATAATGTGCAACAAAAGACACCAATGACACAACATTACAAGTTTATATGTCTCATATAGAAGGTTAAAAGATCTCATACACTTGAGAGGGTTCCAATTTTTCTCAAAATAAATTTAATCTATTGTGCACAGACAACTCTGATCAACAGAAATGTACTGTATTGAATCTGAAAACAAAATGGAAGCAGCAGCCCAAATCACATAGGATCTCTTTGCTCACCTTTGAAAAAAAACAAACAAACAAAATCTTTTCAAGGTAAACTGAGTACAAATTGAGGACATTGAAGAGTTGTGGCAGAGGGGAGAGGGGGAACATATGGATAATGGACAATGTATTATTATTAATGCCATAACAATGCAGAGAGAAGAAAAACCAAGCCACAATTTTGTGAGGATACACAAGTAAATGCACGTTTTTCCAAGTGTGCATGATACACTAAATACGCTGGATAGAAGTTGGGTTTGTTTTTACTTTGAAACCATCTGGAATAGCTTAAGACATATGACACTTTTACTACAAAATAATATAGATTTTGTCATTCCTAACTAATCCCCCGAGGTTAAATTGAAGGGGAAGGTTATGTTTGTGTGGGGGTTTTAACTAGTATGGTAGCTCATCTCTGGTTCTGGTCTTTTCCACTAGATAAAACTACCAAATGTGCTTTTTACCCTTGACTCAAAAGTGTCACTTCTAGAAATCTGCAGTATTTGTCACCATGAATACCATTTAACTGAAGCAGTACCCAAAGGAACTCTGTATTGCCACACGTGAATACAACTGGAGGAACTTAATTAATCTTCCTGTCACTTTCATGATGCTTTTCATTAGTTTAGCAGCTATCTGATCAAGTGGTCCAGTCTCTGTTAGAAATGGCTATCCAGAACCTCTTACAAAAGCATTTTCTAGAGATAAACAAAGACTCTTTTTTATGTGGAAAGCCTTTACAAATCTTAGCCATGCAGACTGTATCAATTCAATAACAGCACCTTTAGCAAACCTCATATATGTAAGTAGCTAGGATTTTCCAAACATGAGATTTACGAACTATGAAGAATTCCAATATGCATTTATGTGTAGAAACCAAGTATCTTAAATGTTATGTGGACACTAGTTTACAGTCTTGACACAAATATATTTCAAATGAAAGGTCACATTTTTCTTCTTTTTTTTCATGAATAGTGATGTTGACTACAGTGCCTTTAAAAACTTTTCAGACTCTGGCTCTGCTAGTTACACCACAAAGGGGTGCATGAAGGTATTTGATTGGGTTTAAGACGATACATCAGAATGAATAATATGCCCAATGCAGAACCTTCTTTGATCATGTCTATTGATCACAGTTTGGCTGTCTGCACTAGCCCAAAACTTCGAAATGGCCAGGCAAATGGCCATTTTGAAGTTTACTAATGAAGTGCTGAAATACATATTCAGCGCCACATTCACGTGCGGGCAGCCACGGGACTTCAAAATTGATGCGGCTCACCACCGCATGGCTCACCCAGACAGGGCTCCTTTTCAAAAGGACCCCGGCTACTTTGAAGTCTCCTTATTCCTATCTGCTCACAGGAATAAGGGGACCTCAAAGAAGCTGGGGTCCTTTCAAAAAGGAGCCCCATCTGGACGAGCCGCGTGGCGGCGAGCTGCGTCAATTTCGAAGTGCTGTGGCCACCCGCATGCTAATGAGGCACTGAATATGTATTTCAGCGCTTCATTAGTAAACTTCGAAATGGCCATTTGCATGGCCATTTCAAAGTTTTGGGCTAGTGTAGAGACTGCCTTTGTTAGAGATGTTATCATCATATAAGCAAACAAGCAGTGGCAAGAAGTGATGTCTTATTCATGGTTTGTGTTATAGATAAGATGTTTTTAGAAAAGATCCATAAGCATTTCAGTCAAGAGCTGAGCTCTGGCAATTTGCAGCCTTGGACAAACATGCTGGCTCTGCCCAAAAGCCATTGTCTCTAGACTGCACTTTATCTATTCCTTCAGGTGACAGAGATGGGGCCATCCATGTAAGAATATTAGTTGGACGAATGCGTAATTCAGCGCTACTTCAGTTGTAGCAGACCAGGCCTTTCCTTACTTCCTTAGACTGACTTTCTATATGTCACAGGTATGTCACATATTTCATCAGTTACCCCCATACTGATCCCAGTAATTCGTGCTGGCTAAACTGTATCTTCTAGAATGGCAGCTAGTCTTGATTTGATGATGGGAAGAGATGTAGAACCCCCATTTCCCTTGGCAGGTAGTTCCAATGGTAACTCACCTTCCAAAGCTTATAACAAACTAAGATCTCTTTTCCCAACATGCAGTCTATATTATATACCACACTTACAATTCCATATTGGAAACAGTTGCGAAGAATGAGCTTAAGCCAATAACTACTGAAGTCAATGGCAAATTTGTGTTGCTTATGATGGGCACTGGATTAGCCCTAAATAAAATAAAATATACCAGTGAAGAAGAGAAAGTTACAAACCATACTCATTAATTCCATGGAAGAATATATGCAAAAAATTCAACCCATCGAGTGCAGTCCTCAAAGGAATAACATTCTGGGCAACATTCTAGTGACATAAAAGGCGGGGCAAGTTAAATAGCAGTAAGTTATAATATAGCGGTAATTTACATATGAAGTGGGGGGAAGATGGGGTCAGATGAAAGTACAGGTTCTGTTCTTTCAACAGATATGTTAAACCAGATTATGCTGATTTATTCACATTGGTTCTGAATTTGACCCTTCAATCCACACCTTGACCTGTGTTACCCTTGAGCTACATGACACAGTTGGTAGAAAATTGTATTGACATTTAGTGGAAATGACTGCACCTCAAAAGACTTCAAAACTTGGGATCACTACTGGATCATTCGGACCCACTGAAATCTAGTCACTTTTGGGATGAGCATGGTCAGTGTTGACAGGGCACTGCATCACTATATAGTATTTCCAACTGAAAGAAAAGCTAGAATTTGTGTGGGAAGAATGTAAATTGCTCATTGCCACGTTGCTGAGAACACACGTGTAAATAACATCCCTACTCTTACGAGATTTCCATGAGATTTTTAAATAACTTAATATTTTAATCCTATACCAAAAACTTGCACTTCCAAGCTTTCTACAACAGTGCCTTTTAAGCGATAGAGGGAACACCATGGCCAAACCACAACCAATACAACACTATACACAGTAACTACATGTTCCCCTGAGTTCTCTAAGGACTGACATAGGCCACCCACGGTCATTTTTACAGCACAAAATGAAATTTAAGTACACAATATTTGCTGCCATTTACTCTTTAAAAGAAAAAAATATTGTAAAGTATTGTAAAGTCACCCAGGAACAAATGATTTCTTTTAAGTTTGGCATGCTCCAGTACTTTTCCTGTGGACGAAGAACAAAGGCACTGCTTTCTAACTTACTGCCAATAACATTCAAATATTTTTGTACTTGGGTCAGAGTTTCCCAAACTTTATGTAATTGGAGCCTGTTTTTTTTTTCAGTAACTTTTTTATGGCCCAACAATATAAACACATATATAAAAGAATGAAAAATGAATATATTTTTTACTGTTTGTTATTTATACACAATAATAATAGTACATAGTGATAATCTGTATATTTTCTAAGGACCGGTATTTTTTTTCCAAGGACCGGTACTGGGACGTGGACCACCCTTTGTGAAACACTCTTTTGGGTCATAATAATTACCTTTAAAAGGAGGGTTTCATCTCTGTTGCTACATTTTGATATTATTAAGACATCATCTTGTCATTCCAATTCAGAAAGACATTTACACGGAGGAATTCTAGTTGGTATCAACACCTGAACTTCTTGTTACATCTTTCAGTATCATTCTTTTTTTGATCTGCTGTGGCTCCAGATTTAATTATAAGGTCTGGAGATACCCTGCCACATTATCTGCTTGTAGAGGAATAATCTGTGTTTCCCATGGCCTAGTGTGGGCCTGTCTATATTCTCCCAGACAACTGCCATATCCTCTGCCACACTGGGTATAAGGAGGGACCTTTTGGGGAATGGTACCTAAATCCCTTATAACTCTAGTCCTCCTCCTGCCCTGTTCTTTTGGGAGGGAGGTGGGATTTTTTTCTCCAAAAGTATTCTCCACCACCTTTTTCTCTTGTTAAATACACCACCAAATGTGTGTCAAATCTACAAATAGTTTTCATTGATCCAGTTCTGATTTTTTGGGTGAATAAACTATTTGTCTGAAAAATGTTATCCAAATGTAGAGGAAACTTTGATTTTATCTCAGTGCAGAGAATCTGAACTAAAGTTTGTGTATCACTTTAAGTTCTAAGAGGAAACTAAAGCGAGGAAGGGCCTGCTGGTGAAACAATATATGGAGGTATCTCATGTTAGAGTATCACTGATTTATGCTCTGCACAAACTAGAATCAAAGTGGTGCTGAAGGTGACAGCCCAGCAAAGAAATAGGATCCTTGATAACATAGATCCTGCGGCTTTAAGCCTGTTGATGGGAACAGTTGAATGAAGCCACAGTTCCCACCCATGGCATGGAACCCCAAACTTTGTGTTATGGGATGAGTGCCGATGTCCTGAAGCCTCCGCCTTGTCACCTGCCCCCCACCTCTTTGAGCTTCATAAGCATAAAGCCTGATTTCCTATTTGTTTTTTCTGAGAGAAGCGAGTCTTCTTTAAAATGATTTCTTTTCCAACCACTCACGGAGAGCTGGCTTCAGTTAAAAGTGATTTCTAGCTTATACTTGTGATGCAGATATTTGGCAAGTTAGCTTTGAGTCACAGAAAATGGGATCACTAAATAGAAAGCCTGCACAGAAAATGGTCTAGGAGACAGAAAAACCCAGTGTAGCAATTTTATCCAAAAAGCCTATAGCTTCCAAGAAAAGATAATAGATGGTGGTTTAAAACTATTGTTCCTTTTTGCATTAGAACTTTCTTCACTACACATCTCTTACGTTCTTTGAAAACTTACCCCCAGAGCATTTTATCAAGTAATTATTTTTCACAAACGTAGTTGGCTACACGTTAAAATTAACTGAGCAATGTTTTATGTTAATTTGTGTAAAATATCATTGATTTTAAGGGCAAGCTTGGTCCATTCTTCAGACATCAACAGTAGGTACTGTAATATGTGAAGGTAAGGAGATATTGGTAACAACAAAATACAAGAAGTTAAAATTTAATTATGTCTGAAAGGTCTTTTTAAAAAATGTAGCTGATAGCAAATGATACCAAGGCGCCACTAATTTATGAACAAATTAGTTTAAATACATGATTAATAATCAGCCAGCTCAAGAAGTGCGTATCATACAAAACAGCATGAAACTCAGATCTAAAGCTGTGTCTACGCTAGAGAGTTTTGTCGACAAAACTGGCATTTTGTCAACAAAACCCGTGGAACGTCCACATTCCCAAGGCATTCTGTCAACAGTAAATTGACAGAACATGGCACATTTGTTGACAGCATTCTGCCACTCCCCCCTGAGCAGAATGCCTCTGTCAACAGAAAGCCAGACTAGATGTTCTGGGGGGGGTCTCTCTGTCAACAGGCAGGGCTTCCAAGTCACCAACCAGCCCTGTCTGCTGGGCTTCCAGTTGGCTGTTCTGTCAACAGGGTGGCTGGGTAGCCTGGTCACTCTCTGCCAACAGCAGATCACTCTTTCAATCTGCTTTTGTGTATGACTGTGATATGTCAACAAAAGTTTTGTTGGAAGATATCCTCTGACAGAAACTTCTGTCGACATCAACAGAGAGAAAGCTGTGCTAGTCTATATACTATCAAAACAGAAAAGCAGTAAAGTAGCACTTTAAAGACTAACAAAATAATTTATTAGGTGAGCTTTCGTGGGACAGACCCACTTCTTCAGACCATAGCCAGACCAGAACAGACTCAATATTTAAGGCATAGAGAACCAAAAACAGTAATCAAGGTTGACAAATCAGAAAAAAAATGATCAAGGTGAGCAAATCAGAGAGCAGAGAGACGGAGGGGGGAGGGGCAGTCAAGAATTAGATTAAGCCAAGTTTGCAAAAGAATTTGAATAATTTGACACATTAACATGTGGTTTGAACCAGGATGCAAATTTTCTGGGACACTATCGGGGCTCTTTTGCATACTTGGCTTAATCTAATTCTTGACTCCCTCCCGCACCCCTCTGCTCTCTGATTTGCTCACCTTGATCATTTTTTTTCTGATTTGTCAACCTTGATTACTGTTTTTGATTCTCTATGCCCTAAATATTGAGTCTGTTCTGGTATGGCTGTGGTCTGAAGAAGTGGGTCTGTCCCATGAAATCTCACCTAATAAATTATTTTGTTAGTCTTTAAAGTGTTACTTTACTGCTTTTTTTGTTCTGTCGACAGATCGTTCTAGTGTAGACATGGCCTCAGTTACCAAACTCTACTACATTATTTGGGATTTCCTTGTACACACCAATCAGTATTAAACCCATGTATGATGAAATATAAAAGTTCTCTTTTTTTATTGTTTAAATGAACCAACAAGAAACTAAATAAGTTATTTTTCTCAACATTAACCCTAATTTCACAAAGCTGTCTGGTCATTGCATGTGTAAATATGACAATAAATCTAATGTATGTATAAAGCTATAAATACCTTCCAATTCCATATATCCAAGCACAGGATGTCAAATTTAAGTAATACTGAGTCACAACAACCTTTGGCCATATCACAACAAGCTCACTGGCAAACAGAAATCAAAATGGTTATCATCATTACTTATTTTGTTTTGTGAAGTATGCTATAAATCTGCTGTAACAGTTTCACTATCATCATTTCACAAGAAAACTATTGGATGAATTAGAATGCCTCAAATGAAGCTTACTGATTATGTTTGCCAGTAGGAAATTCTGTAGCTGACTGAGATGCGGTTTCCATTCTAACTCTCCCATGGCACACAATTTGTTTCAGCCAACTCCCTGTCTTTTGTGATGAATTATTCCATGTGAGTCAAGACAAACAAGACTTTCTTTCGTGCATGTGTGCGCATGACCATGTGTGCATGCATGAGAGAGAAAATCTTGCTTCGACTGACTCCCATATAGGTGTGTGTGTGTGTGTATATATATATATATATATATATATATATATATATATATATATATATATATACTGTATTTGGTACATATGAGCAAATCTGAGCAAGTACTCAGTTCATTAGCTGGCATGCAGATTTGATCAGGCCAGAAGTAGTGGAGTCCACCGCAGCTGGGTTGGGTGGATAGGATCACAATGAGAACCAGCTAGGGCAATGCTTCAAGTGCTTCTCTGCTGCTTCTTCCCCTTCCCGGTTTTTTGCATCATGTGTTAAGGAGAGAGCTGCCTTTGCCTTTTTATTCCCTAACTCTCACAATCTCATTCCCATCAGGTGGTGGGAGTGGTAAAGGAAGGTCCCACTCTTCCCTCTTTTAAACAAGTATTCGGGATTTCCTTCAGTATGAAAGCCTAGACTACAGTTCTAGAGTTTGGAAGGGATTTTGTAATAGGGAAAAAATGACAACCTCCCTTACGGGTTTACATCTTCCATCTTCATAGAGGTCTGGACCTGCAGGGTTTAATTATGACCATTGCAACATTGGCAGGTAGTAGTACCATTGGTAGGTTAGCAAGACAAGGCCTTTTGTGACCTAGGAGGCTGTTTGGGCATTGATCTTAGGCACTGGAATCCATAGCATGTGGGGAGGCGGGGTCTATGTCTTATGCAGTTTGTGGCTTCCCTCATCTTATCTCTGTTATCCCCAGCATAAAGGGACTAGTTTCAGGTTCTGGCTTCTGCCAGGATTCCTGTGCAGACCTGAGCATACAACGGGGTATAGCCTTCACACCTGCCCAGGCCACTACAGTCAGGTTAGATCTATATTAGAAAAAATCATGAGATGGGTCCCAATGAGATTGGTCTGTTAGAAAGGTCCACTCTGAGATACTTGTAACCCAGTGGGCAGCTTGGACATTGGCCCCAAGCAGGTGCTCCATGGTAAGGAAATGGTTTTCAAAATAAAAACCATAAAAATAAAAAATTTAATAGCTTCAAGCACTTTTTTAAAACTAGCAGCTAAGATAAAAGTGTACTAATGATCTCAGCGCTTCAATAGAAGGGACTACTTTCAGTTTTTCAAGGGAAAAATACTCAAAGAACTGTACGACAATGTAGAAAACAAACAAGATTAAATATACATGATGGTTTATATTTTGTATGTGATTATTTAGCAAGATTGGCTAATTAAATAACAAACAAATAACTACTGGGCATACTGTGGACTTTCTATATTGTCTACATTCTACATTTCTACGAAGTCATTACATTTTTTCCAAGTCTGGTGTTCAATTTTCTGTGAGTTTCTCTCAGGCAAGGACAACTAATGGATTAGTCTTTTATCTCAGTTCCATGACACAGACACATTATAAAGTCATCTTTTTAATGCCAGAAAAAGATGTAGGTATAGAAGGTAAGGACTAATATACCAGATAGGCCTACTACTTTGAGGGGAAAAGGGTGGGAGGGTAAAACACAGAACAATCCTTCCCTCAAAAATTATTAAAGGGGCGATTCATATATTATGTATGTATGGAATTTTAAGAAAGGCATATGTGAAACAGAACAAATATTGTGTGTTGGAAGAAAAGAAAATGTACAAATACTTAAATATATCACCTATCATGAGCCATGTCTACACGTGCACGCTACTTCGAAGTAGCGGCACTAACTTCGAAATAGCGCCCGTCACGGCTACACGCGTCGGGCGCTATTTCGAAGTTAACTTCGACGTTAGGCGGCGAGACGTCGAAGTCGCTATCCTCATCAGGAGATGGGGATAGTGCCCTACTTCGACGTTCAACGTCGAAGTAGGGACCGTGTAGTCATTGCGCGTCCCACAACTTCGAAATAGCGGGGTCCGCCATGGCGGCCATCAGCTGAGGGGTTGAGAGACGCTCTCTCTCCAGCCCCTGCGGGGCTCTATGGTCACCGCGGGCAGCAGCCCTTAGCCCAGGGCTTCTGGCTCCTGCTGCTGCAGCTGGGGATCCATGCTGCAGGTACAGGGTCTGCAACCAGTTGTCGGCTCTGTGGATCTTGTGTTGTTTAGTGCAACTGTGTCTGGGAGGGGCCCTTTAAAGGAGCGGCTTGCTGTTGAATCCGCCCTGTGACCCTCTCTGCAGCTGTGCCTGGCACCCTTATTTCTATGTGTGCTACTTTGGCATGTAGACGTTCCCTCGCAGCGCCTATTTCGATGTGGTGCCGTGCAACGTCGAAGTTGAACATCGACGTTGCCAGCCCTGGAGGACGTGCAGACGTTATTCATCGAAATAAGCTACTTCGATGTAGGCTTCACGTGTAGACGTAGCCATGGATGCTTAACTGAGAAGTAATGGGCACACTCTGCATAAGTCATCAAGACAAAAATTCTTAAGAAATATAACCAGTTCCAAACAAATCTTGCCAAAAGACAAGTAACCAAAGACAAACAAACAATATCAAACAGAAATATTTTGTATTTATTGCCAGAGGATTATGTCATCCAGATTTTATGAAATGGGTGAATTAATTCAAAAAAGGAAAATATTATGTTTTAAAGTGGCTTCAATAAGACACACTAAAGGAAGATCCAAATTGTTCCTCCCATTGATTGATTCTGGTTATGACTATAGACTCCTGACCACAAAGCAAGCAAAAGATTCATAAAGAACAAAAAATACTGAAAGTCTATAAAACAAGGTGTTGTAAGATGCAAAGAAATTCCTGCAAGGAGCTGAGTACGTTCTAGTCTCACTGATTCAACTTCCAACTACCTAAGAGTTGAGGACACCCATAATCCTATAAAATCAAAGTACTATTAGAAGACTGGAACATATTTAGTACTTGTGACATGAAATAACAAAAAAAACCCACAACTTAATTAAGTCATATTTAAGTTTGCCCAGTGACATTCTGTGCCCTTCCAGAACATCAAGTTCAGCAAATCTCAAACTTGTGAAAAAAAAAAAAGAAATACAGAATTAAAGCAATATGCATACTACTTCAATTCTGTCCAGTAAGAGCTGGGAACAATGACTGGAAATTACCTGCATGTACTCCAGTTGCAATCATTGTGGTAGATATAATTGTACTGAATGATGAAGAAAATAGTTCAAGCAGCTTGGAAGAGCTGTTACTGATATATGTGGTAATCTAGGGGAGCCACAAACCTCATTGTTTACAGGAGCCCCTCTCCCAGGCCTGCAGCTATATGATCATAGAATTATAGAAGATTAGGGTTGGAAAACATGTCAGGAAATCATCCAATCTAACACCTACTCAAAATAGGACCAATCCCAAGTAAAAATCCCAGCCAGGGTTTGCCAAGCCTGGCCTTAAAAACCTCTAAGTATGCAGATTCCATCACCTGCCTAAGTAATCCCTGCCAGTGCTTTATCACTCTCCTAGGCTACATCTACACTAGCACACTATGGCTACGTCTACACGTGCACCCAACTTCGAAATAGCTTATTTCGATGTTGCGACATCGAAATAGGCTATTTCGATGAATAGCGTCTACACGTCCTCCAGGGCCGGCAACGTCGATGTTCAACTTCGACGTTGCTTAGCCCAACATCGAAATAGGCGCAGCGAGGGAACGTCTACACGCCAAAGTAGCACACATCGAAATAAGGGAGCCAGGCACAGCTGCAGACAGGGTCACGGGGCGGACTCAACAGCAAGTCGCTCCCTTAAAGGGCCCCTCCCAGACACACTTTCATTAAACAGTGCAAGATACACAGAGCCAACAACTAGTTGCAGACCCTGTATATGCAGCACGGACCCCCAGCTGCAGCAGCAGCAGCCAGAAGCCCTGGGCTAGTGGCTGCTGCACACGGTGACCACAGAGCCCCGCAAGGGCTGGAGAGAGAGTATCTCTCAACCCCCCAGCTGATGGCTGCCATGGAGGACCCCGCTATTTCGATGTTGCGGGACGCGGATCGTCTACACGTCCCTACTTCGATGTTGAACGTCGAAGTAGGGCGCTATTCCCATCCGCTCATGGGGTTAGCGACTTCGACGTCTCGCCGCCTAACGTCGAAGTTAACTTCGAAATAGCGCCCGACGCGTGTAGACGCGACGGGCGCTATTTCGAAGTTGGTGCCGCTACTTCGAAGTAGCGTGCACGTGTAGACGCAGCTCATGTCAAAGTAGCCTATTTCGACGTAAGAACATCGACATAGGCTACTTCGACGCGTATCGTCTACACGTCCTTCAGGGCTGGTGCCATCGATGTTCAACATTGAAGTAGCGACGGGGAACGTTGAAAGGAGCCAACCTGGAAGGAAATGTGGAGCATCCACACACACAAGCTCCCCGTCGAAATAAGGGGCCAGGAAAGCCCATGGACTGGGTCACAGGCTGGACTAGCCCTTCCAGGGCAACAGCAAGCCGCTCCTTGAAAGGGCCCTCCCAGACACACCCAGCCTGCACAGCATGAGGACTGCAGAGTACTATCCACACTCTCACAGACCAGCAGCTATGGACCCCCAGCAGCAGCAGCAGCAGGAGGAGGCCCTCGAGGTAGTCATCCAGGGGGCAAGTGCCCTGCTAGGTGCTGCCTGGGAGGCTGCCCAGTGGTTCCTGCCAGAGGACCCCTCCCCGGAAGCAGACGGGGACTCCCCTGACCACCCGATTCCCCTCTTCCTCCCCCACCGGGTGCTCCCCCACCTGTGGAGCTACCCCACCAGCTCCGAGTGGTGGGAGCAGCTGGTCATGGGGGAGTGGGACAATGACCAGTGTCTGCAGAACTTCTGCATGTGCTACCAGACCTTTCTGGAGCTCTGCCAGTGGCTCACCCCCGCACTGAGGCACCAGGACACCTGGATGCGGCCCGGCCTCCCCATCAAGAGGAGGGTCGCAATAGCCATCTGGAAGCTAGTCACTCCAGACAGCTGCCGCTCCGTGGGACACCAGTTTGGAGTGGGAAAGGCCACTGTCGGGGCCATCATCATGGGAGTAAGGAGGCCCAGGCATGCACCCACTGGGGGGTGGGGGGGCTGGGGGTGGGGCTGGGGAGGGAAGGGTTTCGGGGAGGGAGGGCCTGGGTGGGGGGGTACCCAGGGAGGTGCCTGGGAGGAGGGCCTGGGGAGGAGGGCCCTGGGGCACCCTGCACACCCTCATGGGCACCTATATTCCCTCCCCCCAGGCTGTTAGTACTGTGCCCTGGCCCATGGCCCATTCCCCCCACCCCGCCTTGGGTGCTGAGTCTCCATCCCCATTGGTGGGTGTGATGTCCCTGTTGGGTGTCCCCATTGCATGGTCCCCCCGCCCATGAGGTTAGGGCACAGTGCTGTCCAAGGGTGTGGGTGCTGACAGGCACCCATGGCCGTGCTGTCGGCCTGGGACCATGCTGTGGCTGGGCAGTTGCGGATTGGGGTGTGTGAGGCTCCCGGTCGTGTCTGGTGCCCCCACCCCATGGCTCAGGGGTGTGTGCCCTGTGAGGTACGTACCTCACTGTCCACTGCCGCAGTCGGGGGAACCCCGGTGGGTGGATGCCTGCCTGGTGCTCCAGGAGGGGAGGTCTATGAGGAGCCCCCACCTCCTCGCTGCTGGACCCCTCCTCTGCTGTCCCGAGATGGGGCTCCTTGAGTGGGCCCCAGGGTGCAGGGCTGGCCTGGGCCGGACTCCAGCTGCGAGACCTGCTGGGGCTCGTTGGCCATGGTGTCAAGGATGGCTGGGTGGGAGGAGGTGTCTCGGGGGTCCAGGATGGCCCTGAGCTCCCTGTAACAGGAGCAAGTGGCAGGGGCGGCCCCAGACCGGCTGCCTGAGTCCTGGGCCCAGGCGTACCCCTGCCGCAACTCCTTCACCTTGCTCTGGATGTGATCCAGAGTGCGGGCAGGGTGACCCTGGGTGGCGAGGCCCTTGGCCAGTCGAGTGAATGCTTCTGCATTCCGCCGTTTGCTTCCCATCATGTGGAGCACCTCCTCCTCACTGCAGAGCCCCAGCAGGTCTCAGAGCTCGGTCTCTGACCAGAAGGGGCCCCACCTCTTTTTGGCCCCCCGCTTGGCTTCCGGGGGTGCCTGGTTCCCCTCAGAAGGTGAGCCCTGGGGGCACTCTGGGGGCTGGCTTGATGCCATGGCTGGTGGCAGTGCAAATCAGGGCCTCTGCAAAGTGTGCAGGGCTAGCACTTACGTGTACTGCTGCCTGCACGCTCTCAGCTTCCTGCCACAGGAAATCCGGGTCTGTGGTGCTTTAAGGACTGCTGCACATGGGGACCATAGAGCCCCGCAGGGGCTGGGCAAAGCACCTCAACCCCTCCTCCATGGCAGCCATCAGCTAACCCCGCTATTTCGAAGTAGCGGGACGTGGATTGTCTACACACGCCTTACTTCGATGTTGAATGTTGAAGTAGGGCGCTATTCCCATCTTTGGATGGGAATAGCAATTTTGACATCTCACTGCCAAACGTCAATTTTAAAGTCAAAATAGCACACGGCGCATGTAGATGCGAAGCATGCTATTTCAACGTTGTGCCGGCTACTTCGAAGTAGCTGGCTAGTGTAGACGCACCCCTAGTGAAATAACTTCCTAATATTCAACCTAGACCTCCTCCACTGTTACTTGAGAACACTGCTTCTTCTTCTGTCTTCTGCCACTACAGAGAACAGCCTAGCGCCAGCCTCTGTGCAAATACCTCTTCAGGTAGTTGCAAGCTGCTATCACATCCCACACTCGTTCTTCTCTTCTGCAGATTAAATAAACCCAGTTCCCAGCAGTCTCTTCTGATGAGTCACATGCCTCAGTCCCCTAATCATTTTCATTGCTTTCCACTGAACTTTTTCAAATTTGTCCAAATACATTATGTGGGTGTGGGAGGGGGCTCAAAACCAGATGCAGTACTCCAGCTGTGGCCTCACCAGTACCAAAGAGTGGGGAATAATCACTTCCCTGGACCTGCTTGCAGTGCTCCTACTAATGCAAGCCAATATGCTGTTAGCCTTCTTGGCAAAAAGGGCATTCTGTTAAGTTATATCCAGAATCTCATCTATTGTAATTCCCAAGCCCTTCTCTGCAGAATGGCCACTTAGCCAGTTGGTCCCCAGCCTTCAGCAGTATGTAGTATTCTTTTGTCTAAGTGTAGGATTCCACCATTATTCCTGCTGAGCTTCATCAGACTTCTTTTGGCTCAAATCCTCCAATTTGTCTAGGTCACTCGCGAACCTGTTCCATACCCTCCTCTTAGTGCATTCAGCAAATTTGCTGAGGGTGGCAATCCAGCCCATTTTCCAGATCTTTAGTGAAGATGTTTAACAAAACTAGCCCCAGTAATGACCCCTGGGTTGCACCATTTGATACCAGCTGCCAACTGGACATCAACCCTGCATCTACACAAGCCCCTTCCTTTTGGAAGGAGCATGTTAATAAGAGGTTCAAAATATGCTAACGAGGCGCTGCCATGAACATGCAGCACCTCATTAGCATAATGGTGGCCATGGCAACTCAAAAGTGTGGCTTTCGAATCGCACGCTACCCATGGAGATGGGGACCTTCTGAAAGGACCCCGTAGTTCTCAAAAGCCCCTTCTTCCTAACACCAGATAGGAAGAAGGGGCTTTCAAAAACTGGGGGTCCTTTCAGAAGGTCCCTGTTTCCACAGGAGGCATGCGATTCAAAAGCCGCACTTTCAAATTGACATGGCTGCCATTATGTTAATGAGGTGCTGCATATTCATTACAGCTCCTCATTAGCATCTTTCGAACCTTCTCATTAACATGCCCCTTCCAAAAGGAAGGGGCTTGTGTAGACCCAGCCCAAATGTTTTATCAGTACCTGTTGAGCCTGGTGATTCAGCCAGCTTTCTATCCACCTAATAGTCCGCTCATCCAAAGCAAGCTTCCTTGACTTGCTGGCAAGAATACCATGTAAGAAACTTTGATAACATCAAGGTATATCATGTCCATTGCATTCCCCATATCCACAAAGCAATTATTTCACCAAAAAAGCAGTTAGGTTGATTAGGCATAACTTGCTCTCGGCCAATCTTTGAGAACTGTTCTGATTACCATCCTCTCCTGCAAGGGTTTCAAAATGGATTCCCTGAAGACCTGCTTCATGATTTTTTCAAGGTCTGAGGTGCATCTGACTGGTTGGGATTGCCACAGATTCTCTATTCTGCTTTTTAAAAGATGGGCACTGCATTTGATTATTTTTTCTTAACTTTCCAGATCTCCCCACAGTTAACATGAGCTTTCAGAGACAATGGACAATGGCTCTGCAATCACATCAGCCAATCCTCTCAACACCCTCAGATGCCTTAGATCTGGCTCCTGGACTTAACCTGGTCTTTAACCCCTGGTGGTTGCTCACCTTAAATTGTAATGTGCACACACACTTTAAATTTGTCCACACTTGGAGCCACAGATGTTATTCTCAACTTGAGGAGACATACCCATGTGTTAAAAACAGAGTGTAGCCATGTGAGCAGAGAACATGGCCAGCTACCCAGGGTAAGTGCCTCTGGATCTCAGGCACTGTGAGGATTCTAAATCATTGGCTGCATCTCCACATGCCCCTTCTTCCAGAAGGTGCAAGGTAATGAGCAGTCGGGAACATGCTAATGAGGCACGGATGTCAATTTTGAGGAAGAGGGGGCTTCCAGAAAGAGGGTTTTCTTCCATGAGATCCCTGCGGGTCGCGCATCTGCACATGTATTCTGGAGTCCAGAAGAGCTTCTTCCGGACACTGAATCACTTGGCCATATGCTAATGAGGCCTGCAAAATTGACATTCGCAACTCATTAGAATCTTCCAGACTGCTCATTACTATGCCCCTTCCAGAAGAAGGGGAATGTGGAGATGCAGCCATTCAGAAATCTCAGGCTTTAAACCAAATACTCATCTTAGTTTTTATTGCAATTTTCTTTCTTTTTTTTTTGGACCTCTGTACTTATGTCAGTCTGTACTGGAAATGCTATTGATCTGATGAAGTGGGTCTGTCCCATGAAAGCTCATCATCAAATAAATCATTTTGTTAGTCTTTAAATTGCTATATTACTGCTTTTTTTGTTTTGTTTGTTAGAATACAGACTACCACGGCTACCTCTTTGTTACTATTCATCTTAACCATAGTAGAGATGGTGCTTTAAAGTTTTCTAAAGGACGTTGTAAGAATATAAACTAATCCCATTTCCCTGTCCCTGGCTGTTAGGCAGTATTATCTTCATTTAAATCTCTGCAGTCCCATCTGTAAAATAGTTTGAACAAGGTTACATCGGATCAATGGAAAAGCCAGGATTACAATTTCTGAGCCCTGACTACTAGCTCTGTATTCATTCTCATTCCTATCAAACAGTGTAACAAAGCAGATTGTGTAACACCTGGACCCCTCTTATATATTACAGAAAGACTACAAGCTAAATGCTTTACAATGTTTTAAGAAGATTGTGATTCATGTTTGCTCTTCTATCCACTATATTTGTATTTCATTTTTTTTCTGTATGACAAAACAAGTCAAATTTATCCCTGGTATAATCCAATGAGCCCAGTGAAATCACACCAGGAATGAATTTGACCCGTGTTATCTCCATGAGATGACTAATAACAAAAAAGGATTCATTTTCATAATCCAACTAGTGAACAGCCTTTCTTAAGGATGCTTGCAAACAATTGCTGTCAGCTTTCAAACACAATTTCATAATGATCTCGTGGCCTCAAACATGCTACATTTTCATCCTTATCACCACATTAAATCACTTTGCCAATAATGTCTTTGGGATGAATTTGAATTCCTCAAGCTTGAATTTAATTATATTATGTAAACTAGGAAATGTGTCCACCAGTATGCTTTGAAGGAACAGTTTATCTTGGCAATTTGAATTTTGTTTTGTTTAAAATATTTGCATTTTGATAACTTCACCCTGCTGTATATGGCATTTATTGATCTTTGTCAGGAGCCCATTTTCAATTTACTGAAGTGCATTTATTTTTTATAAACACTGAAATGCAGCATATTCTTACACCATGTGTAAGGTAAAATATATATAAATATATATATATATATATATATATATGAATGAAAAAGTGCTTTCCAAAGTGGACAGGATAAAATGTCAAAGAATAAAAGATTTACAGTGGCATCACTGCTTTGTTTCATGCCAGTCTGGTAGATAGCATGGTGGATTAATGGTACGAACCTATGTTTGTTCCGGCCATTGTGGTTTAGAACAACCCTTGAAATAATGTGCATATTTACATTGAAATATCTCATGATAAAAATAAAACTTGGTAGTGTCTCAGTTGCATTTTATTTTTTTGCCTTCTGCATATATATCAAATGAACATTACTCAGTCTTGCACTTTTGTTGATTTTATAGTTTATTCTACGTGTTTGTTTCTTAAGGTAGCATGTTTACAGACCATTCCCATTCCTTTTCCCCTTTTTTCCTTTTCTATTTTTTCATTCCTCATTCCCACCTGCTCCCAGCTCATAGTCTTATGATAGTGGTTACTTGTTTCTGAACCACAATCCAGCTAAGGACTTTTTCTTTCATACTTAGCTCAGATGTTATATTTATCTTCATATTTCTTTCTCATTTCTCTAAATGTTGAGTCATTTAATAGTCAATCAAGCAAGACTCGCCTCCACCTGCACTTGAGTGAAGCTCTTGAAATGCATTGAAGAACTATTCTGACTGGGGGACATGAGAAGAAATACCCTATATGAAAATATACATATATTTCAAAGACGCATATAGATTTTCACATCCTTTCTAATTCCTATACTCTAGGAAGCTGTGATTGCATGCAAAGAAGTCTCATATCACAGCTTGGTATTAGCAAAATGAGTACGTCTGCTTCTCTGGTATGTAATAGCTGTTTTCATAAACATACGAATATTGTCATGAAAAGAGTGCTTTAGTAATAATAATTATATATATGTGTGTGTGTGTGTGTGATATAGTTATAATTATGTGTTTGTATCAAAGTGCATTAATAATCTGTGTATAACAGTTTCCTACTAATATCTTAGCTACTTTTTCTTTGCTTGTTTCTGATAATAAACCTAATCTACCTCAATACCCAGAGCAAAAATAAGACTCAAATCCCAACCAAATCTTGAAGCAGGGTGAATCACAAATAGACAGAAGAAATGGAGGATTAATTGAGCTATACAGTGGGGAATTTTTGATCATTTGGAAGCTCCCATATATGAAACAGTGTTTAGTTGCAAACCACCTCTGCTCTGGCACAACAGAGCTCCAAAAGGAAATATTAGTTTGGCCAAAAATATTTTGGACTCTCCTATATTTTCCGTGGTTGAAATACAGGACAGAAAGCAAAGTTATTCAAGCTTTTAGGTGATATGCATCCGTGTTGTTAGATGTGGAGATATTACACAGATGAACGAACACATACAGCATGATTGTATACAGAACCCATTGCAAATATTGACGCTTAAGGACTTTGTGTGGATTTTGGATTTTAATTCCTCCACAAAGCATTTGGTAATGTAGAAGAGGTATAATCCTATCCTCATGGCATTCAGCCAGTTTAAAGGGCAACCATAGCTCAAACAAGTGCCCTGAAAGTCAAGGAGGTGAGAAGTATCTCTGCTTCTCTGTGTGTGGGGTTCGGTGGGGTGGCTGATATTGGAATAGGAAACTGTTGAGCCCACACATGAAAAAGATGCCTTGAGAGAATGCACAGAAAAAAAGAAATATGTCACATTTCTGCTTTTTTTGCGTTAAATAAAGTAGGCAGTCATTAGATGTGTATATAAAGATGATTAAATGAACATCCAGGGTAAATACATATAAAAGGAATAAAATGTTGCAGTTTCTACTATTTGCATCTAGAACCTAGACATTTGGTCCCTGCTTATGTGAGAAGACAAGGTAACTTTTTATTCGAGTTTGCTTGTGTCAACTGATGCTCTTTCACCTTCATCTTAAATGATACTAACATTTTTTCTGATTGCTTGCAATACTTGTATTGTGGCCTGAGCACCTACATTTGGTTATATAAAGACAGTCTTCTTGGCAGTGAATCATGGCATTGCATTCAGTAAACAATTTACATAATCTTCAAATTTTGTGAAATAGATTAGAAATGTTAAAAATAATGTAGATGGTGATCTATCATGGAATATTCATGTAGTTTATCTGATGGGATCCTGGTTTACCAGTACAAAAGCATCCTGTAAATGTGTTGTGGACCATGTTAATACAATTTTCTGTGTGAATTTGGATTGGAGAACAATTACAGTCAGCACTATGCAATTCATTTTTGCTGATTAGCCAGGTAGTTAAACCAGGCAAATCCATGAATATCTCTACAACAGGGTGGCTGGTTCTGGGGACCTCAATGGAATATAAGCCTTCTCTGGTGGGTCAACTTAATCTGAGGTGCTACTTTCCTGCAGGGCCATGTTAGCTACAGCAAGGATATAAGCCACATTTGCTGGTGCATCCCCTGATTTAAAGTGGTTTCCATTATATGCAGGGCTTACAATTTAGTTCAATGGCATGGCACCCCCAGTAAAATAATTTTCCTTCACCCCCGATATAAGGTGGCTAAATCTGGAGTGTTTCTCTGGGACAAGAGGAAGCCCTTCAGGAAACCACAAAGGCCGTTTCTACATGTAGTACCCAGAGGCACTGAGACCTCATCTCGGGTGAGTGAAGTCTCTGCTCTACACCCTCAGCTCCAGGGCAGCTAGCCTTTAGCTCATGTGGTAGAGTGCAGGGCTTTAGACCCTATGCTCACAGGTTCTATCCCTAGTGCCAGCAACCCAGGTCTGTTGTCATTACATACACATGCCACTTTCTACAATCAGTTGACACAAGCTAACCCAAACAAAATTCTGTTCACACCCCAGACTACAACCACCTGGTGAATTGGTGTTTGGAGGCTCTCAAGCCATTGGTGGAGCCCCTGGGGTAGGTGCCATAGAGGCTCAGTCCTGCATCCCAGGAGCTCTCAAAACTCAAATAGAGGTTATTACATTTGGCCATTTCTACACATCCCACTTTTGTCAAAAGTTTTGGAAAGAAGGGGCCTCCAGAAGGAGGGCTTCCTTTTGGAAGACCCCCCGGGTGCCACGCTTCTACACATTGTTTTAGAGTCCAGAAGAGCATCTTCAGGACTCCAAATCATGTGACCTTATGCTAATCAGGCACAGGGTATTTGCATCCCTGCCTCATTAGTATATTTTGGGATGTTTATTAGCATGCCACTTACAGAGAAAGTGTCATGTGTAGAAATGGCCAAATGTAGTAACCTCTATTGGAGTTTTGAGAGCTCCTGGGATGCAGGACTGAGCCTGTATGGCACCTGACCTAGGGGTTCCACCAATGGCTCGAGAGCCTCCAAACACCAATTCTCTGAATAGTTGTAGTCTGGGGTGTGGACAGAATAGACTTGAAACTCCTGCACAAGTCAACAGAAATGATTTTGGGAGGGTAATTTATAAAAGGCAATCTGCAAGACTTGCAAGGAGGAAGGACTGCTCAGTCCCTCAAGCCACACAGAGTAGTAGTGCATATAGATATGGCATGCCTGTATGGCACAGGTATAAGTAGCAGCATAGAGAAACAGCCTTAGATGTGAGAAACAGCCTTAGATGACTAGAGTGCCTCCCAATCTTGACTCCTCCAGGGCATATGCCCTACAAGACTCCTTATACACCCAAACTATGCCCCCTAAATACTTATACCCCCTATTGGCACCTCCTTTCCTTTCTGTTGTGATGAAGGGGAACAAGATCATGAACCAAAAAAAAAAGCCATCATAAGATTTCTAATATATTTCTTTGGTAATAAAATGACACATTGAGAAGCAACAGACTTCTGTCCTCAAGTGCTTCTGCTCTAATAACGTGAGTCATTCTGGAAAGGTGGATTCACTCTTTTCATGTTAGGTCAATAATAATTTCTTCCTACAAGTACTGTGTTTGATATATCACAAAAATTCATCCAATCTGAAAAATAAATGCAAAGTCTGAATGCCTGGCCCAACAGAGTGAACTTGCCCTCTGGAATAACTATTACATCTAACACAGAAGCTGTCTCCATTCATTCTTTTTTGCTTTATTTCCCTCATTCTTGAAGGCTGTTGAGTAGGAACTAGAAGCTACAAGTAGGACTTTGCAGTTGGTGCTTATCTTCTGTGGCCTGTCCCTCTACCTCAGATGAGAAGCCCACTAGAAAGAGTGGATCACGTGTACATTCCCATGTTATAACTCTGTGCATTACTGACACTTCGATAGATGAATACTGAGTTCCATCTACTAATTCAATTTAGAGCTCCACACATTTAATTTAACCTCCTCCAAATGTACAGCCGTGTTTGTTACTTCACTGGCTGCCAGTGGGCTGAATGCTGTCCCTGGAAGGATGTTCATTTTAAACTAGCAGAGACTAAACGATTAATACAGTATTGATTGCAAGGAGTTTGTGCACAGAGATTTGCAATGCCACTGGCTGCAGTACCTTATCAACAGTCAGCTGTTTGACAGACTCATTTGAAGCCTAATACCCATCAGCTACCTCAGACATTCTTAAACAATTTTCAAAGTAAATTCCACAGACAGACTAGGCCAGTGAAAATAACAGATGTGCCCTTAAAAAAGAATACATTTTCCCCCAAGCTTGAATTTTTCATATAGCTGTGTAATCATGTATATTTACCCACATACTTTTATGTCCGGTTTTTAAATCACATATGGTGATTCACATCTACAAACCCATGCAAATATCAAATCCATAAAAATACCATTTCTTAAATGCTCTATTCTAAAGTATCTTTAACCCATCTAAATCTAAATCAATTAGTTTAGCTCCCTTACTTTCTAAGTGTGTCAGGCCAGACCCAGAAACGATCCGCACAGAGCACAAGATAGGATTTAAAAATAGCTTTGAACTCCCCTGATCATGCTGATACTCTGTGGGCTCGTCCCCCACTTGCCCTATTTAGAGCAGCTTTAGGACAACCATACTTCATGTGTTCACCCAGAGATGCCCCAAAGTGCTAGCCAGGGACTGAAACAGCACAGGGCATCCAGGTCATGCCCATTCCCCTGTTTCACCAGCAACTTGGGCATAAGTGGCAGAAGAGCTGCTGTTCTTGTTCTACGCCATCACACATACTGGGGTGACACATGCCAGACTGGTCAAACTGGCTTTAGGACTAGATGGGGATAAAGTGGTACAACACAAAATGGCAGCAGAGGTTCTAGACCATGGACCCTTTGCTAATATCAAAGGGTGTCGCCACTCATATAAGCAGCCAGGAGCCACAAATACGCTTTACAGTAAACCCTCAAGGTATGTGCATTTGACGTGAATATCTCACATTAGCGTGATTGGATGGGGGACCCCAGAAGCTCCAGTCAGAGGCAGCTACTGCTGCCCAGGTGAGGGTGGGGGAGATCCCCTTGTCAAAAGGGAACAGAGCTGGCACAGCTAGCTCTTCTCCTGATTGCAGTCGCTGGGGCGGAGGTCAGAGTGGTTGGGGGAGCCCCTTGTTAACAGGGATCCCCTCATTAAAAGGCTGCTGACTGGAGGAGCAAAGTGCCCCCAGCTCAGCCAGATGCACCAGCCGCCGCACAGTTGAGGAGGGGAGGAGATCCCCGTGTCAAAGTGGAACACCTCTTCCCCTGTGTGCCCTCGCCGGGGAGGTCAGGGGAGCCCAACCCCTCTCCATGATGGCACTCAGAGGAAGAGCTGGCTGCTCCATCTCTGTTCCCCTTTGACAGGAAGGGATCTCCTCCCACCTCTCCTGTGTGGTGGCTGCTGCCTCTGGCTGAGTTGGGGGAGCTTTGCTCCACCAGCCAGCAGCCTTTTAATGGGGGTATCCCTGTTAACAAGGTGCCCCTTCGAGCCTCAAGCCCCCGCCACCCTTCCCACAACATCACTGTGGGCACCCCACGCCAGGTGAGATTCCCCCTTCACAGGGGATTGGCTCCCTACTCCGCCCCAGTGGCAGTGGCTGCTGCGGCTGAGCTGGCTCACAGCCAGCCAGCAGCCTTTTAACACAGGGATCCCTGTTAACAAGGGGATCCTCACCCCTCTTCCTCCCAAATCAGCCACACCCCAGGCCAGAGCTGGCTGAGCAAAGTGCTCTGCCAGCCGTCTTCCCCCTTAACAGAGAGATCCCCTGCTCAGGGCTGCGGCAGCAGCTGCTGGTGCTGAGCTGGTGGCCCTGGCCCGTTGCCCTCTTGACTTACATGAATTTCGAGTTACACCTGGTTTTCCAGGAATGTGACTCTCACGCAAATTGAGGGTCTACTGTATTTCATTAGGCTGAGATTTTAAAACAGGCTAAGAGAGTTTGATGACAACTAGGATTTGTGTTCCTAACTCAGGCCAGTTGGAAAATCCCATCTATAAAGACTGAGTGCAAGAAGCATTCTTCTTTCCCTGCTGAAGGAGGATTTGAGGGACATTTATTTGAAGAAAACATTCAAGGCCATATGATCTCTCTTTGGGAAGTAACGCCACTTCCAAAGCAACTTGATTAACGTGCACATAGCATGCGAAGGCTACATATATAGATTGTAAGCAAGTCGCATAGTATATGCATTTTTTGTTATTGCAGACATTATAGACTTGCTATGGAGTTATCAGAATTACCAGATTAATTCCGTTGGCAATCGGTTTCTTTCACACAGGTGCTTATCACTCTGATATAAGAGCTTTTATCATTTAGCACACTACATGGCTTCACAGTGAATATTCCTTCAAAGTAATTTTTTGCCAGTATTAAAAGTTAAATGCTTACAAAAATCAATGAATAAAGAAGGGTAAATGTTCCCATTACAAAGAAACCATTAACAACTCTCAGGCTTATTTTCCAGACAATGGAAATTGCTTTCAAAATTGTGTATCCCAAATGTACAATTGATGTCTGATGTACACACAGCAATTAAGATAAAGCTCTGACCAGGGAGAAAACCAAAAGCCAAAACACAAGTTCATAGCAGATTTGTTAGTGCACAAATCTGAACTGAATTTAAGAGTCTGAAATAATCAGTGCTGTTGATATTAATTACAGACACAAAAGATAAATGCACTTAAAGTTGTGTTATCCAGACCTGTGCCAACCAGAATATTCTATAAACTGGCATTTCTAATCTTCAGAGGAAGTCTAGTTTTATAGTCCAGTCAGTGTGGGGCTAGCAGGCTCCTGACCTGGCTTCTCACGGCTCCCCACAAGTGGCAACATGTCCCTGCTGCTCACAGGTGGAGGAAAAACCATGAGGGCTTTACAGCACTGCTCCTGTATGGCTTTGGTCTGAAGAAGTGGGTCTATCCCACGAAAGCTCACCACCTAATAAATTATTTTGTTAATCTTTAAAGTGCTACTGGACTGCTTTTTTGTTTCTATGGGATGAGTGTTTGGGCAGCTGTCCAGGAGGGATTCAGGTGCTACCCACCAGATCAGCAGAGGAATCATAGCTGCCCACCACTGGCAGCATGTGTTTCTACTGATGGCGCACATCTACGCATGCCTTGGTGCATGTAACAAAATTTATTCTTCACCTGGATGGAAAAAAATTAGAGGGAGCACTGGTCTGAGAGGCCATACCATGCACCACCTCCAGATCCACGGACCCTCTTGCACACAAACTCTGCTCCTCTTTGTTAATTGGAATTTTTCAACTTACCAGCACCCCCAGTCTCCCAACATGCCAGACAGACAAAGCTCTAACTGTATCTGTGTCTAACCGGTATAGCATGAAGCGCTTTAGAGAGCAGAGCGAAATCTCATCTCTTGATGAGTAAATCTGAAAGTAATAAACATCTTTTAGCCACAAGACTCCACTTGATATCTGTTGGAGTTCCTCAGCTAGGTCCTTACCCACTGCATTGAAAAGGTAGATGATAATGGGCCAAATTCTTCTCAAATTTATGCTGGTTATATAACATTTTAACTCCACTGGCTTCAGCAGCATTTGTTCCTACATATGCTGCTATAAGCAACTGACAAATCAGGCTCAGAGTGATTTTAGCAGCAAGTTAGCACTTTTTGATCTGTCCAGTTTTCCTCAATCTCTCAAAATAACTAGCTCATTCTTATTTTGTAAGTGGTTATTTTTATTATGAAACACATAAAAGCCTCTGTCCATGAAATACTGCACCTGCAAGTTGGAAACATTCAAAAGCTTTATTCTGAAGGTTTGCACTTTTGCCAAATGCCTTAAAATCATATACCCACTTGTAGTCAGAATATTATCTCACAATCAGGCTTTGCTAGTGCCCTTGTGATAAAAACAACTTTAGAATGCCTCCTATTGTGCAGTAGCGACATTCTGGAACAGAACAGCACAAGATGTGACAGAATAATAAGACCATTTATATCTTTAGTGCTTGGTAATTCATAAAACCATGTTACATTTAAGTAATTTTTTGGGCATTAAAGCTTTTCAATGTCTGCAGAATAGAAGTATGCTAATGAACTAAACATTTTTTGTATGTATAAATGAACGTTATCTTTCAAACCAGAACCAAATTCCCCAGCTAAATCTATGAATATAATTTCCTGGGCTTGTATGAAGTGCTGCTTTATGTATGATTATTATTTTAGTAGTGCTGCTAAAAAATAAATCTCTTATTTTCATTAAAAACTAATAGTTGCCTTTTAAGCACATTACTGCAAATAAATTTCTCTCTATCACAAGGAATCAGGCTATGTGTTGCTAATTTTCAGAAAACAGTCTTATTTGTCTTTCTTTACTGAGGTTTATTTACTTGGTTATATTTAAAAAAAAAATGCTAAGAACTGCAGTCCAATGTAAATTGAACTCAGTGTACAATTAGACATGGATCCACAATATGCGAAGCTGTTAGCTTGGTTTTGTTTATTCTTTACATTTAAAAAAGTTTTCTGATTATTCTAAACACACATTCACAGCACAGGCCCTAAATGAGCATTTAACGGATAATAAATACTCAAGTCTCTATTTGGTCTCCAGGATACAGGCATGTTTTATCTGCTACTATCCAGAGCTACCTGAAAAATATTATGGAATTTATCAACACAATACCCCTGTGAGGTAGAAAAGAATTATTAACTTTGTTTTACAAAGAAAGAATTGAAGTACCAAGAGACTGAGATCCTTCAATGTGTACCTTGAAGTTTGAGAGCAGTAGTTTTATTGAAGCTACTGCTCAAGTACACTGTCAAGTCAGGGCCTAGATGACTTGCCAATAGTGTATAGGAAGTCTGTGACAGAATCAGAAATAAAATCCAGATCTCCTCAAACCAGTCCACTCCACCAAAGGCTATGATTTCTTGTCTACAAAAGCAGATATTCTACATATGGATGCTTGGCACTACCCAACTCTAAAACTTGTGTGGGGGTGATTGCAAAAGAATACAGGAAGGGATGAAATCATATTGTCTCCTCTCCTCCCCCCCAAAGTCACAAGTACTGCAGGACTGTCCTCCTTTTATTCCCCAAATCCCTTATCCTGACTGAGGGCGGGTTTTATCTGGGCCCCTGTTTAATAGGGTCCTCAAACTGAATGGCATTGCAACTTGGCACCCAGCACTACAACACAACTTGGGTTTAACCCAGTTACCCATCCATGGAGAGAAGGATGGTCCAAAGGTGGTGATGCTGCAACCTAGCACACAGGGTCATATAACCAATCAAATTTGGACCATCCACCCTCCTGTCTCAGTCTGCAGAGGGGTGCCCAGGGTAAATCTGTGGTCACTGAGTTCCATTTTACCATTTGAAATGTGGATAGGTAAGAAAGAGTAAAAAAAAAATTATGGATTCACGTACTCTGAAGTTGTAGACTAAATGTGCATAGGATAGTAGTGGCTTTTATGCGGGAATTGTGGGTCAAACAACTCTCTCAACCATTCAGGATATATTTTATCTCGGTAAAGACACTGAAGTCTGAAGTCTGAAAATTCTCCTTGAAATATATTGAGACATTTTGCATTAGATTTTGCTATACCTATAAGCTACCATTACACTAGCAAGTTTTGCCATAAAAAACCCCAGTTTTGACAACAAAACTCATGGAGTGTGCATTTTGTCAACAGTATTTGGACAAAATACAGCACTTTTGCCTGCAGCACTCTGCCTCAAAGCTTTGAGGCATAATGCTGCTCTTTACAGAGTTGTCGACAAAAATCTGTGTAGCTGCTCCGGTGGGGGCGAGGGGGGAGAGCTTCTCTTGACAGACAGGGCATCCACAACAATGGGCAGCCCTGTCTGCTGTGCTTTGGGGTGCCTGTTTTGTCAAGAGAGCAATCAGGCAGAGTCCGGCTGCCCTGTCAACAGAGCAGAGTGCTTTCCCAATTGGCTTTTGTGTGTGGCCGCACTCTGTCAACAGAAGTTTTGTTGGGAAACCTCTTCTGACAGTGACTTCTGTTGACAGAATGCTGTAGTTTAACCGTAGCCATATCGAGCAGTACTCTACCGAGGGGAGAGTAACACTGCTCTCCAATTAGTCCTATGGATTTCAAATTACTACGCAACATGAACAAGTATATCAGAATCCTGCTGCTTAGGAGTTGCAGTGCTTTCAAATCAGAAATGGGGGTGGAGGTTATGCCCTTCATGTTCAACTATTCCATAAAGCAACCACACATAAAGCAAGACTGAGCAGTGACCTGTGTATGAAGCATCATAAACTATTATTTTTAGTGACAACCTAAAAAGAGACGATTGGAAGAACTATGACATAGACACATTTCTTCCCTTTGCTGTGGGGGGGAAGAGATGAATGATGTGCTACAGCCCTTTCCCATGTATGGCATATGGTCCCCTTCATGTGTTCCCTTTATGTGCCAGCTGAGCTTCATGTGCCAGCTGAGCTTTGCTCACTGGAACATTGGAAGAGACTGGAGCCAAAGTCCCATCCTATCCAAGCCCGTTTCTGCTCCTGGGGGAAACTCTACAGTGGTGCTGGAAATGGTTAAGGATCTTTTTCCACCCTCTTATTTTCCTCTGAGAATATGGGAGGACGATGCATGCTACTGTCCTGCATAAAGAAGAATGTGCTGGTTTAATAGTCACTGGGTCAGATTAGATTTTTTTCTGCCACTGTGTTTAGGCTTGAAGGTCAGTGCACATTCAAGCATGTCACTACATGTTATTTTTGGATCCAACAGTTACATTTATAAGAAGTTTCCCGGGTCTGAGAATCTTGTGCATTTTACACATTAAGCCCATGTTCATAAAGATAGAATTAAACTTGCTATTATGCCATTTTAAATTGATAGTGCTCCAGCACATACATAAAATAATGGACAAAGGTCAGATGACTTTTAAGGGGGGAAACCCCTGAACTTTGTACACTACCTCAATAAACAATTTATCACACAACTGTTTGGATGAAAAGTAATATGTTTACTTAATCATTTAGTGACAAACAGGGTAGTCCATGACTATGATACTTAATTTCATTTTGAAGGATAATGTTCATAAATTGTGAAGAGAAGAAAAGCTTATTTAGAATTTCCACTCCATTTCGTCCCTTTTTCTGCATCTGTGGAACTCGTGTAGCGGGTTGAGACTAGAACCAAAGACTATCGGGTATGTCAAACCTAAAGTCTAAGAAAAACACAGCTATTAAGAACAACAAATATCTTGCAGCACTGCACCGTCACAGAGAAATTTTATTTCTGAAATGGGCTGAATGCAATTTTTAAAATAAATAAATATTTTAAGGTACACAAATTTGTAATGGCTGTGTCTACAGTACATTCCCCGTTCTTCCTCATCTTTTTCAGGAAGAAGGGTGCCTTCGAAAGCAGGGTTTGTTTTCAAATGAGCCCTGTCTACACTGCTTGGTTTTTTTTCCCAAAAACTACATTTCCAGAAGAGTGAGTGACTGCCATTATGCAAATGAGGCACTTCATTTGCATTTCCAGTTGGCCAGATTTGCATTCCCTTTCCGAAAGTGGACTGTAGTGTACATGCAGCCAACATGCCCCTGAGCTTGTTCCTGTTGAGAAGCAATGGGAAAACTCCTACTCTTCTCACTGGGAACAGGATAGGGTCATGCATTCAGACATTAAGTCTCTAAATTTGTATTTAATTATGAAGTTTACAAATTGCTTCAAATGTAAGCAATTCATATGTCAGTATTTCTGTGGTAAAATGTACATATGTATGTATGTATGTATGTGGATACAGTGTGTATGCATGTTGTATTTTTTCCTTTTATAAAATGATCCTATTGAACATTTTCCATTGCCCGTGCAGCAAACTAATTAAGAATTAAATTATAATTCACAAACTAATCCAAAGGGATTATGAAACATAAATCTAATTAAAGAATTCAGTACCGCTACCCCCAAAATGACCTCCACAAGTGACCTCACAACTCTCATTATTTTATAATCAGATTAAATTTGCAGCACAGCAGGCCTGAGAGGTGGAGCAGATCTGAGTTCAGTAAAAACAGGAATTCTCAATTTTTTTCCACATCCAGACAGACTATTTCTTTAGAGTGATGCCAGTAATGGATTGTTTGGTTTGATAGCCACTATGAAAAGTGGAAATTCCAAAGTAAAATATTCCAAATTGAAAAATTAAAGTATTTGTTTTAGAAAATATTGAAATTAAACATTTTGATTTTTTTTCACATTTTTGGGAGTGGGGAGCACAGGAGCACCTATCAACGCTCTTTGGCCAGACTGGCTTTGTGAACTATTTAAGCCTTACCGAATCTGGTTTGGTTTGGTTTTTCAGGGGTTGAGAAGGGAGGCTGGGCAAACATCACCTTTTGGTCAAAATAATTCACTCAGCTCCTCAGTTCTAGTTCATGGAGCACCATGTCTGAGAACCATGAACTCATGAACGACGACCCCATCATCACCCAATCTTCAATCCCAGGTTACACAGTATTAAGTCAAAATGTACTTTGGATGCTTATGGAGATCGTAAGTGTAATCACCACATGGATATTGAAAAAGTCTTAGAAGGAATACCAATGATGGGGTTAATAAGTATTTCATTACCTCAAGTGAAAAATACCAAATCCTAGCAGTGTGCTCTATAACTGTACTCTGTCGACTTTAACACGTCCTATATAAAGTTGACACATTCAAAAACTTCAAAAAATCACCTCCTATATCAAATGTAAAATGCAATTAGCATGGACTCAACTAACTTTCCTGAACTTCACTGACTTACTTCCTGATCTTATGATATAATTTGGTCCAGCCTAGATTACATATTCAAAAATTACCTTAATTGGTATTCACATCACAGAGGGTGGTAATCCTGTCAGCCAATAACATCATATTGAAATGCGTGCTTAATGGAGGAGATTCACTGCAAGAGAATTTACAAGATGTAATCTATTTAATATCTTACTCTGTGTCTACACAGCAGCATTATTTCAGAATAATCTGTTTTGCAAGAGCTTCTTCCAGAATCGTTTATTCTGAAATAGCACATCTACATACAAAATGCATTTCAAAATAACTGGTGTCCAGAGACAATACAGCCTATTTTGAAACAGAGCCCTTGGATGCCCTATAGCTTATTTTGGAATAGCCCCTATTCACTGTCTACACAGCCCCTATTTCAAAATATCTATTCCTTGTACAATGAGGTTTACCAAATTCGAAATAAGCCAAGTTTTGGAGTAGCGTCCATTATTCTGAAATAATGTCGCCATGTGGACACATCCTTATTGTTCACAACAGAGGTTGAAGCCCTCACAAGTACCCTTTGGGTGCTCTACATCCCCAGACACGAGGTATTACTAAACTATTCCGTCATCCTAAATTGTCTATTGAAGCTGCTGCAGTTGGGTTTAATAAAAATATTCCAGGTTGACTACAAGACCCATCTATAACAACTGGACCACTTTAAATGGGGGCGGAAAAACAGTCCCCAAACCCTAAATCCCGCTCATTCATTTCTTATCCAACTCCATGCCCTCATTTAACTCACCAATTTCAAAGAATAAAAAACTGTATTCAACAATTCACTCATAAATGCAAAGATATCCTGATATTATTATATATGTATTATGGATGTTGCATTTAATTACAAGTTAATATTATTCAGAAACAATTTAGATTGAGTAGTAAAAACAAAGCACAACACTTGAAGAGGAATTAATGATTTTTACTTGTACCTCTTTTTGTCTGTCATTCAAGATGTGTATATACAGCAGTTTTGTCAATGCAGAGAAAACGCTCCATTTTGTATTTTATAAAGATCCATAGTGTGTGGACTCACTTCACAGACAAAGGAAACAACAGAGTGTTTTTCACCATTCAAATGGCTTGTCCTTTTTTTAATTGGTGCCTTGGGTAGTATCACATTGCTATTCTCTGTCATTAGACAGTACTTTTTCTAAACTGACATATGTCATGGAATCACAGGATCTGGTCTATGTCCCAGCCTTTCACCTGTCTCCTGGGAATGACGACTGTATTGTGTTGAGCCCCAAGGCCTCAAGCAGTTCTACAGGGGCAGGTCAATGGCCTCTGTGTCTGAGCCTTTGGCTTTCCCTTTCTGCTCTTTGGCTCCCTGCAACAAATCCAGCCCACCCAGACTCCTGCAGGAGGCTTGTAATTTTAGCTATTAAAAAGTTAATGCTCTCAGTGAGTATTTACAGCAACACAGGTAACCAGTCAGTGTTACCTGGTATACAGAAACTGAAAGTCCTTTGAATTAACAAGAGCAATGAAGATTCGTGCAAAGGCCATTCTGGTTAGACCAGACTTACTCTTCTCAGTCTGACCTCTGTAGTTCCCGAGTGAGAGACCAGGCTTTTGCTCCACCTCAGACACTACCAGTCTTCTTTCCTCAAACTGGGGTCTTTGCTCAGCGTCCTGGCTGAGAGGGGGAAGGGAACTTCACCTCTTCTAGGCTGGGAATTTTCCAGAGTCTTCTCCATTAACACATGCTCAGCCTTTGCCAGTCCTTTCTTATGAACCATTCAGGCTCACACAGCTAGCCTCCCACCTTTTTACATAGCCTCCTATTTCTTAGCCAGCACCAAGAGGAAATTTAATCTCTCCCACCCTCACACAACTGGGTAGCTTAACTAAATACAGGGGAACTGAGGCAAGCATTGGATTCATAAAAATATTTCAGAAAATTTTCACTTCATGAGAACATAGTTGAAATTATTTGGATCAGATTTACTTAATTTCATTTTACATTACTTGAGAAAATTGATAGGAATTGGTTTGCAACTATCAACTGAGAAAAGAAATATTAGCTGGAATTTTAACAAAAACATTCGTAAAGGAATGCAACTGGTACTGAAACATACGGCAGATATCCTATCCTCTCCATGGTCTCTAGCTGTCATCCATGTACATTTCAAGGTATTGATCTGGCTGCTAAAGGGACCAGATGTTTATCAAAACTAGGTTAAGCATCTTATTTTTAAAATAATTGTATTATTTTCTACACATTTTCATGGAACATTGCATACATTTAATCAAACAATATATTGTTTTGCTCAACCTACAACAGAGCAAGAAGATTTTTTTTCTATATTTGAAATTTCATTTAAATATGTTATTTTAAGATTACATTTCGCAAATGATGTTAGCATCCATAGATCTATACGAACATAAATACAATGCTTATTTTCCTATTTGATCTTGAGACTGATACAGTAGTATTGCAGTGTTATTTAGGGCAGATCGAAAACTTGAACTGAAACGTGCTTTTTTAAATGGAAAATGGCACTTGTGACCTCACATTGGGATGAAGGAAAGAGGCTGTAGCTAAGTGGGGAGGTTGTTGTTCTGTGTGGCTTTGCAGAGAGCAGGAAAAGAGCACCAGAGCGCTTTGTTGGGGAAAGTTTACTGGTGCTGAAAAGTGTCAGGAGTACCCAAGACTCATGATTAGGCTGGAACTTTTTTCAGGACTCCTGACCTCTGTGTGCTGATGCATTGCTCATTGTCTGTCCTTTCAGATTTGTGGTGCTACTGGGTCTGTGAGACCTTGTATTGAATGCAACATGTTTTACCACTCCCTTAAGTTACATTTCATGGCCCACCTGGGGAACTGCAGTGCTCATATCTACACACCTAGATCACACGCGGCAGCACATCTTCACAGAGCAGAGACACCTAAGTGATTTTCCTTTCAATCAAAAGAAAAACATGGAGAGGGAATTACTAGAAGACCCTGAATCTCAGTAACTAAGATGGTGCCAGTGGCTGGATTCACAGAAGTGATGGACCTAAACTAAATTGAGGATTGAATAACTGCAGCAGGAATACTGTGGAGAGTGAAGGTCAACACTTGTATTTACAGCAGCAAAACAAAGGGCACAGTAGCATTGTGTACTGACTCCAAGACAAAGGGGCGGTAACCCCAGGACAATTCCAGGGCCAAGGAAGTCCTCTTCTAATGTGCTCATGTCAAAGAATCATAGAATAATGGAACTGGAAGGAACACCAAATCCAGTTCCCTGCACTCATGCCAGGACCAAGCAACATCTAGACCATCCCTGACAGGTTTTTGCTCTTAAAAATCTCCAAAGAAGGAGATTCCACAACCTCCTTTGTCAATTTATTCCAGTGCCTTGACAGTGAGGAATGTTTCTCCTAATGTTTCCTAAATTCTTCCTAAACCTCCCTTGCTGCAATTTAATCCCATTTTCTTAACATCAGAGGTTAAGGAGAACAAGATTTTCTCCCTTCTCCTTATAACAATTTTTTTCCTTAACTAGTTTCACGTTAGCTTGGCTTCCCCCCTCATCCCACCACCCCCTCCATATATAAAGGAGATGTATTACTGTAGGATGTGACAACTAAAGGGATAAATACATCTATGTATAGTTTAGGTACATGAAAGCTGTTAAGTCCCCTCTCAGTCTTCTCTTTTCCAGACTAAACAAACCAAATTCTTTTTATATTCCCTCATAGGTTATGTATTCTAGATATTTAATCATTTTTGTTGCTCTTCTCTGAAATTTTTCCAATTTGTCCACATCTTTCCTATAATGTGGCACTCAGTACTCGACACAATGTTCCAGATCAGGTCTAATTAGCACTGAGTTGAATGAAAGAATTACTTCTCATGTCTTGCTTATAACACTCCTGGTAATACCCTCCCAGGCGATGTTGACTCATATTTAGTTTGTGATCCACTATGATCCCCATATTCCTTTCTGTGGTACTCCTTCCTAGACAGTAACTTTCCATTTTGTATATGTGAAACATTGTTCCTTCCTAAGTGGAATATTTTGTATTTGTCTGTATTGAATTTCATCCTATTTTTCTCAGATCATTACTCTAGTTTGCCAGATCATTTTTTCCAAAGCATATAGAAATATTGTTGCTGTTCTGCCCAGATTCAGAAGGAACAAGAGTATGCACCTTTACTCTTAGGGTCAAATGTAAACCTGTTCCCAGTATTGTTGCATAAGTGTTGTGAGATGTGAGGGAGCGCTGTGCAGCCAGTGCTAATGCCTGCCTTATGTAAAGCCATGTATCAGTGAATGAGAGGCCTCTCATTGTAAGAGGAGACAAAGGCTAATCCTTTTGGATGGGACAGTTTCCTGTTCGGGGTGTCCCCCATTCCTGCCAAGCAGAAGAACTGCCTGTGTGAGAAGTTCGGCAAGTGGCTGGCTCTTTTCTCTATACATGAGTGGGATGTTGGGTGTGCTCTTGATGTGAAGCATTATATGAGAATGCAAGGTTGTTGGCCTTTTCAAGACAATTAGCCCCTGCTGATATGAAAGATGTAAGGCAGTGCTTGCAGGAACTGGCTAGAGAAGGTATTGCAGATGAATCAAAGAGCTCCTGTGCATTTCTAATCATTGTAGTACAAAAGAGAAGTGGCAAGGTGCGAATGTGCGTCATCTATCACACACTAGACCAGCAGACAATCCCTGACCAAGACACAATGCCCTGAGTAGGTGAGGCTTCAGATAGTCTGCACATCAGTCACTGGTCGTCTGTCCTCAGTCTCCACAGTGGATACTGTCAAGTGCCTATGGCACCAAAGGACCAGGAGAAGATAGCATTCATGTACCCTATGTGATTTTACCAATTTAATTGCCTGTCTCAGGCCTTATTTCAGTGACTCATAGGCCATGTCTACACATAGTAAAAACTTCGAAATGGCCATGCTAATGGCCAAATTGAAGAATACTAATGAGGTGCTGAAATGCATATTCAGCACCTCATTAGCATGCCGGCGGCCACAGCACTTGTTCCCTCCTGCGCGGCTCATCTACACTGGGGTCCTTTTTGAAAGGACCCCACCAACATCGAAATCCCCTTATTCCTATGAGCTCCTACGTAGACAAGCAACATGGGAGGGAACTGCAGCACATTCAAAATGCTGCGACTGCCGGCATGCTAAAGAGGTACTGAATGTGCATTTCAGCAACTCATTAGTATTCTTCAATTTGGCCATTAGCATGGCTATTTCAAAGTTTTTACTAAGTGTAGACGTAGCCATAGAGCAGGTTCTAGGCTCCATCCCCACCTGCTCTGGTATGTCTAGGTGACACTGTGGTGTTCAGGTGCAATTTAGAAGAACATGAAACTCAGCTGTGCAATGTCCTGAATTGTTTGGAAGAGGCTGGCTTCAAGTTAACCTTGGACAGGTACATCTTCTCTCAGACAACTATGCAGTGTGTGGAACACACAATGTCTGCACATGATATAGTATGGACCCAGAGAAGAAGGCAGCAACCACTTGTCTGAGGCTCACGACTCTCAAGGAATTCCAGTTATTTCTGGGATTCCGCAACTGTTAAAGAAGACTCATAAAGAATGTTTGTGATATCATACATGCGGCTTACAGAACTCACCAAGGGTTACACACAAGTTATTAGGTAAAGTTCAAAATTTCTTTTACTGATAATACAGAACCAGCTACTTGAAATAATAAGTATGCACTTTTGGGTAGCCTACTCTGCTGGGGACAGCATAATCAAATTACATGTTCACTATACAATTGACAGAGGTGAGCAAGAGGAAACTTGAAGCTCAGATAGTGATACAACCATTTGTCTGGAAGATTCAATTACCTTTTCTATAGAGAACTTGATTCACTATCATCCCCGCTGACACCATTTCCTATTATAGTGCTTTAAATTTATAGTAAGTAGTTTCCCGTTTTCTCTAAATGCATCTGAACTGAAAGACTTTCTGCCAGTTCAAAAACACTGAGTCAAAATCACTGTTTAAGCAACAGAAATTTTCAAATAAATAATGCAAAGCATTTGGAGCTCTCAACATGGTTTGCAGAGATGATGTGCTGTTTACATTGCATGTCTGGTTTGACTCAGAGAGCATGTTATGTTTACCCATACAGCTCAGATATGTATAACATATAAGAAATTACAGTCATACGCCATGAATACACCAGCTATGGAAACACTGTGCAAAAATATACATAGATGTATTTATCCCTTTAGTTGTCACATCCTACTATAATACATCTCCTTTATTTATGGAGGTGGTGGCGGGAGGAGGGAGAGAAATCAAGCTAACATGAAACTAGTTAAGAATATACCACTGTAGCATTAAACTGCCTCCTCCTCAGATTTTCTACTACTGTAAGGCAATCACAACATGTCTCTGAATTGTACCAAAACACATTACATTCTCTTTAAAATATCATTCTTCTTGTAGCTTACAAGTATTGTGTGAGCTTAAAAGACAACAGAAATTTTGAAAATAATAAAATATTCAGAAAATGAAGAAGAGGCTCTGTATCTGTAACGTCCACTGAGATTTAAAAATTAAATACATATAGAGTATAAAAGACTTATTTTTTAAAAAAGTAGTTTTTGTAAGATTCCAGAAACGGCATCATATCACCAGGGTATGAAAAGCCACTTGGCGTTTGTTCTGAGGAAAAACATAATGTGGCTTGCTCAGGCCTGCCAATGGGGAGAAGGGGACAATTTCCCTGAGCCCTGGAAATTCAAAGGGCTTGAAGCTCCCAGATCCTGCTGCTGTTGGGTGACTGGATCCCAGGGCCCTTTCAATCACCACTGGAGCCATGTATGGCACACTTGAGGGGAAGGGAGAGGCACAATGTGGCATGGTCTGGCAGTGCCAAGGACTTGCTGCCCCCCAGTCCATCCCTTCTATCTGAGGCCCCATCCTGTCCAGGAGTGCAGAGCTGGGCTCACCACCACCTTACCCAGGGGCCCAGAAAGTCTGTCAGTCCCCCATGTGTGCTTGTTGTTTCACATTCTGAATTTGTCATTTGGCATCCTACTGGACAATTAGGTTATGTGGAAGTTCAGAACGTTTTTTCTTCCCGCTCACGAGTTCTTATGCAACTCAGTTGTTAATTTTCTAAGTCATCTTCAAGCTTAAAAGCTATTACTCCCAACACAGCGAACAGAAGCACTGATGTGCAATTGTAGAAGGTTTGTAGATTTGTTTCAGTGTAAATAATCATTTAAAAATGGACAATTCCCCAAACATTTTATCAATTAAATGTGATGGAAAAAATATTATCTGAATCACAAAGGTTTGGCTTGGCAGCTTGACTAATATTTTATTACAGCCAATATGGTTTGGCCTGAAATGAGGAAGGAAAAATAAAACAAAAAAAGCCATGATCTACAAAAACAGTGTATGTTAGAGTGGAACTAAAGTAGTGTGAAAATTACTCAGTATCAAAAATATATTTGCAGAAAATGTTGACTTAACATTGCGCTAATTGCCCTGAAGGCATAAGTTCCAATTTGCCCTAAAGAGTGCTTGGATTTGATTGAAAAAACAAAAGTTGTGCATGAAAGAGAACATTTAAATTTGTATTTCTTGTTCAATAATAATAATCATCACCCATTTTA
The DNA here is from genome assembly GCF_033958435.1 of Carettochelys insculpta. Taxonomy (NCBI): domain Eukaryota; kingdom Metazoa; phylum Chordata; order Testudines; family Carettochelyidae; genus Carettochelys; species Carettochelys insculpta. Next base: position 209,016,716 of record NC_134138.1, on the reverse strand, counting down.
AGGGCACATTTTTGTCTCTGCCTTTGCAACCACGTGCAGCCCCAAACTCTTCCTGGTGGTTTCACAGTCCAGGGTTCTGCTCCCTCTTAAAAAAAGTAACATTAAAGTGGGATTCTTTTCTCAGGACAAATATGTCTGTGAAAGAGCAGCTTGCCCCAATATCTGCCTGAGAAAAATATTCAACATGCTCTTGGGACTATCATATTCAGGTAGGGCCATATGATTGGAACCGTATTCAGAGACTGACAGTATACCACGCAAGTGGGAATCCCACCAAAGAATGGCTGGGATTGTATGTGTGTATGCATTTACGCGGCAGTGGTGGGAGAGAACTGGAAAACCTAAAGACCCATAGGCTTTTGCCCTCAAGTAATATTAAGCAGAAAGAAAGTCTTTCCACCCTGTTCATGTTCATCCTTATATTGACCTAATATTTGGCATCAGTAACTACTTCCCCAGAAAAGTGGAGAAAAGGGAGTCCAAGACTACACGGATTGGACCTCCCTGGCCCAACATCCTCAGGACCTGACCAGTTCTGAATGAGGGAGTTTGCTGGATGAGAGAAGGTCCAACCCCTGCAGCCGCAACCTGCCACAAAATGTCAGATAGCTCAATGCACAAAGCACCCCTGACTCTCCAACTTACCTTCTGTGCTTCCCATCCCTCCTGCCAGCCTGGGCAGAGAGTTACCTGTGCTGCCAACAGATTGGTTTAGAGAGTCCTGGTTTACAGAGATTCAACCTATAGATTTATAGCCCTACACACAAACTAGTTTCTACTTACAGTCAAAGTTAGGCATAATTTTGGCACAAGTAATAATTTGTCCTCAGGACAATCTCTGTGTCCTTGTCACAGTACAAGGCTACAGTTACACTAGAGGGTTTTGTCAACAAAATGTATGGAGCGTTTGTACACAAAATGGGCTTTGTTGACAGTATATGGACAAAACCCAGCAGTTTCGCTGGCAGCATTCTGCCTCAAAATTTTGAGGCAGAATGCTGCTGTCAACAGATTTCTGTCAACTAAACATCTGTGAAAACACCCCTAGGGGCCTCTTTTGACAGATAGGGCATCCACAACAATGGAAACAAATGCTTTGCCCTTTCTGGGTGCCTGTTTTGTCAAGAGAGCAGTCAGGCAGTGAGCCACTTTGTCGACAGAGCAGAGCACCCTTCCAATTTGCTTTCGTGTGTATATGCAATCTGTCGACAGAGGTGTTGTTGGGAAAACTCTCCTGACAGTGACCTCTGTCAACAGATAGCTAGAGTGTAACCGTAGCCTAAATGTTTGAGTTAGTCAGAAACAAGGTACTTTGGCATTCAAGAATGAACACAATTTGCTGCTACTGTGCCTGGCACTAACCAGTACGCTCCTGAGAATTCATGAGCATGAAAATATACTAAATTTGCTCATATTGGGTTTGAATTTAGCAAAACATTCACACGTGACTGATGTACTTAAGACTAATAAACTGAAATAGAATATAAATTTCATTATCTCATCCTTATACAGCAAAGCACTTGAGCACATGCTTAACTTGGAATCTCTTTTTACGTGCTTTGTTGAATTAGACCAAATAAAGCCATGTTCCTTTTAAAATGTCTTTCTTTTTCTGAATCAGATGTAGCATGAAAACCATCCCTTTTTGTTGTATTTATGTTAAAAACAGAACAACTGAAAATGACTAAGGTCACCTCCTGTTGGAAACAAAATTAATGATCCTTTACTTATTTCATACTATGTTAATTGACAGCAGTAAATTGCACACAGAACTATCCTTTGTAAACACCACTTACTATGATAGCCATACTTCTGCCTTCTCATTTCTGGATACTGTTTGTTACTTTATGGTATCATGACTAAGGCTACTATTTAGTCATGGAGGGCACAGCAGTCCCAGATTCCATGACTTTATGGGCCCACTGTGATTTCTTCAGCTTCGGCTATCAGCAGCTGAAGCCAGGGCTGGGACTGGAGCCAGGGCTATGCTTCCCTACCCCACTACTGAGGCTGCAGCCAGAGTTGTACACACTCTATTGCCAGCCATTAGAGGCTGCAGCTGGGACTGCGCGCCATCACCCTCTGGCAACATGAGCCATACGCCCCTGCCCTGCAGCTTCTCCTGGCGGGCTGCAGCGAAGGCTGTGTCCTTCTGCCCCACAGCATGTTAGATGTAGTAAAAGCCAAGGATGGCTCAGGATCTCTGGGAATTTTTGTTATTACCCATGACTCATCCTTGACATTTATTAAAAAGAACTGTGACCATATCTCAGCTTTACTCATGTCTTAGTAAATTGTAAGTATTTCATGCCAGAAACCCTCTTGTATTATGCCTGTCTCTGGACATGGCATCCAGACAAGAGAGAAATGGCACTATTACAAGACAAACAATAGATAATAATAATGAAAATTTATTTGTTATTTTAAAAAATTAGAAAATTGACTGTACTGAAAACATATATGTAAACTATAGACATGTATTTTGATCTGATCACCAGTTACGAATACACTTGCTTCAAAAATGGAAACCACTGGAGCTTTTTTTTTTTCCCCCGTTTTGGTATGAATTTTGAAATTTTCAGAATTTGCAACCAGTTCTAATTCTAAAGCAACTCCTTACAGATGCAGGACAGCCTCTCCTGGTTACAAGGACAGTCTAAGAGGTACAATATTTCATTTGTGTGCAATCTCTAATTATCCTTTGTGGCTCATTTCACAGAAGGAAAGTTTGGATCCAATGTGAGCAATGCCATCTCAACTGTGCTCATTGCTAGCATAGTTAATTTTGAATTCCTTACCTCCAGATGCAATCTTCTCTGGTTCTTGTTGGAACTTGGTTTAATAGTCAGGTAATTATATGACAGCTAAAATGCCGAGGGGATTCACATTAACTTACCCCAGAGCAAAATTAAGCCTTTTATGAAAGCATCATAGCTATCACACAGTGAAGGATTAGCAAAGATACTCAGGAAAAATAGATAAATGATGCTACATTATATACTTAACCTATAAGACAATTTTAGAGGCAATATGGAAGACATTAATACTCTAAGTTGCACAGTATGCTTACTTATGTAAGCCATTGCTCCATGTACATTATTCAAAGCTATGCTCTCTGTGATTTTTAATTGTTTTATTTACATGGTGAAATGTGACAGTCAGCAGGAACTGAGACAGAAGTAAATCTCTTGATGTACGCTATAATTAAAATGAATAGAAATGTGGCATTGGCAGCTATCAGTGAAGGGTAATGATTCAGAGAAATCAATCAAGTACAAAATTAACTCAAAGGAAAAATGAATTGGCATCACTGGTATATTCAAAGTACAGATGAAGTTTCCAAAGCAAGCTGAAGTGCACCAAAACTAGAGTGAGTGGAATTATTTTTCCTACACAATCCGTCAAAGGTGATTCTCATTTCTTTGTGGTCTGTCCTGCGGCTGACATGTACAATGGCATTCCTTCTGCAGTCTCTAATTTGCTAAATCTGACAAATTAGAAGACCCCGACCACTTTGCATATAGGAATGGTAAAGAGAAAGCAGACAACTTGAGACAGCTGACAGAGATTGCCAACACCTCCTTAAAAGAATAGTAACGGAGAGGTACCTGTGTTAGTCTGTACTCCAACAAAACAAAGCAGCAGAAATGTAGCACTTTGAAGACTACCAAAATGATTTATTCAGTGATGAGCTTTCGTGGGGGAGACCCACTTCTTCAGATCAATTTCATTTCCAATACAGACTGACATTTATAAGTACAGAGGACCAAAAAGGAAAAAAAAATGCAATAAAAACTGACAAATCAAATAGGATTGAAGGAAGGAGGTGGGAGGTGGGGGGGATGTTAATTGTCCTGTCTGAGATAACAATTAACATCCCCCAACCTCTCACCCCCTTCCTTCGATCCTATTTGATTTGTCAGTTTTTATTGCATTTTTGTTTTCCTTTTTGGTCCTCTGTACTTATAAATGTCAGTCTGTATTGGAAATGAAATTGATCTGAAGAAGTAGATCTATCCCACAAAAGCTCATCACTGAATTCATTATTTCATTAATCTTGAAAGTGCTACATTTCTGCTGCTTTGTTCTCTTCAAAAGAAGTCAAACTCTCACTCACACTGGAATGTGCAATAGTCTGATTTATACTAAATAATCACTTGACATTATGGACTCCATCAACCGCCACCAGTATCTAACTTTCTTTTTCCGTGCCATTTTCTTTATGGATAAAAAAGGTGTTTGTTTGCCATGGGGCATGAGCTGACCTAAGCGGGGGGAACAATGAAATTTAAAAATAAATAAATAAATCAATCAGTGAAGATAAATCACCTTAGGTTTATCCAGAGGTTAATTCAGCACTATATGCCTGCCTTAGTTTGACCTCACCTAAGGTTTACATCTACATAAAACTCGTGTGTCTTATCTTCACTAGGTTTTTCATCCCAGGATAACTCACATGCTTAGTTACCCTGAGATAAAAGATCCACCCTTCCTAGAAGTAAATTCCTGTGCAATATGGTCTTTTTTGTGCTCTTACCCTATACTGCACAGATTTCATGAGGGAGTCCAGCATTTCTCAGAATGAGGGTCCTGACCCAAAAGGGAGTTGCAAGGGGGTTTGATGGCTAATTTAGTGGGGCCAATAGTATTACCATCCTTATTTCTGCAGTGCCTTCAGAGCTGGGCAGCCAGAGAACAGAGGCTGTTAACTGAAGGCACAGCTGTGCAGACAGCAGTGCGGAAGTAAGGGTGGCAATACCTGGCTTCTGTACTTCTGCTGGTAGCAGCTTTCTCTTTAGAGCCAGAATCTCAGCCAGCAGTTGCTGCTTGCCAGGTGCCCAGCTCTGAAGGCAATGCTGTCACCAGCAGGAGTACAGATAGCAACAGTGGGGTTTTCTTGTGCTGGTACTTGCTAGTACTAAGTACCGGCACCTTGGCAGCCCCAGCCATGGGATTGATTGGGGGTGGCAGGTGGGGACCGGGCCGAGTACCAGCACCTCTTTTTTTCACAAAGGCGTTGGGTAGCAGTATCACAACTCTCCCTGAAATAATCTTGTCCCCTGCCCCGTATCTTTTTGAGTCAGGACTGCTATAATTACATCACCATGAAATTGTAGGTTTAAATAGCTGAATTAATGAGATCTATTATTTTTTAAAATGTTATGACCTTTAAATAGATCAAAATGGAGCGTGAATTTGGTAGGGCTCTAACAATTTTTTTTTTAATGTGACACTATTTAAGCTGTTAGGTTAACTCCCATGTTTAGTGATTCGTTTAACACATAAATTTATTTTGTTTCTATATGGATGTCTCATGCACTTTTATGGAAATGGCGCAGCTTCGCAGTAGGGTAGATGAGATTATTATTGTTTTGCTCATTACATTTAAGAGTAAGATGTAAAGTAATATTAAAGATCAAATACTTAAATTATTAGTATCATATATATGGTTTATTCCAGAAAATAAAAATTTATCCAAAGACAAACAAGATTTATTACATTGTTAAAAGTCAACTACAGTACTTTCTAATTTTGAAAATGTTTAATTGCTATTTATCCCTTCTTGCCAGTAACTTAATTTCAAAGGTAAAAGCAAATACTAAAATGATTCAGTGAATATTGTTCATCAAGCTGTTTGGAACAGGGATATAGCTTTACGACTGCAAAACAAAGTGCTTTTGCAAAATCTGCTGTTATGTTATCCATCAGCCCTCACAAAGCAAGGCGGGAAAGCAGAAATGACTACTTCAGCCTCAGGACTACAGTAGCAGTTACATTGTTAATTTGCAGCTGGGGCTGATCAGTTAAGGTAGAAATCTTCTACTAAAAGACAACAGCCAGATGGTTTTCTGTTCCTTCTTTCCTTCAGCCTCTTCCAATCACAAGCCCAAAAGGCAGTGCCATCTCCATCTAGAAACAGTTCCTTTGAGACATTTCTGGCTGGTCTCTCTCTGGGATCCGGGTTTTACCCCTGCCAGGAATCCAACATCCTGTTGACTCTAATGCACCCCACCTATCCTCCAAGCATGCACCATCCACCCACCCACACTGCCTCCTTTAAAGGAACACCAAAAACATGCTGATGGCTTTTATCAGGTCAGGTCTGATGTGAAGCCCAATTCCTGTCTCCCTGCTGTGCACTCAGGCCTGTCTTTTTAAAACACACATACTGTAGCTGATGTGTTTTTATGGAATGTTAAGAATGCAGGAGGGAAAGACAAAAGCTGCACATGGCCCACCTCCACCCAAAATGTTACTTGAGTAAGAGTGCAGGTGCTGTCACTTCTGGATACTTAAGTACAATCCAGATGTGACTTGTGTGTGCGTGCGTATGTGTACTTTTAATCCAGTATTGGAGGGGTAGCCGTGTTAGTCTGGATTTGTAACAGCAACGAAGGGTCCTGTGGCACCTTATAGAGTAACAGAAAAGTTTTGAGCATGAGCTTTCGTGGGCACAGACTCACTTCATCAGATGCTGGTCTTGGAAATCTGCAGGGCCAGGTATAAATAAGCCAGAGCAAGGGTGGGGATAACAAGGTTAGCTCAGTCAGCAAGGGTGAGGCTTACCACCAGCAGTTGATCTGGAGGTGTGAACACGAAGGGAGGAGAAGCTGCTTCTGTATTTAGCCAGCCATTTGCAGTCTTTGTTTAAACAAAGACTTAAACAAAGTCTGAGAATGGCTGGCTAAATACAGAAGCAGCTTCCCCTCCCTTCGTGTTCACACCTCCAGATCAACTGCTGGTGGTAAGCCTCACCCTTGCTGACTGAGCTAACCTTGTTATCCCCACCCTTGCTCTGGCTTATTTATACCTGGCCCTGCAGATTTCCAAGACCAGCATCTGATGAAGTGAGTCTGTGCCCACGAAAGCTCATGCTCAAAACTTTTCTGTTACTCTATAAGGTGCCACAGGACCCTTCGTTGCTGTTTTAATCCAGTAGTTTTCCCGAGGGACACCATTGACTTGTACTTAAGTATACCCCCTCCTCCGCAGCTGTCACTTTACTCAAGTAACTTTTTGGGGTGCTTTTCCCACCTCTGCTATCTGGCTGCAGACTGTCTCTAAAGAGGTTCCTGGTAGCCAGGAAAGGAAATGGTGCGTACCCTGGAGGAATGCCCCAAAGGTGAAATGTGTAAGTGAGGAGCAAGTTGCAAGGGTAGAAAGCAATCAGAATTTCCCCTCCACCAGGACAGCAAGAGCACCTAAGATGCCTACCACACAGCCAGAAGATTGATTTGGCCAGGGCAACCAGGGAATGTGCTGTTTCAGCACATCCCTTCAGCAGCCTCTAGCGACAGTCCCAAAGATCCCCTAGACAAACACTCCAGAAGACCCTTTGCCCCAGCAGAAACCTGAAGGGAAAGCAGTGACAATACCACAGCACCACAAATTGCTTAGACTCTTGGTCCATCAAGGCCAGTACACTATCCCCAGTGACAACTCACACCAGGTGCATCAGCAGAAGGTGAAAAGCATCGCATAATGGACAATGCTATCTGCTGGCTTTGAATGGAGCAGACAGCCTAACTGCCATAAGGAGAGGTAGTTTACATTCCCCAACCAAAATCAGTGAATCCGTCCTTTTCATCAAATGCAATCAGCTTCTGAATATTGTGATTTCTGTTACAAAGTACCCATCTACCTGTGAATATTTACTTTCATATTAGCAATACTAACCCTGGGAGATGGGCTCATCTTAGTCACTTGTTAAAAGAATCAGAGGGGTAGTTGAGTAAGTCTGCATCTTCAAAAACAACAAGAAGTCCTGTGGCACCTTATAGACTAACAAATATTTTGGAGCATAAGCTTTCATGGGCAAAGACCCACTTCCTCAGATGCATCTCAGTCTATAAGGTTCCACAGGACTTCTTATTGCTGTTAAAAGAAAAGTCTGTCAGGACTGTCTCCTCACTCTGACATGCAAAGTGCAGAAAGTGGGGGCCCACTAAACCTGAAAAATATCTCGCCTGTAAGGTTGTGCTTAAAAATCTCTCCAAGGTCACAGCTTCCCTGACCCTGGGGGTAGTCATTGTCACCACCCAAGTGAGAATAAAAACCTTTAACCCAGGAAAACACACTTGGGGCTGTGTCTACACGTGCCCCAAACTTCGAAATGGCCATGCAAATGGCCATTTCGAAGTTTACTAATGAAGCGCTGAAATGCATATTCAGCGCTTCATTAGCATGCGGGCGGCAGCCGCACTTCGAAATTGACGCTCCTTGCCACTGCGCGGCGCGGCCAGACGGGGCTCCTTTTCGAAAGGATGCCACCTACTTCGAAGTCCCCTTATGGGGGGGACTTATGGGGGGCGGGGATGCCGCCTACTTCGAAGTCCCCTTATGGGGGGGGACAGTCCCATGGGACTGTCCCATGAGCTCATGGGAATAAGGGGACTTCGAAGTAGGCGGCATCCTTTCGAAAAGGAGCCCCATCTGGACGCGCCACGCGGCGGCAAGGAGCGTCAATTTCGAAGCGCGGCTGCCGCCCGCATGCTAATGAAGCGCTGAATATGCATTTCAGCGCTTCATTAGTAAACTTCGAAATGGCCATTTGCATGGCCATTTCGAAGTTTGGGGCACGTGTAGACACAGCCTTGGGGTGTCTCCCTGTGGGATAAGCCCGAAGCTCCTAACCTTCCCTTAGGAGCACATAAGAACAGAAAAGCGAAAAAGCAGTCATGTAGCACTGCAAAGACTAACAAAATAATTTGTTAGGTGATGAGCTTTCGTGGGACAAACCCACTTCTTCAGATCAGCTCATTACCTAACAAATTATTTTGTTAGTCTTTAAAGTGCTACATGACTGCTTTTTCATTTTCATGTTCTTATGTTCTCTTATGGTTTCTGTTTTGATAGAATACAGACTAACACGGCTATCTCTCTGTCACTATAAGAACATAAGAATGGCCATACTGGGTCAGACCAAAGGTTTACCCAGCCCAGTATCCTGTCTGCCAACAGTGGCCAATACCAGGTGATCCAAAGGGAGTTGACTGAACAGGTATCAATCAAGCAATCTCTCTTCTGCCATCCATCTCCAGCTTCTGACAAACAGAGGCTGGAGACACCATTCCTTACCCATCCCAGCTAATAGCCATTAATGGATCTAACCTCCACAAATTTATGTAGCTGTTTTTAAAACCCTGTTATAGTCCTAACCTTCATAGCCTCCTCTGGCAAGGAGTTCCACATATTGCCTGTGTACTACGTGAAGAACTTCCTTTCATTTGTTATAAACCTGCTGCCCATTAATTTCATTTGGTGTCCTCTAGTTGTGATATGAGAACAAGTAAATTTTCCTCGTTCACCTTCTGAACACCACTCATAATATATGTGTTATATATATCATATCCCCCCTTAGCCTCCTCTTTTCTAAGATGAACAGTCCTAGTCTCTTTAATCTCTCTTCATATAGGACCTGTTCCAAACCCCTTATCATTTTAGTTGCCCTTTTTTGGGCCTTTTCTAATGCCAATGTATCTTTTTTGAGATGAGGAGAGCTTGGAAACAAAGAGCTGTAATCTGATAGCTGAATTTCAGTGTAAGGCATGAATGTACACAGGCTCTTCTCCAGGACACAGGGAACAAATCATTGCCTTAAAAAAGCAATTCATACACAAAATGGGAGAAAACACTCAAAGATTTCTGTTGCAGCACAGAGAATTACTTGTCTGAGATTCAGCTGAGGAGTTGCAGAGTACAGGGGAAAGAAATCATTAACCAGAGCAACTCCACATCAGTTTCAAAATATCAAATAACCTGATTGCATCTAACAAAAATTTTCCCTTATACTTACATATCTATGGTCAATAATGAGACTGCCAGGATAGTCACTGGATTCATTCCAGCTGCTTAGGATCAATCATTTCTCTCTGTCCCATCTGTATCAGCCACACAAAGACCCCCTCAGACTGCAATTGTTCTCAGTTCAAAAGAATTTCCCTTTCTCCCATTGGCTTACCTGACCAACCGCCGCAGACAGCCCTGTTAACCCTTTACAGGTGTTCATTCATGACAAAGTCCAAAATTCTTTTGAAGATGTGTGATGAGGTCTTAAATTCAGCTCCAGGACTGTCACATTTTTCTTTAGATCAAGGAACCTGTTCAGCTTTAGCTCACTATGTCTATGAATGATGTCAAGAATATCATAAAGCTCCAAACCAACCAAAGCTGCATTGAGCTGATAAGAGATATAAGTACATTCATAGAAAAAAAAAATGTGTTAAAATCAATAAAGGCTCCTGGATTTGAAGAGAAAATCATTTCTGCTCTTCAGCTGCTAATTTCTATGGCTAAGATAACTATCTGTTTTCTCACTTCCCTTCACCACCTTCTCCTGAGTGGCACAAAGTTGTGCAGGATACAATTTGTTGGATAGTTTGCTGTGAACATGAATCCAAATTTTCCCAAATACTCATGGTTCCTTGGCAGTAGACTGTGGGTAGCAGCTCTGAGCAGGTCAAAATGCCCTTTCAAGCATCAGGGAGTGCCTAGCTGACACAGATTTTTCACTGCTGCCTCCATTCCCACCCTGCTGCTCATAGCCATGGGCAGGAGAGATCCGACTGAAATACTACTCTAGCTCACTGATCCCTAGGTTATATCTAAGCTGTAAGGTCCACAGCTGGCCAACATATTTTAGAGGAGCCCTAAGTGCAATCAAAAGTACTACATGGGATCAAAGTAGCAGAAGCACACACACGCTCTCTCTCTCTCTCGCTCTCTCTCTCTCTCTCTCAATATTTGGCCACACACAATACATATTTGGCATGGCTGTAAAACTGGGTTAATATTCTTTTTTATTTGGGGGTGTTTTTCACTGAACTTGTCATAAATAATTGTTTCCATTGTTCACCCAGCTCAAGGGAAGAATTTCTCTTTGAGACTAAAAGTCGATGCCAAGTGTTTGAGACCACCCTCACCAGCTGCCCTTATATGTTTTAATAAAATATGCAAGTGTTTACTTATAAGTGTTATGCAATGGACAAATTAAATGCTCATCTCAAAGACCCTGACTTCTCCAAGTGGCTCCATTTCAGTGCTATATTTTCTAGATGTAAAAAGCCAGCAAAGGTTATTTCAGTCTGAAACATTATGAATAAAATATATCTAAAAATCTGTCTTTTGTGAACGCACAAAGTTTACTGTTTAGCAAATTCTTCCACAGCCAGGTATTCAAAGACTACATCAAAGTGGCAATTATTATACATATTAACATCATTAACATTATTTCAACCTATTTTTTCTAATATGTTTTTTCAAGAACAGAATGGCAATGATTTTGCTGATTTATTCAGACCTTGAGGACATATATATGAACATATTATTTGAACTAGTAAATGAACACACTATGAATTATCCAAGAGATGGAGTGTATCAGCCTTATGACCTGGCAATGCTTGTGCTTCATTTCAGCTCATTACTTTTATGGAATCAAGTCTTTCTTTAGACAACTTTAATATATCTTTTTTTAAATAAAATGGCCCTCCATTTAATTTGCATCTCATTCAGGTAAATATCAGCCTGTGGGAATAGGATTACATAACTGTTTCAGAAAATATTTTGTAGTTCGTATAAAACAATTGTCTGTCTCCCAACCTGTCTAAGGTCTCACACTGTTCCCATCCCCAGGGTATCAGAGCACCTATTAGGGCATCACCCCTGGTGTAAGTAATTTCCCTTCAAGGTAAACACAAAAATTATCTTAATAGAAGCCCTGGAGATTGAATTCTGAATTAATATTAGCCTTTATTAATAAAGAATCAACAAGAGAAATAAATATATATACACAAAGTATTAAACAGCTTTCTCATTCCTATTACTCTAAGGCTATATCTACACTATTCTTCCTAATTCTTTTCAGGAAGAGGGTGCTTTTAAAAATGGGGTTTTATTTCAAAAGAAGCCCATCTACACTGCTGTTTTCTTTCTAAAGGCTCTCTTTCGAAAATGTGATTATGCAAATGAAGCATGAGATATGTAAACTAGCGCGTCATTTGCATTTCTGATTTTCCTCATTTGCATTCCCTTTCAAATGGGAACTGAAGTTTAGATGTAGCCTGTGTGTACACATACACGTGCATGAGAGTCACTTACACACATGAAGTTTGCTGTGTTTTACTTCCCTTCATCAGGCAGTACAGACTTTCTCTGGGTATTAGGTCCAATATTCCTGTGTACTGATGAATTTTCTTGCCCAAGTCGCGAATTTTGCACAGTTATGAGAAATATGCCAGAAGTTAACCAGAAAACTCAACTAGTGCAGCAAAACTCAATAACAATATCAGAACAGAAAACTCTATGATGACAGAGGGCTTTCTTCTCAAATAACACACCACTAAATGTAAATGGAGCAAGTAATACTCACATGCCATCCAAGTACATTATCTGACTGCATGGCACAAAGTTGCAATGGAAAAACTTTCTGGTTCTGTGGCCCGCATTGGAACTCAGCTTTTTAAGGTTATTGAAAGTCATTTTATGGTAATGGATTGGACAGAGCTGTACATCTTACTCGGGGGGAGGAGAATTTGTCATTTTATTGAAAAATCATTAGATTATTAAACTATTTTATGGTGCATGGAGGAAAAATGCAATTCTCTCCAAGCATTTACTGTACATACGGCACCCCTGTCACTTACAATAATGTGTTTCTGTCTTCTCAGACTAGTGCAGAACGGGAATCTTTGCAAACCATAAAATGAAAAGCAATAATAAAAAGGTAACTAATTGAATCATGTCTACTTATATAGTATATTATTTCAGTCAAATTCATTATTTTATACAGCCTGATTCTCCCACTTGATACCAATGCTCAGCACCAATAATGATCATTCAATCTCTCCAGAGGGCAGGAGCACTTTTAAATATTTCACAACACTGAGCAAAAGATATTGCAATAGCAGTTATTACAAAGTTAATTTAACCTGAGATTGCCATGTTATAAATCATGAAAAGCTTCTATTATCTGTATTATTCATTGTTTGTATTGAAGTAGCACATAGATGCTCTAAATAACATCGAGGGCCCATTGTGCCCAGCGCTGTCAGAATGCAGAGCTAGAATGTAAGCTTTGCGGGGCAGAGACTATGACTTTGATTCTGTAAATACTATTCAGCCAATTCATATTAAACACATCAGTAGTCAAACTGAAGTCCACTGGACAACACATACTCAAAGTTAAGCACCTAGGTCAGGGGTTGGCAACCTGTGGCTCATCTTTAAGGTGGCTCCCTGCCCAACTGGCTTTCTTTTCTGGGCTCCCTGCTGCAGCTGACTGCTGAGCTGCTGCTGCTGCTGACTCCTGTTTTGGCTCCAGAGGCTGCTGCTTCTTAAACCAAAATCTAAATTCAGTTGCCTACCATTGAGCCAAGTGAATTTTGTTTTGTTGTTTAAGCAGCAGCAACCAGAGCAGCTCAGCAGTCAGCTGCAGCAGGGAGCCCAGAAAAGAAAGTCAGTTGGGCAGGGAGCCACCCCACATGAGTGGAAGTCTAAGCCAGCAGGACTGCTGGGGTGGAGGGAGGCTGAGCCTGCCCCTGCTGGAGCCAAACAAGTACGCCGAGAAGGAGGAGGAGATGGTGGGGAGTAGGGGCGGGAGGCAGCAGCCGTGGCTGCCGCAGGAGTGTGCACACTGAGGCAAGTTAAGCCTGTGCGGGGGGGAGGAGGGAGTTTGGGGCTCAGAGGGGTTAAGTCCAGTGGTGGTGGGAGGGGGTATTGGGGCTCAGGTGGATTAAACCTGAGGATGGGGGCAGGTTTGTGGGACGGGGGGTTAAAGCCTGTAATTAGGGGGCAGTTTTGGGGGCTGAAGCAGGTGAAGCCCAGAGATGGGGGTAACAACTTTCTAACTGGTACACATTATTGTGTGTGCTGTTCTTAAAATGGGAGTGATAAAAATCATGGTTTGATGTTATTTATTAAGGACTATCTTGTATTTATGTCCATTGCATGTCCTGAAGAACTGATTTTATAACTGAATTTGAAAAAATGGCTCTTCTTGCTCTTTCAGCTGCAGATCCCTGACCTATGCTTAATGTTTGCAGGAACAACTCTTCGACAAACACCACAGACAAAATGGAGGGTGAGTGGAAGAAAGAACTTTTTTGCCTATTTTAGAAATAGGTAATTGAGTCTGAGGGAGATTACTTTGTTTGCACTTGGCAGCATTTAATTTCATATGCCATTTTGTTGTCCAGTCACCCAGTTTTGAGAGATTCCTTTTGTAACTCCTCACAATCTGCTTTGAACTCAACTATTTCCAGTAATTTTGTATTGTCTGCAAATTTTGCCACTTCAATGATTCACTAATAATCTGGAAAAGGAGGTGAACAATGAAGACCACAGGGCCAAATACAGATCATTGGGGAACCCCAATATTTACGTCTCTCCATTGTGAAAATAGACTATTTATTCCTATCTTTGTTTCCTATCTTTCAGCCAGTTACTAATCTATGAGAGGACCTTCCCTCTTACACTATGGCTACTTAGTGTCCTCAAGAATCTTTGGTAAGGGACCTTCTCAATGGTTTTCTGAAAGTCCAAGTACACTGTATCAACTGGATCACTATTATCTACATGCTTATTGCTGAGAGTCTGTGAAGCATGACTTCCCATTTCAGAAGCAATGTTGACACTTCCCCAATTTGTGTTGATCTGTATGTCTGTTTTTTTAGTGTAGTTTCTACCCATTTGATTGGCTGTGAAGTCAGGTTCACTGGCTTGTAATTATCTGGCTTTCGTTTGGAGCCCTTTTTAAAAAATGGCATTATGTTAGCTACCTTTCAGTCAGTTGGTACAGAGGCTGACCTCAGTGAAAGGTAGCTTACCAGTTAAGAGGTCTGCAATTTCATATATTAGTTTCTTCGGAATATCACCTGGTTCTGGTGACTTACGACTGTTTTATTTACCAAATTGTTCAAAAATCTCATTGCATGACACATCATTTTGAAACAATATATCAGATCACCCAATAAAAATAGCTCTAGCATCCTCTATGGTGAGAACCAATAAAATGAATTATTTTAGCTTCTTTGCAAGGGCCCATTCTTCACTGAATTCTCCTTTAACACCATTGTCATCAAGCCCACTACCTGCTTGGCAGGCTGCCTACTTGATTTACTTAAAAAATGCTTCTGCATCTTTAGCATGTTGCGTCTCCGATTCCTAGGTGGCTTTCACACTTAACCTGCCAGTGTTTGTTCTCTTTCCTACTTTTCTTATTAGACATTGCTTTATACATTATGCAGATTTTCTTGTAAATTATTGTTTTAAGTAACTGAAATATAATAATATATTACATTTTTCTATCCTCATTCTATGCAAGGAATATCATTTCTCAACTATTTCTGAGGGTTGAATATGGCCCTAAAATGTATTTCCAGTAAATAATCCAATTACTTTTCAAGTCAAAATGTAACAAGGATTACCACTCACCATTTTTTTCAACATTCCCATAACTTCTAACCAAAATAAAGCGTGACTTATAGGCATTAGGCCAAGCATTTATCTGGTGAAGCTATCTCTGTTTACGTCAGTTGAAGATCTGTTTCAATCTTTACATGTTTGTATACTGTGATACCAAAATTCATGTAGCTTTTGTTATCTTCATATGAGTAAAATGTCTTTCTTTTCCTGTTAGATTCTGGCTGCTGATCCAGACTAACAAGACAATTTACACTGAATACCATCACACAATGTTTTTAGTTTTCAGGAGCCAGTCTGCCTATTTTAAACTATGATGTGTGACTTCACTTTTAATCAGGGTTTTAAAAACTTTTTTTTTATGAGACAGAAGTAAGAAAATAGACAAGGCATACGTGAACTACCAAACTATAAGGTCAAGTTTACACAAACAGCTTTTCCCGCCAAAACCAGGCTTTTGTCCAGAAAGACTGTGGAATGTTTACACACAAAATGCACTTTGTCAACAGCCTGACAACAAAACCTGGCACATCCATCGGCAGCATTATACCTCTCCCTGTTTAGGTATAACACGTCTCTTGACAGTGTTCTGTCAACAAAACAGACATGTAGCTGCTCTGGGGCCCTTTTGTCAACAGACAGGACTTCTGGTTCACTAAAACCAAATAGGAAGAAGGGGTTTTGAAGTCGGGGGTCCTTTCAAAAGGCCCCCATCTACATGGGAAGCATACGTTCTGAAAGCCGCACTTTCAAATCGCGCACAGCTGCCATTATGCTAATGAGTCCCTGCATATTCATATCAGCACCTAATTAGCATCTTCCAAACTGCCTTATTAACATGCCACTTCTGAAAGAAGGGGGCTAGTGTAGATGCAGCCATAGTATTGAAGAGTTATAACAAGTAAGAAACATTGCCTTTCAGAACAATTTGTACTACCTCAGAGCCCTAGGCATGGATCAGGATCTCATTGTGCTAAGTCTCGTAGAGACACAGAAAATAAGATGGCCTCTCTCCCAAAGAGCTTACAGTCTTAAGAGAATTGTCTATTCCATTTCTTCTGGGGAAACTTCAATTCTCTTGATGATACATGAACCATAAAATACAGCTTAACTTTCAGATCTTAAGCCGAATTTGAATAGCTGTAAATTGAGCCAATTGGAGACATACATTGGGAGACATAGCCCTAATTACTCTATTTATACATTCATTTTTTGCAACAGCTCCTCTACTTTAAAAGCATACCAGATTACTTGCTCATCCTGAAACAACTGACCATTTTAGAGTTGATTATTCCTCGTTAAAGCATCTAACAACTACTTTGCAGAGATACTAATTATGAAATAGACATTTAGATCGTTAATAGTATATTCCTCCATCACTTAGAAGCATAAAGCAAAATCAGAAGGTTAAATAGGTAGCATTTATTAACCTCCAAACTATTTGTAAGATTATCTCATGTTTGATCTGTATTCTGATCTTAGCAATAAAGTAGAGGTATGTTATTACTCAACAAAAGTGGTCAACTTTCAGGAATGCTAAATTCTGTGTAATGCTTCTTCAGCTACAAAAGTTGCTATTCAGAATAGAAATTAGCTGTCTGTGATGAAAAATAAGTGTGCAGAGATTTAAACTGGGTTTGACAGAAGCATTCTCTGCACAAAGATGTGACTTCTTGCCTAATAGTATATAATAAGCATAATTACTTTGATATGCCATGAACATATAAAAGCTCCAAACACACTATATCCAATACCAGTGCTGTTACATTCCGTTATTTTATAAAATGTCTTTTTAGCTAAGAATGCCACTATCCAGATGGATAGAGGCCTTCCTAGGCAAATGTAAGCTTGCAGAGCATTAATTTTTACTAAGAGGAAATGAACAAAAGGTATACATGCTGTCATTCATCAAAGAAAGCAACCATTACTGATATACATATATCAAATGAAAAGATAGTTGAATGACCAAACCACTGAATATGCCATGCTGCATATCAAGGTGCTGAATGGAAATGAGTGAGAAAAGATTTCATATATACAGTGACATGTAAGTTTTTTGGTTACTCATGTCATTCTAGTGCACGGGAGAAAGAGTTAGGAAAAGATATTATAATACAACAATTAGCAAAGATTTTATTCTGTGAGAAGTGAACATTTTTCTAAATCTCTGCACTCCAGCCATAGAAGTGTGTTAAGTAGTTAAGTTGGAGGACTGAGGGTTAGGTCTCTTGGCCTCTCTTTCTAACTCAACCACAGACTTAGCATATTTGTGCCTCGGTTTACCACTGACACAACAGTTGTAGAACATTTACTTCTTTGCCTCACAGCAGATTTGGGGGGATTATCAAGTCAACATTTTAAATAGTCTGATGATGAAACATTTTTAAAAAGAGTAAATGGTATGTATTGCCATTACTATTACATAGAGGCTATGTCTACACTAGGACACTACATCGAAGTAGCCTATTTCAAAGTAACAACATTGAAATAGGCTACTTCAATGCGTATCATCCACACATCCTCTGTGGCTGGTGCCGTCGATGTTCAACATCAAAGTAGTGATGTGGAATGTCAAAAGGAGCCGCCCTGAAAGGAAACGCAGAGCGTTCACACACACAAGCACACCCTGTAGAAATAAGGGGCCAGGAAAGCCTGCAGATGGGGTCACAGGCTGGACTAGCCCTTCCAGGGCACCAGCAAGCCGCTCCTTTAAAGGGCCCCTCCCAAACACACCCAACCTGCACAGTACAAGGTCTGGAGAGCTCTAGCCACACTCTCGCAGACTGACACACAGCAGCCACAGACCACCAGCAGCAGCAGCACATGGAAGCCTTCCAGGTAGTCACCCAGGGAGCAAGCACCCTGCCAGGTGCTGCATGGGAGGCTGCCCAGCAGCTTCTGGCAGGCGGGCCCTCCCAGGGGGCAGATGGGGACACCCCTGACCACCAGGTTCCCCTGTTCCTCCCCCGCTGGGTTCTCTGCCGCCTCTGGAGCTACCCCACCAGCTCCGAGTGATGGGAGCAGCTGGTCATAGGGGAGTGGGACAAAGACATGTGGCTGCAGAACTTCTGCATGCACCGGCAGACCTTCCTGGAGCTCTGCCAGTGGCTCACCCCCACACTGAGGCACCAGGACACCCAGATGCAGAGCGCCCTCCCCGTCAAGAAGAGGGTCGCAATAGCTGTCTGGAAGCTGGCCACTCCAGACAGCTACCGCTCTGTGGGACACAAGTTTGGAGTGGGAAAGGCCATGGTCAGGGCCATTGTCATGGATGTAAGGAGGCCTGGGCACGCACCCACTGGGGGGCGGGGGGCCGGGAGGGGGCCAGGTGTGGATCTGGGGAGGGAGGAGTTCCGGGGAGGGAGGGGGCTGGGTGTGGGGCCGGGGAGGGAGGGGCTGGGTGGGGGGGTGCCTGGGGAGGTCCCCGGAAGGGGGGACTGGGGGAGAGGCCTGGGGCACCCAGCACACTCTCATGGGTGCTTGTGTTCCCTCCCCACAGGTGGTCCGTGCACTCAATGCCATGGTGCTTCAGAGGGTCATCCGAGTCAGAGACATGGACTCAGCCATCACCAGATTTACTGCCATGGGGTTCCCAAACTACTTTGGGGCCCTGGACAGGACCCACAGCCCCATTCACGGCCCCAACAACAGCAGCGGAAGATACATCAATCGGAGGGGCTACCACTCTGTGGTCCTGCAGGCCATGGTGGACAGCCACGGCTACTTCCAGGATGTCTACATGGGCTGGACCAGCTGTACACATGATGCCTGCATTTTTAGGAACTCGGGCCTGTGCCACCAGATGGAGGCAGGGACCTACATCCCCCAGAGCATTCTCCCTCTGGGGGACACCACTGTGCCCCTCTGCCTCGTGGCAGACGTGGCCTACCCACTCCAGCACTGCTTCATGTGTCCGTACACCGGCCACCTCACCGCCAGCCAGAAGCAGTTCAACACCCGACTGAACCACGCCTGCCAGGTGGTGGAGAGGACCTTCAGCCGCCTTAAGGACCACTGGCGATGCCTCCTTGCCTGCCTGGACATTGACCTCCAGAACATCCCCCAGGTTATGGGTGCATGCTGCACGCTCCACAACATTGTTGAGAGCAAGGGGGAGGCCTTCATCCAGGGGTGGACAGTCAACACTGGCAAGGGCTTCCTCCAGCCAGTCACCACACCCAATCGCCAGGCCCACCATGAGGGAGTATGGGTCCGTGAGGCCCTGCAGGTCCATTTTCAATAGGTAGACCCCTGAGAACCTCCCTGGCCTTCCCTGGAGGGCCGCCCACACACTGCCCCCACCGCCCCCACCGCCCGCACACCATCACCCCAACAAGCATATGTCTCAGGTTCTTTGGAAAATAAAACTGTGGATTATAGAATACCGGTAAACTGTCTTATGTGCACAACAAAATATGGAACCAATATACAAAGGGGGACAACTATATACAAGGGGAACAACTATATACAAATGTGGGGGGGACAGCAGATGGCTCAGCTGTCAGCCCATCAATCTGGGGTGGGTGTAGAGGGGCGCGACCCCTGACGGGTACAGGTCACAGCCGTGCCCCCCTTGTCCACAGTCCCTGTTGCAGCCAGCTGGAGGCTGGGAGGACCAGCAGATACAGCCAGAATGCCTCCACCGACTAGTCTTCAGCCCCAGTGGGCTCTGGTCCTGGGAAGCTGGCGGGCAGCATGGCAGGCAGTGAGGCAGGTGGGGCAGTGGGCGAGGCAGGTAGGGTGATGGGTGAGACAGATAGGGTGGCAGGGGGGCATTGGATGGAGCAGCAGGGAGGGAGGCAGGAGGGGCAGTGGGGGGGGGCGGGAGCCAGGTGACCGCCTCCCGGAGTGACCCAGCTATGTCCCGGAATATGCCCATGAATTCCTGCCACACCACCCGATGCCAGGTGGACTCCTCCCAGTCAAAGCAGAGCCTCTCCTCGGCCACCTCCACCTGCCACTGGAGAAACAACAGGAGCTGGGGGTCCACGGGAGCCATCCCCTAGGTCTGGTGGTGGTGTGCCTGAGTGCTGGCAGTGCCTGACCTCCGGAGGGCTCTCAGGGACCATGGAGGGTGCCTGGCTGCCTGGGGCCTCAGATGGTGCAGCTGCAGAGAGGGAGAGAGGGAGAGAAAGGCTGTTATTACTGTGCCCTGACCCGTGGCCCATTTCCCCCGTCCCCCCCTTGGGTACTGGGTCTCTGTCCCCATTGGTGGGTGTGGTGTCCCTGTTGGGTGTCCCCATTGCATGGTCCCCCTGCCCCCAAGGTTAGGGCACAGTGATGTCCATGGCTGTGGGTGATGATGGGCGCTGATAGCCATGCCGCCATCCTGAGACCATGCTTTGGCTGGGCAGTTGCGGGTCGGGGCCCACTGCGGGGTGTGTGAGGCTCCCGGTCATGTCTGGTGCCCCTGCCCCATGGGTGTGTGCCCAGTGGGGTACATACCTGACCATCCACTGCCGCAGTTGGGGGAACCCCGGTGGGCAGATGCCTAGCTGGTGCTCCAGGAGGGGAGGTCTATGAGGATCCCTCCCCTCCTCACTGCTGGACACCTCCTCTGCTGTCCCAAGGGGTGGGCCCCGGGGTGTGGGGCTGGCCTCCGGGCCGGACTCCAGCTCCCAGGCCTGCTGGGACTCCTCAGATGTGGTATCCAATGTGGCCTGGGGAGAGGAGGTGTTCCAGGGACCCAGGATGGCCCTGACCTCCCTGTAACAGGGACAAGCAGCAGCAGTGGCCCCAGACCAGCTGGCCAAGTCCCAGGTGTGGGCGTAATCCTGCTGCAACTCCTTCACCGTGCGCCAGATGTGATCCAAAGTGCAAGCAGGGTGACCCTGGGCAGCAAGGCCCTCGGCCAGTAAGGCAAATGCTTCTGCATTCCGCCACTTGTTCTCCATCATGTGGAGCACCTCCTCCTCACCCCAGAGCCCCAGCAGGTCTCAGAGCTCGGCTTCCAACCAGGTGGGGCCCCACTGCTTTTTGGCCCCTGTTTGGCTGCCGGCACCCCTCGGGGGGGAGCCTTGGGGGTGTTCAGGGGGCTGTCTGGATGCCATGGGTGGTGAATGCACGGATCGGGGCCTTTGGAAAGTGCGTGTGCTGCTGCCTACACGGTCTCAGCTTCCTGCCACATGAAAGCTGGGTCCGTGGTGCTTTAAGGGCTGCTGCGCACGGTGATCATAGAAGCCCACTGGGGCTGGACAGCAAGTCTCAACCCCTCAGTTGATTGCCGCCATGAAGGATCCCGCTATTTTGAAGTAGTGGGATGTGGATCATCTATACACATCCTACTTTGACGTTCAATGTCGAAGTAGGGCGTTATTCCCACCTTTGGATAGGAATAGCGATTTCAACGTCTCACCGCCTAATGTCGATTTCAACATTGAAATAGTGCATGGCTCACGTAGACGCAATGCTTACTATTTCGATGTTGTGCTGGCTACTTTGAAGTAGCCTGCTAGTGTAGATGCACCCACATTGATTTAAATTTTTGCTTAAACAGCATTAATCTTTTGTGGGTTGGCAGATTACCTTTCTTTCACAAAAGCTTAATGAGAGAAATATTTTTAAATGAAAATGAAATTGTGTATGCAATACTTTTGCAACAGTATAAATCAGAACAGAAATCAGTCTCCTGTATTCAGAGGAATAATGTGAATACAGACAACTATATTTATAATTATAAAAAGAAACAATGCGAGTTATTTAACATGTGACTTCATATCTTCACCATCATATGCACAAAATAAAATAGTTGACTTTGAAGAAGATAATCATTAAAATCATCCAAAAAGGAAAAAACAGAACAAAATCTCATTGAAATTAGGGATGATCCAAAAATGAATATTAACGCTTCTGAATGTGGGGAGTGGTAATTTGCAGTTGAAACCCTTAATTGAGCCCTACATCTGCAATGTCAGATCTCAAACTAAAAGGGGTCTGATTTTCTCATTCTGGACATAACTAAAATATTTCTTTCTCAAGGTGATAAAAATCTCAAGAGCTCAGCTGATCACACAAGATTAACACTATTTTTATTGAAGTGTCCGGAAAATGGATTATGAGATTAAATGGTTTATGAGATTTTGGCACTAATGAACCTAAATCTGGTCTTAAATGAGATCTGGATCCATACCCCTTACTCTCCCACGTACTGTGACCTCATTCTCTACCTGATTGAAGTACACAGTAGTCATCCTGATGGAAAAAAAGACATCACCAAAGTAAAAGATCAAAACAGTCCCTCAATTACATTTACTAATTATCCTTTTATCTTATCTTTTTCTATTTTTAACTGATACGTTGATAGTTTCTTCTATTTCCCTTGGGATATTATTCCTAAAATTTGATCTGGGAGATAAGAAGACTCCAGGAAGTGAACAAACTAATTCAGATAAATCTATTTACTTGTATGCAGGACTAGATCCTAAATAATGCCTGTTCCTCCTGAGAGAGGATAAACTGATGTTACTATTTTTTTTCAAGTACTTGTGGCTTTATCACATTTCTGCTTAGTTTTTCTTGGCTAAACTAAATAAATGTAGTTCTTTAAACTGTCCTTACAGTAAATCAGTTCTGCTTCAGCCTCTGAACATATATGTCAATTTCTTCTACTTGTTTTTTTAATTTATTTATTTGTAACATACTAGAGAATATTCAAAAGAGATTCAGAGTTAGCAGAATGACCAGAATGGGACTCTGGACTGGATGTAGAGTCACAACCGGGCTACAGAGAAGGTACTGCTGCCATCTTTTACTACAAGAAAGTTCTTTTATGTGCAGACCAGTTTCTGCCTGTGGATTTTTCCCTGACATAGAGCATTGCAAGTTGAAGTGTAACGTGTTTTCCACTATAATCTCTAAGGCTGCTTCTACACATGCATGATCCTACAGAAGAGAGGTGGCTTCTTCTGGAAGATCAGTGGAGCATCTACACATGCAAGGTGCTCTCTGGAAGGAATCCGGAAAGACACCACATCTTCCAGAGTCCGTACTCCGCTGTGAAACCAGAAAGCAGAAACCAGAAATCATGTGTAGACACTTGCGGACTGCTTCTTCTGGAAGAAGTGGTCCGCTATTGCGGTGGCCTGCTGGAGAATGGAGATGCTCCAGGCGGCCCCAGTGGGGCTCTATGGTCTCTGGCCCTGCAGTTCTTACAGCTTTAAGGACCCAGAGACCCCATGGCAGGAGACAGAAGCGTGGAGACAGGCAGCATCTGTAGGGCTGCCAGCCACTCTCTGGCAAGGCCCTGCAGCAGACACCAAGCCCCAAACTGGCCAGATGGAACCCAGGATGGTTGGCCCTGGGCTTCTCACCCAGCTCTCCTGCCCCTTGGATGGCAAACCTGTAGGATGGGGGTGGTGGCAGCGTTCAGTGCCCCACCTGGATCCCAGATGCCATGACCCCAGCCCCCCTGGGTGGCTATTCCCACCCCAGACCCATGGGATGGCCATGTCCCAGGGGATGCCACAGTGCGAGCTCCCGTGTGCCCAGCATGCTGGCCCCTGGAGCCCCAGGAACCCGGACTAGGGCAGCCAGGACCCCAAACAGACTACCAAACACAGGGCCCTCTCCTGGATGGAGCCAGAGCTTCAGGACCTTCTGGGGCTCTGGCACGATGAAGAAGTCCTCCAGGACACCAGTGACCACCGCTGGAATGTCCCAACATTCATGCGGCTCGCCCAGGGCCTGGCTGCCTGAGGCCACCCTTACTGAACTCCCAACCAGGTCCAATGTAAAGTCAAGGAGCTGCACCAGAAGTACATGCAGGCCCGGGATAATGCCCACAGGTCTGTCTGGGCCCCAGCCAGATGTCCCTTCTTCAGGAAGCTTTGGGACCTCCTGGCAGGGAATAAGGCTTCACCACCATGGGTCGCTGTAGAGACGGCTGCACTGGAGCCCCTGCCACACCAGAGGGGGAGGAGGGTGATGTCCAGCACCCTTCCCTGTGGAGAGCCCCACAAGTGCGCCAGAGGTCCCTTGGACAGCAGGGCTGTGCTCAACCCATCCACTCCCCAGACAGGGACCCCTCCACAGCCAAGCCCCGCCATGGCCTGCCAGCCCATTCCTGGAGGGGGCACCACGGACAATGTCACCACTCTGGCATCATGCCACAGGGGATAGCATGCTGGACATGTGGGAGGTCACATGGTGGCATCCCCTGGGACGTGGCCATCCTGCGGATCTGGGGTGGGGATAGCCATCTGGAGGGCCCAGGGTCATGGCATCTGGGGTCCAGGTGCAACATTGAACCCTCCCCCCCTTTCCTCATCACCCTCTGTCTAACAGCAGTGCCATCCAAGGGGCAGGAGAGCTGGATGAAGAGCCCAGGGCCCGCCAGCTCCATCCAGGCCAGAGGACCCAGCAGCCCAGCGGATCCAGCAGCCGGGCCTGGACCAGCTCCAGCTCCCGCTCCCATGGCATGGCAGCCATAAGTCCAGAGGGCTTAATGCTGGGGCCACAAGTATGAGGCCGTGGCCTACACAATTGACCTCTGTCCCCAGAACACGCTGGCAGAGAGGCTGCTGGCCCTGGATGAGGCTGAACTAAACTGGTGGCGGGACACATGGGAGGAGGTGGTGAGGATGCTCTGCACAGTGTTAAGTGCCCTGCATGACCAGCCCTCAGCCACCTCTGCTCCCCTGCTGCTCCCCCCGTCCTCCTTGCTGCTCCCCCTATCTCCCTAGCCAGTGACCTGTAGGGCCTGGCTGCCCTACTGCCCCCAGGCCTGCAAGTAAGCCGGAGGGGCTTCCGGAAGGACGTCCTTCTTCACGGCATTTTGGAGTCTGGAAGAACAGTCTTCCGGACTCCAAATCACATGATGTTATGCTAATGAGTCATGGGGAATTTGCATATGTGCCTCATTAGCATCTTTTGCTCACTGTATTAGCATGCCACTTCCGAAGGAAGTGGTCTGTGTAGAAACAGCCCCTGAAACAGGAGTGAAAGAGTGCTCTCAAAAGGATTGCTGCGATCTTCCTATTTACTTTTGAAAGAAAGCTTTTTGCGCGTTGCTGCTCTGCAGTATCTTTAGAAAGAGCCCCCTTCTTTTGAAAAATCTTTCAAAAGAACTTGCCAGTGTAGAAGCAGCCTAAAGATATGTCTGCACAGAAGGCTTATTCCAAAATAAACTATTCTGGAAGAAATATTCCAAAATAGCTTATTTTGAAATAGCACTGCAACACACAAAAAATGCATTTCAAAACCGCACTTAGCTATTTTGAAATATATTGTCTGAACACATAGGCTGCAGCTACACTACATTCCCCTTTTGCAAGGGGAATGCAAATGCAGCCGACTGGAAATGCAAATAAAGCACAGATTTACAAATCTCATGCTTCATTTGCGTAATTGCATAGAATCTCGCTTCCAGAAGAGCTGTTTTCAAAAGCCAAAAGAGCATTTGCGTTCTCTTTCTGAACAGCGAATGTAGTGTAGCTGCAGCCATAAAGCCATAGCTCCTATTTTGAAATAGAGCGATTGGATGTACTATGGCTTATTTCTAAATAGGCTGCCACATTGCCCTCCTCCCTGGAAGAGCTCAGCGCCCCTGACAGACCCCAGGCCTGGGACTCCAGCTGGCACAAGGGCCTAGGGCACCCTGCATGAGGCCCCCTGCCCGCCACTCCCCAGTCATACATACATAGAAGTCAAAAGATAAAATTTTGGCACTCCACCTTGGAAAAGCTGCTGATTCCTGCATTAGGCATTTGTGCCTGTCCTTTGCCACTGTTTTCAGCTGAAATTTCTGTGCACAATGTAAAGAAAAGATGAATCCCTAAAGGTTATGCAAATGCACAGGCATTTACTTGTCTATTTAAATGTATTGAAAGCATTAGGAGAGCTCTGTTTGAATAATGTTAGTAGATTTTGGTGGGGCCTGGCTTTTGCCCTGCATGATGACTAAGTTTAACTGAGTGGACAAACAATTGTCTACTCTATTATTCTGCTACGGAAAAGGCGAGCTGGAGTATTTTGCTAAACTTTAAAAATCAAAGGTTTAAAAATCCATCAAGAATATGGGTGTCACATGATGACAGAGTATGTCCCAGCTGATGTGAAGGGGTGGGCACTTCAGTGGTATCTCTACATTGTGCTAGCATGTACCCAGAGGTGAGCGTACAGGTCCTGCTTCTGATATTTTCATAGCTTCATGGAGGCTACATCTACTCTTGCCCCCTTCTTCAAAGGGGGCATGGTAATCAAGCTGACGGGAGATTACTAATGAAGCACTGCGGTGCATATGCAGCACTTCATTAGGCTAATTCTCCCCCACAGCAACTTTGAAGTGTCAAAATTCAAAGTGCCAGACTGCCCTCTAGCCACAGGCACTTCGAAGTGCCCGCAGGTACACACGTGCCGGCACTCTGAAGTTTGACACTTTAAAGTTGCTGCGGGGGAGAATTAGCTTAAAGGAATGCTGCATATGCATGGCAGCACTTCATTAGTAATCTCCCATCAGCCTGATTACCATGACCCCTTCGAAGAAGGGGGCAACTGTAGACGTAGCCAGACTGTTTCCAGGTTACTGAGACAAGTTCATCCCTGTTATAACTCCACTGATGACAATGAAGTTGGACTGAAAGAGTATTGGGACCCACCATGCTGGGGTAAATTTCAGTTTTCTTTATGTGCATTCTTGTGGTTGCACAATGGCATGTACTGCAATATACTGCACGTCTCCAAAAGGAATATTGTTGTAGGAGTTCTAGAGAAGTATCACACATTTGAAGAAACATGAAAATGTCTATTAGTAGAGTGCTTGAACCATGCTGAACAGAACTGTTACCTGTGTTGTGCATTTAACCACTACTTCTCCTTTCCATTCCATCAGCTTTTCACATTTTCACCTTAAAAATTAATGAGAGGAGGGTGCAAACAAAAAGAGCAGGAAAACCTCAGGTGCATGCATAACTAATATCTACGAACCAGAAAAAAACACTGTCCCATTTTCCAACTGCGTATGGAATAATCCCGCATTTTGCTAGTGCACAGAGCATGACACATTCTGTGTTCCCAGCAGCATAAGGTATACATAATGTATTAATCTTTCCAAAGATCCTTTGCCTTAGAAATAATACATCACCACACACTGCATTCCAAATGAGGGGGTATGATGGGGAGAATATCTATTTAGCAATTTCAGTTTTGGAACATATCCTTTTACAGTAATAATTTTAGTAATTAACATACAGATTACAACATTCGCCTTATCTATTCCTTCCAGCAGGGGGATCAGCACCTACAGTGACGCAGACAGAAGTCACAAAGCTTCCAGATTCAAAGACGCAGACTGTGTTGTTCCAGCTGCTATCTCAGCATGTTGTGCAAAACTCCATTTTGTGAGGCAGTGACGGGTGTGGATCTTGCCATCTAGCGAGGTTATTCAAATTAGCGCCTTTCTTACTTGTGATATGAAGGCACATATAGACTGTACTTCTATCTACACTGCCTCTGTGTCAAACCACTTGTCTGTATCAGTGGTTCCCAAAAGTGTGGACACCCAATCCGTTAGTGGACCCCCATCGTGATCGTTGCATTACAGAAAGGTGCCACAACATAGATTTTAGGACCACAGTCCCCAGATGTACTCCTTGCACTGTCCCTTAAGATGGTGCAGAATATCTCCGCTGTATGTCCTTACAGACCTGCTGGATGGTGGGGAGAAGAAAACATGGCCATTTTAGATGGCTGGCATCCAGATGGGTATTTAGTGCACCAAAGTGCAGCAACTATCCTTGTGGATAGCGTGGCCACAAGGGGTGCCAGGAGGAAGTGATGTGGGAAGAAGAGCTCCCCTCCCCATGCGCAACCACAATATCACCCTTTTATTTGTTCAATACCTCCCGATTTTGTCACACAACATTTTGGTTAACAGACCTGAGCTTTGCCTCCCCCTACGATGTAAGAGGTGGATACTCATTCAAGCTGTTATTTTTGGGTTTCAGAGATAGCTGTGTTAGTCTGTTTCAGCAAAAACAAAAAAGGGGTCCATTGACACTTTGAAGACCACTGGGCTCCTTGTTTTGTTATTTCCAGGCACAGCTGGAAGTTCAAGCGTGCCTTGAACATTTTTATGGACAGCACACAGAAGGCAAACTAGCCACTTCTCAAGACTTTATACCAGTTATAGGAAGATGGTAAGTAAAATCAATTGAAAATACAGTGAAATGAAAATGCTGTTCCTGTTTCTCTTCTTTCCTGGTTTAACAAGTTTTTACTGTAGCAGGAAAAGTTGATCACATCTGTTAGATAGGCACTGAAAGCAAATGATGCCTGGCAGGAATAGAACCCATTTGTGGGAATGGGATTTAAGGCCCCATCACTTTCTCTGGGAATCTTGAAAAACAGAACATTTAAAAACCGAAATATAAGCCACCAGGAGTTTCAGCAAATGAAAGATATATTTCATTTTTGTTTCAATATGTATCGAAAAAAATAACCAGTTATTTTAGTATACGTCCCTGCTCCAAAACAATGCAGTAAAGCAGCATTACACAAACTCATTAGAACAAAGTTTAAGGCAACAGAACGAGATAACCCAAATAATTTAATTTAAAGACTATTTTATCAGTACTTATGGCTTAATACATGGATAAAGTGTTGTGTCATAGAGCATAATGTTAGCAAAGAACTTCAAAAATTCTTCATTAGTCACGTTTTATAGTTATACTGTACTAAAAGACAATATTTCCAAACATTTCAGCAAAACAGGTTTTCAGATTTCAGAGATGGCTTATTAGCAGCAGTGTCCTATAAATACTATCATGCACCAAAAATCCTGGCAATTTTAAAATTCATGCAATAGGGGAAAAAAAAACAGGTCATCTACAGTATAGAACAGGGGTCAGCAATCCCTCACACAGGCACCAAGAGTGGCACACCAGCTGATTTTCATCAGCACATGATGCAGGAGCTCAGCCTGCCCTTTCACACCCCGTGCAGTTCGGAGCTTGCTCAAAGCCATACCACTTGTGGATTGATTAAAAAAAACAAACAAAAAAAAAGGCTAATGCTAACAATCACCACTTAAACAATAAAGTTCTGCTTCTTAATTTACATATTAATGAAGCTGTTGTAAGTAGGACTATTAGTGACTTTAAAAAGTATCAGTGGTTCTCGTACCATACATAGAGGTCAAAAGCACTCCACCTCAGAAAGGTTGCTGACCTCTGGTATAGAGCATCCAGTGCATCTGTCTTACTAACTTTTTAAAATAAAACACAGTTTAACTTTTGTTTTGTAATTAGCTATAATTAGCAAGCAAGGTGTTAATTACAAGCCCAGTACAACCTTTTCTACCCACTCTTACCCATTTGCAATCATTGCCTTTTCTGCACCTGTAGGCTGTGTATGTCACCTTTCTTCTATCATCTCTCTCTATTCCCTATCTGCAAAACACAGATAATATTTTCGTCTCTGTTACCCTTTCTCTCCGGGCTGTCTAGGCTCAGAACGTGCATTGATTTAAGCATGTGTTTAACTTTATGCACTGTGAATTCAACTGGACCCACATAATTTTCATTACTTGTTTTGTAAGGCACATGGATAGAAGACATCTGTTGTCTTGAATAAGGATAATTAAACAATCTCCTAGCTAATCAATAGTAAATTGTTGTTAAGGCAAGTGTGGTACTTTAGAAAACAAGATTTATCCATTTGAAATGTGCTGTAACAGCAATGCAGGCTCATGCACTGTAGGCAGTATCAAAACAAAGGGGGAAAATATTCCATGAAGGTTATTGTTTATTCGTAAAAATGTGTTAGCAATAGTAAAGTTTAAGTTGCATGGAGGGGCAGATCTCCTTCCCATCTGGATTGTTAAATAAATACGAATTTTTCATAATTTACAGTGTTGTGTAGCATTTTTTAAAATAATTATAATCTGATTTTCAAAAGTGCATATTAACCCTTGCTACCACTGAAAGTAACAGGAGCTAGGAGCTCAACTATTCAGTTCCTTACACAAATCAGTGTGATGGAGAATGAAAGCGCTTGAACTCACTTAAAAGTTGTTACAGTTTAAGGACAGCATGTGCCATTATGTATACCAGGGTCTTACCCTGTGTGTGACATGTAAAGCATTGCTACCTAGCGTAAGCCTTTTTTTAAAAAGCAGCAAAAGCAGGACACATGTAGGAGTCCCCTCTGTGGCTCTGTCTCCTGGGCTCCTCTCCATACCCTGGCCCCACCCCTTGGCCTGACTGGAAACCAAGGCTAAGCTGGAGTAAGAAACACACAGGGAGTCCAAGTTCCTGTGGGGAGTTGGGCAGGGTGCCCAAGAGTGACCGCTGTCCTGGCATAACTGGGTATGATCCAATCACGGAGACCTCTGTAAAAGTCTCTCCATTCACTTCTGTAATAATCTGATCAGGCACTAAATAGAAAAATGCTCCATTCTGTTTTAGATACTCCAAAATTAAAGGGCAGATTGTGATCTGTAGTCACCAATGGGCAGTTACTCATACAACTGATCTGTGAGGGTGAGTCTTACCTCTCTGACACCCTGAGCTGTTGCAGCTCAGTTTGCCTCCCCCAGACTCTATACGGGATCACTGAAGCAATGAGGTTTCGGGGGATAGAGAGCCTGAAAGGCTGTTTGGAGGAACCCCAGGAGGCAGGCATTCAGGAGTAATGCAGGAAGGATATTGGGAGAGTACAGCTGATGAAGAGGCCCATAGAAATTGGGGGAACAGGGGACACTATAATGTTTAGCATACAAAACTCATGAAATTCTCCACCCTAAGTTAATTAGCTTAAGGTAAGCACTACATTCACCAAACTCAGTTCACATCTTGTTATCCAGGTAGCATAGCATCCACCTGTATTAGCATGTACTATGTGCTCCCCAGCAAAACACCTTTACGAGTCCACAATGTAGCCGTCCCCACCATACACAACCAATTCTTCACAATTGCACCCAAACGTGTAACCCGAATATTAGCCTCCCCTTCCACCTTGTTTTTGGATTTGCTGACAGAACATCATGCCACTTTACTTTGTATTGCTATGTTCCTTGCGAGCGCAAGCTGGAGCAGACGAATTAGATCCTGTGGTGGTGGCATTTGTCATCACCTCCTTTGAGAAGGGCAGGCGGCCAAGCACTCAAGGAATCGTGTGTCTGGCCTTTGCTAAAGGAGTCATCACTCAACACTGACAATCTGGCCAACTACAGGCCATTGCTGATGTTCCTTATGAGTGAGAATGATGAAAGATTTTTTCATGTTCAAGCTGTGTTCACTGTTGCTGATCACACGGTGTTTTGTATGATCAGTACTGGCCTCACTTCCACAATTCCTAATTTGCTTCTAACTTTATAAAGAGAGAAGTAGTCAAAACCCAAAACTGTAACTTCCAGAGGTCCTGGTTTGGCATGGTCATCCCACATTTACAAGCTGTTACTGGAAAAGTGTATTCTTGTCTGGTGTCCCAGAACTATAGGCAAGGCATGTACATAGCCTCCCCTTCCTTGACCCTGCTGGCTGCCTCTTTCACAAGCAACTTCACGGCTTCACACCTTTGCAGAGTTCAACACAGCTCTAGAAGCAGCTGGTGGGGTGGGAAGCCGGCAGCTGACGAAGAGGAACCTGGCACAAGGTCAGGGAAGGAGCAGCTGATATGATCATCCTCTAATTTAAAGGGGAAACGCGGGACTGTATTTTTTTGCCCAGATTTACAAAATCAGTATGTGTTGGGAGGGAATATTAAAGGCCAAAATGAAACAAAGGGGCCAAAACCAGGATTTGCATGCAATGTGCTGCAGATAAGCCAGGATCTCAAAATTAGTCAGCACTCTTTACTGAGCATGTACAATGCCTCATCCAAAATTAAAACGCTTACTTGCTTCAACATAGGACATCTTTATACTGAACCTCCTATTCTGGGGCAACAGTATTCCTGACGCACAATTCAAGAGAAATTCTACTCCTTCTGTGCCCTTCTGGACACTGTCCTGGGACTATAATGCAGTACGGGATGGTACTCTAAGAGAGAGAGGGGCATGAGTTTAAAGCATTTAATGCCATTTGGCAACTGATGGCATTTAGTAGTTTCAAGTCTCGAGTTCCGCTTACAGCACCACCTAACAGTAGCAAGAACAACAAAACATAACAAAATTCCACCTCACTAAAGTCAACAGAAAACTCCCTCCGACCTCAGTGGGGCCAGTATTTGACAAGAGGCATTCCACAAGAATTTTCCCTACGTTTGTTTGTGATTATCACCCCCTTTTTGCCCTTTACCGCTCTAAAGGCCTTCATCATCTAGTCACGTGTTTCCCCTGGCTGAAGAAGAAAGATTGTCATTATGGCTACAGTCTTCCTGAGCTTTACTCAATACGTTTCACGCTTCTTCATGTATCAGATATGTATCTAAGGGAATATATATGAATTTGTACTCTAGCTCCTTGTTCTGAGTGTATAATTGAAAATTAATAGCATTCATATGAAATACACTATAAAGATAATGAGGAAAACAACTTTCAAACCATTAGTATGCCAGAGAGCAACAAGACTGCTGAAGTGGAACCTTCATCTGAGAAGGAAATGCTGCCCAGAAGCAAGGACTGAGCAGTAACTCCTGAGAAAGCACATGACACTCTGCTAATGCTCCAATCTGATGAAGCTCTAGAGCTGGGCCAGGGTGGGTTTGTCTGTTTTTTTGTTATTTTGTGAGCTGGCAGTTGTGAAAAAACATTTTTTGTGTCAATGTAACACTGTTGTTGGTTTGCTTTTGTTTCTTCCAGAATTTTCAATAAATTGAAAAGTCAGGGGAAAAGCTTGGCGTTGAATAAATATTTAGTTCAACCAAACCCTGAAATGTTTTGTTTCCTGCCATTTTAAATTTATTAAACATTTTCTCCAGATCAAAGCAAAGGACTGTACGAAATGAAGGGTAAGAGGTGTTGATGGCAATGCTCCAGTCCAGTGGTTAACATGTTCGCTTGAAATGTAAGAGACAGCCATGTAGACAGGGTTTCTTCAAGAAAAAACAAACAAAAAACCCTGTTTTTGAAAGAATGCTTATTCCTGGAATGAATGAGGAATAAGGGTTCTTTCAAAACCCCATTTTCCCCCCCAATGTGTTCGTAGGATCTACTACAATAAAAACGTGCATGTGGCTCTTACACGAGGAGATCTACACACAGTCTTGATGTTAACTGTTATAATTTGGCTGTTAGCTTAAACTAGGACTGAATCTGACCACCAAAATATAATAGCCACTTTTAGGGAGACTTAGGTGATCAGAACCCAGGTATAGAGTCACTCTCCAGTTTTATGTGTGCTGGAATAAAAATATTTTCTCAAATATTTAATGAATAACTTGGGAACAAAGAGTCCTATGGGCTTATGTAGCTCATTTACTTCATGATTAATATAAAGATCATACAAGAGAACCTAGTAACTCTCGCTAGTTGGTCGAAAGGAGAGAACAATTAAATATTTGTTTTGAAATAAACTGATGCACAACAGATTAGGCAATGTTTTTAATTCATTCGAGAAAAGATCATTTTACTAGACCCATTGGCTATTGATCATCCAACCCATATTTTAAAATAAAGACAAATATCATACATTCAGATAGAATAAAATGAACACAAACATGCTGTTTGGAGAATTAACTGCAAACATGCTGTCACTTTGT
Organism: Carettochelys insculpta; assembly: GCF_033958435.1. Taxonomy (NCBI): domain Eukaryota; kingdom Metazoa; phylum Chordata; order Testudines; family Carettochelyidae; genus Carettochelys; species Carettochelys insculpta. The sequence continues at coordinate 208,982,663 of NC_134138.1, read as the reverse complement.
GCAAGGGATTATATCACTAGATCAATCAGGGGTCTGAAAGAATTGATGGAACCCTGGCCTAGGTAGTGGCGGGGGCAGGTTGGCACTATGGTCCAGGAGGGTGTGGGCCTTTAGGAAGACGGGGTGAGGCTAGAGAAGTCAGCTCTCAGTGCTTCCTAGGCTGTGCTATGCCCCTCCCCACACTGGCTGTTAGGACAGTCCATATTATGTTGCCCAGCGCTTCAGTGATGGTATAAAAGACCCAGGGCTCGGCTGCTGCCACTACTGCAGTAGCAGGGGCAGCAAGGAGCCACATGCCATTTTGAATTTCCTGACCCTGAGGCTATTTCCCCCTTTACTGCCCCTGCCACCCAGTTGGCAGTCCTGAGATCAGGCTAGATAGGCTCATCATCTACAATTGCAGCATTTCCCTCCCCCTCATATTCCATGAATGTTCACACTTTTTTTTGAAATTCTGCCTCATAAAAGGAGACTTTCTTTTTTACAGTGTTTTAGAACTAAGCAGCATTTTTACAAATTTGGCAATGTTACACCAGGCAAGTTATGCAGGTCTTCCTTCCCATGAAAGCACAAAGTGAAGCCTCACTTGTTAACATGTCAGCTGTTCTTGGGACTATCATTATCATAAGTGTTTTCCCTGCTTCATCTGTATCATTATTTATAATAATATCACTCCCAACTGTATTTACGTAAGTCGCCCAGCTATTCTGCTACGGTAACACTGAAAACAGAGGTGCCCATTTTTACCTCCAACTGAAACATACACCTTTGTGGAGGGATTTAACATACAAATATTTCCTAGATGTAAAATGTGTAAAAACCCGCATATTTTGCTCATCAGGTAATGACACTAGCAAGAGTCAACTGATGAGATAATTTATCCTTCGCTGGATTAAAAAAATTATGACTGGAAGAATTACATTTTATTGCCTGACATGCTTTATTCACGTCAATGAATATAGTCTTATTGATATAAAATGATTTATTTTCATATATTATTTCTGCTGAAATGTAGCATTATCTAGGTGACAGAATGAATATTCATGAGAGGACACAAGGGATCAATTTATTGCTGTCCTTGAGATTATATTGTTGTCTCTCTGCTACCTTTGCAGCTGCTGCTGTCCTTCCTTTAATATAGCTGTTTTGTACTGAAAGCAGTGCATTAATGAAGTGTACCAAAGAGGAAAAAAATAATCACAGTTTAATACTAAAATATGCTGTGTACCATTAATGCTACCATAATAAATGAGCTAATATTATAAAGCCAGTACATTATCTGGATTTATCTGTTATCTAAAATAACTCCCCGATTTGCTCTATAAGTAGAAGAGTTCCTCGACAGCTGTTGCTGTCATGGAACACTACTTCATTTAAAGAAAACTGTGCCACCTAGAAAAAAAAAAGCCTAACAACTAATAAACAATGCCTAGTGTTGTGGCATAATATGCCAGACACTGGAGGATACCAAGGAACATAGTCAGTTCTCCAAAATTATCACCTTTTAACTTCAGCAACAGAATTACAAACACCACTGCAGCATACAACTGTGATATTTCCTCAACATTGCCAGGAAAAGATGAATAAAGATTAAGGGAAGGCAAACAACCCAACCACCACCTCCTCTCCTGACCACTTTGACATTTGCCTGTCTAAAAAAGGAAGAGATATGAAGGGAATGTTTCAGATATTCCTATGTCTGAGTAAGCAATTGGCAGGGGTAGAGATCTGCTGGGTGGAAACCATAAAGCTAGCAGGGAAAATGACAAAGCCAGACTCCAGACATATCATAGAGATGCAAACCATCATGCAATGCAGGTTGCAGAAAGCACAAGTAGTGTCATTAAAACCTCCCACACCAGTTGGTGCTGCTTTAAAGCCTATGAAAGAGGGGGAAATGTTCTAAAATAATTATCTGTACAGCTAGGATCACGATCTTCCTTTTTCCAAAAAGTGTTCTTCTATTCATTGCTAAAGTATTTAAATCCGATGCTTTGGGTGTTATTAAACTTGCAGTTAGGTTTCAGTTATCTTAATGCATACAGAGTACAACGCTTCTGTCATGCAGACCATCCCCAGAGATTCTGCATATGCATTTTGCATAATGACTGACGAGACAACAGCTAGGGTCTTATTCTAGCACAGGTTAAACTTCTCTAATCCAGAACTGGCAACGTCCATAAATGGGCATAATTTTAGTTTGCCAGATGACCATTTATCATGGCTGTGCCCAAGATTTCTCTGGTCTCAAAAGTGTGTTTACAGACACCAGTCCTGGCTTTCAGTGTTCTGTGCTGTTATTCCACTCTAACGTACCTAAACATCTTCTAAGAGACTAGTAAGTAGTAGAAGTGTTGGCAATGCTGCTAGACAATATTGACCTCCCTCAGTCCAACAAATTCTCCTGTTCAGCATTAATCAGGTCTCCAGGATGCCAGTCTAGAAAGGTTCAACCTGTAGTTCCATTTACTTTTCTCTTTGTTGAATCTTAATCACTCATGTCAGGCAATTTACACACAATTCACTGTTAAAAATTATCTTCATTAAAAGATCATTCTAAAATCCTCATTGATGGCTATCTGAAAATGACTAATGGGTTCTTCAGTTCCTACCATATTAAAGAAATGACAACAGAACACATGATGTATCATCAGTAGATTACACTGTAAGTAGATAAGGATGACTTTCTAATCCATATGGGCAGATTTATGTCACCGGTTTGATAGCACAAGATGTCATCCCTGCGAACACTCCATTATTTATTGTTTCATGATTTCACACTACAATGATTAGTCCATGGAAGAAATGTTAAATTTCTTTTAAAGCCTTTGATGCTTCTTAAGGTTCATTTAGTTTTGCATTTTTAAAAATTAGGTACATTGCAATCTTTTACTCCCCACAAAGTTCATTTGCCATGTTTCCTCTGTTTACTGCCACTGTGGTTCTCTACGTGTGCAATCTGATGGCATTTTACAAGTTTTACTGGTTTTCTTCCCAGCAGGAATTTTTTTCCAAGAGTTTCCCGCTATCACTGTTGCCAGTTCAACTGCATTTGTGCTAAGAACACCAGTCTATCTAAGCCTCCCTTCCCCATAAGATATTTAAAATGATGTAATCTAATCTAGCTCAGAGCAGATCTACTTGATATGCTGATTAAAAATACTGGCAGCTACTGACACCTCGTCTACACTTATACCTCCGTAGTTTCTCCCGTTCAAGGAGATGAATTGGCAATCCCCAAGGTGGGAAGTTTCATGAAAGAATTACATAAGGCAAGCACTAGAGCTGCTTCTGTACTCCCCACTGGGCAGCCGGGGGAGGGGGGCAGGGGGGCAACAGCATGAACGCTAGTTGCCTGAGTCACTTCTGCTCACAGCTGGATGCCCAGGCAGCAGTGGCTTGAGTTTTCACTACCCAGAGCCACCCCAGATGGCAAGCATAGGGGAAGTCAGGAGACCTCCCCATCCAGAGTCTATACCCCCAGCCTGCTCCTGCACACCTAACCCGCCCATACCCCTCAACCCTGAGCCCACTCCTGCACTCACCCTCCTGTCCAGATCCCACACCACCAGCCTGTTCCTGCACCCCATGCCCAGACACCTCCAACCCTCAGCCAATTTGCCAGCACCCGCTCCCACACACAGAATCTCCCAGAACCTAGGGGAGCCCAGAAAATCTACTAGCCTCGGTCCCCTCTAGGTTGTGGTGATGATACATGAGAGGAATAAGGAGAATACGTTTTTCTGTTGCTCAGTTGGGGCCACATCGATGAAATTTTGGGGGGTTTTAGGGCGGTTTTGTTTAGCCCTCAACTAATTTTTCTGTGGATCATTTGCCCTGACCCAAAAAAGGTTACCCAGCTCTGTCTCATGGTTTCTTACTACTGCAACGACACCAATAGGGCACAAGATGGGTAAACACACTCCCTGCAACTACCCCTGGAAGTTGCAGAGCTATCAGGGTGCATGTGGAGGCAGACTGCAGGCAAGAGGGAAAGAGGATAAAGCTACTGCCAAAGGCGCTCAAGTCAAGGCAGTCTCACGGTTCCATTAGTTTGATGGAGGCATAAAATGGCTTCAAATCATCAATGAATAAGAGAGGTACAAATCACCTCTCCTTTTGTCCTGTGCCAACCCTGGCACTGGCAAAGGAAAGAAGTATTTTCCAGGACTCCACCGTGCCATTCTTAAAAGTCGCACAACTCATGGTGCTGATAACAAAAATCATTTAAAACAGAGTAACGAAGAATTATCAGAAACTATTCCATTTTACTTTTGTTGGCTTTTCTTTTAGCAGTGTTTTCAAATAAATTTGTTTCTGTGAAAGTGCAATTTACCTTAATTTTCTTTCTCCAAATGCGTCCTTCCTTTACGTAACATCAAAGACAGTATTTATTTCTTTAATATAAATGCTTACTTCAGTGTTACACGGAACAATTAAAATCTCTTCCCAAATCACTACTCCACCTTATTTTTGTTTTGTTTTAATTGTCTACATACCAAAACCATTGCAGTTCCTTTCCACTAAACAAAGCCAACTTGTAAACAACAGATTGGCATTCCAGATAATTTCAGATCTTTAAAAATGGCTTGGCTTTAGTAATTAAATATACCCTGCAGATGGCTGCATAATCTGGGTTTCCTTTTCCATTCCCAGTTACATAATCTTTTCATTTGTTTATTTTCTTCTTCTTGCCTAATCCTGCTGCAATTCAAAAACAAATCTGTTCTCTCCCTATCTTCCTTTGAATGACTGCACTCACACATCAATAATACTTTATATTTTCCATGTTTTTAATCAAAGGGTTTCAATGTGTATGTTATAAACACTAGTTTATTGCAATCTAGTGAAGTAGATAAGTAGTAGTATGATGTCCATTTTATAGATGTGAAAACTGAAGTACACAGAAGCACTGAAGTATTTGACCGTAGCCAAAGGTGAGCCTGTAGTATGGCCAGAAATAAAACTGAAGCATTATATGGGTCTTAAGTAGGTATTTAACCACTAGACACATGTTCTATGAGCTATGAAAGATTAACATAATCAATAATATTGCACCATTTGTGCAAACCATATGTTCTTACTTGAACGAGAGTCTATCCAATTTTCCAAGTGAAACCTATCGAAATGTGGGCTTCAGAAGGCAGAACCAGATTTGAGAGGCATAAGGTAGGTCTACACAGCAAAGTTATTTAAAAATAACAGCCATGATTTCGAAATAACAATCCTAGCATCTATACAATGCAACCACTGTTTTGAAGTAATTTCAAAATAGCAGTTGCCCTATTTTGAATTTGGTAAACCACATTCTACAAGAAATCGTGCCTACTTCAAAATAGGTGTTATTAAAACAGGGAATAGTGATTATTTCAAAATAAGCCATAGTGCCTCCAATGGCTCTGTTTCAAATTAGATTCTATGTGCTATTTTGAAATGTATTTTTGTGTGTAGCAGCATTATTGCAAAATAAGCTATTCTGGAATACTTATTTCAAAACAAGTCTGCTGTGTAGACATACCCACAGACTAAGTTGTACCTAACCACCAGAGACAATTTACACAGTTGTAATACATACATACTTATACACATTAGTATTTTTAGTATTAAAAACTTTAGATACTATTTTGCACCTGACATACAATCTTCACACACTTTTTGTTATCTGCCAAGCAAGTGTGCCATAAGAAATTAAGGAAGGCACATGCTTTTGATTTTCCTAAGGTTCTGACAAATGCTCTCAGCCTGTGATCACTCATTGAAAAGACCTACGTATCTGGGACAGCTCAACACAAACATCTGCTTAATGGTATGTGTATAAAATGATATATTATGTCTGTCATCTCACTTTTCCCCTTGTTAGCTTTGGACTTTCAAGAGGGAATTGATCATCTTTTAGTAAACCAATAAATAGTCAAACTTACTCTGTTTCTATTGTCTGCTCATCTGAGTTTGCTTGGAACCACTGCCCAAAAAGCAGAGAAGTCTTCATTCTCACAACCCTAGTGCCCAGATTGTGAGAAAACAGTGAATCATGCAGTCTCTGTTTGGCAGCATCTGCTAACGTCAAAGAGGTTATTTCTGTGCTTAATTGTCCCACCCATTCTCTTCCTCAAAGCGAAATTATGGTGTCTTCAGGGCATGCATATATAGTGGTACATAAATATCCACTTTTGACCAGATTTTCAAAAACATTCAGCATCCAGTAGCTCCATGCATCCCACCTCCCTTTTTTTTAAATGAAGTCACATTGAAAATCTGGTCATGCATGTCTGCCTGGTTTTTTGGACGTGAGTTTTAGCCACAGCTTTGTTAACTGAGTCTCCAAACAGATTGCCTCTGGGGCATTCAGATGTCAACACAAGTTGTTGTCTGGAAGTCAGTTTTCCAGGGTTCTGTCCACAGGGACAGTGTAACACAGTATGCTATTAGATACCATAGTTCTACCTTCAAAATGCATTGAGAACAACAAGAAGTCTTGTGGCACCTTGTAGACTAACAGATATTTTGGAGCATACGCTTTCGTGGGCAAAGACCCGCTTCATCAGATGCATGAGTGGGGGTTGGTTTCCAGAGTGGTATTTAAAGAATAGGGTCCCAGTAAAAGGGAGGGCCAGAGCTGACAAGGTCTATTCAGCAAGGTGGAAATGGCTCCTTATCAATAGTATGTATCAAAAGAGGAAAAAACAAGTCAGATCAGACAGGGGGATACGAGCCATTGTCAGAGTCTAATGAGGAGATATTAACACCCAGGACAGAGAAGCTGTTTTTGTAAGCTGTGAGCCACTCCCAGTCTCTGTTTAATCCTTGGTTGATGGAGTCAAATTTGCAAATAAATTGCAGCTCAGAGATTTCTCTCTCCATTTGATTTCTGAAATTTCTTTGTTTCAGGACTGCCCCCCTTAAATCTGCTACTGAGTGTCCAGGTAGTTTGAAGTATTCCCCCAAGGGCTTCTGTACATTACCGTTCCTGATGTCTGATTTATGTCCATTTATTCTTTTACATAGAGACTGTCCAGTTTGGCCAATGTAAATTGCAGTGGGGCATTGCTGGCACATGATGGCATATATTATATTAGTAGATGTGCAGGTAAAGGAGTCCCTGATGGTATGGTTGATGTTAGGTCCTGTGATGATGTCACTGGTGTAGATATGTGAGCAGAGTTGGCAGAAAGGACCATTGCAGGGGCTGGTTCCGGGCCTGGAGCCACTGGTTTGTGGTCTGTAGTGGCTGGTGAGGATTTGTTTAAGGTTGGCAGGCTGTCTGTAGGTGAGGACAGGCCTGCCTCCCAAGGTCTGTAAGAGTGAAAGATCATTGTTCAGGATGGGTTGCAGATCACTGATGATGCGCTGGAGAGGCCTTAGGTGGGGGCTGTATGTGATGATCAGTTGTGTTCTCTTGTTTTCCTTGCGAGGCCTCTCTTGTAGCAAGTGGCTTCTGGGTACCCATCTGGCTCTATCAATCTGTTTCCTCACTTCCTTAGGTGGGTATTGTAGTTTGAGGAGAGCTTGGTAAAGGTCTTGTAGATGCTTGTCTCTGTCTGATGGATCAGAGCAAATACGGTTGTGCCTCAGTGCCTGGCTGTAAACAATGGATCGTGTAATATGCCCTGGATGGAAGCTGGAGGCGTGTAGATAAGCATAGCCGTCCGTGGGTTTTCGGTATAGGGTGGTATTTATGTGACCGTCCCTTATCTGCACAGTTGTGTCCAGGAAGTGAATCTCTTGTGTGGACTGGTGCAGGCTGAGGTTGATGGTGGGGTGGAAACTGTTGAAATCACGGTGGAACTTTTCAAGAGCCTCCTTCCCATGGGTCCAGATGATGAAGATGTCATCAATGTAGCGCAGGTAGAGGAGGGGTACTAGGGGACGAGAACTGAGAAAGTGTTGTTCCAGGTCAGCCATAAAAATGTTTTCATACTGTGGAGCCATGAGGGTGCCCATAGCAGTGCCACTGATTTGAAAGTCACAAAGCTCTGCCACCATTTGTGCCTCGGTCTCATCAGATAATGTTCCTAACAGCTTGGAGTCCATCTTCATGTGGGACATTGGTGTAAAGGGCCTCTACGTCCATGGTGGCCAGGATGGTGTTTTCAGGAAGTTCACCAATGGATTGTAGTTTCCTGAGGAAGTCAGTGGTATCTCGAAGAAAGCTGGGGCGTGCTGGTAGCATGGTAGAGAGTCCACATATCCAGACAATCCTGTGGTGGGGGTGCCAATGCCTGAGATGATGGGGCATCTGGAATTCCCAGGTTTATGGATCTTGGGCAGCAGGTAGAATAAACCTGGTTTGGGCTCAAGGGGTGTGTCTGTGTAAATCTGTTAATGTGTTTTTATAGGGAGAGTCTTGAGCAGATGCTGTAGTTTATTTGTGTATTCCTCAGTGGGATCCTTGGACAGTGCAGGGAGCCCAGATATGACATACATGCTACAATGTCTCAGGACAAGGAGAGGGAATATTTTCTGAAAAGAGATTTTAGTCTTTTTGTTCTCTGAAGGAGTAACCGTCTGCAGACGCTAGGTAAGAATGTCTTAGGTCATGTCTACACTAGCCCTTATGTCAGCAAAATTTCTCTTGTCCGAGGGGTATGAAAGAGACAGCCCTGAGTGAAATAAGCTTTGCTGGCATAAACAGACTTTTTCACAGCACTGTGTTATTGGGAGAGGATCTGCCACCAATGTACATCTGTCAGTAGTTAAACTGACATTTCTTTCCCGTCAGCATTCCATGGCGACATGAGCACTCTTACAGTAGTACAGCTGTATTGGTACAGCTATGGCACTATGAAATTCTAAGCATAGACATGGCTTTGGAATGCAAAACCAGAGGCAGCCAAGGGTAATAGTGTCTGGAGAAACCTTATTGTTCCTGCTTAGGGAAGACTTCATACTTCTGTCTATTGGTACCTTCACAAGGAAGTCTTTTTCCAATAGATGACTATGCCCTGGACTAGCAAAAGCCAAGGATACTCCCCACCCTCACTTACAGATAAATTCAAAACTGGATTTGTTCTTTTGTAAAATGCAGAACTTCTGATTTATTTTTCTGTTTAGATAGGTTGATTTACTGGGATATATTGTCTGTCTTTACGATTCTCGGGGTCAGAGCTGCACAAATACCTCGCTTTTCAGTTAGTTCTTGGTTCCCTTTTGCTAATAAGGCAAAATGAGAAGATGAAAAAAAACATTTATTTCAAGTAGAACTAGATGTTTCATTTGGACTCATAGACTTTAAGGTGAGAAGGGACATCAGGACCCAAGCCCAATGCTGCAGAGGAAAGTCAAAGCCTCCCACCTGGCGTCTGCCCATCTGATTGGTGGAAAATTTCTTCCCAATCCGAAATATGGCAATCAGTTAGACCCTGAGCACGTAGGCAAGACCCACCAGCTAGACACCCAGGAAAGTAATACAGAGACCTCCTGCTCCAGTGTCGCATCACTGACCATTGGAAATATCTGCTGCTGGCTGTTGCAGATCCACGACATGCCACTGTAGGTAGTCTTATCATGCCACCCCCCTCCATAAACCCACCAAATTCAGTTAGGAAGCCGATTAAAATTTTTTGCCCTACAGCTCCCCTTGGAAGGCTGCGTCAGAATTTCGCTCCTGTGATGGTTAGAAACCTTTTCCTAATTTTAAGCCTAAAATTGTTGATGGCCAGTTTGTATCTATTTTTTATATGTCCATCTTACTAGTGGGCTTAAATAACTGCGCTCCCTCCTTGGGATTTAGCTTTTGAAAGTAAATGTTTTATTTTCATTTCAAGCTTTTAATGTACTAAAATAAAAGTTAAGGGACTGTTAAAGCAGTCATTTTGAATTAGAAATTCAAAAAAGTTTAATTTCAATAATGTCAAAATGAAACATTTAAATGTTTTCAAAACACACAAACAATTCAAAACAAAACTGGAGTACTCACAAAATGTTTTTCCATAGCTGAATCTATAATGATCATTCAGCGTTTGTGGTGGAGGAGGAGTTAATTGTATCAAGGGATCTGCATATGTGGCCTAGTGGATAGAACACTGGACTGAGACTCTGGAAATCTTTTATTGGCATTGGCACTGACATGCTGGATGACCTTTGGCAAGTCTCTGGCCTTACTTAGTGCCTCAGTTTCCCTATCAGTAAAATGGAGATAGTAAGACTGACCTCTTTTGTAAAGTGCTTTGAGATCCACAGAAGAAGAGAATGATAGACTACCTAAGTATGATTTTTGCCTCTTTCTAAAGAGACTGAAAAACCTTTATGAGGATTAATAAATCTTACAATGAGAGCAGATGGAAGCCCACCACTGAAAGTGTGACACTTTATGCTGAAATATCATTCTCTTGGCAGTACAATTTACAAGTTGCACACTTAACACATCACAAAATATCTTTCATAAACACCTCACTATGAGTATTTTAGCTAATATGTATTTTAAAAAGGCACACTTTTGCATACACTTATCACATCTCTGTTTCTTTCTCCCTCCTCTCTCAAAATCCTTAGTGTAAAATTCTCTGTGGATCACCCCAGGACATTACTGGAGAATTCTAAGAAGAGTTGAGTAAAAGATTTGCCTCAGGTTTGGTAGAATAAATGCTCTAAGAATAAAATCTCCAGAGATTTTGAACTCTGGAATGATCATTTCTGAAGTGCACTTTTTTGCCCTTAATTCAATACTGCTTCACAAGTCAGATATCCCTATTTACTCTCTTAATTAAATATTGTATTCAAATACTATCTTATTTCAATTTAAACTGTACCTGTTTAAATACACAAATCTGTAGTTACAATAAACATAGATTCTCTTGCAATGCACTTGCGTGAAATCTAAAGAAAAGGTTTAAATTCCACTGTAAATGTGTAGGGCACTTATACAAATAAAGAAATCCCCTGCTATTAAGGGGGTGATTATGCACAGAAGTCTAGGCTGATATGGAACATTGCATTTCAATTATTAATGTTAGGAATTGCTAGAAACTGATTAATGAGGGGAATAAAAACATGTGAGCTAAGACTACCCAGTGAATCTCCAGATCATACATTTCAAGTAGAAAATATTTTAGTCTTTCTATGAAATGCTTGCTGAGAAAAAATGGGATTGTCTAAGAAGTCCCCAAACCTCAAAAATAATCCTGAAGTGTTGGATGATAAAAAACTATAGCTTAATTATGGAAACTGTTTTAAATATTCACAATGATAAACATAGCATGTCTGTCTTCTGACCTAACCCAAACCTCTGAAATCAAAGCAATCTGTCAAAGTCAATCAGTGTCTTTTAAAATGAGCATATACTCCACAAAATGAACACCATTTCTCAATTCAAACTGGCTTCCTAAATCTCGGGAATTGTCTGATAAGCACAGATGCTGCTTCAATATGACTACACATCTCCTTCTAATTTATATTGAAGGAGGAGATGTTTACATTTCTAATCCACCAAAGTCTTTGTGATACAAGATCTCATTTCATCATGTTATCTGAATTATAGTATTATCTGTCCCCACTGGGGCCTCTTGTATGGAATAACAATGTCAGCATGAACTCTGTACTTAATTTAGCTTTCTGGTCATGTTATCGCAAATTGGTTTGAGTACACAGGCTGCAGAAATAGTGAATGACAAATCAAATAATCCACAAGGGAGAAAAAGCTTTGATACCTTCTTGCCTGTCAACTGGTAGTTATAAGATGATGACAAACATTGCTGCACCCGTAACTTTTCTAGGCATCTGAGCCTTGCTTTGTAGCTGATTAACTTGGATCACATCAAAAAAGTCAGAGCACAGCTATAACAAAGAACCACAGTAGCAACTACAGACAAATTAGAAAAAGACCACTATCGTTGTTATCAAGGAAGGACCAGACTTGATCGGGAATCTAGGATATTAAAAAATACAAGTACAGGATATTACCATGAATATACAAAGCATGGGAACTATATTCATTTTGGTTGTATCAATTTACTCAAATATTATATATGAAAAGTCATCTAAAAGAGATTGTATCCCAAAAGCAGGCAACTCCTTGCTTTTCTGGCCTCCTAATCATTTTTCTTTTTTCATGTATTCAAAAGCAAAAACAATCTATAAATTAAATCTGACTTTCAGAAAGTTTGCATACATGTAGATTTCTGTTCAACGCAGGAAAACACATTGTAATCTAAAGGTGCACAACATGATACACTCATTTGTTCTTTTCAATTATCAGCAGGTCTGTACAGCATTCATGGAATATGGGCTCCCTCCAGTGGCTAAATTAACACGCACAGGTGGAAAGAGCTGTGCCTTTAAAACTGTATAGCCTAATCAAGAGAGTCCCACTTATATGTCTGGTAGGTTGCACGTTCAAACCTTGTTGGGAGCCAATTTTTATTTAAAATTCAGCACAGCTGGTTTTCGCAGTGTGATCTGCATAGTCAATATCTTGAACCTCTAAACTATATTTACCAGATAAAAACTTCTTGCATCTGAATGAAACATTTCAGCCACTTTAACTAAAAAAAAATCCCAAAATCCCAGCTAATTATGTTTGACTTTTACCAAGAATAAGAAAGAAGCAGGGAATGCACTTTTCTTTAAGTCTACATCAAACACATTTTCTGCTAATTCCCAGCCCACGCTGTGCTTTGGGGCTTTGTTAAAAAAAAAAAAATTAAACTCCAAGCAGTGGAATGTCAGGACACACCAAAATAAACCAACAGTCACATACCACTTTGAAGAAAACCTGAAGAAGTGGGTCTGCCCACGAAAGCTCATCACCTAATAAATCATTTCTTTAGTCTTTAAAGTGCTACAGGACTGCTGGTTTGTTTTGTTAAAATACAGACTAACATGGCTACTTCTCTGTTACTATAGGGCATGCCAAGTATGTTTGGCAGCACAGGCAGGTGTGCAATTGACAGATGTACTTGTTTGATCTGGCAGAAAGAAGGCAGGGATTTTCAGTTTCTTTGTTTGTTTTGCTTTGGCAAGTGCAACTGTTTCTCTTACACGTAGCAGGCTCTGAGAACTCACCAGGGTGACCAATTTTCATGAACATTCCTGACTTTGTCCAACTAGCTGCATGCTGTGGCCTGATAAAAAGCTGCTAATTGTCTTATGAATGGCTTCAAATGCTGTTAGGATTCTGTTTGCCTGGTGAAAAAAATATCTATGATCTCCTCTCAGTCCTCCTGACTGACTGACTTTGAAATAAATATACTTAGCACATTGACAGTAATGTCTCTGTGACGGATTCTGTAAAAAATGTGTTCAAGTTGATTTTTTTTTTTTGCTTTTTCGGTCTACTTCCCATCTGACTTCCCATGGAGCGGATCCACTATGAAAAGCACAATGTGAGAAGCAACAGTGGTGGATTTTGCCTGCCTATCCCCTCTTCCCTTTTCCCCCTCCCACCCTTTGGTAATAAAAAGTAGCATTCCAGTCCAGCGAAGTACTTCTATGTTGTCCCATTGAAATCAGTGTTTAAGCTTTTATTCAAGTGTTCTGCTGAGCTTCTGTGCTCTGTCATGGCTCATCTGCAGCAATAAGAGGAAAGCAGAAGCCAAGATTGGGATGGATGGCCACTGGAGTCCATGATTATGGGGATTCCTTTGTAAACCCCGCACATAAGAGGATCAGACATCAATGTCAGTCATGAGCTGTAGCAGTGATGGCAGATTAATGGCTATACTGGTATTCTGAGGAGGAAGGTTTAATCTAATTTTCCCATAACCCCATAGTGATCCTCTTTTACTGAGTATTGCCACAAAAAACAGGAGTCTTGGCTTGTAAGAACAGGGCTGGCATACTGGTTGGTAGCAGGGCATGGCTGTCCTCACAGACAACAGCTGAGATACATTTCAGCCATGCACTGGTCTGCTCCTTCTTGTGACTAGACAACCCTCAGATCAGGTTACAGCATTCCATCTCTTCCCATGGAAACCAACAGTTCAATATCTAATACTCTTTCAATTTCATATTGGTCCCTCAGTCTGAGCACTCACATGTCTGTGTCCCTAGTATACGCTGTTTTGGTAGCCGTTGCAGCTTGTCAGTGGCTTCCAGCCCTCCTTCCTCAGTGGGCTGGTAGGAGAACCAAGACCCTCCTTCTCCACTGGGTTCCATTCCAGAGATCTTGATCAGGCAGTGATGGACCAACTACACAGATCCCAGGACCATATCCTGTCCCTGGCCTTTGCCCAAGACTGTTTCCTAGACTCCCATTGTATGAACTCTACCTCACTAAGCCTTTTCTGTCACCTCATTACAGACTCAGTGAGCCCTTCCTGCTAGCCAGATAGTTCTGTCATGGGAGGGTTTCCTCAGCTCCTCTGGCAGGGCAGTCCATGATTCAGCTGGAGTCTTTCTGCAGCCCCTTCCACTAACACAGACCCCTGGATAGCTCAGTGGTTGGAGCATTGGCCTTGTAAACCCAGTGTTGTGAGTGCAATCCTTGGGGGGACCTTTCAAGGGTACAGAGCAGGTTAGATTAAAAAATAAAATCCATCGAGAATGATGATAGGTCCTGCTGTAAGTGGACTCAATGACCTGTTGAGGTCCCTTCCTACGATATTGATTGAATTCCTTTCTGACTCTTCTTCCCAGCTGCCTTGGACTCCCTGTTAAAGATCTGCCTTCTCCAGTGAGGCTATATCTGCCTACTGTCTACCCCAGAACCCTTACTTCAGCCAAGCCTCTCTCCCTGAGAGAGTTCTGCTCTCTTTCCAAGTCCAGCCAGAAATGAGCTAGACACAGCCCTTTTCATTCATCCATCAAGGCCTAACAACTGTTGCAAGCATGCTGGTGAAATGATTACACACAGTCTATCCTCAACTTCTGCAGGCCTAGCATGGAGTTGGTATACCCCATCACACAGATATACGAAGAATTCCTTTATCTGATGCTACATATGTCAAAGGATATGTCTACAGAGCAGCCTTATTCCTAAATAAGCTATTCCAGAAGAACTACTCCAACATAGTTTATTTAAAAAATGCTTCTACACACAAAAACTGCATTTCAAAATAGAACTTAGCTATTTTGAACTACATTGTCTAAACAGACAGAGCCTATTTCAAAATACAGCCATTGGACACCTGTGGCTTATTTGAAAACAGGCTCTGTTACTTGTCTTAACAGCACCTATTTTGAAATGACTATTCCTGGTGAAATGAGGTTTACCAATTTTGAAATAAATAAAGCACTATTTTGAATTTATTTCAAAATAGCAGTTGCATAGTGAAGACACTAGCCTAGTTATTTTGAAATAACAATTGCTACTTCTAAATCACTTCACTGTGTAGACCTACCCTAATACTTAAACTGCCATTGATTTTGTAAATTTTAGTCTCAGAATTAGAGATAAAAATATTTAAAATTCTTCCATAGAAGGAAAAAATATATTGTCTCATCATATACTTTTCTAAACAAAGCAAAGCACTATCAAACCTACATCATTTCCAAAAACACATCTTGTTTTAAAATGCAAAGGGCCAGCTGATATAATATTTATAACAAAGAGGAGAGTGAAAAAAGAATAAGCCATATTAATTAGCAAGTTAAGCAAGACACAATTAGGACTCATTTAGTCCAGGTCCCAGGACACAAAATTATGCAGAGGAATTCCTGGAGGCGATAACGTAGCGCTAATAGTGTCTTGCTGTATTAGACTATTTAAAATGGAGAAACCCTTTTCTAACAAGGTTGATCAGACAGATAAGCAGACTTATGTCAGCTACAAAACACAAAAACATATGGTCATCGTGTGTGTCTGTGTTTGTGCAATTGTCTTGATTGAAAAATACGTACGCAGGAGGATGGACAGGAGCCTCAGAAAATCCATTGTATCAATTATGCTTGTATTTCTGATTTCCTGCTGTGTTTGGGTACTTTGCTGTTTCAGTATATGTCAAATGTTTTTCATCACATAAGAATACCTCCAGTTCACTCTCACATCAGTCTGCCCATTGCCCATTAACTACTTCTCTGAACTGCGACTGGAAAAATTTCCCCATAATCACAGAACAAGTTATTCTTCCCTAACGCTCAGATATGGAGCATGACCTCATGCATGAACAAATGATTGTGCTGATAGAAAAAATAAAACATGCAAGATGGAAGAACTCTCAGAGGCAGCGTGACCAACGTTCCAACACCCTAAAGTGATTTGCCTGGCTTTGGAGGGTCACCAATCTGCTAACAGCCATTAAAAGTTTAATTTTGAGACACGTAAGCAACTGTGTTCATCTATCTTGTGTACTGTATAAGTGCACTGTGTGTTCTACAGAAATGCTGTCTGTCCTCCTGCCTTTCACTAACCTACGCTCAGCAGAGGTAGTTACGCCTGTCCAAGGGCTTGACCCAGCTCCCACTAAAATCAGTGATAAACTCCCCAAGACTATATATGGGAGTAGGATTTAGAAACTACTAAAAAACCCAAACCTCTACCCCTAAAATTAAAACTCAAGGACTATGTTTACACTTGCCCCCTTGGTAATCAGCCTGGTCGGAGAACACTAAAGAAGTACTAATGAAGTGCTGCGATGAATTTTTGAGGAGTAAAGGCATTTCGAAGTAGCGCAGGCACTTCAAAGTGCTCACAGCTACTTGGCATGCTGGCACTTTGAAGTTTGACACTTTGAAGTTGCCGTGGGGAGAATTAGCCGAATCAAGTGCTGCACGTTCATCACAGCACTTCATTAATATTCTGCTTTCAGGATGATTACCATGCCCCCTTCAAAGAAGGGGACAAGTGTAGACATAGCCCAGAGGTTTCAGACCTTCTACTTCCATTTCCAGCTGGAAGTGAAGAAGTGTATGATGATGATGATGATGATGATGATGATGATGATGAAAGATTTTTAAAAAACTAACTAAAACTAATTACCTTTCTTCCCATTTTCACCTTCACACACAATCCTGAACAGTTAGTTTGTTGAATTATACAGGAAATTTACCTTCTTTTGAAGCATCAGGTATTGGCCAGTGGGACTCTGCTTTTCTGGATTTATAAAAATTAACAACGTTTTGACACGGGAATCCTTAAATTCAGATTTCCAGCCTGAAGACAAGTTTTGAAAAAGGGTCCACTCACAGAAAGCTCATGTACTTCAAAACTATTCATGAACACAATTTCACTGAATGATAAGACTGGTCTTGGGTAGTCGTATGAACTACTGAACTGAATTTAGGGAGATTATGGCTATCAAAGCTACTTATTTATTTGAGAATTAAGACTACTGGAATTCTAGTCACATACATATTCTCAGAAGCCTCCACTATCAATTAAAAAAAAAAAGCACAATGTCCAATGAATGTCACTACACTGAGAAATACATGTTACATTGATTAATAATGTATGCCGATGTATGCTCTTACAAAACAGCCATGCCATTTTGTAGGGAGGCAAATCATCTAAATGCAGGGTGGGCCACGCATGGTAACAATCATGCTCCCCACTTGTATAACCTAAGGAAAATTTGTTATGTTGTAAATTGCCATTCTTTGTGTCACAGACTATGAGTTCACAATATTAAGATAACATTTCTCTGAAGGATGACAATTTGATGAAGACATTCAGATTTCAACTGTGTTGCACAAGACAGTTTAAAGAACTGTTTAAAGAACATTGTTTATAGCCATGCCCTAAGATACAACTGCATGTGCTCCAATCCCACTGACAGAGACAAAAAATACAAGATCACTACCGTGCATTCATAAAACTTATTTACCCATCAGGAGAAGTAAAGAAACAGATTGGCAGGGCCACATGAATACCCAGAAGTCAGCTACTTCTCGGCCTGATCTACACTAGGGATTAAAGTTGATCCCCAGATACAAAATTCTAGCCACACCATTCTCATCGTTAGAACTGATGTATCAGGATCGAGTTTCTTCCCTGGGGTAGATTAGGCCTCTTAGGGCTTGCATTAATGTCCTTTACTCCGCGCATGAGCAAGAGTACCAGGGTTGATGGCTGAGCCCAGACAGATCGATTTTGCCACGTCTTCACACTTGCAACAAAATCATTCCCCAAAACATTGATCACAGTATGCCGACCCCCTGGTAAGTATAGACATATCCCTAGATAAGCTCCAGAGGGTAAGTAACAGAACACCAGTTGTCATTGGTATTCACCAAGAAGGCCAATGCAAAAATACCTAACGTGGTGAATGCTACTGAGAAGGGGGTTGGTTTAGAGGATAAAATAAAAATTAAAATTAAAATTAAAAAAAACAAGTATAAATTACTTAGTAAAGTTAGATGTCTGCAAGTCACCAAAACCTGATGAAATGTGTCATAGAATACTTAAGGAGCTGACAGAGGAGGTATCTGAGCATTTAATCATCTTTGAAAAGTCCTAGAAGTCAGGAGAGATTCCAGAAGACTGGAAAAGGGAAATCATAGTGCCCATCTATAAAAAGGGATAAAAGAAAAATCCAGGAAACCACAGATAAGTCAGTTTAACTTCTGTGCTGGAAAAGATAATGGAACAAATAATTAAGGAATTCATCTGTAAATATGTGAAAGAAAATAAGGTGATAGATAACAGCCAGCACAGATTTGTAAAGAACAAATGATACCAAACCAATCAGATAGCTTTCTTTGACCAGATAACAAGTCTTCCGGACAAGGGAGAAGCGGTGGATGTAGTATAGTTAGGCATTTGACACAGTCTCACCTGATTTTCATCAAGAAACTAAGCAAATAGAACTTAGAGAGGGCCACTATAAGATGGGCATACAACTGGCTGGACAACCATTCTCAGAGAGTAGTTATTAATGGTTCACAGTCATGCTGGAAAGGCACAAGTTTTGGGACCAGTTCTATTGAATATCTTCATCAACCATTTACATATTGGCATAGAGAGTACACTTGTTAAGTTTTCAGATGATACCAAGCTGGGAGGAGTTAAAACTGCTTTGAAGGATGGGGTCATAATTCAAAATGAACTGGGCAAACTGGAAAAATGATCTGAGGATGAAGTTTAATAGGGACAAATGCAAAGCACTCCACTTAGGAAGGAACAATCAGCTTCAAACATATAGAATCAGAAACAACTGTCTAAGAAGGAGTACTGTGGAAAGGGATTTAAGGGTCACAGTGGACCACAAGCTAAATATGAGTCAACAGTGTGATACTGTCACAAAAAAAGCAAACAAGATTCTGAGATGCATTAACAGGCGCGTTGGGAACAAGACACAAGAAAGAAAGGTTACTCACCGTAGTAACGGTGGTTCTTCAAGATGTGTCCCCGTGGGTGCTCCACATTAGGTGTCGGGCTCGCCCGGCGCCACAGATCGGATCTTCCAAGCAGTTTCTGCCGGACCACGTATGCGCCGGTGCGCGCCGCTCCCTTGCGCGCTCCTGGCCACGTGTGCGATCCGGTCCCCGCCAGTTCCTTGACCAACCGCCTCAGATGCTCCTGCAAAACACTAAACAGAGATCCGAAGCGGGGAGGATGGGGGGATAGTGGAGCACCCACGGGGACACATCTCAAAGAACCACCGTTACTACGGTGAGTAACCTTTCTTTCTTCTTCGAGTGTCCCCGTGGGTGCTCTTCATTAGGTGACTACCCAGCAGTAACCCAAGATAGGAGGTGGGTAATCGGATTATGTGCAGCTTGTCCCCGAGAGGACCGCTGTCGAGAGACGGGTATCCTCTTGGAATACCCTGTGAAGGGCGTAATGTTTGGCGAAGGTGTCATAGGATGACCAGGTCGCCGCTCTGCAAATGTCTTTTAGCGCAACGCCCTTGAAAAAGGCTGTTGATGCCGCCAACACCCTAGTGGAATGAGCCCTGGGCGTGGCCAGTAAAGGAGTCTTTTTGAGTTCGTAGCACATTTTTATGCAGGATACGATGTGCTTCGAGATTCTCTGTGAAGAGAGACCTTCTCCTTTCGATTTGGGAGCGAGAGAGACTAGGAGTCTATCCGTTTTCCGGAAGGACTTGGTCCTGTCTATATAGAAGGCGAGCACCCTCCTCACGTCCAGGAGGTGTAGGCGCGCCTCTTTGTTAGAGTTATGAGGCTTTGGATAAAACGAGGGTAAAACAATAGGCTCGTTAATATGAAACTCAGAAGAAACTTTAGGAACAAAGGCTGGATGAAGCCATATGGTTACCGCCTCCTTGGAAAAAACAGTGCAGGGTGGCGTTGCCATAACTGCCGCAAGCTCGCTCACCCTGCGAGCTGACGTGATTGCGAGAAGAAAGGTCATCTTTATCGTAAGGAGGCGGAGGGAAACCGTGGCCAAAGGCTCGAACGGTGGTCCTGTTACCGCATTAAGCACCAGGTCCAAGTTCCACGAAGGTGGAAGCGGTTTCCGAGGGGGGTATAGGTTTACCAACCCTTTGAGGAACCTGGTAACCATGGGATGGGCGAACACCATGTGCCCTTCCTCTTCGTGTCTGAACGCCGACATGGTGGCAAGGTGGACCTTTGACGAGGATAGTGAGAGTCCTCCTCTCTTGAGGTCCAGTAAATACTCTAATAATACAGGTATAGGCAACGAAAGGGGGGCTAGCTGTTTGGTAGAACACCATGCCGTAAAGCGAGTCCATTTCTGCTCGTAGGTCTTCCTGGTGGAAGTCCTCCTGCTACTTTCTAGGACTTGTTGCACTTCCTCCGTACATGTGCTCTCTAGGGAGCTGAGCCATGGATTAACCATGCTTGTAGTTGCAGGCCTTGGGGGTGCAGATGCACTATGGACCCCTGGGCTTGCGTGAGCAGATCCGGTGCCACTGGAAGGGGCATCGGTGGATGGTCCGACATGCGCAGGAGTAGGGGGAACCATTGCTGTTGATCCCACATTGGGACTATCAGGATCATTTGGGCTCCTTCCCTCCTGGCTGTCTGCAAGACTTTGTGGATCAGCACTGTGGGAGGAAAAGCATAAAGCAGGGGGCCCCTCCAGGAGATCGTGAATGCGGCCCCCAGGGACCCCCGTCCCAGTCCTGCCCTGGAGCAGAATCGTGGGCACTTCTTGTTGTGTTGAGTAGCAAACAGGTCTATCTGGGGAAAACCCCATGCGTGAAAAATCGGTCGTAGCAGATCGGGACGGATCTGCCACTCGTGCGTGAGCGCAAAACTCCTGCTCAGCTGGTCTGCCTTCACATTGTGAGCGCCTGGTAAGTACGAGGCTTTCAAGGTTATATTGTTGGCGATGCACCAGTTCCTCAACCGGACTGCTTCCGCACATAAGGCATGGGACTGAGCTCCTCCTTGCCGATTTATATAAAACATGGTGGAGGTATTGTCTGTACTGATCCCGACTACTTTGCCTTGTATATGGTCTCGAAAGTGTCTGCAGGAGTTGAACACTGCTCTGAGCTCCAGTATATTTATGTGCAGTGACTGCTTCGTGGAGGACCACAGCCCTTGCGTCACCTCTTCGCCCATGTGTGCTCCCCACCCTATGAGGGAGGCATCTGTGGTAAGAAAAAATGATATTTGTGGTTGGTGGAAGGGTACCCCGTTAGCAAGTTCTTGGGGTTTACCCACCATTGCAGGGATTTGCGCACCTCTGTTGTGGGCGACACCACCCTGTGAACGATGTGTGCTGCCGGTTTGTATACGCTCGCCAGCCAGTGCTGCATGCTGCGCATGTGGAACCTGGCGTTCTGTACTACGAACGTCGCTGCTGCCATGTGGCCCAGCAGCTGTAAGCACGTCAGAACTGGCACCATAGGGCTGAAGGTGATGACTTGCACGAGGGAGCCGATGGCCCGAAAGCGTGTTTCTGGTAGATACACTCTCGCTGTAATAGAATTTATGCGTGCCCCTATGAACTCTATGTCCTGTGTGGGGTCTATCTTTGATTTTGCCAGATTGATAACCAGGCCGAGCGAAGAGAACGTGCCTGCTGTGACGCGTATCATGCATAGTACCTCCTCCTTCGAGGCCCCTTTGAGTAGGCAGTCATCCAGATACGGGAATATAAATACCCCCTGTCTGTGCAGGTAGGCTGACACCACTGCCAAGGTCTTGGTGAAGACCGTGGGGGCTGAGGAGAGGCCAAACGGTAGGACCTTGTATTGAAAATGTTCTTTGCCTACCATGAACCGGAGGAATCGTCGGTGAGCCGGATGGATAGTTATGTGAAAATACGCGTCTTGTAAGTCGAGGGCTGCGAACCAATCTCCATCGTCTAGTGCCGTAAGGATGGAGGCGATTGTGATAATCCGAAAGCGTTGCTTGCGCAGGTACTGGTTGAGGCCACGAAGATCTAAGATGGGCCTCCAGCCTCCTGTCTTTTTCTCTGTGAGGAAGTACCTCGAGTAGAACCCTTTCCCTTGCAGTTACTCCGGCACTCTTTCCACTGCCCCTATGAGCAGGAGATGGTCTACCTCCTGCTTGAGCCTCGCTATGTGGGAGGCCTCCTGGAGGTGGGAGCAACTGGAAGGGGATGGCGTACCCCATGGCTATGATTTCCAGCACCCATTTGTCTGTGGTGATCCTTTGCCACTGGTCGTAGAATGGTCGGAGGCGATGGTGGAATAACCGCTTCGGATGACCTTGTGCAATGGTAGTGATGGCACAGCCCTGGATCTGTGTGTCAAACTTGTGGCCTTTGGCCCTGCCCCGAGGACGCACGGCTCTGTTGGGAACGTCGCCTGGGAGTTCTGTACTGCTGGTGCTGTTGATGTCGCCCTTGCTTGTAACCCCTGTGGTACTGGGGACGCTGTTGCTGGTACTGGTACCGTCCTTGTTGAGGGTAGTACTTCTTCTTTCTGTATGGAGGGGTGTAAATCCCCAGGGTCCTAAGTGTGGCTCTTGAATCTTTACTGGAATGAAGGACCGAGTCAGTTGATTCAGCAAACAGCTTCTGCGAGTCGAAGGGAAGATCGACTATCTTTGCCTGCAGATCCCTCGGTATACCCGAAGTCTGGAGCCAGGACTCCCTTCGCATCACCACTGCCGTAGCTGTGGAGCATGCTGCTGTGTCCGCAACATCCAGGGTGATCTGAACTCCCGTCCTCGAGGCCGCGTAGCCTTCTTGCACGATGGCCTTGAGCACCGGTTTCTTGTCTTCTGGAAGCGAGTCCATGAGGGAGGTTAACCTAGTGCAGTTGTCGAAATTATGGTTCGCTAGATGCGCTGCGTAATTTGCCATTCGCAACAGTAGAGTGGAGGAGGAGTAGACCTTTCTGCCGAACAGCTCTAGTTTCTTGGCATCTTTGTCTGTTCCCCCTGTCTTGAATTGAGATGTCTTTGATCTTTGTTGCGACGACTCCACCACCAAGGAATTTGGTTGTGGGTGGCTGAACAGAAACTCCATGCCCTTCACCGGCATGAAGTACTTCTTATCCGCTCTCTTGTGGACAGGCGGAATAGTCGCGGGGGTCTGCCATATCATAGTGGCGGACTCCAAGATTGCTTCATCAAGCGGTATTGCTATTTTGGAGGAGGCCGGAGGTCTCAGATTTTTGAGGAGCTTATGGTGTTTCTCTTGCACCTCTGCTGTCTGGAT
The DNA here is from genome assembly GCF_033958435.1 of Carettochelys insculpta. NCBI lineage: Eukaryota > Metazoa > Chordata > Testudines > Carettochelyidae > Carettochelys > Carettochelys insculpta. Next base: position 208,959,226 of record NC_134138.1, on the reverse strand, counting down.
GCCTTGCGTGAAAGCCACCCTCTTAAACAGCTCTTGAAACTGTTTGAGATCGTCTGGAGGATGGACGTCCCCCGGGGCTGTAGCCTCGTCCGAGGAGGAGAGCGAGGAACCACTAGGATACGCCTCTCTGGACCCTTCCGGTTCCTGTTGGTGATGGTACATCCACTCGCTGGCAGCTTGCAAAGGAAAATCTCGGGGTTCCATAACCAGTTGCCCCTGAGATACTTGAGTCTCTGTCCCCGTTCGCGATTGCCCTCAGGGATACGGGACCGTCTGTGGGGATCTTTCCCTGGTAGACTGCCGGTGGTGTCTATGCCCCGCGTGATAGGGGCGACCATGGCAGAATGGGCACTGTTCTTGGGAAGGTGACCTGGACCACTCCCTTGGTGCATACCCTCTGCGTCTGGGGGAGCGAGATTGTCGAGAGACCTGGGACACTGGAGAGAGCGATTTGTGATAGTACTCCAGCGGCTCAAACCCCAAGAAGGGTGAAGGTGGTCCCAGCCAGGGTGAGGCTGGTTGTAAAAATGGAGACGGGGGCTCCGGGTAGGCTAGGGGGGACCCCTGCCTTCTAGTTGGAGTCTGCAGCATGAGCAGAGGGCTGAGAGAAAGCAACTTTGCAGCCCTGTCTGGAGAGGGGCTGCGGTGCCTTGTTTTGTGTGCAGCCTTCCCCCTCCCTTGAGGGGGTGGCTCTGCCCCCTGACGTGCAGGAGATCTCGGCCCCGTCCGTGCCGCGCTCGGCACGCTCATGGGCGGTGCCGCACGGGCGGTGTCCTCCGGTGCCCGCAGGCTGCGTGCCTGCGCGCTCTGCACCGCCGGTTCCCTGGGGGTCGGTGCCGCTGCCTGCGGTGCCACCGGTACCGGTGCTTGTTTAGCCGCCGCCCTGCCTGCGGTGCGGGGCGGCTGTTTGATTATCAGAGGCTGAGCTGTTTCCACGTGGCTCTCCGTGCCGCCGCCGATCAGCTGTTGCTGTGGCTGGGGGCTGTGCGCTCCTCCCGTCCCGCTCGCTGTTGCTGCCGGCAGGGATCGGGCTGGGGAGACTTTCCTCCGTTTTTGCGCTGATGGCGTGAGGGAGGCAGCTTTCCTTTTATGGGCCCCGGAGGGTCCCTCCTGCTGCAGCCGCTCTGGCACGTCTGGCTGGAGGGCCTTGTCGAAGAGCAGCATTTTAAGCCGCATCTCCCTGTCCTTCCTTGCTCTGGCTGTTAATTTTGCACAGAAGGAGCATTTCTGCGTGACATGGGACTCCCCAAGGCACCTTATGCAGTGACTGTGCCCATCAGACCCTGGCATTGCCTCTCGGCAAGACTCACATTTCTTGAATCCTGAAGAGGACATTGTTGGTGAGTCTGTTAGTTGTTAATGGGGTACTCAGCACCTTCTCTGTGCTGTTTTCCCCCTCTCCGATAGCCTGCCGCGGCAGGAGGGCTAACGGCCCTAGGCTCCTGGCCTCTGGTGCTCCGCTTGTTACTAGGACTGGACTGAATGCCGTCCCGCTTGTTGTTTCTTGGTTTTTTTTTTTTTTTTTTGAAAATAACAACTGGTTAACTTAACAATAGACTAAGAACTTGAAAACTTTAAAGAAAAACAGTTAAAACCATTGAATACGCTAACTTGGCCGTAGCCTAGTCGGATTCCATCTGCAGCCGACGGCGGTTAAGAGGAACTGGCAGGGACCAGATCGTGCACGTGGCCAGGAGCGCGCAAGGGAGTGGTGCGCACCGACGCATGCCCGGTCCGGCAGAAACTGCTTGGAAGATCCAATCTGCGGCGCCGGGCGAGCCCGACACCTAATGTGGAGCACCCACGGGGACACTCGAAGAAGAAGTCATTCTTCTGCTCTACTCAGCACTGATTAGACCTCAGTTGGAGTATTGTGTCCAGTTCTGGGCACCATATTTCAGGAAAGATGTGAAGAAATTGAAGAAGGTCCAGAAAAGAGAAACAAGAATGATTAAAGGTCTAGAGAAAATGAGCTATGAGGGAAGAATGAAAGAACTGGGCTTGTTTAGTTCAGAAAAGAGAAGACTTCGAGGGAATATGATAGATTTTTCAAGTACCTTAAAGAGGATTACAAAGAGGAAAAAGAAAAATTGTTCTCCTTGGCCTCTGAGGATAGGACAAGGAGCAATGGGCTTAAACTGAAGCATGGGAGATTTAAATTTATCATTAGGAAAAACTGCCTAAGTGTCAGGGTGGCTAAATACTGGAATAGATTACCTAGGGAGGTTGTAGACTCTCCATCATGGAAGATTTTTAAGAGCAAGTTATATAGATGCCTATTGGGGATGGTATAGATGGTGCTTGGTCCTGCTGAGAGGGCAGGGAACTGGATTTGATGACCTCTCGAGGTCCCTTCCAGTTCTAGCGTTCTATAATGCTATGATCACTATTGCCCTAAACTTTGACCCCTGCAGCACATTAAGAACAAGCTACAACTTATACTGGAACATGGATTCCTCACTCTCACAGGCCCTGGGTGACAGGCCTGTTCTTACCTATAGCCCCCCCAACTTCAAGAAAATACTAGCAGACACACACCATATCACAGAAATACTAATCCTGAAACCTCTCCTTGCAACATACCCCATTGCCAGCTCTGTCCACATACCTATACAAGAGACACCATCACTCAACCTAACCGCATCAGCCACACCATCATGGGCTCATACACCTGCAGTTCTACTAAACTGATATTTTCCATTATGTGCCAGCAATGCCCCTCTGTCATATATATTGGACAAACTATGCCAAAGGAAGAATGGACACAAATCAAACATCAGGAATTTGAATACATACAACCTCGTAGGTGAGCCCTTTAATCTTGCAGGGCACACTATAATGGACCTTATGGTAAATGTATTATTACAAAGAGATTTTAAGACCTGATTGCAAAGGGAGACATCTGAATTGGAATTCATTTGCAAGTCTGATAACTTTAACTTGGGACTCAACAGGGATCTCAATTATCTTATGAATTACAGGGACAATTTCCACACCTTTGATATTCACAGGAATGGCAGACATCTCACTTAATTTACTGTTCTTCTTCACTCTTTCTCACACCTCCTGTCTCCCCCTACCCCCGACCCCCTCCAATTCCTTGCTTTTCATGGTTCACAGATTGCTTGGTTCTGCTCTGTAATCTGAAGAAGTGGGTCTTACCCATGAAAGCTCATTACCTAATAAATAAAATGTTCATACTTTAAGGTGCTAAAGGAGTGCTTTCTTTGGTTTGAAAAGATACAGACTAACTCTGAGACTACTGCTTTAATGCAAATATATTGCATCCCAAAACTTAACATGGAGAACTCAACACAAATAGCTTAGATTAACCTTCACTACATATCACCAAAGCTAGTGATATATGCCAGACTTCTGTTTATCAGCATTATGTATTCTGTTTTGATTGTGTAGTACCCAGAGGCACTGAGACCTCATCTGGGGTGAGTGAAGACTCTGCTCTACAGCCTCAGGTGAGAGCCAGCTGGCCTTTAGCTCATGTGGTAGAGTGCAGGGCTTTAGACCCTATGCTTGCAGTTTCTATCCCTGGGGCCAGCAACCCCAGGTCTGTCAGTGTTACAATTGCATAAACCATGCCTATGTGCTCAATATGTAAAGAAAATTAACTGTTCAGACCATTATCTTGCATTGCACTGAGATTGAACATCATCCATGATCTGCTTATATTTTGGCTTTGCTAATAATACTCTTGTTTCCTAAAGAATAAAAAGTAATACGAGTTAAGAAATTATGGCTAGTGATTCATAAATAGTATCTTTATTTTGATTCAAGGCAGTAAACATTACAACTATATCATTGTTAAGATTATGTTAGCATTTCCATGAGGAACCTTTTTTTATCCAGGAATTAAAAGCTTTATTATGAAACATGCCTGGGGCTAAAATTCACAATATTCATTAATGGACCAGTGGCAATGTTTTATTGCCCCTTTAATTTGAGTGTTTTTAATAACAGCTTAGCATTTTGTTCAGTTTCAGATACTTTGTTAAACACAGAGGCTAGGTCTACACGTGTCCCTTCGTTTCGAAAGACACATGTTAATGAGCCGGTTCAAAAGATGGTAATGAGGTGCTGCAATGAATATGCAGCATCTCATTAGCATAATGGCGGTCGCAGCAATTCATAAGTGTGGATTTTCAAACTGCACGCCACCCATGGAGACGGGACCTTCCGAAAGGACGCCCCCAGTTTTTGAAAGCCCTTCTTCCTATGTGAGTTGAGAGAACTCAGCACTTCATGGCATCAGGCCATTCTGATTAGACACAGAATTATAACCCAAAAAAAGAGAAACAAAGCCCTCTGATAGAGTCTTGGAGTACAGAGATACAGGACAGTACTCATCAGCATTAGGCAGTGCAACATCTCAAATGTAAATATAAATGAGATGACACAAGGGAATATAGTGACATGGTCTTACTGTGTTTTTATCATTGCATTGCTATTTAGCATGTAAAATCTTACAGTCCACAAATTTACTGTAAACAATAAACTTGCTAAATGGAACTTATTTCTTTCGGGTGTGGCTCTGTTGACTAAATGACATGATTTTATAGAAGCTAGTATCATTAGAAATATTTATGGAACTGAATTGGAATTAAGCTGTGAGGGTGTTTAAGTGACTCAGTGAATTAAATCACTGCTCTTATCATTCTTAATTTGAAGTCATTTAACGTGAAAATTGCAGAGAACTAATCCTTCCTAATAGATGTCAGAGGTTAAAGAGGCACACTTTCATAGCCTACTTTGTACCCATTGATGTAGTAAAACCGCATCATGAACCTCCCTTCTTATTTAAATGTAAATCCTAAATTAAATGTAAAATGTAAAAAAACTAAAGGTAGAAAATAAAAAAGGCAAAACAAAGAAAAACACAAACACACAGGAAAACCATAAACCTGACACAAAGGACATTTGCATTCCATGAAGTGCTCCTTTCAAGTCATGATAAAGCCTCAAATGTTTGGCTTTCTGCACAGAGATTAGAGCTCTTACTTCATGGGGATTAGTAATTCTGAGTTTTTTTCTTTGATCATAATGTTAATTCATTGTAGGCTTGTACCTCATAATGGTCCATCTGTTAAGATTTTCTCTTCAGTAGTTGTTAAAATTAGGAGAGGATTTGTTGGTGGGTTATTTTTATTCACAGACACATTAATGCAAGTCCTAAAGTAATCAGTTTGCATTATGTAGCCTTTCATGCAGTTTGCACAGATTTACAGCTTGGTTGCTTTATCTAGTCTCATGCTTGCGACACAGCTGTTAGGTATTTAGCTAATATAATTCTAATCCACGAGGGGTTTCTGGTTTGTCCATTCAAAGTTACATGCATACACCATAGCTTACCATAAAAATTAACATATGATGCATTTTTTAATGATCTGAGTTCAAGAATTTCCTTATAGAGATTCATTAGAACTGTTTTACTAATCTGAGTGTATTGGCTATTGGCTACAATTTGGTTCTCATTTTCATTTTCTCTTGGGTATGTTTCACGTCTCATATCTTTGAAACAGCAAGGTAAATATCTATTTCTGTTGAAAGGTCACATTGACTTCAAGGGTTAGTAAGCAAAGATTTTTTTTTTAATTTATTTAGCCTATGTAAAACTTCTGTGCAGGTCTTGTCTTTTCAGTCACTTAAATGTTTACTCCTATCTCTTTTACAATCCTTTAAAGAAATAGGGGAAAAAAAGATTAAACCATTTTTTATTTGATTGTGTCTCTGCCAATAGATCTTATCTGCAAAAGACCATTCAGCCTCCTCATTCAAATTCACAGTCCCTAGATGACTAAACTTAATTGGCAAGAAGTCAAGGAACATAATTGTTTAAATTATGAACATTTCTTAAAAACAGTGCATTGTGATGAAAGTCATGTATTTATATTGTGCTATTTCATGATGATTAGTACTTTCAACAAAAATAGATATTTTATCTTGCTGTTAAAAAGGTAATATAGAGAAAGCTTGACAAAAAATAAGTTTAATATACTGAATAAAAACTGTCTTCAAAGTAAATTAATTTTTTTTCCACATGGAAAGTGGTTATGTTTGGATCTAACATTTCAATGCATTTATTTGCAATGCAATTTGTATTTTTAAGTGGCATGAGAGCTACAACAATTAACACACGTGATTCCATTAGTCTCTCCTTTTGACAAGAGGCCCAGTTAAAATTTTGAGAAACACTGTGCATCTCTGAACCTCAACAAAAAGTGAGTCTGGTAAGTGAGGCACAAATGGCAGAAGATGAAGATTACAGATCAGATTTTGCATCCTTTGAAATTAATGGTAAAATTCCCATTGTCCTGGGTACCACAGGAAGACAAGACAACACACCATAAACGTGGCTTAACTAGGCCTCACGACTAAGTAACACGTCTGGGAACTGTCTTATCCAGTGCAGGTCAACATTCCTTTTTAATCATTGCTACTTGGTGGAGGACTGCCATTGGTCCCCAAACCCATAACTTGTCCCAGTAATGGTGTAACAGGTTGACTTTCCTTATGGGCTGGAGATTCTGGGACAAAGTTAAGCTGCTAAGGGAATGAGCCTGATCTGAGAGGCATCAGGCAAATTCTCCATTAAGGGCAGAAGATGGCTGCAATAATGGGCTTAAGGCATGATAAAATCTGGCTGGGTAGTATGCCAGGCCAAAAACTCACAAAGTCTGGAAAAAGCTCTCTAGGCATGGATGCTGGAAGGCTGCCGCCCGCTTCCCCCCCGCCCCCCCCCCACACTACCCCAAAAAAGGAAGAAAATAGGAAAAGCTCTTCAGGCAGGGAGGCCAGAGAAGAGACAGACACCAATAGGAGAATTAAAGGGGTGGCTAGAAAACTGCAGAAGAGGGAAAAGCATACCTAGCTGTTAAGCGCAGGGTGTGGCTGGAACACAGAGTACAGGATGATACTCGGTTTCCTTTCTGACGCCAAGGCAGGGGGTGTGCAAACCCACCATGAGGGTTATGATGTCCAGGAAGAGGTCTAGGAGCTAAGATGAAGACAGGCTGAGGAAGAGACCTAGAGAGGAAGAAGTAGCCCTGCCTAGGGATAGCTCAGTGGTTTGAGCATTGGCCTACTAAACCCAGGATTGTGAGCTCAGTGCTGGAGGGGGCCGTTTGGGGCAAATAGGTTTTAAAAATAACTGCCAGGGGTGGTACTTGGTCCTGCTAAGAAGGGAGAGGACTGGACTTGATGACCTCCTAAGGTCCCCTCCAGCTCTATGAGAAGTATATTTCCATATTGAAGGCACCATGAGACTTTCAGTTTGGACAACTGTAATCCTAGAAGGAGCAGACTTCAGAGGATGACCACACCAGAAGGCCAAATCACTGAAAAAGGATGATGGGAACAACTGTTGGCAGGAGCTAGCTCAACAAGAGATTGCTATGTAGCCTCTAGGGGGTGCATTGTAGTGAAATAACTTGCTTGAACACCCCCATCTCTTGTGTGAGGATTAAGTGGTGGGGGGGAAAGAAAAGTTTGTCTCTTTGTTATACCCCCTGTTAAAAGACCAGACCATATTTCTCAGATTTTAGGAGATGCCTTTTCTTAATCTAGTTCCAATTCCTGTTTACCTGGTCTTCTATTGATCAACTGCCTACACTGGATACCTGCCAAGTTGTGGAAAAATGCATTTTACAAGCTGACCTATCCACATGGCCACTGGGCTGCTGAAAGGAAGGTTAGAAACCCCCCATTCCTCATGCTAGTCTGAGAGTGAGGGAAAAATTCTTCCCCAGCAGCAAAAGAGGGAAGAGCCTTCTGGGGGCAAATGGTGCTTGCGTGGGAAGGGGGTGGATGAAGGGCCACCCAGAGGGGCAGGGAAGGGGAATGAGGGAGCAACCTATTTAACGTTTATAATTTTGGCAGCGGATGGGGCATGGTTCACCTCTAACTGTTACCACAAATCACCTATGACATTCCATGCCCCCTCCAATGCCCCTAAGGAGAGGCAAGGTGTATGAGCAATCTTTCCAAGAGCCAAGGAGTTTCTTTTCCCTGTTGTCCCTGACAAACCCTACAGACCTCCAAGACTCCGCACATGTGAGATCAGGAAAAGGCACTGAGTTCAGCGAGAGCCTATACAGTCAGGAGATAAATGAGCAAAGAAACAGATTAAAATGTATTCTTTATGCATCAGCATCAGGAGATTATGTCCCCACAGATAAAAACACAAATAAATCCAAAGCCCCCGCAGCCCTGCAGGCCAGGTCTACAGACTGGCTCACAGGGCTTAGGGTATAGCACTAAAAATAGCTATATAGAAGTTTGGGCTCAGACTCCAAAACTTATCCCCTCTTAAGCTTCAGAACCCAAGCCTGTTATTTTTAGCACCCTAGTACAAGACTGAGTCAGTATACCCAGGCTCTGAGATGCTGCCCAAGCGGGGGGGGGGAAGGTGGCTGTCCCCTTCCCCCTCCTCCTTTTACCATGCAGACACACAAAGTTTGACCTAAAGCATACTCACCTAAAATAAGAGGTAGATTTTCTCCCCTTTATACCCTACTTATTTTTAATATTAATGTCTGTCATCCATGCATATAAAACCTTCACTGTCCTGGGCTACGTCTACACGTGCACCCAACTTCGAAATAGCTTATTTCGATGTTGCGACATCGAAATAGGCTATTTCGATGAATAACGTCTACACGTCCTCCAGGGCTGGCAACGTCGATGTTCAACTTCGACGTTGCTCAGCCCAACATCGAAATAGGCACAGCGAGGGAACGTCTACACGCCAAAGTAGCACACATCGAAATAAGGGAGCCAGGCACAGCTGCAGACAGGGTCACGGGGCGGACTCAACAGCAAGTCGCTCCCTTAAAGGGCCCCTCCCAGACACACTTTCATTAAACAGTGCAAGATACACAGAGCCAACAACTAGTTGCAGACCCTGTATATGCAGCACGGACCCCCAGCTGCAGCAGCAGCAGCCAGAAGCCCTGGGCTAAGGGCTGCTGCCCACGGTGACCACAGAGCCCCGCAAGGGCTGGAGAGAGAGTATCTCTCAACCCCCCAGCTGATGGCCGCCATGGAGGACCCCGCTATTTCGATGTTGCGGGACGCGGATCGTCTACACGTCCCTACTTCGATGTTGAACGTCGAAGTAGGGCGCTATTCCCATCCCCTCATGGGGTTAGCGACTTCGACGTCTCGCCGCCTAACGTCGATTTCAACTTCGAAATAGCGCCCAACACGTGTAGACGTGACGGGCGCTATTTCGAAGTTACTGCCGCTACTTCGAAGTAGCGTGCACGTGTAGACGCAGCCCTGGAGTCATATCCTCCTAGACCATCACCCTGTGCAGGTCCATAATGTGTTTCCTGGCAAGACATAGGGCCAGCTAAGAAACATATGTTCACTCTATCCTGCTAGTGTTTGTTAAACCAGATAGTATTCAAAGAATGCAGCTCAGTGAAGTTCTCTATTCACACATCTGTCCAGAAATCCTTTTATGGCTTGTATACACGCTACAGTTTCATGTCTAAGCACAATAATTCAATTAAACACAAAGTAATTCAGTTAAAGTAACATTGAGGGTCAGGGTAAACCCATAAAAGCAATAAAACAGAAGAAAACGTAAATTAGGGTTACCATGACGCCCTTAATTCATTCTATTGTGAACAGGTATTTCAGTACCACTGCTATGCAACATCCTGCACTGTTCTGAGATAAGATGAATAAGGATGTAATAGGGTAACTATGCTGTATGTTTATCCACACACACAAATGTGAGGTAAGGAGATCACAAGAGCCTTTAGTAAATCTTGTATTTGACTACTAGATTCTGGTTTTATGTCCCAATTTGTTATTCTTTTGACTAAAATTTCATAAAGTTGTAACAAGTTGAAGGTCATCAACAACACAGCATCTTAGCTGCGTCTACACGTGCACGCTACTTCGAAGTAGCGGCACCAACTTCGACGTTAGGCGGCGAGACGTCGAAGTCGCTAACCTCATGAGGAGATAGGAATAGCACCCTACTTCGACGTTCAACGTCAAAGTAGGGACCGTGTAGACGATCCGCGTCCCTCAACGTCGAAATTGCTGGGTCCTCCATGGCGGCCATCAGCTGGGGGGTTGAGAGATGCTCTCTCTCCAGCCCCTGCGGGGCTCTATGGTCACCGTGGGCAGCAGCCCTTAGCCCAGGGCTTCTGGCTGCTTCTGCAGCAGCTGGGGATCTATGCTGCAGGCACAGGGTCTGCAACCAGTTGTCAGCTCTGTGTATCTTGTGTTGTTTAGTGCAACTGTGTCTGGGAGGGGCCCTTTAAGGGAGCGGCTTGCTGTTGAGTCCGCCCTGTGACCCTGTCTGCAGCTGTGCCTGGCATCCCTATTTCGATGTGTGCTACTTTCACGTGTAGACGTTCCCTCACTGAGCCTATTTCGATGTTGGGCTGAGCAACGTCGAAGTTGAACATCGACGTTGCCGACCCTGGAGGACGTGTAGACGTTATTCATCGAAATAGACTATTTCGATGTCGCAACATCGAAATAAGCTATTTCGATGTTGGCTGCATGTGTAGACGTAGCCCTTGACAGTTATAAACACACTGGATAGTAGTTTCTCTACATGTTTTAATAATCTCTGCATTTTAATACTATATAAGGTGACCATCCATCCTGTTTTCGATGGGACGGTCCCATATTTGGGATGCCAAAAAGGGATCCCAAACTATTTTATAAAAGGGACTCCTTGTCTGGTATTTGCAGCGCAGGCGCAGCCGCCTGCTGGAGAGCACTTACTGTACGTCAGTACGTGCTCTCTGCAAGAGATGGAGTCAGCAGGTTAGCTACTTTCCCCTTCCCTGAGGCTCAGGGAAGTGGGGGGAGCACCCTCCATCCCATATGTGGCCACAGGGATGATGGTCACCCTAATACTATATCCTTCAAACAACTACATAGTTATCACTACCATCATTACGAAAGAAGCTGTTTTGGGTTTGGTGCTTGATTAAAAGAATTTATTATTCAGAGTACTTTGTAGAATAAATGCATTTATGCAAAGATAAAACCCTTCTTTTTATTCTTATCATAATAGTGTAAAGAAGACCAATTTGCAAGTGTCCAAAACTGAACAGCTGAGATGCAGAGTACCCTCCTGTTTGGAACTGGCATTTAACTGTAGTGGCACTGGTTTAATGTTGTAATATGTAAGTTATGCACTTTCAGAGTTGTATGTGTTACATATAATACACTCCTTAATAGGAAAGTTTCTGAACTTTGATTTCAGCATGTAGCCTTCTGACTATAACTACTTGAAATTTTACACTTCCTTCCTTAAAATTGAATTAAAAACAGAACATTTGCAGTAATTCCTGTTTATAATGGATATTTACGACATATATTTTGTGTGCACGAGAATCTGTATGCAGATAAAAAAGGTTGCAGATCTCTACCTGAACTTCTTAACTGCTTCCATTCACCAGACAAATGCCTCATTTCCTATTTGTTTCAGTTAAAGTCTCATTTTGTACTTTTTCTCTGTATATCTTATGTTATCAATCAATTTGACTGAAAATGTGATCTTGTGCACCACTTTCAAAATATTTGCACATCCAACTTAGCACCAAGTTCTGAAAACTTGTCATTTATACAACGTATACATCCACTAACAACAAATTAACCAGAAAATCTCATAGTCAAAGTATAAAATAACATCTCCCCTTAAATGGCTCAGACTAATTTTGGGGGGAAGAGGACTATTTTCTGAAGTTGGGTCCTTATTTTGAAGGACTCTGTTTCAAGACTTCAGAACCACAAACATATTATTGCCTCTTAATTTTCAGATATTAAATGGACTTTTAGCTGGAAGGTTAAACAGAGTTGTAAAACTAAACTCGTCTGCACCATTTTAAATGGTTTTCATTGCTTTTTTCTCCAAAGAGTGTAGGTTGCATCTACACTACATTCCCCTTTCAGAGGAGGAATGCAAATGGAGAAGACTGAAAATTCAAATGAAGTGCTGATTTACAAATCTTGCACTTCATTTGCATAATCTTCCATGATCACATGATTACTTCCATGATCACAAAAAAAGATGCTTTTTTGAAAACAAAACAACAGTGTAGTCAGAAAAAGAAGAGTTTTTGAAAGAACCCTTCTTCCTATTTTGTTTGTTCTTGGACTGTTGGCATGTGAAGTTCTTCTATGTATCATGGGCTCTCTCTTAAGAGCATGCCTAGACATGTGAAACAGAGGTGGGGCGGCGGGTGGTCACCTGTGGCCGAGCTTGAGTCCTGCCAGCATCAGAAGAATAAGGCTAGATATATTGTTCTGGGATGTTCTGCCAAATATTGCCTTCTGAATCTAAGTGATTGCTCCACACTATTTATTGATTGCAGGGTTGCTGAAAGACTGGCCGCTCTGAATTCTGTGCTGTGTCTACACGGGCACAAATCTTCGAAATAGCCATATTTTGAAGATTACTAATGAGGCGCTGAATTGAATATTCAGCACCTCATTAGCAGGAGGACACTTCCAGCCGCAGTGCTTTGAAAGCACTGCTTTCGAACGTGTGCGGCTCGGCGCGGCTACACGGGGGTCCTTTTTGAAAGGACCTGCACCTTTCGAAATCCCCTTATAATTCCAAAATCCTTTTTGAAAAGGACCCCTGTGTAGCTGCGCCGAGCCGTGCGCTTTCGAAAGCGGTGCTTTCGAAGCGCCATGGCCGGAAGCGTCCTCCTGCTAATAGAAATATGGCTATTTCGAAGATTTGTGCCCATGTAGATACAGCCTATGAGAAAACTTAGAAGAGTAACAGTAAAATTCTCAAAAGTGCCTATGTGATTTAGATACTCAGAAGCAGATATTTCAAAGATGTTTAGACACGTACAGATGCACATAGATGCCCAGTAGGATTTTTTTCCAAAACAAAAAAAGTTAGGCACCTAACTCCTGTTGACTAGGAGTTAGGTGCCAGGTTTCATATGTCCCTGCTGAGATTTTCAAAAGCTTTATTTGCATCGTAGGGTGCCTAATTGCTTTCTGAAAATCTGAAAAATGGTGCTAAGAACCATTTCCAAAAGCAACTCGATCTCTTGAAAACTTTACCCCATCTCTTAATTCAACATGTAAGTGTAATTGCCCTCATTTGAGACTGTTCAATTCTCTGAATGTATTTTTCTTCAATACTAGTTCAACTCACTATATGGCTTACAGCTAAGCCATTCATGAAAAAGGGTATTTTCATGTTTGTTATCCTGTTGCGAAGTTACAGCAGAGGTGAGGAACCTGCAGTGCAGGATGCATGTGGGTTGTCAGGGGTTAGCCACTAGCAGGCAGCAAGATGCTCTGTTTACCTGAGCATCTGCAGGCGTGAAGCCCCACAGCTCCCAGTGAACATAGTTTGACATTCCTGGACAATGGGGGCTGCACCATTTTGTGCAGCTCCCATTGGCTGGGAATGGCAAACCATAGCTGCTGGCTGCTGTGAGCAGCTGTGCCAGCAGGCACTTAAGTAAACGAGAGATAGCCGTGGAAGTGGGTCTGTCCCACAAAAGCTCATCACCTAATAAGTTATTTTGTTAGTCTTTAAAGTGCTACTGAACTGTGTTTTTGTTTTTAAGTAAACGGATCTTCTGGTCACCCCCCAGCAGCTATACTTGATGAACCCCCAGCAACCTTCGGGCCAGAGGTTCCGAACACTGGCCTATAGTTATACATTCAACTCATATCAAGGACAGGCCACAATTTTTTTTAGAAAAAAAGGTCAATACAAATTAGGTTTATATAACATGAAAAGTAGAAAGAGGTATTTCTAAGATTTCAAGATAACACTTTTGTAGATAACTATATACTTCTTAGTTATACATGCATAGTACGTATAGCAGCAAACACTTTTTAGTTTAACTTTTGATAGCAATGGAGTATATGAAGACACAAGAGAGAGCAGAACCTTACTGGGAAAAAAAATTCTCCATATGCAAGACTTCTGGCAATATATCATAAATCAAATACTTTGGCCTAAATTGAATGAAGTATATGTTCCACTGTTGCAATCAATTTTGCTAGAAAGAACATTTTGAAGATCTTCTTAACTGTACAGTAAACCCTCAAGATATGTGCAAACAAGTTGCACGTGTCTCAGATTAACATGACTGCCACCCCAGACAGGATCGGGAAACTGCTCCAGTCAGGGGCAGCAGCCTGAATCTTGCCATCCCTGACAGGAACAGTTCCTGCTCCTGTCAGGAGCAGCAGCTGTTCTTGTCAGGGGCAGCAGCCAAGAGTCAGACTGCTGTCCCTGACAGGAGTGGGGAAACAGCTTCTGTCTGGGGTAGCAGCCTGACTCATGGCTGCTGCCCCTGACAGGAGCGTTGTCCCAGTGCCTGGAGTGGGAGGGAGCTGGGAACCAGGAAACAGTGTGGCTCCCGACTCTCCTCCACTTGCAGAGCCAGAAAACTGATGAAGGCAACAGCTCTGGTCAATTTCCTGGCTCAAAGGAGTGAAAGAGAGTGGAGAGCCAGGCTGCTCCTTGTTCCTGGCTCCCCTCCACTCGCTGGAGCCAGGAAACTGACCAAGGCTGTTGCCCTGGTCAGTTTCCTGGCTCTGCACAGGGAGGGGAGGCAGGAGCCAGGCTGCTGTCTGGTTGCCAGCTCCCGGCTGGGTTCCTGGCTCCCTGCTGCTTGCAGGACCCGGGAAACTGACCAGCATATGGCTGATCAGTTTCCTGGGTCCTGCAAGTGGCAGGGAGACAGGAACCAGGCTGCCCCCTGGTTCCAGGTTGACTGCCACTCTGGGAGCCAGGAAACTGACCACCCCTGTTGGGCTGGTCAGTTTCCTGGCTTCTGTAAGCCCAGTGGAGCCAGGAACCTGCCTCCTGTCTCCCCTCAACTTGTGCGAAAATTTGAGTCATGCAGGGGTTGCAAGAACACAAACCCCCCATAACTCAAGGGTTTACTGTAACTCCATGGTTGCAGAGCAAGTCCTTGAGAAAATCCTCCAAAGACCTCCTAGGGATGAGCTTGGAGATGCTGCCAATTTACATGAGGTACACAATGCTATTCATCAGATGAGGAACAAGACTGAAATTCCAGATGGAATCCCTGCTGAACTCTGTAAGATGGTGGACTAGAGCTACTTCAGCAGCTTTACCTGCTTATCCTTAAAAAATAGATAAAGGAGGACATACTCAGTGAGATGAGGGATACCTCAGTTGTCACCCTCTTTAAAAAGGGGGATAAAGCAGACTGTGGAAACTATTGTAGTATCTCTCTCCTTGCCATTGCAGACAAAGTTCTGGCACAGATCCTTGCAACTCGCCTGTTGCCCCTGTCACAAGAAATTTTACCAGAGTCACAGAGTGGTTTCTGACCATGCTGAGGAATTGTGGATATGATCTTCACAGCACAGCAGCTGGTAGAAAAGCGCTGGGAGCAAAACTGACAACTGCATATGGCTTTTGTTGATCTAACTAAAGCTTTTGATTCAGTGAATCGCTGTGCCCTATAGATTGTATTTTCAAAGAATGGATGTCCTGATAAATATATCAGTGTCGTAAAGTTGCTTCATGACAGCATGAAAACAACTGTTCTGACTAGTACTGAAAGGCTCACTCTGGGAGCCAAAGCATTAATTAACAGGAGTCAAACAGGGCTGCATCATCGCTCCAGCCATGTTCTTGGTTTTTATTGCCATCTTTCTTTACCTAATTGCTGGGAAGCTATCAGCTGGCATTAGAATCATTTATAGAATGGACAGAAAGCTGTTTAGGCTTAGCAGGCTGAAAGCTAAGAGCAAGATTTCCACCACTTCTATTGTGGAACTTCAGTATGCTGGTGACAATACAGTTTTTGCTTACTCTGAGAAAGATGTTCAAACTATTCTAAACACGTTTGCCTGTGCTTACACGTCTTGGTCTCCCCTTCAACATCAATAAGACCAAGACCATCAGCTCTCTCCAAACCAAGTGCCACACATTCTAACTATTAAAATCAATAGAGAGGTACTGAAGAATGTTGACCATTTCCTCTATCTTAGAAGTAATCTCTCTTACAAGTCAGATATTGGTGCAGAAATCCAACACCATCTAAGCTGTGCCAGTGCAGCCTTTGCTCGTATACAGTACAGGGCTGTTGAAGATCATGATATTTGAACATACACCAAGAAATCTGTTTGTAGTTTTGTTATAACTGTGTTGGACCAAGGGTATGAGAGAGAAAAGTAAGTGAGGTAATATCTTTTACTGGATCATCTATCTTTGGTGGATAGTACAAGCTTTTGACCTATCCAGAGTTTGAAAGGTCATACCTTCCACCAGCAGAAGTTGATCAAATAAAAATATTACGTCACCTACTCATCTCTCTCAACAGAAAATGTGTTATGCAGCATGATCTGATACAGGCTTATGTTCACAGCTGTTAACTTAAACACTAGTCAGTTGTCATTATAAGTCATCTTAATGTGCCTACAAATGTGCAAATAATTCTAAAGAAAACAAGTCTCTGTGCAAAGAGTTTACTATTAAAAGCAGCAATTCCACTGATGGTTATGCATATGAATAACTTTGCACATGTGAATACCCTCATTGTAATACATATAGATGTATCTGCTGGACTGGGGGCTAAATGACGAACAAGTTAGTGGGAAGTGAGGATGTAATGCACAGACATAAATTAAAGGACAGACTTAGACTTGTGTGCTACGTGGCACAGATATCTGTGTCTTTAATTTTACCAAAAACACTTGGTCGGATGGGTTGCAGAAATGAGATTTAGGAATGTCATTGGATAAATAGATTTTAGAAGAATAATTGATGCATAAATAGGTGAATCTCAACAAATTTTAATTTGAGCTGTGATTCAGTGACGTACTCAAGTTCAATGATTATTTAAACCTTTCCCAGAATAAATAAACCTCCTGCCTGAAAAAATACTGACATACAAATACCCTCTTAAATACAATGTGGATCCTAATGCTTACCTAACCAAATCCAGAACTGCACAGCAAAAAACAATGTCTGTGCCTGCCATTCTCCATTCTCATTTACCATAGGACTGGAGTTCTTCTCCGAGTCAAGCTAAGAAAATATGGAACTGAAAGGGTGTGATGGAAGAAAATAAATATGATTCCATAGGAGGATTTTCCTAAGCTTCTCCAGTCCTATTTGTGACTAGTCTTGGATACTTTCAAGCTTTACTATTTATCTATTTTTGACTCAAATAACAGAATAATCTCTATCAGCTGAAAAACAAAATCTTAACAAAAAGGACAATATAAGCAGGGCATCAAAATAGCAATATAAGGCTCAGTGATTCAGTTCTAATAGAAGACAATTAATCTTGTTCAAACTGTGATTTTCTTATAGCTTTTTGAACATGGGGATTTTCAATTGTAAACTGTTTTATATGCCTTATCTACAACGTAGTGGTAGTTTAATTATTCAGAGCAGGCTCAGTGTTGTAACAAGTTGATAATCAGTTCAAGTACTATGAAAGAGAGGATATCAATGCTATTTCTGTTTCTCAATAGCATATGAGGGCATCATGACGTGAATGATTAAAATATATACCTGGCTTCCACAATTAAATATTGTATCTGCACAGAATGTAGTCCACAGCCTTATTATGGAGGTCATTACCTATAGCAAATTATTTAAATAATTGCACATCACATACTCCAGCACTCATTCATTTTATTTTTCAGATTTTTATTTACATCGCTACTTCTTTCTTCCCCTTTTAGTACAAGTTGAATGTAATATTGCATGATTTCAGTTAGCCGTATGATGACTTATCATGGGTGTGACCAAGTTTCCAGTGGTCCCATAAAGTTTGTTTACAGATACCTGTCCTGGTTGTCAGTATTCTGTGCTGTTGTGTAGCTCTAATTTACTCCTAAATGTCTTCTAAGAGTCTAGTAAGTAGTGGAAGTGTTGGTAATGCTGCTAGAAAATATTGACCTCTCATGGTCTGGCAAATTCTCTTGTTTGGAATTAGGCAGGTCCTAAAGGTGCAGAACCATAGAAGTTCAACCTGGAGTAAGTTATGAAGGATTTTTATTTTTGTGAATAAGTGCAAATATATATTTTAATAAAGATAATTTTAATTTATAATAGGGCAAACTCGTACATGCTTAAGTTTAAGCATATAGGAAACCCCACCAAATCAATGGGACTACTCATATGAGTATTGATGGGTCCTCTGTAGTCATAAATAGGTGGAGCAAAATGATCCAAAGTAATCTATACTTGATCAGATTGTACAAATTTGAATCTCAGCCTGCCAGGAATAATTGGAAAATTGATGGGGGAGTGGGATAAATGTTGGCATCACTTCACAGACAGCAGCACAAGTAGATGAAATCTGATGAAAAGCAACATCTCTTGCAGTATGTACTTATCAAGCACTTTACACATTGCACATTCTGCCAGCTTCACAACACTTCAAAGAAATTTGGAATTTCCGTTCTCCACAGGTGGGTGAACATTCCACTCATTACCTTGCAGAGTTGGGCAAAATTCTTCACTGACTAGATTACTTGTCAAAAATACAGTTTGGATGCCCAAAATTCTTCATCAAATTGACACGTCTGCCCAATAAATACAGTCGTTCCCCCCAAGCGCACCCCCCAAAATCAGGTTAGAGTCACAGGTGAACTTTAGTGCCATTGGGAGACAGAGGAATAGGTGGTCCCTGCCAGCCTCTCTCCCAACTTTTAGCTCAATGGTTAAGCATTCACCCAACATGTGGAAGATTTGGATTCAATTTCTCCTTTCTCTCTGGTGTAGAATAG
The DNA here is from genome assembly GCF_033958435.1 of Carettochelys insculpta. Classification (NCBI taxonomy): domain Eukaryota; kingdom Metazoa; phylum Chordata; order Testudines; family Carettochelyidae; genus Carettochelys; species Carettochelys insculpta. The sequence goes on along the minus strand of NC_134138.1, from coordinate 208,940,473 downwards.
AGATTTTAACTCCCAGCTGAGATCCTTTTACTTCTTCACACACATCAGAGCTATAGGAAATCTGTACTTTTCAACCTGCTATAAAGATATTTCAGTGGTCATTGGGTCAATGAGGAAATGAAAATGACCCTACCTGAGATAATGGAGACCCACATTTAAGTCCTTGATCAAAAGCAGTTGTAGGAACTGAATGTATGTCTCCCACAAAAAGTGCCATAAGTTTCACATCTATATTAGACTATTGTGTAGGGTGGTTGTCCTGCACTAATATGGAAAGGGTTAAAACATCCCTGGAAGAAGGCTGCCCTGTGAGCCAATCAGGGGAAAGGATTGTAGCAGCCAATCAGAGCCCAAGAGGGCTGTACAAAAGAGATGGCTGGCCAGAGTGTGATACTCTTGCTCCAGTGCTGGAAGGAAAGGGATCTAGCTGTCTGCTAGAGTTTGGTATCATGGGCAGAGAAGTGCTGGGGAAAGGCAGAATGATCCAGGAGAGCTCTGGATGGGCAAGCCCTAGGCTGAAGGGCCTGAAAAAAGGCCTGATGGTGCTAGGGCAGCAGAGAGGCAGTCAGGGCAGCAGAAGGTAGCAGGTCTAACCCCTTGTCAATGTTGAGTGGCCATTTCAGACTGCAGATTGACCCCGACATAAGGAGCTAGACAAAGACTGACAGTGGGTCACTGAGGCAAGGTGGCTGTAGGGGGCACTGTGGTAGGGCAGTACCCTGAGAGAGAGGCTCTGTGGTCAGAGTGGGACACAAGTCCTGATATAAAGTGGAGAAACAAACAGATAAGCAAGAGTGAGTGAAACACTACCCAGAAGAGGGCACGCTAGAGACTGAATGAGCTAATTCCCATGTGACCAGCAAGAGATGTCATGGTGGTGAGTCACACCCAGGTTAAAAAAAAATCCTTTGTAAAGATGTCAATCACTATCAGTGAATCAGATCACACTACAGAGAAATGCAAAAATGCCTTTTGAATCAATACTTTTGGTTCTTATTGTTACAAAGTATGTATGCCATGTGATTGTCCAGTATTTTACAAGCAGATTAAAAAAATGAGCCTGATCCTTCATATCCAGTTTATCACTGCTGTCATCTCTCTGAAGTCAACAAAATTACATCAAGGATTAACATGACCCAGGACATTTGGGCTACGTCTACACGTGCAGCCAACATCGAAATAGTCTATTTCGATGAATAACGTCTACACGTCCTCCAGGGCCGGCAACGTCGATGTTCAACTTCGACGTTGCTCAGCCCAACATCGAAATAGGCGCAGCGAGGGAACGTCTACACGTCAAAGTAGCACACATCGAAATAGGGATGCCAGGCACAGCTGCAGACAGGGTCACAGGGCGGACTCAACAGCAAGCCGCTCCCTTAAAGGGCCCCTCCCAGACACAGTTGCACTAAACAACACAAGATACACAGAGCTGACAACTGGTTGCAGACCCTGTGCCTGCAGCATAGATCCCCAGCTGCCGCAGAAGCAGCCAGAAGCCCTGGGCTAAGGGCTGCTGCCCACGGTGACCATAGAGCCCCGCAGGGGCTGGAGAGAGAGCATCTCTCAACCCCCCAGCTGATGGCCGCCATGGAGGACCCAGCAATTTCGACGTTGAGGGACGCGGATCGTCTACACGGTCCCTACTTCGACGTTGAACGTCGAAGTAGGGCGCTATTCCTATCTCCTCATGAGGTTAGCGACTTCGACGTCTCGCCGCCTAACGTCGAAGTTAACTTCGAAATAGCACCCGACGCGTGTAGACGCGACGGGCGCTATTTTGAAGTTGGTGCCGCTACTTCGAAGTAGCGTGCACGTGTAGACGCAGCTTTGGTGTTTTGATATTTCCTGGAATAGGCTTCCTAAAACTGTTCTTGTGCTCCCTGCACACCCACAGAGATCATGGCTGCTAAAATGTTCTAGTAAGTGTGGCATTAATGGTAAAAATTAGAATCTTGTGTAAGAAAACCTACATAAAATTGCAAACTTTGGTTATAGTGTTTCTGAGACTGAACAACGACTAAACTGATGATCAGTTCTACTGTTAAACCTTGCCAATTTAGGAGTCCTTAAAATAACATTCTGCCATGATTTGTGTTCCCAGTTCAGTAACTACCCTTATAAACTAAAACAAAATTGTTGCAGTACCGCACCACATATTTTCATATTAATTTTGAAATTACAGTTAAATAAAGCCTCTGTAGGACAGCTAAAATAGTGGCAACAGGATCTCCTAAATTTCACAGCTATCACACAATCGACCTAGAATACATTTAACTAACAGACTAGTAGATGTCACATAAGACCACCACAGCCTGAATGCCTATGTAAAAATTGACAAATAAATAAGCCTTTACAGCTATGTCACTCAAAGAGAAACTTTTCACCAAAATAACCAAGCCAAAAACAAATCAGTACTGGCCATAAAAAGTAATTTTAAATAAAATTATTTGGGTGAATGGCAAAAAGGAAATCAGCAATCAGAAATAAAGAAGAATGTCATGAGTATTTTCTTGTTCGGTTTAGGAAATATTTCTGATATCCTACATTTTGCTGTTAATTTCACATAGTTGAAGGCCACAAAGGACCATTAGATCATCTTATTTGACCTCTTGTTTGTTACAGGGCATTAAACAAACACCCCAATAGCTCTATACACAGAACAATACATTTAGTTAGACTAAAGCATTTCAGTCCTCAGAAGACTGAACTGCCATTTGCCACAGGCAGAGAACAGAAGAGACTGAGATGCTGCTAGTTCCTAAGCCCCTCCAATGGTAAGGAACTAATTACATGAGATGTACCCATCTGATCTGCAGAACTGTGCTCCAAGCCCTCTACTGCAGAAGGTAAGAAAGCCCCAAGGCCCCTATCAATCTGATTAGGAGAGAAGTCCTTCCCAAACCTAAATCAGGCAGTCAATGATACCCTGAGAATGTAAATAAGCCTCACCAGACAGCCGTCTAAGAAATAATTTTCTGTGTCACTTCAGAGCACTTGTCCAGTTGTCTCCTAAGCCAATCTCAGCCAACTGGAAACTGGGGGAAAGAATTCCCTGAGTCTTGCATTCAATCAGCTAGCACATAAGTGGTTCCCACACTATGTTCCAGTGACAGAGAGGAAGCCGTGCTAGTCTATACACTATCAAAACAAAAAGCAGTCAAGTAGCACTTTAAAGACTAGCAAAATAGTTTACTAGGTGAGCTTCTATGGTCTGAAGAAGTGGGTCTGTCCCACGAAAGCTCACCGAATAAACTATTTTGCTAGTCTTTAAAGTGCTACTTGACTGCTTTATGTTCCAGTGGAACACTGTTGTTCTGTGAGCTATGGCAAAGTGTTCCACATTGAAATTGAGTAATGGCCCTCTATTCCCCATTCTCAGGGGAAAAAGATACACTTTGGGATGGAATTTTCTCAGTTTTACAGTTTTCTTGAAATGACAATACAGTAACCAATATTTCTTAACATTGCTGCTTGTTGACAGGCAATAAGTGCTTACTTTGTTAAGTCATTGCTTGTGTCTGTTAATAGCTTCGAAGCCTTAGACCAGCGGTGAGTAACTTTTTTTGGATACGTGGCTAATTTAAATAATTGTTACTATCCAGCAACATGAAAATAAATTTTTATTAAACACTTTTTTTAAATAAAACTAATTTAAATGTTTAAATCATAGGAAAGGTAAACAAATTAAATAATTCAGGTTCCTCATAGTAACTATGATGATGTAAAAAAGATAAAGTGTTCCACAGAGAACGCTGTGATGTCTAAGTGTTCCACAACCAGAAAAAGTTTGGGAGCGGCTGAGCTAGAGCCCTGAATCATGGGATTTGTTATTCCAGCGGTCCATGAAGAAAGGGAATGAAGACAAGTATTCAGAGACTCGAAGACCTGAAACTACTATGAAATTCTAGTTGACCCCCTACATACAGACGGGAAGTAGAACAGTGTCCTCAAATTGGGAGCTGTGAGGTTATTACACTGGGGTGGTGGGGATGAACCATCAACCTCCACTCCCACACTCCTCTTTGCCTACAACATTTATAATAGTATTACAAATGTGTTTTTTTAAATTTATAAGGAAGGTCAAACTCAGAGTCTTTCTGTGTGAAAGGAGTCACCAACACAAGCCTTTGAGAATTACTGAAGTAGAATTTCTTCTCAGAAGCTGGATTAAAGCAAACCTTCTAGAAAGACAACTAGTCCCAGCATGGTGGGCATGAAGCCAAGGAGCTGCAGTCATCCACCAAGACTCAATTGTGTTACATACTGCCCCCAAAACACTGTCCGTGTCCCCAAAAGCTTACAGTCTAAGACTCCAGTTACTGTAAATTGACCAACCTAAATCAGACTTTCCATACTTCAGCCTTGAAGTATTCTGAACCTTTTTCCCAATACTGTATTACAAATGTCGAGGAGCAATCTTTTTAGAAATATGTTTACTTCCAACACAGAAATAGAAGAGCAACATGTAGCAATCCTTGCCACAGTTTAATCACAATTGCAAGGAATCAGAAAAGCAGACAGATTTAAAATGATGTATTGTAATTCTCTTTGCATGGAATAGTGAAGTCATGATACATACAAAGGAAAAGGAAAGAATTACAGTCTCTCATTTTGAGGTGGATATTTGCCAAAATGGACAGACTACCTATTTCTTGCCCTCATGGAGAATATTCCAGTGCTAAGTAATTACACTTTTATTATTACAGAATGAACTCAATCAGATCCAACATTTGCTAGATGTATAAAGCAGAGCATCCCACATATTCTATGCCCACATACATAAAAGCTAATAAACTGATTTTCTTTTTATTTTTTAGAAGTAAATGAGCCAACACCTACAAAACAACATACAATCTTTTTTCAAAACTGTATACCAGCTAAGAAGTGCATTCTCAAAACTGTAAGTCGCCGCTAATTGGCCCTACAATTAAAATACACCTTAAAATGGGATAAACCAATAAGGGCAGATCACATAGATCATGGTTCGGATTAGGCATTCCCAAACTGCTCAATGAATGATATGCTATGTGTAAGAAACAAGGACAAAAACTGTCTGATCCTAAAACTATGCTCAGTTATGCCTAGAAGATGTCAGTCACAGTGAAGGACAGCTGCACCTGAATTCCTCTTCTATGAGCCAGCCACTGACCCACTGTAGGCTCCCAAATCCTCAGCTGTCACATCACTTGGAGAGCAATCTGTATCTCACTCTCTCTTGACCATGGCATTCCCTGGCTTACCATGTGACATGCCTCAGCAAGACAGACTGCCTAAATGGATTTTACTTTCTCTTCAGAAACTAACAGTATAATTTTGCTAACAAATATTAGTTACCATACAGAATTTTCTGAGAAAGCACATTTATTTTAAGGTAAAAGCACTACAGAATAAACATTAAAATCAATAAAGGAACCATAAACTTGCTAACAAGCTTATCAGAGAAGAACTCCAACAAGGGCTTTGGTTGGTGATTAGTCCTTCAAATCCCATACAAGGGTTTTTCCTGTGGTCAGATGTACATAAGAGTTTTTACTCAAAACTACCATGAAGACTGGACCAAACCAATGCTGTCCCACCCCCTTGCGCAAGGAAAACAGCTACAGGACTGCTAGTTATTTGTGAAGCTTCAGACTAACATGGCTACGCTTCTCAGTCTATGCATCTCTAAATTATACAGCCTCTGTCTGGTTCTTTGATTGTTTCTGTCTGCTGTATAATTAATTCTGCTGGGTGTACGTCAATTAAGGTGGTGGGATTAACAGGTTAGATAATCTTGCTAGGACTGGTTTGTTAAATTTCAGTAGAATGATTGGTTGAGGTATACCTGAGGTATACCTGAAAACATTCTCATACATTTGGAGACAAAGAGGAAGTAAGGGAAGGACAAGTGAAAAGAGAAAAGGAAACTGGGTGCATGCTTGCTGGAAGTTAACACCAACAAACACTGAATTATATGCATTTCTGGACTTTAGATATCACTGTTCTCTGTTCACGTGAGAAGGAAGGTGAAGGGAAAATAAGCCAAAGTATTCATTCCATAAAGGTGTAAAATGTTAACATTTTGAATGACTCAGGAAATAAGTAACAAGTGGTTACAACAAAAGCATTTGATTTGTTATTAAATCAAACTGCCCAAAAAGGGGAATTGATTACATTACAGAGTTTATATGAGAATTAAGGCCAATAAAAGAAATTATTAACAGTAATTTGGACACAGACCCCTTGAAATTACAATCGTCAGTTTAAGAGAAATTTTTGTTGCTAGAACGCAGAAAGGAAAAGAAAAGAAAAGAAAAGAAAAGAAAATGTTTTACGAACTATTTGGATATTCTGATATTTTCTTTCATTCTGCTTTTGAACAAAAATGAGAAGCCGCCCTCAATTATTTTTGTGAAAATACTTGAGAGAAGAAATATCCAGTAGCTGAGAAGACAGGGCACTCAGTTGTGATATGGGAGAAACAGGTTCAATCTGATTCAGCGATGGGGATTTAACCTAGATTGAACACATCCTAGAAGAGTGAGCTTACCACCATAGCCAGTTTCACAAGAGCTTTTCATCAAAAAAATGATAATTCACTGAAACTAAAACATGAAGCAGGCATTTCCTGACTCTCAAGTTAAAAAAAAAAATAAGGAAAAAATTTTCAAAACATTTAATTTCAACAATCTCTAAACAAAAACAAAAATCTGCAGTTTTTGGTCCAAAGCAACTTTTTGTTTGGAAATTTAAGTTACTTAACACAACAACTCTAAATTGACCCTAACATGGGATGGGGAAAGGTTTTCAGTCTGTGAATTTTTTCTGAGATGACGACTTTTCATTCTGATTTAAAATGGGAAACATCTTGGATACACAGCTATTTTCTCACAGTTGTACTCACACCCGTCCTATAGAGTTAATGTCTCTCTCAGAGGATTGTGGGAGTTAGGCTACAATTGGATGTTCTTTACTAATCTCTCTCTGTTTCTGAGGGAAGGATGTGTGTGTGTGTGGTAGCTTTTTTAGTGAGCTTTTTTTCTGCTTTGGCAGCCCAGGGAGTTAGAGATCCCAGTTTGTTATGGATTCAGAGGCCAAAGAGTTTCTCTGGAAAGAGACAGTGTTTTTTTGTCTCCAGACTTTGTGTCTGCAAAGGAGTGCATTCTAGCTCTGGGGAAGGTGACTGGGTTTAAAAATGTGAGGTATGCCTCCCCCAGGAGCAAGGCTGTTATGTTTGTTGTCATGCTGAGGCTTGTTGAGCAGATGGTTGTGCAGGGGATTATGGAGTGGGATGTTTTTGTCCCTGTTGTGGTCCTCTCATCACCTGCTGTTCAAGTCACTATCACTAATATTCCTCCCTTTTTAGGAAATGAGCAGCAGGCTAGAGCCCGGGCAAGTTATGGTAAGAAGGCTAGACCTATTAGGAGGATTTCCTTGGGCAGTAAAGCCCCAGTGATTTCGCATGTCTTGTCCTTTTATAGGCAAGTTTTTATGATATTAAACAATGCCTCCAAAGCTTTAAATCCTGAGATGCAGGATTGACGAGTATGAACTAAATTGTCTTTTTTGCCACTGACGACGTGATCTGTTTTGGCTGTGGAAGTCTGACATACTTGGAGGCAGGCTACCCCTGAGAATACTGACCCTCTGCCAGAGAATGTGGGGGGTTTCTGAGAGGAAAGCATAAGCTGGGCCATGTCCCAACAATTCTGGTCCCCAGAGCAGAGAAGTCAATGGGCCCCCAAGCAAATGCAGGAGAGAGTGGAGGGTGCAGGCTCTGAGAGGGAATCAGGGCGCAGGGTGCAGGCTCAAGGCTGGGACCAGGACCTGGTGAGGCTGGGGTACAGGGGGTGTTGGAGGTGGGGATGAAAATTTGGGCTCTGGGAAGTGCAAAGTACAAATTCTGAGCTGGGGCAGGGGGTTGAAATGCAGGAAGGGTGAAGAGTCAGTCACAAGACTAGGGCAAGAGGTGAGATTACAGGGGGTATGAGTGGTCAGGCTCTGGGCTGGGAAATGGGATTGGGGTACCAGAGGGTGTCAGTGGGCAGCACTTCACTCAGGCAGCCCTCAAAAGTGACTAGCACACTTCTTTGGCAGTACCCGCAGGTGGGAGGCAAGGGGGTCTTGCACACTGCTTCCTGAAGCCACTGAACCCACAGATGAAAGGGAAGCTATGGAGTCCAGGCTTGAAAAGTGCCTGCAGAACCCCTCCCTGGGCCTGCAGGGACATGCCAGCTGCTTCTGAGAACAGCCCAGAGCAAGGGTGGACAGGAAGCCTGCTTTAGCTCTGTTACATTGCCACTGCTGGCAGTGGCCACCCACCAGGACCTCTTAAATCGCCTGGGCCAATGGACAATTGTTCCTCCCTCCCTTCCCATAGAGATGCTCCAACAGTCCCCAGTTGCTTGTGTCAATATTTCCAATGGGCAAGTCCCACTTTGCAACCTGGGGGAGATGGAATCACTGGTGTGGCTCCAGACTCAGTCTGAGCCCCACTGTGACATGGAAGCTGAAGCAGCTGCTATGGAACTTGGAGCTGTGGCTGAGGTTTCTGGCTTGCTGGCAAAGCCACAAAGCAAAAAATGACCAGTAGAGGTGGAAGGGGCTCCAGTCTGGGTGTGGTTTATGAAGTAGGCTAGTGGGGAGCACACCACTAAGGGTGCTACTACAGGTGGATCTTTGTTGGGGGCATGGAGAATTCTCAAATATTCATTTTGCTCCAATTGTCCCAGCAGTAGCCCCTTCCTTCTGGTCTCTCTGAGGTTCTCCCTTTTGAGGGCAGCAGTGACTCTGATTCAGAGGGTGTCGTGTGCAGGGTAACAAACTCACAGATTCCTTAGGCCCTGAAGTCACTCAAAGGGATATATTCCTGACACTATTTGGTAGGTTTCTGGATAATACAAAAAGGAAATGTGGAACAGAGGTAGGAGATTGGTTTCCCAGCCTTAATTTATTGGTTTTTGGGGGGTTTTTTTTGGCTGCTCAGTATGTTATGAGACAGTTCCACCACTGGGTCACCAAGAAATCTGACTGCAACACACTGACCATGGCTCAGACAGTGTCAGAGCCAGGTGAGAGTCAGCCGTGCAGGGTCACTTCCAACCCTTCCCTCAGGGTGCATCTTTTGCCATAGTGCATCCACCATGTCCTCCGGGTAGGTGGCCAGGAGCAGCCTGAGCAGGTCTGTGAGAAGCAAAGCCTGTTCCGTTAGGAGGCTACCACTTGCTTCAGCTGTAAGGGCTGCCAGTTGGAGCAGATAGAACATGTCTGTCTCCGTCAGAGTCTGGGGCTCAACTGAGCCAGAGCCTCCACCTTTTATATCTCATCTTCCTGTTACCCGCTTCTGGTGGGAGAAGCAATGCAGGTCTGGTTCTGCCCACGTAGGCATGGAGGGAGGTCCCTCCCACTTGGGGTTGGAAGAAAAGCACACTGCCTTACTACAATCTGTCTTTTTATTTTCTAATGAGTTCTAGTCCCATGGATAATTTTGTCTGTGACTTTGTGAATGTGAATGGGTACAGGGACATCAAAATACAGATGGCTCTGTTTGAGTACCTGTCCCAGAACAAGGTGGACATTTCATTTTTGAAGAGATGCCCTCCGACGCAGACAACCAAACTGGTTGGTTTGCTGACAGGGGAAGAGAATTCTTCTGAGTCATAGCTACACTGCAAGAGCAGTGTCCTCTTTGAAGACAAGGTGATGCCTGATTCGGTGATTGTGCAGGAAGTGGTTCCTGGACATTTATTGATTGCTCAAACTGTAGCTTGACTATCTTTTTATTAATGTCTCTGTCCCTCTCTAAGGGAAAGTCAGGCTGATTTTTTTTTCCAACCTTGGCTGCTCCTTTGATAAACTGTTTGACCAATAATACTTTAAATTCTGGAAAGGGATGATTTTATTAGAAGTCTTAATGTGATATTGGATAGAAATCTTTGGGATTGCATCCACTGCCTGCTCAGCAACTTGCTGTTTTTTAACAGGCTTATTACTGATGCACAACAGTACATCTGATTGAGTGCTAGTGCCAGCTCTTTCTTTGGCCCATTTGGACAGTTTTTACACCTTTAGGCAACATTTGTTTTGTATACGGTCCAATATTACTGTCGCTACTAGGATTCCAGATCAGGTCCATCTTGTGTGGTCTTCTCTCTGTTCAAGACATCCATACTGGCATTTTAACATTTGCCTTTTTCCAGGCTCTCCATTTTGTGGGAGTCTAAGTTGCCTCAAAGGATTTTTTTTAACCTCATTGATACAATTTTGACTGGTGTGTAAAGCTAATATAAATTTTTTTGGCAGCAATACACACAGCTGACAAATGTCTGTCTTTGGTAGAGTATGGAGGAGTCAGAAGCAAGGACTGTAGAACCTGAAAAAGCTTTGATGCCATCAAGTTAGGCTGCATAGGGTCTTGAAATATTTAAAAAAAGAAAACTTTCAGTGTTGTTGGAGAGCAAAGTTCAGGGTGCATGAATGCAACTACTGTTTTATTTTGGCCTGTAGAAGAAACATGAAGATCTGAAGATGAGTATCCATTTCAAGACACCATATTGGGTTCTTTCACATCCTGTGTGGATTAGCAACTTTGCTCTGATTTGTTTGGTTTTTGTTTTTCCAAGAGAGACTATGTATACATCGTTCCTATATATATCCATTTGAGATGCAATGGCTACTTTTTGGATCTTCTTGGGAATCCAAATTTGGATGTTGACAGAGTTGAACAGGACCTGAAATTCTCCAAATACACTTACTATTAAATGGTTTTTTGCCAAGAAAGACATTAATGGTTTGCTTATTGATTTGCCTGATTTACTCCAAGCTTCTCAGGACAGCTTCAGCGAGAAGATATTAACTTTGCTGCAGGGGCAGCAGGGGTGATAAGCACCACGGCCTCAGAGCAAGGGGGGAGGAGGGCCCAGCTCCACAGACTGGAAGGGGCAGAGCCAAGGGTGGAAGGGGAGGAGCCTGAGTAATCAGCCCTTAGTATTACTCAGATCATGACACTGCCTCCACCCACACACACACACATACTTCACAGCTGTATGGAGTGGCACAGCAGTGCTGTTATGGCAGTTCAAGGGGGCTGTGTCCCTGCTTTGCTTCAGCTATAAACTTTTTTATAGACCTTGGCAAACAGGATGAAAAAAAAAGATTGTTCCAGTTATGCATCCCAGTTAGACATATTGCATGCCCAACTTGTCCATTTTTTGGACACTTTTACTATTGCTGGATGTAATTTTGGTCTCAAAATGCTTGATTTGTATGTTGGGCTAATTTCCCCTGGAGTGAGAGATGGGTTTCTGTTGTGTAGATGATGGACATTGCTTTATCAACCTCTGCATTTTCAGTTTTGGACTCAGATGTGTCTCCTGCTATTACTGTATATGTATATGTATAGCCTACATAAGCTTAGGGTGACCATATTTGCTTATGCTGAACACAGGATGCCTCGCTGAATTGTTCAAATTCAAGTGAGTTCAATGGCAATCTATCAGAACTATGTAGTAAAAACTTTCAAGTTAACATCAAGTTGACTGATCCCCTGTTAGAAAGAAATAAATACTGAGGAACTGAAATCTTTTTGTATCCTTTGTATTTTTGTATGTAGTCTTTTTATTTACCTTTTATCTTTAAGGTTTGCATGGCGAGAGGAGACACACAAACTCCTGTACATGGAGATGGTGTGAACTTTTTCTTGGGATAGATGTCCCAGTTCTTGAAGACCCTTTGTCTCAGATGGATGAAAGCAGAACTTGCACAGCTCAGAGGATTCTCTATTTCCACATCAACATCAACTTTAGCAGAAGGATGACTTCCAAGGTATGGAAAGTGCTCCATATTTTCCAACAGTTCTCCATTAACTTCAATGGAAAGTACATAAGATTGTCTGATCAGCAAGGGTCGGTGGAGTACCTTGGCCTTTTTGATGTTCAGTGTGAGACCAAGATTCTTGTGTGCTTCAGCAAAGGCACTTAAGATGGTCTGAAGGGCTGTGGGAGAAAGAGAAGTGACCATGCTGCCATCTGCATACTGGAGCTCCATGATTGAGATCATGGAGGTCTTGCTTTCAGCCTTCAATCTCCGGAGACTGAAAAGCTTCCTGTTCATTCTGTAGACAATCTTCACGCCATCTGGAAGCTCACCATCAATGAGGTGAAGGGTTATGGTGATGAAGATGCAGAACAGTGATGTGGCAATGATTCACCCTTGTTTGATTCCCATTTTGACCTCAAAGGGTCACTTTGGAGTCCATTATTACTCAATACTGTGGTCCAGTAGTCATCAGCACTAGTCATTGTATGTGTGAGAAGGACATCAGGCCAATCCAAAGCGCGGAGGATGACATAGTCTATGAGATGCTCGTGCTTCGATCAAGATGTTGCCAGGAGGTCTTAAATTATTTTTTGCTGGCAGATGAGGGTGTTCATGATGATGAGCTTGTATTCATACGTTGTAAGGAGGAGCACTCCAGTGAAGTTGCTGTTACTGACTCCTTTTTTCCCAGCGTTAGTCTGCCAGATGTCTGTGTCTCTTCTGACCCGGGCACTGAAATCCCCCAAGAGAATAATCTTGTCTTCTTTGGGGATGTCTTTCAGGACTGTGTCTAACTAAGTGTAGAACTTCTCCTTTACGTCACCTTCAGCATCTAGTGTTGGCACTGTTAACAGTTGCCTGTTGGTTTTTGGCAAGCTTTAAGTGGACAGCCATGAGACGCTCATTGATGCTGACAGGGACTTCAGACAAGATCTTTGTCAGTTCATTTTTGATGGTAAATCCTAGTCTATGAATTTGTTTTTCTTCCTTTGGTGTTCCTTTCCAGAAAAATGTGTATGCTCCACCTTCTTCTCTTAGCTGTCTTTCTTCTGGTCTGTGTGTTTATCATAGCTCATGGGCATGAATCTTTTGGGATGCTCATTGTCTGGGTTGTCTATTAGACGCCGAATATTCCATGTTCCAAAGTTTATGGTTTGATTTTGACCACATAGAGGTGAACCCACTGAACAGAGTAATCCAGTCATGGAGCATGTTTAGGGCACCTTTTCTAGCCCCCCCTTGTGGGTGAGCAGAGCAGATTCTAAATAGGGCTCCTCAGTTGAGGATGCAGCAGCCAGACCATTCTACTACTTCAGTCCTCAAAATGGAACAACTGATACATACATTCACTGCCTATGTGCTGGTCCATGACTAATCACTTCCAGATTTCACAATCTTGCTCCTGTCACCTTTCACCAGTCTCCGCAGGGCTTAAGTTTAGGAAAGCAGTACGTAGAGGAAGATGTCTGTGTGTAACTTCTTTTAATGTGGGGGGACTATTGCACTGCGGCCATCACAGGGTTGTTGATGGATAGAAGGCTCTCACATCCAATGGCACGGAATCCATGATGGCTGGGAGGCCCCTGTCTGCTTCCGCCTTCATTTGCCTTCACACCTGTTGTAGCATTACCCTTGCTGTCCTGTGCCTGCTCTGCCACTGACGACTTTTAGGGATGTTCTTCATCTGGACCCTCCCACTTGACCTTGCCACCAAGGGTAACCCCGCTGCGAGTACAAGACTCCTTACAGCATCACTCTCGGGTTCACTGGAACATACAGGCCCACTCACCATGCCAAAGTGAAGATCCAAAGAGTATTGCCAAGGGGGAAGTATGGCCAGGCTAAACAGTTGCCTCTTTCAGTGAGCTATTCGTGATTATACTGTTTTTTAAATTATTATTTTCTTGTCTGTTCCTGCTGTGGATTGGCAACATGCATGCAATCAATGAATCTTCTGATTTAACTTTTAATAGACAAGGACATAAGTTATTGTGGAAGCCTGTGGAAACAAAAGTCAATTTTTTAACACTTATTAAATATCCTGACATAATGTGGAGAAGACAGCTTCGGTTGAGGGACTCCAGCCACCCAGCCTGGCCAGCTGCATGCAGGAATCCGATTGCAAAGAGGATAGATGATCTCCAACGGAGACTCCTTCACAGGCCTATCACTGTAAATGCACTTGTGCATTGTTTGACTCCAGAGATGTTCATGTTGTGTCATTTTTGTCACACAGAGGAGACTGTTTTTCTTAGTTGTTCCAGGTTACAGACAGTATTTCTTTTACTTTATGGTATTGTTCAAGCATTGTCCATTGATCTGTTTCTCCTACTGAATTTATTTTTGCTGTTAAGTACAGTTTCACAAATAAACCTATGGTATGTCTTTCAAATTTATTTTGGCTCAAGCAGAGATGGCCATTTTAAAAGCAAATGTAAAATATTTGATACTGGGATTGTCATTTTTTGAGATTTTTAGTGGTTTTACACCTTCACTTGCAGTTTAGCCATTATACTGTTATAAGCTATTTGGATCAATTTTTGCAGCAATAAGTTATTGGAAAGGCATTTGTACCCTTTAAAATGGACGATTATTTTTGAATTTTTAATTTATTTTCTTGTTCTGTGTTTTTATGCTGATATTATTAAAAGTGTTTTAAATGTGAAAGGCTCTGAGGCCCAAAGAATACTATTTAGGTAAAGTATAACAGCTTCAATAACAGAAACTGAGATACTGACTGATGACAGGACACTGTTGTGCTTGATTCACAATAAGGTGTTGAACTTGGCCATCCCATGTGCCAAGTGAGTGCTAACATGCCTTCGGGAAATCTTCCCAATGAAAACTTCATCAACACACAAATCTCTTCAACGGTTTGACATTGGCAAATTAGTAGTGTCCAATGAAAAACATTTCATTGAAAGATTCACAACAGGTGCTACTTAAGTGACTTCCAGTTGCTGTAGAAAGAAGTGATTAAAAACATTTGTAAAATCAGAGAAGTGTGGTGGGACTCTATTCACAAACCAGAAACCTTCAAAAATTGACTTAGGAGTGTAAGGACATAACCTAATATGAAAGGAAGACGCAGCGTGTCATGCTGGCCCAGGAGCCTACACCACCAGGCAGGGTAGCCTCCAGGAAGCTTTGCAAAGGCCCTACATCCTAGAGTGAATCATAAACAGCGAGAATTCTTCTGTTCCATTGGGTTCTTACTAGTCTACATGAGCCTTATGACAAGGAAAGTGGTAAATAAATCACCTCAAAACTGAGCACAATAAAGCTACCATCTTCAACAAATAACTTGTCACCATTCTGGATCATTTGGCTGGTCAACAACCACCTCTCATTCTGTAGCAATAGAGACATATCATGGGTAGAACACGTAGACTGTATCTACACATGCCACTTTCTCCGAAAATTTTCAGGAACAAGGGGCCTCCAGAAGGAGGACTTCCTTCCAGAAGATGCCCCAGGGGCTGTGCTTCTACGGGCTGTGCTTCTACACGCTGTTTTGGAGCCCAGAAGAGCTTCTTCCAGACTCCAAATCATAGGACCTTATGCTAATGAGGTGTGGGGAATTTACATCCATGCCTCATTAGCATATTCCAGGTCATTTATTAGCATGCCACTTTCGGAGAAAGTGGCATGTGTAGAAACAGCCCTTTATAGACATTTCTATTAAGTCCCTGAAGGAAGACTATTTTGATACTGGAACATGATTAATACCACCTTTAAGTAATCTCACTTTGAACTGAAGCGCCTGTCTTTCCTGAGCAACCTGCCATTCAGAACCATCAAACCTGGCTGTAGTGTTCATTCAGAAACTCATCTGATGCAGTGAAAACTTTTATATACACCCTATCTTTTAGCCGAGTGATGGACGAGTTACTCTACTTTAAACTGTTTCTCGTGGGGTACATGCCAAAGTTATAAACCAGAATGTAAATAACTAAAGTTTATAATATATGTCAAAGATTCATTGCAGCTGTGTCTCAGCTTGTCCACCTTCTGGATGCCTGACATATCCCTGTGCACCACCACACGTCTTAGCACAGAACTTGCATGCTCCTTGTATTTATCATACTGTAGTGGAGAGAGGAAGGAAAAGAGTCTAATATCTGACATGGAAAACATTTATTAACTGTTTTGTCCACAGTGTCCCAATAGCGTGGACAGACAAAGCTCAGTAACAGCACCACTACCATTCCTGATGCCTATAAAAGCCCCAAAGGTGTAGGGAAACTTTCCCATGAGAAGGGAGTAGGAGAATGAGAAGCTGAAAAAAGAAAGGACTCCAAATTGTGTGAGAAACAGCAGATCCTGCATTGGGACTGCTGTTACCCATCTGGGTTTTAAAGAATAAAAACCTGGAACACTTCAGCAATTCTAGTAACTTCATCAAGTACAACTTAATCTATTGTTGAGACAAAAATCCTCGTCACTTAACACAGGTTTAAAACCTGAATAATCAAGATACAGGAAGTCTGAGGATTCCAAAAATGAGCAGAGGTGATCTGAGGCAGCTTTCTCAGAAAGCTTTCTGCAAACAGGAGATTCAGTGCATCTCAAGAGCTGGTCATACCATTAGTGTGCTCTGCTGGGTTTCTCAAGGAGACGTACAATGAAGACCTTCTCTCCTAAACGAGAGGTACAACCCCAATTACTAACTGAGAGGCACTCAGCATGTCTCCTACTGAGTTCTCATTCCTCAAGAGCAAATGAGTCTCTGCTCCCTGTGTAACTCCCCCCTTCTCAGAGTAATACTATAAAACTCCACCACTACCACCGAAGAACATACCCAATCATGGATCTCTTCACTTACTGGCAATATGAAAGCTAATCTTCTTGCTTTTAAAACCTTGCTCCACAAAATGCAAACATCAAATCTCCTTCATAAATCTCACTTTGAAGAGAAACAAAGGAGAATCCCCTCAATTCTCACCTCAATTTAACTCTTCAAGCTTTCATATTTCAGCAATCTCAATGCTCTGAACCAGTCAAGCAAATTTACCATTAATCAATCAAGATCACCTCTCAATCACCTATCTACCTTGTAGCAAACCACTTCATAATGCATAATCAATAGATTAATACTTTAAGCACCACTCCAATCTTCATTATCCTTTTGTCTACATTTAAAACAGTGAATTCCTAATGGAGTTAAGAATGTCAAGAATGGCAGCTTCTGCCTGCAAATGTATAAAAAGGAGTATTTATGTCAAACAGATTGCCCAACATTACTTCCTTAAAAAAGAATAACAGTATCTTTTGGGGTGGGGAGGGGTTGGGGGAGTGTCTGAGAAACTGCAGACTGGGTTCTTTTTGAAGGCTGACTTCATTCTAGTGGTCTTGGCATAGATAGGACTGAAACTCTGCTGAATATATTATGGCCAAATCCTTAAATCCTTTTTCGCTTCTGACACTATTTTTACATTGACATCAATGATATCTTGAGTAAGACAAGGATGATTTTTAGGATTTGGCCCACAGATGGCAAGATGAAAGCAAGCATCATCTTAGAAATCACAGTTGGCCTGAAAGTTTCTTACTACTACAATTACAGGTAACATTGGAGATCACTATCAAAAAAAAAAAGTTAGAAAGAAAATAAACCTTCTCTTTTTTTTTCACCCAGCCCCCCCCGTTCCCCCCCCCCACATTTAGTCAAGTCAGTCCACTGTCCCTGTGCCACTTAGGGGAGAGATGCAGAGAGAAATCTCAGAGCATACTTCCTGCTAGTATGACATGACACTACAGACACTTAAGTTCTCTTCTGGTTCTGCCAATAATTTTCACAGCCAAGAATAGTGTAAATAACATACCCCCTTTTCTTAAGCTCTAATGTACCAACTTAATCTGTTGGTTTTAAAATATAGACTCTTTGGAGCATTCAGCCAAAACCTTCCTTTTGAGGTTCTCCAATTCACTTTTCCCTGGGGCTTTGGCTGCCCGGTCCCCTCTCACCCCCACCATCGGTTCCTTCTGAGCTGTCAAATTCTGTCCATCCCACTGAAGCTTCTGGTCCCTCTGGAGAGTCTTTTACATAGGTGTCCTCCGGGTCTGTTCCCTGGACTGACATTTTTCCCCCTTTGGATTCAGAGAACTCAACAGCCCTCCTTGGGGAATACAGATTTCTCCAGCTCAGCACTTCAGATCCCCATTCCAGGGAACAGCTCTCCTGGATACAATTCTCCTGCTCCCCTGCCCCCCAGTCACTTCACAGCTTAGTTTTATTGATTTTTTCAGGAGGTAGCCACTTAATTAATACCAGGTCCCCATTTCTAATTTGACTACTAATCCCTTGAATACCTGTTTTCTTAAAATGACCATGTCATGGAAGAGCCGTTGGCCATGCCCCATTGACTTTTAATAGAAGAAAAAGAATTAATGAAAAACCTTTAAAAAATAAACCTGTGAGCAATAGAAAACTGACAGTGGAATCCACTGGCAGTTATAAGCTACTTTAAACTCAGTTATTCAAATTAAGAACTGTTCAAATGCATCCCTCTGCAACACAGTAAAATGAAGTGGCAATATTTTATGGACTACTATGTAAAATGAGATGGTGTTTATTGTAAGAAAAAGAATCCATGCCCACATAATCAAAATAACGAATAGCTTCTAAGGCAGTAGGAAACACTCTAATGTGAGCACAAACTTCAGTTGTACATAAGAATCAGATAATTCAGTTTGAAAATATAGCCCAAAAGGCTTGTTCATATTTGAATAAACTCTTACCTTAGAGCATCATTTAGTGCTCCTTACTCAATCCTGAAAATGCCCACTGAACTCAACAGGAGTTTGAGTGACTAAAGAATGCTGAACAGGGCCCTTGGAGACTGCTAAAATACTCTGTACGAGGAATTATTACAGGTTATGTTCCGCTGCAAGGCACTGTATGTTTTGCTTTAATTATGAGGAGAAATTAACAAGCAAGGCTTAAACCTTTCAAGGAAAAAAGTCTTCAGTACATGTGTGTAGCAACAGAGGTACATCTACCATGATTATTGATTTACCAATAGTATTTCCGTTGTTCTGGTTTGTTCATGAACTTTTAAAATTCAAAGCAGACCAAAAACATTCCTAAGGAATTGGGAAATCATCTATTTGCTGAATTCCTTTCAAA
The DNA here is from genome assembly GCF_033958435.1 of Carettochelys insculpta. Lineage (NCBI taxonomy): Eukaryota > Metazoa > Chordata > Testudines > Carettochelyidae > Carettochelys > Carettochelys insculpta. The sequence goes on along the minus strand of NC_134138.1, from coordinate 208,921,545 downwards.
CATAAATGTACACACAGCTTTGCATAGCAGTATAATGTAGAGCTTTAAATCAATAATCTTATCTTATCTTAATAAGTCATGATTAATTTCCCCCTTCGCATTTTATTTTAGTGAGTAGATAATCCTGGTTCCACTGAAGTTGGGAGGAGCTTACCACTGACTGAAATGGGGCCAGGATTTCACTCTCGGTTTTTCCAGGTTTGTAGCCTGGTCAGTTAAATTGTTGCTGAGTTATTATAGCTGGCAGAAACAGACCACTGTTAAAAAAAAAAAAAAAAAAAAAGAAACACACACACCTTTGGAAAGTGATTGCTATCTAAAAAGCCAATTAAGTATTATACTTTTATAAAGAAGTAATTCTATCCACTTGAGATTAATAGCTTTTCTAAGAAATGAACAATATTATTTCTATTTTGCTGGGGGGCAGGTGAGGAAATCTGAGGTGAGCATGATACTTCCCTTTGTTTCCTTTTCTATATAACTATGCATGACTAACAACCTCTTTTAGGCTCTGATCTACATTAGTTTCCAATGAGTCAGCCTTCCGTCCAATAAAATGATACAAATAGAATTCAGGGAAATCATCTACAAGCCCCTTTAGTTGTTTAAGGACTTAACTGTGGGTGCTTATTTGTAACCATGTGGATGCATGAAAATTCAAGACAACATAAGCAAGAATATAAATTTGTTTCTTGATTTATGATAACATTTGCTGGCAGTGCTTCAACATGCAATGCATATATGAACAACTGGGACATCAGGTATGCAGAGCTGCTGACAGCAGTATAGTCTGTAGTAACATGTTTTCTTTATTAAAGGATAGTGGTAAGTCACATCTATCGAAGGTTACCTATACTTTTAATGTTTCCAAATGTTAAGGACATGCCCAAAAATACTCTGGGAAAAACAATAAAACTTTGCTCTGTCTAAAAATTTTGGTTTTATAATATAATATATATTTCACTAAGAAATTGCTTTACAAATCTTGAACTTCAGGTCTACAGTTCAAGTAACATTCATTTTGTTTACTCTCCTAAGAGCAGCATTATCATAAAAATGTTTCTTGGACTTCTCAGTATTTTTCTCAGTCATTACTTTTGTCTCTATTTCCTGGTACAGTTGAGTTGAGTTATATCCTGGGAATATCTGTGGAATACAAATTCAAAACACATGCATAGCACACCAGTGGAAAAAATATCAAAGAAAGATATTCAATTTGTTCCTGATGAGCAGTATGATTAATAAATTCAGTGGTGTAGCATGTAATCTTCTTTTACTATTACCATTTATCATTAGAGTCACTCCTCTGAGTGTATATGTACTTCATGAGTATCCTCTATTAATTTAGCAAATATAGATTTTTAAATGCATCATTCACCTTCTCAAAGCATTATTTCATAAAACTAATTTATGCTCTCTGGTTATCAATGTTCCTGGGGAATTTTATGTGTTCTGAAGTGTTGAGAAAGTGATTATGTTGGTGATATTAGAGTACAAATACAGAGATAATGCCATCATATGTACATGTAATGGAAATCTTATGTATTAACTATACTAGCATATAAAACTCAGTGCTGAAGTACCTGTATTTCTCAGCCAAATTTAACCTGTGAAATAATTATAATATAAATAGTGATTCTCCTGTATCCAGTAAAAATTTGTATACTTCATTTGTAGCTTTTACTATTAAATCTTCACAATCCTCCTTCCTAAATTCAAGTAAATAGCCATGAAAAGAAAGTAAACACATATAACACTAATTTAAGCATGGCAGGTTAATGCAATGTGGTAGTCAAAGTAAGCCCTGGAAATTCTGGTGTATTTTGCTGCATATAGAAATACAAAGAAATTATTCAATAGTGTTACATTCCATGACAGAGACTATGATTGTGTTGAAAATTCAATCAGGTTTCCTTGTCAGTCTAATAATGAGAATTTTAACATGCTCCTGCCAAAAAATCAGTGAAGCATAGTATTGCATTCAACAAACAGACTAAAGCTAGATTCTAATTCTCTGGCTCAGAATAACAGAAATTAACTGGTACACATTGCTTTATTTTTGTCTGCATCTTATACTGAATAAGTTAAAAAAATAACATTAAAATGGATTAATGCAAAACTATATTTTTTTTCAAATTCCTGTGCTTTTCTTTTTATATTCTTACACATTAACTTACCCAACAGCATTGCACTCACTGCTAATGAAAAGAAAGCAGGCAGTACAAATCTTCTTAAGCCTCCCGTGGCAAGAAAACTATTACAGAAATGAATAGAAGAAAGTCTCTGGAGCCTTTCCCTTGCCTCCTTGTTTTACAAAAGGCAGTTAGGATCACACTGAGAGGTGTCAAAGCTGAATAAACCACTAGCAATTGGGTGTATACCCTTTGGGCAGTTAGTCCTTCATAGATGATGATTCGACTTTGTCCAAAAACCAATATGTGAGAAACAATGCAGAATCTACCAGAGACTGTAGCCAAGCTTAAAACTGTAGACAAAGAAACAGTTTGCTGCTAAAGCTTTGCAAGGGAGGGCTTGTCACAGAACATTAATTCAGGCAGCCTGAAATTACATCAAACCAATGCATCTAAATACTGTTAATCTGCAGCTTTTCTCCTTCCATTTAAGAGCAGTTCAGCTGCAGTATGGTGGAGCCTCTGGGCTTACAGTGTAGCTTAAGAACATGGGAGCTCTTTGCTCTCCCATTTCACATTAAAATGCATGCTTAGCACTTAGAAAAAGCATGTTGCAAAATATATTTTTCTTAAGCTTTGTTAGAAGCTCCAGCTTAACACCTAACACTGGACTTTAAATACTATGAGTTAAAAGTACTGTCTATATACTGTACATGTATCTTAATACAAAGGAAATTAGTTTAAAAATGATAAAATGTAAAGAATTCTCTTCTGAAGATACCATACACAGTATGTTGGAGCCTGCCAATGAAATAGCTAAAGAACAACATTGATTGTAATGCATATTATTAGGAACTAAAATAAAATGGTTTTAAACTTTAATTTTCATTTAAACTTTTCTTATATAAATTTGAGTCCCTTTAAATTATATTATCTGGCTAGAAAGCCAAAATTTGGAACAAATGGTTTTCTTTAGCTTCTTAGTCTACATAAAACACCGAGCATTTTTGTTCTTAAGTGATTTGAAGTTTAATCTAATACAAACTTTAAAATAGATTTATTTGAAATATTGGCTAGAATACGAAGGTTTCCTTTAATAAAAACATGAATCTCTGTACAACAAATGGAAATTCAGGCTTTGAGTAGGGTTAAACATGCTAAGTACTTTCATCTATGAAAATGAAAGAAAATTCCACTTGATGGTAATGAGTTCCCCCCACCCCGCAACCTGTGCTTTTAAAGAAACCAATATTTTGGCCATTCTCCAGCTTCTGAGAGCATCCATTAGAGATGATAAATTTCCGGCTTTTAAGTTTCAAATTGTTCTGAGGCTGCAGAATATAGAGATGCATATATTTAGCATTTTGCTTAACATGAGATGGGTCTAAGCCAAACACAATGGGCACAATGATGGCCCAAGTTTTTGTTTACTTTGCCATGGAATATGTTGAAAAAGAATACCCATGGTCCCCTAGAGACAGACTGGGCTATGATGGCTAAGGTGTTAAGATGCCATGGTCTCCTGCCTGGCTCAGAACAAATGCTCCCTTACCCTCCTCTGCAGGGCTCTAAGCCATTCCTATAAGATGGACACCTCTTTGTGCAAGCATTGAATGAAATTGTCTAAGGTTTTGCATTCACAATTTCTCTACTACTTTTAAAACTGTTCCCTGCCTATTACCTTAACTTGAAATTTAGAAAGATTCTGCACTTTTACAAAAGCAGCATGTTCAGGAGACGAGGGATATGTCTACAAAGCAAAGTTATTTCAAACAGTTAGTTTCAAAATAGCTTCCCTAGCATCTACACAAGGCAACCACTATTTCAAATTTCAAAATAGCAGTTGGCTTATTTTGAAATAGGTTAAACCTCTCTGCATGAGGAATATCACCTAATTTGAAATAGCTATTTTGAAATCGTGGCTGTTAAGATAGGGAATAGGGCCTACTACGAATTAAGCCATAGTGCATCGCATGGCTCTACTTCAAAACAGGTTCTGTTGTGAGTAAACACTGTTTTTCAAAATAGCTAAGTGGTATTTCAAAATGCACTTTATGTGTAGTAGCATTATTTTGAAATAAGCTATTCCATAATCTCTCTTCCAGGAATAGCTTATTTTGGAATAATACTGCCATGTAGACATACCCTAAGGTTATGGGGAGAGAAGTGATTCATCTTTTCTGCCTCCATAACTGTCATTGTATCATAGTGAATGCACATTTACAGACTAAAGTCCTGATCCAAAGCATATTGAAGTTAATGGGACCCTTTCCACTGATTTCATTGGCTTTTGGGTTAGGATCTAAAGTTGACTATTGATGACGGGTTAAATGGCAACATTCAGCACAGTGAAAATATCATGTAAATTATCCTTGCCAGGCAGCCACCACTGGCTGCTTCCAAACACTTACCTAATTTACCATTAATTTATTTTTCTGTCCCAACAAAAAGGGGTTTGAAACATCATTAATGAAAGTTATATAAAACAGTTGTTCCTATCCGGCAACAGAACTGAATCATCTGCTGAACGCAAACCTCACTATACAGATAAAATTCACATAAAATCCCCCCTCTCCCCCCACAACACTCTTATTGATTAAATGAATCTAGAAGATCAACAGGGGCGATTTTGGATTGGGAAGAACTTTGTTTTATAGCTTGCTTTCTTGTTCCAGAGCTGAATGCCTTTGCATAGGATAGACTGGCACCATGAGACCCAGAAACACGAAAAGGAGACATGCAAAGGATTTGTGTCATCACTGAATTTTGAATATTTAGGCTATCATATTACGCAGTGCAAGTCACAGAGCACAGTTTAGAAACCCATTTAGGAGCACCTACTTATGTTGTTAATGGGATAACTCGTAGGAGTAACTTATCACTAATATAACACATTCACAATCTGGCCCAGGGGACTTCTATTGCAAGGGATGAGATGCTGCAATAACACTCATCAGACTGGTGAATAATATTAATACATTCAGAAAAGTCTTGTGCCTGTATTCATAACAAACTGCAAATAGAAAGAACCTTCCAGTCCAAATCCCAATTATTTGAGCTCCAGTCAAAAAGTGATTAAATGTCAGTCATCATTTTCTTTGTCCATAATAAGTCATGAATAATAGAGTGTGAACTGGAAAGGAAGTTGAGCTATGCTGTAACTACTACCTATACACTTAGGGATAAACTTTGCCACCCTCTTTTCTCTTAAGTAATAACTCACGTTGTGCATTCTCCCATCCATTTTAGCTGCATCCAGCTAAGTCATCTACAGCTGTGGCTTCTATGGAACAACACTGACACAAATTGGCCAGTTAGCTTATGTGTCTAAATATCACTTTGCTAACCTACAGGATATAGCCACCAAAAGCATCTGCTAACAAAAGGTTCCAGTAGAAACAAGTATAGAGAAAAGGCCAAGCTGCAATGAGGGTCTAAAACCACCTGTATGCTCACAATAGTCTGAGCCCTAAATGTTTACAAGTTATTTCAAATACACCCACAAAATACAGGCTATGTCTAGATTGCCAAGAAATGTCGGCAAAAGATACGCAAATTGCGCAATGCTTTTGCATATCTCCTGCCGACAGTTCTGTCAGCAGAGGCTTTCCCGAAATTTGGCCTGTCCACATTGGGCCAAATGTCAGGAAAACCCCCTCTGCTGACACGTACCTTCTTCCTCGTAGAATGAGGGTGCCCTGGATGTCTGCAGAAGGCTCCTAGAGTGGCAGACTTCCGTAAGGAGACCTCAGGGCTCCCAACAGAAGCCTACAATCTAAACATAGCCATAGAGTGAAGGAATATTTATAAGAAAAAAAAACCCCAAATTTTGGCAATTTGTGTCATTGTTTGACAGAAACTCCACTGCAAATGACTTATCTGGAGGGCAGGGATGCCACCTGCTGAAAATGATTTTTATGGACAGTATAGTAACAAATTATGGACAACCAAATTTTTTATGGACACATTTTACATAATATAAAGATGGCTCAAAAGGACAAAGTGAACAGCATTCAAAGGTTTTTATTCATGCCTCACAACAGCAATGTTATGATGTTAGGTTAACCTACTTACTAGCCACATCCGCATCCTCCAAGTTCTCCAGCTGATGATCATGCATTGCAGCTGTATAGGATGGCCGCACTGGCTATCTTTCCTTTAGTAATTTTTCCAGGTCCGTTTTTGAAAGTCAATATCCCTTCCAGCATGCATGGGGAGAGTTTATTTCCTATATGTAAGTGACCATCCCACCGTGACTTACCAGCAGGGAGCCTGTGGAAGGCTGCTGTATCTGGCCTACTGCACCTAGTTTCCTGCCCCCTCCCAGCCCAGCAGGGACATTTGCCGCACGCATGCCCACTAAAAGGTGATGCTGTGCTGACACTAGCGACGCTGAAGAAGAGTTCAAAGCCAAAGACAGAGAAGGGCAGTCCCTGCCAACCAGCAGCAGGTTGGAAGAATTTCCCCCCTCCCCCCCCCGCAGGAGAATTCCTCTCTCAGCCCCTACCCCAGAAACTGCCGACTCCCTGGAGGGGCTCTACAGTGTGGTATTCGCTCTGGGACCAAGAGGGAGGGGGACTCCTCCACTCCACTGCAAGACTTGGTCTTATTTTCCTGATATCTAAATCTTCCTATGGATTTTACAGACAAGTCCAATTTGAGCTCTTTTTTTATGGACGGTGCATGAATATACTGAGGGTTGACAACCCTGCTGAAGGGAGTTAAACTGTCACGGGGTCAGGCAATCTGAGGTACCAGCTCTCTCAACCGAGGTGTACAAATGTAAAGAGTGTACAGTATGTAAAAAGTCATTTTTGCCTACAGAAGCCAAGTCTGTCCTCCAAGCAGGTGTGCCAACAGCTTCCACAGGCTCCATGCTCCCCCGGAAGAGGTAGGGCTGGGGGACAGCCAGCCTTTAGCACAGCCCAGACCATGGTGCTTGGGCCTTCTCCCAGCCCTCAGACCCATGCAGAGTGGTGCTCTGGCATCAATTTAAAGGGCGTGGGGCTCCAGCCACTCCTGCTGCCTTTGAATCATGAGGACCCAAGGCAACTGCCCCCTTTGATTTCCCTCCCCCATTGGCAATAAGTCTGAAATTTTCACACTTAGGTTCTACTGGGGTAGGCCCCAGCGTAAGGTGGATGGGGAGCTAGCTCCATCCCCCGGAAGGGGCACAGCCAAGGGCAAAAGGAGCGGAGTCAAGGGCAGTCAGCTCTTAGTGCCACACACACTGTAGTGCCGGACTCCTGCTTCCCTCAGAGAAGCACTGCCATGGTGTTTCAAAGTGGCCTGGAGCTCCAGAAGCTGCCACTGCCAAAGAAGCAGTGGCGGCAGTTAGAGCTCCAGGCCTCTTCGAAGTGCCAGGTCCTAGGGCAACTGCCCCCTTTGCACAACGCCCCCCGCCATGTCCCCATCAGCGAGCGTGTCTGCAGGTAAAAAGAATGAGATATATTTTCTCATTTTACTTGAATTCATATAACGGTCAGAAATCAGTAAAACATGTGTAGGCATTGCCCCAGCCCAAAAGTTGCAATTTCTAAATGCCAGTTTAACTTTCCAATGGCTCAGATTTGGAAATTCAAGTAGTTTAAATATTCACTCCTTCATACTATTGTAATCAACCCCCCTCCAGGGTGTTGCTGTGAAAACTATGGTATCCTAGGTTCCCCTGACGACAGCATACTATGAGCTTGGAAGGAGATGCACTTGGCACTCCTTGGGTTCTAGACCTTGGAATATTTCCATAAGAGCATACGTGCTTCAGCTCATAGAGAATTACCTTGCTACAGAAATCAAATGTGCAAGCTAAATCTGCGCAAATTTTTTTCCACCAAAAAATAAGGAAGACTTGGATTGACTGAAACATTATGGGAATCTGTCAGATTTGCCAGATTATTTCATTAGGACATAAATACACTCCCCCTTTCCTCCTGAAAAAAACCAAAATGCTGAGTTCTGATATTTTCAGATTGATATATTTCAATTTGTCAATTCCAAGCTCCTTTTCAGTTTGGAAGTGTCTTCAATTTTATTTAAAACCTGTTTAAAAACTTTTAAAAATGTTAATCAGCACAATATATTTGGATTGAACACAATGTTTTGTTTGACTCAATATACTGTGTTTTTCAATGTTTGAGTCACCCTTCTGCCCTCTCCAAAACTGCCACCCATAAAAAAATTTTGTTATCCACATACCTGTACCCCAATACCCTTGGCAAATTGCTTTGCCAAATACAAAAAAAAGTTGAATCAGATTTCCTAAGTCAGCCCTAAAGTCTGTGTAGTAGAAAAGTATGAAAGATCAACTGGTTTTGGTGTGATCCAGTAAAATGCTTTCCTGGCTACAGGCTGCCACCCTTTATTTATCCGATATGGCTACTGAGTCTTGGTCAAGCTTTCAGCCTCCTACACCCAGTTCTGTACATCCTGGCCTTTCTGCAGGTTGCAGCATTTTGCCCTTATGCAGTCTTTGATCTGCCCTGACACTGATTCACTTTGATTTCAGATTGTAGCACCCCTTTCCTTTATGGAATACTTCAGTCCTAAGCATTCAAAAATCATTAGATTGTCTTAACGTAATAAAACTTTTATAAAATATATTTGAGAATTTTAAAATAGTAATTTCTGCCTTCTGGTGTTTGACATTTTATTGGTTGTTTTCAAGCTTTTCTTTTCAAACATGAGTGCTAGAAGTTTACTTTTTAATTAAATGAAAACTGGGATTCTCAGATACTAATCTGATTCCAGCACCTGGGGCTTTAAGAAAAACTCTGGATACTGCAACACTCACAACAGAACTGCAAGAGTCAGCAACAAGGCACTGGATGGATGATGGAACTGCTGCTGGCTGAGTGTTGAATTGCCAGGCAATAGTGGCCAATAATAGGGCAACATATTCAGCGGAGTATCAAGAATTCACTAGAGGCCCACTAGGAGCTCCGTTGGGGGCACTGGACTGAGCATTGCACTGGCCAGGGAAGAGGATGGAGGTGGTATGGTGCGGGGCTGCTCCACTGGGAGGTTGGGCCAGGCCCTGTGTTGGGTGCAGAAGGGGCTGTCATGGTGCAAAGGGGGCTATGCTGGGAAGGCTGAGCTGGTCCCTGTGCTGACCAGGGGTGGGGCTGAGGCTCACATGGTGCAGGTAGCAGCTCTGTTGGACAGCTGGGCTGAACTGGGCTGGATCCTGTGCAAGGTGGGTGAGGGGCTTGCATGGTTTGGGGGCTTGGCCATTTGGGGGGCTGGGCCAGGCCTCGTGTTGGCCAGGGGAGGGGCTGTGACCAGAACCATCACAGTGTGGCAGAAGAACATGGTAGAACCTTGCCTGGACAGACAGAAGTAAGGACACAGCAAAAATAATATATATAATTAAGAATCTCTACTCTGTAACATTTTTACGTTATTTTTCTATCATTGATCTGCTCTTTCACTAGAGAACATCCACACAGCCCCTGCTCTTTCGAAGGAACGGGCCAGGGGTCCAAAAATCCAGTGCCATGAGGACAGCTCTTTTGAAAAAAGGGCCCCCTGGGCATCTACACACTTTTTTTTTTTTCTGAAAGAATCTTTTGGAAAAAACTGTTCTTTCACATATGGGAGAGGAAGAGGGCCGCTGGAAGAAATGCTGCGTTCTTTCGATTTCAGATTGAAAGAGCGCATTTTGTGCGTAGACACTCTGTGGGTTCTTTCAGAAAAGGCCTGTTTTTTTTTTTTTTTTTAAAGAACATGCTCATGTAGATGCAGCCTTTTGTTATACATATGCATATTTTACTCATAATTATGGCACTTCGAACTATGCATTCGAAATGTACACTACGAGTATTAATCATGATCAGGAGACTAAGCCCATATTCATTTGGTACAGTCCTATGAGATCGTCAACTTTCCAGCTCAATACATAAATATGGTTCATGAGCACATACATATGTTCACTAAAGATGAGCACAGCTTCCTGCATGTTTGTCAACTAAATATAGAATCACATTTTTAGAATCTGAGTGCTGGAACAGTATTATCTGCTATGGGATTTCTAGTTTTGTTGAAGTGTCTCTTTTCACTTGTTTGTTTCAGTCATTTCTGGCCATAGATAAAATTGCTAAGATCACATGCAAAACACTTTTGAGATGCAGGATGAAATCAAGGTTTCATTCCAGCAGCAACATCTGCCACAGTACTTGAAACATCTGGGATAATGCATTTGATTAGCACGCTGAGCTACATTAGCTTTTTGCTACACTGTATTAGGCCACCATTATATACTCATTTAGTATTGAACATTTATTCATTTTAACTAAATTTGGCATTAGGTCAATTTACTTGGACACATATACTGTTAAACAACCAAGAGTTACAAAACAGTAAATCAAGGTGGGAAAGATATGAATCTAGTGTAAATGGGTATAGCTTCACTGAATCTGGCTTCTACCCTAAAATGGCCCTCTACACGAAGCAATTCTCTTTAAAAAATAAGTTAACTTTACTGGCCCTCTGCTCTTTAAAAAACAAACAAACAAAATTTCTCAGTGCATTAGTGGAAGAACAGCTTTGGAATATAATGTGCTATGGAGCCTTCAGTGCAGTAGTACAAAATAATCTTTTGTGTAAACAGAATAATCTAAATTTTAGTTTTTAATATCCATAGTACAGGAATAAATGAAATATGAAAAGATAAGAGAGCAAAGCTGCTTCAGCTCTAGGATTTTATAAATAAGCCAGTGAAACATTTCGATATTAGGGAGTTATAGATTTGGATTAAAAACAGGGGGTCCTCATTATAAGTTGCTTCACTCTAAGTCCTTTCACGTATACATCGTTAAGCACCGATCCACACTTACGTTGTTTAGGAGATGAGGGACCAAAAGCCAGGAACATAGCAGAGCTTTGTGGTGGCCGGGTGGCAGGCACTGTCATGCAGGGGCCTTGCAAGTGAGCCCTGAAGTCACGGGGGACCAGCGGGGAACTGCAGGGAGCTGACAGATAGCTGGAGAAGTAGCAGGGAAGTGTGGGGAGCTGCTGGGAGCCAGTGGGGATGGGCAGGGAGCTGGTGGGAACTGGCAGGGAACCAGTGGGGAGCTGGCTTATCTTTTTCTGTTTATTTATTTATTTGTTTAACTTTTCATTATTTATTATTCTTTATCTATTTATTTATTCTATTTATTTCTATTCTATTTTTATTCATTGTTTTTTGTGGGTTATAGGCACATTATATGTATCACACATGAACTGTACGTGTTGGGAACACATCTCAAGCTTATTACATTATTCTTTATAGATACTAATTCCCCTGTATAAGTCATTTACTATAAGTTGCATTTTTCAGGAATGTAACCTGGACTTATAAAGAGGATCCCCGTACAACAAAATTACAGTGGGACAGTACAATGACATAGAGGCTACGTCTACACGTGCAGCCAACATCGAAATAGTCTATTTCGATGAATAACGTCTACACGTCCTCCAGGGCCAGCAACGTCGATGTTCAACTTCGACGTTGCTCAGCCCAACATCGAAATAGGCGCAGCGAGGGAACGTCTACACGTCAAAGTAGCACACATCGAAATAGGGATGCCAGGCACAGCTGCAGACAGGGTCACAGGGCGGACTCAACAGCCAGCCGCTCCCTTAAAGGGCCCCTCCAAGACACAGTTGCACTAAACAACACAAGATACACAGAGCTGACAACTGGTTGCAGACCCTGTGCCTGCAGCATAGATCCCCAGCTGCCGCAGAAGCAGCCAGAAGCCCTGGGCTAAGGGCTGCTGCCCACGGTGACCATAGAGCCCCGCAGGGGCTGGAGAGAGAGCATCTCTCAACCCCCCAGCTGATGGCCGCCATGGAGGACCCAGCAATTTCGACGTTGCGGGACGCAGATCGTCTACACGGTCCCTACTTCGACGTTGAACGTCGAAGTAGGGCGCTATTCCTATCTCCTCATGAGGTTAGCGACTTCGACGTCTCGCCGCCTAACGTCGAAGTTGGTGCCGCTACTTCGAAGTAGCGTGCACGTGTAGACGCAGCTAGAGTGTGATAAAAATCACTATCTAAACTTGTTTGCAGTTCAAAATGGCATTTCTCACCACAAAATAAATATTAATTTTATCTTGAATTTTACATTTTTCAATGAAAAGTGAACCTCCCTCCCACCCCCATTGGGTTTGGAAACACAAAATTTCACTATATATCCAAATCCAAGGTGTTTTTCAGTTTGTAGTCCAAGGTTGTTTGTTTTTTTTGTTCTCTTACAAATATCACCTCAGAATGTTGCAAACGTTTTCTGATCAGCTCAAAACATGGGTGATGGCAGCAATTTTCAAAATGAAAAACAAATATTCCTAAGATATTTTATTCAGGTAAATAACTGACAATGATATCTGCAATTCTAAATTGTCTCCATCTCAAAATTCTTCCATGCACAAGGAACAAGTAAAAAAAATTTGCTGGCAGCATCTTTCTACACTTCTATAGCTGCACTAACCTGTCAAGCGATGTGTGTTTTCCCCATGAACCATAGAGTCCATATGCCACACAAATTCTCTTTTCCACAAGATTCCGAATAATCATGGCCCACCTTCCAATCAGTCTAAATAACTAGACCTTCTGTTCTACTGCAACCTAGAATTATTTGAGCTCCAGCAGCTGTACAAAAGGGTACAAAAGGGCTCAATTTCCTGGGTTGTATAAATAAAATGCCAGTGAGTGAAAAAAGCAGCACCAGTGCATTCTTAAACCACTTTTACCTTCCTCTCCTCCCAGCTATTAATGTCACATATCACCTGGTAGATTTGTCCCAGCTCTAAGGCCAATGCAAACTGTTTCAGGATTAGTCCAAGTAAGGAAATGGGAGAGCAATAGGAAATGGTTTCATCTAAGCAAGAATCCATCCTACATGGAAATTATTTCCATCCCTGTAGATAGGTGTTTTATGGTTTAATTAATGGCTAAGCCAAAAGGTGTACCACAGTTTGACTTGTAATAGGCTTGAAACAGGCAATCATATCTATAGTTGAGATTGCTCGCCACTTTCCATTATCAATCCATGGTTCCTCCATCTTATAAGTTTGCCAAAGATTTAGATTAAAATTTAAAGAGATTTAAATACTCTCTACCTCAGGGTGGCATAACGGTGAGCAACTATGCTCCAGTCATTTCTGAGAACAGTGATATTTAAGTTATTTAAGCACTGCCATAAGACTTTTTCTGTTATTAATTTCCCTGCAGTCTGATTGATTGTAGCTGCCTGATTTGCACCATCCAGTTATTTTTAAAATAACTATATAGTATGCCAGTCCCTGTACTCTGATATACTCTGATTACCTAGAAGCCATTATTAACCAATCAAAATGTGGGAATTTGCATAACCATTCTGAAATTATTTTTCAATAACTGCTTTGTGAATATGCAATTTTCTTTTATGCAAATTTCACTAATATAGTCTCACTGTTCTGATTTCATCCTTTATTCAGAATTTTCAAGTTTTTTTCTAGCAAAGAAGCTGCCACCTGAACTTCCTCTAGTAGATGTTTATATATATATGTTTTTAAATTCAATTTTATGTGACAGAGCAAAAGTTCAAAAGCACATGAACCAAATGGATCTCACGAAACAATTCTGTTGCTGATTTACAAGAAGAGACAGAATCCAGCTCATGCCATTTCAACTATATTGGCTCCTCAAACCTAACATGAGTAGAGTAGTAAAATCGTATTTTGTTACTCATATCAGTAGATGCAGCCCCAAATATTCACAGGAGGCTTAGCTGTCGAATAAAAGGTTGTCATTTTTAAAATCACTTCTTAGAGTAGAAACACATTTTAACAACAATTTGACTCTGTCTTCAGGCTTTGACCTGCAGCCACTAAAATTAATGGAAGTTTTTCCCAATTATCTTAATGGGAACAGGATGATGTCTTTTCTTGGATTCCTAGCTCTCCCTACAAATCAACTATAAATTTGACCATGGAATAAACATTGAATTGTTTTGATTTAGTATGTTTGTTTATCTGGGAGATTTATACAATGCACAATATAATTTAGCTTGTGCATTTGTTTAAGAAAAAGTATCACTAAATGCTTCCCAGCCAACTATCTTCCAACATGTGTGCAAATAAAAAAATACCAGGCTATAAACTGGAAGTAACATAATGGCTATACTGGATCCTTTTTTACAAAATAGCAATATTATTCCGAGTCTATATCTTGGCAAGTTATTCTAGATTTCATCATATATGTATACAGTGATTTTTTTCATATTAACTAAATCATATGTGTTTAATTTTTATATGTATAATTTGGGCTCATGATGGGAGAATTGCTTGGGAACTCATGAATATGAATTGTAGCTTTGATGTCTAGGGCACAAAACAAGTGCTTCAGGAATCTACAGTAATGTCTCCAGATCACTGGGATTTTGGGCTGGTCAGAGTTTGGGAGTAAGCACAAATATTGAATAGAGGAATTAATGTTTATAGTTGAAAATTTTGGAAAATCAGCATTTTCCAAGCACTGAAACACAATGCTTACATGTCCTAAGTCCTATCCTAAGAACCGTATATGGAAGAAACAGTGATGTGCTCACATTCTCCTGTTTAGCAATTACTGGGAAAGGTATGAGAGCCACTGTACTTGCACCACTTGCGGGATTACTCTGAAAACAGAAACAATGAACATATAACTGGCTTTCCAATTGCATAAAAGATTTTGCTTTAGAACAACCATAAACAACTGCAATCAATTATTCTCTGGAGTTGCAGAATCAGTGAGGATTTGCTGAGATTTATCTTATTATCAAATGGCATGGACACTCATCATCTTGAAAAAGACGAACATTTGCCCATTTAGGTGCGGGCTGAAGGGTAAATCTAAGCCACAATTTAAAACAAAACCAAAGTTCTGCAAGTTTAGAACCCAAAGAAGGTGCTGGAATTGAAAAGCAATATTGAGAACCAGACCACTGTATAGGCTCTTATCTATTATATCTTTGAGAGAGTTTGTGCTTCTGTCTGTCTGTGAGTCTGTTTGTTCAAAACCTCCTCCTAAATGGTAAGAGCTTCAACCACAAAATTTTGTAGGCAGCGTCCTCTTGTAACGTAAAGCAAGTTTGGGGTTTGGTTGTGACAGGACAATGGGATGTTTGGGAACTGTGATTGTTTCTCATCAAACAGAAAGGCTGTGTCTACACTAGCACTGCTACTTCGAAAGAGGCATGCCAATGAGGGAAATCAAATCAAACATGCAAATGAGGTGCAGACTTACATATCTGACACCTCATTTGTATATTCTTCTTTCAAAAGAGCTTCTTTCAAAGGAAAAATAGCAGTGTAGGTGCAGTGATGTTTTTCATATTCTCCCTTTTTTTATGGTAAGAAGGGTTCTTTCGAAGATGGTGTTTACTTTCAAAAGAGCCATGTCTACACTGCTTTTCTTGTCATGTAAATCTGCTCCTCATACAACAGTGGTACTCAAACTTTTTGGCATCACACCCCCCCCCTTTTGATTTTTACGAAATCCTCACACCCTGTCCACCTCTTCTTTACCATCATCCAATCCCCCTTTAACAAAAAATTCAATTCATAATTTCAAATAAACACAAAAACTTGAAATAAAAATGTTATTTTAAATTAAAAATAAACAAATAGTTTTTCTTGGGCCCTTGTGGGTGCCTGGTGCAGCCCCTGCTGGCCAGCTACCTGAGGCCCATGCCAGCCGCCAGAGCTACCCATCTACCTGAGCCCTGTGCTGCCAGAACCGCCCATCCAAGCTGACTGAGCCCCTCACTCCCAGAGTCAGCTGCCCACCCACCAGCCCAAGCCACCCAAGCCCTGCAATGCCGGGGCCAGTCCCAGAAGCCCTGCAAGACAGCGGTCTGAGCCCCTTCTCCTCCCCTCCCCTCCCCCAAAGCCAGGTACTTCCAGCCCCCATATAACCCCATCCTTCTCCTCCTTCCCCTCCCGTCCCCAACCCACACTCACTCCCCTTTGCAGGAGGCAGCTAGCTCTATTTGGGTCTTCACCAACTGCCTGCTTATTATAGTGGCTGCACTGGGTTGTCCACATAAAATGGCAGCAAAGGCCAGCTTTTTCTTCAGGTGCAGGGAATGACAGAGGGGCTGGGTCACCTTGCACCCCCCCCCCGAATTTCTTCATGCCCTCCCCGGGTGGGGCATGGCCCCCAGTTTGGGAAACCATGCTCTAGAATGATCAAAGAGAAACAGCAAGCAAGAGCACCCTGGACAGCCCCGGAGACCCATGGAGCAGCCACCAGCTAGGCAGCATTGTTCCTGCTATCCCGGGTCAGCCCCACGGAGCAATAATGGCGGCCATCCATACCCACTATCGTCAGCTTGCCACACATACACCTCCCAATCCCATCTTGATTCCTGTATGCCCAAACCCAATGCCCACCCTTCACCTGATTCCTGCACTCCCACTTCTCTCCTGACACTCCCCACATCTTGCAACCCCTGCTCTGACTCCTGTACCCTCTGCCCTAAAAGAACCAAGGACCACTGGTAAACTCCCTTAGTTCTAAATATGTGCTATTATCAGGGAGTGGAAAATTTGAGAGGATCATAGCAATTCATATGTGAGATTGAGGGGTAGTATGCACTTATCTCCAAAGAAACCTGTTATAAATGCTTTCTCCTCTAAAAAAAAAAATCATCAAGACTGAAAAAATACTAATGGAATTTTCAGTCATTCCAACATTTTTCTGGGATCATCTCAGATTTTGCAAGCTAAAGAGAAATTGTCCTGGAAAATATTTGGTCTGAAAATCTCCACAGAAAACTGTAAAGCATGTCAGAATTTAGTGCTGGCGATACAATAGCTGGCACTCTATCCTCAAAACTTGTCTTTACTATTTCTTCAATTTGCATGACTAGAGCAGGACAAAATACTTCAGACAAAGTTTATCTGCTGAAGAATGCTGTTTTAGTGGACCTGAAGCTGTGAAATTTTAACATGAATTCATGGAATAGCTTTAGCTAAAAAATCATTTGGGCTGGAGAGCTTTATAAGCTTCATCCCCATGGTAAGAGTGCTCACCGGTCCAATGACTATTCATTCATGGTAGCAAGTCATGGTCTTCATAAACAACAAAGAATAGTCATTTGGCTAAAGAAAAGAGAGCAAGAGCTTAGTGGTTAGGTCACTAATTTACATATGGAAGCCACAAGTTCCAATCCTGACTCCAATGACTAATCCCTTAAACAAAGTGGAACAGTTTCAACAAGAGAGACTGTGATAGACCAGACAGCAGGAAATTCAACGCATCCAAGGCAAGTGTTCTAAGCACTGGGACAATGGCTAAAAAGGGAAGCCACTGCCTCTGTTTGGAAAATCCATTTCAGATTGATGTGTTTGTATTTAAATGGAGGCTTTTCAGCTCACCAAATTTTTCCTAATTTTTGCATTGAAAATTTGTACATAAAAATAAATTGGAATTTCCAGCAAACCATTAATTTACCTCACCCAGCTCTAGTCATGGCTCCACTGGGGCAGAAAAAGGGTGACTGCAATTCATGGAGGATGGGGATATTTCGAATTGGGTTTTGCTCAGATGAGAACAAACCCCCAACATTTTGAAATGTTCTGCAAAACAGACTTCGTGTTCTCTGCCCAGCTCAACTGGGAGATTTAGCGCCAGGATACTCTACCTGGTGAGCTACCTGGAGCAGAGGAACGGGGAATCCTGAAACCTGAGCTATGAAGGAACAGCAAGCCAAGTGGACTGTCCAAGTTCCGAATGAGCAAACTGGCAGGAAACTGGACAGGTTTCCAAGGAAAAACTTTAGAGTGGGGCAGCCTGCCAGGTGTGACGAGAGGGAGGCAAATGATCCAGGCAGTGCCAGAGCCAGGTAATGCAGTTGATAAAAGGCCCTGTTTCCTGGCAGTCTGAGGAGCATATTTCATTTTGAAAATATCAAAATATTCCTGATACCCAAACAAAATATTTTGTAATTCTCCTTCCCTCCCCCAATAAAAACTCATCTTGAAAACATATTTTTCAGGAGAAAGAAGTTATG
Source organism: Carettochelys insculpta (assembly GCF_033958435.1). Classification (NCBI taxonomy): domain Eukaryota; kingdom Metazoa; phylum Chordata; order Testudines; family Carettochelyidae; genus Carettochelys; species Carettochelys insculpta. Next base: position 208,903,395 of record NC_134138.1, on the reverse strand, counting down.
TTTCCCAGCCAGCTTTAAGCTGTAACTCATTTGACTGTGATAACTATACCACAAAAAAGTGTTTGTAATTAAGAGTCAAAACTCAAAAAAGTTATTTCTACAATGACTCATTTGTTTTGTCTACAGGAAATCAATTTGGCAATTAGTGTTACCCCAGCTGTAACATGTCTGAAGCTTCTCCGTAATACCTTAGTTCCCTATTTACCAAGTTCCCTATTTATACTGAAAACCTCTCTTTTAGAGTTCCTGAGACTCAGCATTATGCACTTCATCATAGCCAATGAATCGATGTTTGTCCACATAAACGATATAATGTGTAGAAATACCTTCTGACTCAAATTACAAGAATTTGGGAGACGATGAAATATCTTGCTTTTTCTCTTTATGCAGATACCAGACACATTGGTCAACAAATATTCACAACAGGAGAACTTGTTTGCAGCTGCTTAGATAAAATGATCTAGAAGAGCTATAAAACAAAATAGGAGTTCTAGCCTTTCTGTGAATAACACATTTAAACGTCAATAATCTCTTTGTTATAATTAATAGAACTGATAAAAAAAACTTCAATTTTTTTCATTCAAATTGACACATTCCACACTATCTAGATGCGTGAGTATAACAAAATTTCAGTTACGAAAAAAATATATAAATATTTTAATAAGGTCAAAATATGCTGTTTCAGTCTTTTGGAATGAAATGCGTTTAGTTTCAATGACTGCTTCAAACCTTATTTTATATTCAAATTTACAAAGGTCATAATATTTTTAAAACATTAAAATCTAAGTCCACATCTACACTACTAATTAATTTCAGGGAAAATGTGAAAATGTTGGATTTTAGTCCTGATTTTTTTTTCAAAACTTCAGAATTTCTCGTAGAACAGAAGTTCTAGTTCCTCTAATAGCTTCAGAGAATTTCAAGGACTTGTAGTGCTGTTTTAAAATAAACAAGAAAATAAATAATAAAACATTGTGCCTAAGATACAAAAGGATGGGCTATCAGGAAAGCAACCCATCATTGAGCAGGATATGAAATAAGAGAAATAATACTAAATGTATTTTATTTGGGGGTGGGGGGGATATTTTTCGGCAACTTGTGAAAAAGATGCTGACAGCCATGGGTCTGAACCCTTATATCTGGGTACTGCATATACACAACATAAACATAGTCATAGTCTATGTGGTAGTGGAGTGGGTGGGAAATCAAGAGCAGTGTAATTCAGGTACAGCACAGCCTGCAGGAATAAAAGTGTCATTAGAACTCCAGAGCCACATTCAGAATGCATTTTGAAAGCCCAAAAGAACGACTGAACACAAACCCAGTACCTTATTACTGAATTCTATGTGTGCCGAGAAGCTAGTGCTTGAGTTGTTCCCTCTCCCACATGCATAAAGTGAAGGCTTCTAAAAATAATGGTGTGACATTCTATAGCTTGGGGAAGCATCCTGCAAGCCCCCATAGCCAACATTTACACATAATTCTGATCATGTACATAAACCATTCCACGTAACGTATTGGAAAAGGGTTATGAACTTCTGAAACCCACTTTTCTATCTAGGAATGTATGTCTTTAGTGCATATTAAGTTACGAAGTATGGTTGCCACTAAGACTGCTGTAAGATGCAGAAATCAGACAGGTATTAGCTCCCCAAAAACAATGGCAAGTAAAATAACCAATGACTGGGCAGGTGTCAAAACAACGATTAACAATTATTGTCCACCAAGGGAGTCGCAATTCAATGATTCACCTAAGAGGTCACTCTAAGGCAATTGCTCACATTTGCCTAAGGGCTCAGCAGTTCCCACCAGATATCCCTGGGTTTCCATTCTCCAACCACACCAAAGTGAGGCTATAAAAGAGATCACAGGGTCTCCCAAGTTTGACCATTTACCTTCTCCCACCTATGCTGAAAAGGAACAAGGACACTGAGAAGAAGACTGAAGACTCCAACAGAGGAGGCTGGCCCAGGTTTATGGGACAATCCTGTATGTTAAGGACTGCAATATTCAGCAGGGTGGGGGAAAAAAAACTGGTTAATCTTGTTGTTCAGCCTAATAGCATTGAGAGTTTAGACCAGGAGTGGCCAACCCAGAGCTCTCAAACTGCATGCGGCTCTTTGAGTCTTTAAATGAGACTCCTCATTTAAATGCCTTGCTCTGTGGGATGGAGAGGACATTGAGCCACATAGCCTGTTTATTTTTATATATCAATGTATTATCCATATTTATATTCTATATCTATACAGTTATATAAAATATAAATATATTATATGTGGCTCTTTTCACTCTATCCACCAGTATTTTGGCTCTTCATCTCTAACTGGGTGGCAATCCCTGGTTTAAACTGTGTGTTTCATATCTCACAGGAGACAGCCAGAACGCGATCGCATGACAATATTCTTCAATGGTAAAAGTGAGTGGTGTCCACTCCAAAGACTAAAAGATCTGTGCCAATTTCTGCAGTCTTACATTGTGTTTGCTGAGAGCTGCAGTTAAACTTCTCTGCAAACAAATGAAGGAGTAGATGGTAATTCCACATTGTGTATTGTGATCATATATAATTGGAGTGATCTGCAGGGCCAACAGCCACTACAAGCCCTGGGGCAAGGGCGAGAAGCCTGGTTCAGTACCTGAGAAAGGCGTGTCTAGGGCATTTCAACTCTCAGCACTGCCCAGACCTTGATACTGGGCCCACACACACTCTTGCTCTCAGCTGCTCACTGCTGTGCACAGAGGCCCAGCAGAACTACTGCAGGGCTTCAAAGGAGCCCAGAGCTCTGGCCACCAATGCTGCCAAAGTAACAGTGGCCAGAGCTCTGGGCTATTTTAAAATGTCTGGCCCAGGAGTCATTGACCCCTTTGCTAGAACCCATCATTGGGCCTGGGAATGACTGAGAGAAAACACACACACACGCACATAATTGTACAAGTTTCATAGCTATTGTTAAATGCAAGAATCTTTTTTTAAACTGAAATATATGTATTATTGTTTTATTACTATAGCCATTAGGCTCAAGCCCTGAACTATAAATTCAACCATCAGAAAAAGAAGCAACACAGAGAGATCATACCCATTGGCTCAAGTTGGAATTTTCCTTTTGCTTCCATATTTATGAAGTAGGTTTTTGGAGATGAGCTGATGAGTTTTGGTAATCTTGCTTAGTTGTTATTTCTGATTGCCTAGTCAAATGAGATTGTAGGAGTTAGAGTCATTCAAGAGTGTAGAATTGTGAGTCAGGCCTCAAAAATTATGCACTACATGTTAAAATCATTAGATTTAAAATAAAATAAAATAAAATAAAATAAAAGTCTTTTATTTGTCCTTTGGTTTGTGAGCCTTAAAGACAAAATCAGAAAAGTCAATAAATAGAACTTGGGTGTTTTGTTTTGTTTTCTTTTGTTTTTGTTGTCACCCAAGCTAGATTTCACTGTATTTGTGCCAAATACTATGCTATATAAATTATTTTTTCCACAATTTTGACTATAAATGCTAGTAAATTTTATTATTTATGAAAGACAAAGCTTCATATGGTAGGTTAGAGTAAAGCAGAACGCACAAGGCTTGTTTGGTGAGAAGGTAAGTAAGACCAGAGTTAGAATATTTTGTTTTCCTATTAAATATCTTTATAAAATTTCCAAAAGAAATTATACATGCATAAGAACTGCAGGAACCGAGGTGTGAGCAGTTAAAAATCCTCACATCAGACAAGACGTGAATTCTCCTTGGTCAGAAAATACTTGTTTATCTTTTTATTGTTATGGGAAACACATCAAACCAAAAACTGAATTAAAACTTTTTGGGGGTGGCAGTATCTTGCTATTATGACAAGTAGCCACTTAATGGGCAGGAAAGAAAAAGCTACGAGGACAGCATGTGAATCATGCTACACTAAAAGAGAAAGATACATAGTTGGGTGGTTAATTACTAGGGCTGCGTCTACACTAGCCAGCTACTTCAAAGTAGCCAGCACAACGTCGAAATAGCACGCGTTGCGTCTACACGCACCGTGTGCTATTTCGAAGTTCAAATCGACGTTAAGCGGCGAGACGTCGAAATCGCTATTCCCATCAGAAGATGGGAATAGTGCCCTACTTCGACGTTGAAAGTCGAAGTAGGGTGTGTGTAAACGATCCGCGTCCCGCTACTTGGAAATAGTGGGGTCTGCCATGACGGCAATCAGCTGAGGGGTTGAGACGTGCTGTCCAGCCCCTGTGGGGTTCTATGATCTCTGCGCCCAGCGGTTCTTAAAGCCGCACAGACCCAGAAACCCCGTAGCAGGAAGCTGACAGTGTGCACGCAGCAGCCGTGCCACGAGGTGCCCCTGCACAGCCCAGAGAGACACCATGGCAGACCGCCAGCCTCCTGAGTGCCCCCAGAGCTCCCCCTCCGGGCCATCCCAGGGCTCCCAGGCCTCCAGCCGGCGGGGTAGGAAGCGGGGCCCCTCCTGGACTGACCCTGAGCTCTGTGACCTGCTGGGGCTCTGGGGTAAGGAGGAGGTGCTGCACATCATGGGGAGCAAGCAGCGGAACGCAGAGGCGGTCGCCCAGCTGGCCAAAGGCCTGGCTGCCCGGGGTCACCCTGCCTGCTCTCCTGACCATGTCAGGAGTAAGGTCAAGGAGTTCCAGCAGGGTTACGCCCGGGCTTGGGACTCAGCCAGCCGGTCTGGGGCTGCCCCTGCCACTTGCCCCTATTACTGGGAGCTCAGGGCTATCCTGGGCCCCCGGGGCACTTCCTCCCAACAGCCACCCTTGACACCACGGCCAATGAGCCCCAGCTGGCCTTGGAGCCAGGGTCAGGTCCGGAGGCCAGCCCTGCCCCCCCTCAGGGCTAGAGCCGGGACCCTCCACCCCAGCCACCGAGTGGTCCAGTGAGGAGGGGGAGCTCGTGCTGGACATCCCCTCGTGCAGCTCCAGCCGGGTGCCCACTAGATGGGCATCTCTTGATCCTGGCAGTGCACCATCAGGTACGTACCCCACAGGGCACGGACCCCCTGAGCATGGGGCGGGGGCACCACTTGACCGGGGGCCCCCACATCCCCACAACACCCCAGCCTGCCACGGCCCAGGCACACCACGGCACAGGGACGATGCCAGAGCCACCAGTTCCCAGCAGCACTTCCACCCATGGACAGTGCCGTGCCCCACCCCCAGTGGAAGGGGAGAGGGGCGGACCACTAGAAGGGGCCACCCACAGGATCACTGCACACACCAATGGGGGATGGATAGCGGGGGGACACAGGCCCTTAGGGGGATGTGGGCCACGGGTCAAGGCTGGGTACTCACGGCCTCCCTCCCCCCTTTCCCCGTTTCTGCAGCCGCACCATCCGTGGTCCCAGACAGCCCTCCGAGACCACCGGAACACCAACGCCCAGGGTCACCATCTGCCCTGGGATGGGCCCACCCCTGCTGGGGCCACCACCGCACCACCTATGACCCCGAGGTGGCTGCTGCCCTCCGGCGCCAGGCAGACACCATGGAGTGGAGGCTCCAATTTGAGGTGTGGGAGGCCGCCTGGTGCCAGGAGGCCTGGTGGGAGTTTATGGCCACCTTCAACTGGGTGGCTGACACCTCTGAGGAGCTGGTGGCCTGTCTGCCCCTGCCCTGATGTCCTCTGTGCTGCCCTTCCCACCGCTCCTCCTGCTGATGTCCCGCCTGCTGCCCCACCTGCTGATGTCCTGCCCGCTGCCCCGCCTGATGTCCTGCCTGCTGCCCCACCCACCAGCTCCTCAGGGCAGGAGCCACCCGGGGCCGAGGACCCGCCTCAGCCATACCTCCCCGTCCTCCTGGCCCCCAGCCAGCCTCTCCGGGGACCCTGGCTGAGAGGGGGACTGGCCAGCCGAACGCAGCAGGGCTCACGCCCTTCCACCCCCACCCCAGAATGATGGGCCAATGTGTGGCCTGCCCACATCTCCTCCCTGTACACAGTTGTCCCCACCCTGTATATAGTTATTTATAGTTGACCCCCCTGTACATAGTTTATTAGAGATGTCCCCACTTGTACATAGTTATTATTTTCATTGAATCTGCTTTATTTGCTGGTATTATATGCCGAAAAGTGGCGACATTTTTGTTCTTGTAAATAATGATAGTTTTATTTTTCCAAAAACCTGTGTCCCGTGTGCTTTTGGTGAGGGTGGCGTGTGGGTGCTGGGGCAGGGTGCAGGGATGGCCGGGGGGTCGCTCACTGGGCACCCTGGTCAAAGTACTCCCTTAGGGCCTCCCGGACCCGGACCCGGACCCGGACCCGGACCCAGACCCCGTCCTGGTGGGCCTGGCAGCTCGGGGCGGCGGCTGGCTTGGGGTAGGCTGTTGCGGCCTCATGTGCTCAGCCCTGCAAAAAGGCCTCCCCCTTGCTTTCCACCAGTTTGTGGAGTGTGCAGCAGGCCCCCACAAGCTGGGGGATGTTTGGAAGGCCCAGGTCTAGGCATGCCAGGAGGTAACGCCAGAGGCCTTTCAGGCACCCGAAGGCTCACTCGACCACTTGTCAGGCATGGTTGAGTCGGGCGTTGTAGTGCTCCTGGCTATCAGTGAGGTGGCCTGTATAGGGCCGCATAAGCCAGGGCTGCAGGGGGTATGCCGCATCCCCCACAAGGCAGAGGGGTACGATGGCGATATTCCCCAGAGGGATCTCCCTCTGGGGGATGTAGGTCCCTGCCTGCAGTTGCCGGCACAGTCCCGAATTCCGGAAAACACGAGTGTCATGGGTAGAGCTGGGCCAGCCCACGTAGATGTCCTGGAAGCGGCCACGGCTGTCAACCATGGCCTGCAGGACCACAGAGTGGTAGCCCTTCCTGTTGATGTAGCAGCCACCACTGTGGTCTGGGACGTGGATGGGGATGTGGTCCCATCAAGGGCTCCAAAGCAGTTGGGGAATCCCATGGAGGCGAATCCCTCGATGGCCGTGTCCAGGTCCCCAACTTGGACGACCCTCTTCAGCAGCAAGGCATTGAGTGCATGCACCACTTGTGGGGAGGGAACATGGGTGCCTGTGACGGTTTGCAGAGTGTGACCCCCTCATCCAGGCCCCCTCCCCAGGCCCCCCTCCTCAGGCCCCCCTCCACAGGGGTTCAGCCCCGGGCCTCCTTACCTCAATGAGGACAGTCCCGACTGGCCTTTCCCACTCCAAACTGCTGTCCCACAGAGCGGTAGCTGTCTGGAGTGGCCAGCTTCCAGACAGCTATTGTGACCCTCTTCTCCACAGGGAGGGCGCGCTGCATCCGGGTGTCGTGGTGCCTGAGTGCAGGGGTGAGCCACTGGCAGAGCTCCATGAAGGTCTGCTGGCTCATGCGGAAGTTCCGCAGCCACTGGTCATCATTCCATTCCCCCATAACCAGGTGCTCCCACCACTCGGTGCTGGAGGGGTAGCTCCAGGGCCGGCGGGGAACCCGGCGGGGAGGGAGAGGAGGGCCCAATGGTCAGGGGCGTCTCCTGGTGCTCCTGGGGAGGGCTCCCATTCCAGAAGCTGCTGGGCGGCTGCCCAGTCAGCATCTAGAAGGGCGCCTGCTCCACGGGAGGCAGCTTGTAGGGCTTCCAGCTGCTGCTGGACATTCATGTCTGTGGGCTCGAGGTCTGTGAGGCTTGTATCACCAATGCAGGGCTGCTCATGCGGTGCAGGCCGAGTGTGTCTGGGAGAGGCCCTTTAAGGGAGCGGCTTGCAGCTGCCCCAGAAGGGCTAGTGTGCTCTGTGACCCAGTCTGTGGGCTTTCCTGGCCCCTTATTTCAAAAGAGGGGGCTTGTGTGTGTGGACGCTCCGCGTTTCCTTCCAGGGTGGCTCTTTTCAATGTTCCCCGGTGCTACTTCGAAGTTGAACGTCAACGTTGCCCGCCCTGGAGGACATGTAGATGATAATCATCAAAGTAGCCTATTTCGATGTTCTTACTTCAAAATAGGCTACTTCGATGTAGTGTTGTAGTGTAGATGTAGCCTAGGTGCGCTTTTTCACTTCTCTTTAAAAGCATTTTGCTGATGATGATACAACCTATGTTCTAGAATCACAAGATCAGAAAGCACCTCAAAGGTTCTACAAATGGATTGGTAGTGATACGAAATGTCAACCGGCATGGTAGGTGATCCTCATACATCTGCTCCCAAGTGTTAGTAAAAGCAATATTGCTGCTCAGTCATGAGAGGAGTGATGCTCCAGTTCTATGAAGGTGAATGAATAGAGGTTAACTGAATGAAAATAAAAGAAAAATCAGACTAACTGGAAAACAATTTTGGGTGGGAGATTTACCTCAGGCTGTGGAATAATGGTTGAAGGCCTAATATCTTTGTGCCTTTTAATATAGACTGGAAAATGCAAGATTATTGTAAGAAACTACCCTATCCAGGCACTGGAAATGGGCCAGATTATAGACTAGACTACTAACGTCTTTAAGGCCATGGCTACAATGCAGCCCTGTTTCAAAACCGTTCTTTTAAATTAACCAAACTACACACAAAATGCATTTCAAAATAGCACAAAGCTATTTCAAAAGACCATTTCTGGGTTCATAGTGCTATTTTGAAATAGTGCCATTGGAGTCCATTATGGCTTAGTTTGAAACAGCATTATTCCCTGTCTTAATGGCAGTTTCAAGATAGGTGTTATTCCTCTCACTTGAGGGTTACCAATTTTGGAATAACAAAATACCAATTTTGGAATAACAAAATTATTTGAAATAGCATGTGCACAGTGTAGATAACAGCTGAGTTAATTCAAAATAACTAGGTAATGAAGCCTAAGAGTTCCATGAGAAACCCCAAATAATCTACCGATGTTAAACTTGTGACATCATCTATCCTTCATTTCTGCCTTTAGCCATGTTTAACAGCTCTTTTATGTTTATACTTGGGTTTGTAACATCACTGAAGTAAAGGAAAAACTGCTCTGCAGGAGATTTTGGCCGGAGCTCACACAAGAAACTGAATTCTATCAATACTACTGTTATCTCTGCAATATTTACACAACTAATGGAAAAATTAAAAATTAAATCATCTTGTGTTTTCATATTTCTTCTTTAGATATTTGTATAATGCTTGTAATTTTGCCATTCATCCTTTAACACAAATTCAGTAATTTAAAGTTTTAATATTTTTATTTATTTATTTCAAAACTATTTCACTATAAAAAAATTGAGATTTAATAGTGAAATAAAACTTGCCCCCTCTCAAAAATAATGAAAAAAGAAAGAGCTTGTTTGCTGCTGGGATAGGGAAAAAACACAATGAAAGATAAACGTTTAACTTACAGTAAAATGTGTTTTTTCTTTCATCTGTGCCAGATTGCCTGGGCTACTCCCTATACAATAAAATTAGTGCTTCTCCTTTTTCTGGCTTAGCTCATGCCATTTCTTGTTTTGAAATCTGTCAATCTGTCAATCTATTAAACACTATATTTCTCCTTTTGCCACCGCTGATTGCTATGTATGTATTTCTAATGATTAAATGCAACACATTATACATGACCTTTTCAGCAGCTGAGGAACAAAGTTTCCAGTTCTATCTTTTCATTTTCTGTTTTAATTCAAAATGAATCCCAGAGGGTAAGAACTGAGCAATCAATGCGATGCAGGATAATCCACTTTTCCGTTCTGTGCTGTCATTTTTGTGCGTGCATGCACCATGTGAAAATCACTCTCTTGGAACATTCCAGAAGATATTTTTCATTTGAAACATAGTCATTACTCCCCACCATCACAAGGATTCGCTTACGTAAAAATCGCTCCATTCACAAGCTGTTATGCTATTACTGAGATGATCTGCAGCACTTTCAAGTTTATGAGATGAGCAAGAACAACAATAGACTCCTCTGTGCCCTCCTGTTGTTGAATAGCAGCAGAGAGGCCTAGAGCTCAGGCTGGCAAAGTGCTGGATGCTCTTGGCCTGATCCAGCAAAATACTTGTCCATGTGCTTAACTGAAACCATGTGAGAGTCCTACTGACTTCAGAAGCTCACCCTCTTGCCAGAGGAGCCCATAATGTAGTAGGAGGAAAGGACACACAAGAGAGGGCTGTGCAGTAACTGCTTCCCTTTATAGCTGACTTCAGCCCTCTCTGCCAGTGACATTATTGATATGCCTGTGCTGCGGGGAGAGGGCGGGGGGCTGTTGTACATAGGAATCCATCATCTATGCTCAAAAGAGTTTACAGTTTAGGCAGCAAAAAGCGAGGGGAAAAAACATTAAGAGAAGCGTTGGGAGGGGAGGGAAACAATAATAAGCTAATATCAAATTGCACAGATGCGAACAACTGAGGGCTCAATCATCTAAAGGCTTCATTGTTCCATTCTGTTAGTTTACTAACCTGCATGTCCTGTCCCTGACAGCAGCTCAGCCTAGCCATCTTCAGCTAGCTGATTTCTTGTGGGTTCTAAAACTGAAGAGGGTTTTGAGGAGGATATGAAAAAACTTAGGGTTGTGTAGCCTTCTGGAGCATTTCATGGGTGCTGTTTCATGCTGAAGAAGCAATGTACAACAACATACAAAGACATTTTTGGAAGAAGCAGACAAATGGCTGTACAATGCTGGCTCTACTGAAAAGTGGAACGAGAGGGAAGGAAGGCAGTATAATACAAAAGCAGGGAAGCAGGGAATACACAGAGCTAAGAAAAGCCTTAAGACTGAGAAAAAGAAGCTTGAAATTGTTCTGAAGGAAGCCAGGGAGCCAGTTAAAGGTTTCCAATATGGGGGAGGCAGTCATTATCTATGATTTGTGTGGATTACAGGAGGGCTTGGGAATGCAGCAACAGAGAGACAGCCATAACTAAATCAAAAGACACTGAGGGTCTGCAGAAGAAATTCAGCTGGCATTTGCAAATTTTCCCTTTCCACAGGTTTTTATGTGGAAGAGGAACTTAAATCTATCCCCCCTCACTATAAGATGTCTCCTTATGAATGCTTTCCAGTGTTTATTCACTCTACTGTATTAAGTTACTTCCTCTTATAAAATTCACCTTTTCCTTAAAAGTACTTCTATTGCATTCTCGTGTTATCCTTGCAACTATTTGTCCCCAAAAAATAAGGAACAAAGTTGCAGATTAGTGACCCTCATCAGGGGAATTCTTAGCTGCTTCAAGCAATGAGAGATATGCTGCCTCAATTTCACTCTTAAAGTAGCAGCATGTTATATATAAATTCAGCAAGTCAGCTGGCAAATTGTTCCAAGTTAGCAGATTGATGCTGCAACTCTGCAGTGCCAAATACCTAATGCAAGAGGCTGGGTGCTTAGCAGTGCCAAATACCTAATGCAAGAGGCTGGGCGCTTAGATGGCCATGTCTACATCCCACAGTACCCACGGACTGAAATGCTAGGGCAGAACAGTTAATTTACCATGAACACTGACCATCATTTTTTCAGTTAAACTATACAAATCCACATAAAACCAACTTAATTATGAAAATTAACAGAAATGTCGCTGTGTTAGTCTGCATCTTCACAAAACAACAAAGCAGTCCTGCAGCACATTAAAGACTAAAAAAGAATAAACTAATTTATTAGGTGATCACCTAATAAATTACTTGGTTAGTCTTTGAAGTGCTACGCGACAGCTGGTTTGTTTTGTGAAAATTAAGTGAATCCAGTTGTAAGAGTAATTATGGGAGGACATATTTTCTTCTTCAGTGCTTGAGGCGTGAGTTTTGGATCTGTCACAGAGATAGTCCTCTCTAAGTAAATGAAATAACATAATACAAGATGTACTGGGTCAATCTGTAAGTAACTGAATTGCCAGAAATTTCAAAGCACTTTGAATGCCACGGCTGTTCCTAACTGCAGTACCTACTTTACCAAACACATTAGTCAGCGATGAAAACCCTGGTAGCAATGTACTCTATTAGATGGGAAGCCTGAACCTTCTCTAAGTTATAGTTATTGAAGAAGAAAGTTGATGATACAGTACAGAGGGTTCAGTGCTGTTGCCTCCAGCACAAAGCCAGAACAAACAGCCTCCCTGCAAGGAATTTAAAAGGAATTGTGCCAGTCTCTTTCCTCATGCTTTCAATTTTCAGAAGTCAGTAGTGCTGATAGGCTGTTTCTACACAGGCAAGATCTTCTGGAAGAACGGTGCCTTCTTCTGGAAGATCTGCGGAGCATCTACACGTTCAATACGCTCTTTTGGATTTCTTCCAGAAGAAGGTGCCCCCTCTTCTGGATTCTGTATTCCGCTTCAGAATCAGGAGGAGGACCTTCTTCCGGAAGAATCTTCCAGAAGAAGACATGTGTAGATGTTCCCGGACTGCTTCTTCTGAAAGAAGCAGTACTCCATGGTGGCTGCCTGCTGGAGAGCAGGGCTGCTCTAGACACCCCCAGCGAGTCTCTATAGTCCCCAGGTCCTTGCAGCCTTTAGAGCTGCAAGGACCAGAGACCCTGTAGCAGGAAGCTGAAGTGTGAAACAGGCAGCACGTGCAGTGCCGCCTGCCACACTCCCCCAAGGCCCCGCAGTGCCCAGCAAGCCCCGACCTGCAGGGATGGCTAGCCGCCCAGTACCCCGCACTGCCTCAGGAACCTGAATGAGGGCAGCCAGGACCTCGACTGGGCTCCAAAACAGTGGACCCCCTCCTGGACTGAGCCAGAGTTCCAGGACCTCCTGGGGCTCTGGCGCGATAAGGATGTCCTCCGGGACACCAGTGGGCACCGCAGGAATGATCCAGTGTTCACCCGCCTCACCCAGGGCCTGGCTGCCCATGGCCACCTCTCCCAGACATCAGAACAAGTGAGGTGCAAAGTGAAGGAGCCACAGCAGTGGTACATGTGGGCCCGGGATAGCGCCTGCAGATCCAGCCGCGCCCCTGCCAGCTGCCCCTTCTACCAGGAGCTGTGGGACCTCCTGGCTGCAGATGACGCCTCTCTACCCCGCGTCACCATGGAGACAGCCACAACCGAGCCCCCTGCTGCACCGTAGGAGGACGACGAGGGACTCGCCACTGTGGACATCCCATCTGATGGGGAGTCCACAGACAGGTCCCTTGTCATTGCAGTTTCCTTCACTGCCAGCAGCCAGGTCCCCTATGGTCGAGCATCACCCGACATATATAAGGCCACTTTGGGTAAGTGCACGCAGTGGAAAAGCACAGTGGGGGGAGGGGGACACCTGGGCCCCAGCCCCGGGCCCTGAAGCCCATTCCCAGTCAGTGCCCAGGGCACACCCATGCCTGCAAGCAGAACCTGGCTTCCTCTCCCATGGAGCAGCCCCCGAGCGTGCTGAGGCTCCCTCCGGGCAGCAGAGCTGCATCTGGAATCCCCCATGGCCAAGCCCCACACTGCAGCCCACAAGCCCACTGCTAGTGTGGGCCACCGAGGATAGCACCCCAGCTCTGGCATCATGCCCCAATGGCCTCCGTGGCAAGTGCACACAAGCCTGCACGGCAGCCTCCCCTGGTACATGCCCATCCGTGGGTCCATGGAGGGGGTAACCAGCTGGAGAGACTGGGGCCATGCCACTCAGGTCCCAGATGTGGCACTGACTTCCCCCTCTACCCCCACCCTCTCTCTCCTAACAGCGGTACCATCTGAGGGCAGGAGCAGCCAGACAAGGAGCCCGGGGCCCACCAGCCCCATCCAGGCCAGAGGACCCAGAAGCCCACCAGCTGGGCCTGCACCAACCCCTGATGCACAGCAGCCACAGGTGCAATGGACCCGACACAGCCACCATGAGGAAAAGGTCGCGGCCTACATGGCAGCCTTCCGCCAGCAGAATGCCCTCGCTGAAAGATGAATGGCCCTCGATGAGGCCAAGCTTCAGTGAAGGCGGGACACATGGGGAGAGGTGGTGGGGATGCTCCACACCATGTGCAGGGCCCTAGCAGGCCAGTCCCCAGCCCCCGCAGCTTCCCCCCCCACAATCCCCCCAGAGGTCCCCCCGATGCACCCCCCACGGTCCCCCTGGAGACCCTCCCCTGAGGCCCCCCCATGGTCCCCCCCGCAGTACCCCCTGAGGCTCCCACTACTGCCCCAAGGCCCTCCCTGCTTCCCCACAGCTGCCTCCCCTGCATTCCCCCCCCGCTGACCCCTCAGCTGCTCCCGTGCCCCCAGCCCATGACCCTGAGGCCCTGGCCGCCCTATTGTCCCCAGGCTTGCCTGATGCTGCACTGATGGACCTCGCAGCATGGCTTGTGGCCATGGTGGGTCCCGTGGAGGATTGCCCAAGCCAAATCCACCCCACTCCAGCCCCTCTGCTGGTGGGAGGGGCTCGTGGCCTTCCACCCCATCCCTTGATTAGGGCCCCACAATATTCCTGCCTCAGTCCCCATCCAAGTTGAGGTGCCCCTGCTCCCTTGCCCCCATGTATATAGTTCACTCCCTATCAGATTTTAGTTGTTAGTTTTATTATTCACCATTTACTATTTACATTTCTCATGTTGTTTATGGTTCAGGGTTAAATATATGACAGCATTCAGCACCCCCTGTGTCCCTGATTACTGTGGGGGAGGGGAGGGTGTTGGGGTGTGTGGAGTAAACACATGGAGGTGTGCGGGGGCAGGGCTGTGAGGAGGGGTTTGGGGATTAGTAGTTCCTTCAGCTGAATGCCTCCCAAAGCGACTTGTGGATCCGGAGCCCGTCACGGTTGATCTGCCAGTCAGGGGCCACAGCGGACTGCTGGTAGCAGGGGGGCTAGCTCTGCCATCCAGCCCTGGGGAACAGTCCCCTCACGTGCCTCGATGAGGATGTGAAGTGCACAGCAGGCAGCCATGACCTGCAGGACATTCTCCACCCCCACATCGAGGCACATGAGGAGACACTTGAACTGTGCCTTCAGGTGGCCAAAAGCGCACTCAAAGGGATACCGGGCCCATGTGAGCCGGGCATTAAACAGCTCCTGGGAGGGTGAGGGGTGGCCCGTGTATGGGCACATCAACCAGGGCTGGAGTGGGTAGGCCGAGTCGCCCACGAGGCAAAGAGGCATCATGACATCTCCAACGGCATGCTACCACTGGGGCACAAATGTCCCGGCCTCCATCCTTCGGAACAGGGCGGAATTCCACAGGATCCGCGCGTCATGTGCCCTGCCTGGCCAGCAGACATAAATGTCCGTGAACTTCCCACAGGCGTCCACCACCGCCTGGAGCATGATGGAGTGGTACCCCAGCAGCTGAGGTATCGGCCACCACTGTGGTCCGGGGCCCTGATGGGGATATGCGTCCCGTCAATCACTCCGAAGCAGTGGGGGAACCCTAGCGCAGTGAAGCCCTCAATGACTGCGACCAGCTCTCCGATGCTCACCAGCTGCCACACCAGCACGTGGTTGATGGCCCTCACAACCTGCAGGGGAATGGGCGCACTCGTGGGCATGCACAGAGGGGTTCCTGCCCCTCTCCCTTTCCACCCTCTCCCTCCCTACCAGGCTCCCCCTGCTGAGGGACCCCTCCAGCAGTGGCCATATGGTATCCCTTCTGGGCTAGGCCGGCCCACCCCCATCCCTGCTCCCTCCCAATCAGCACCTAGGGTCCCCCAAACCCGCCATCCCCCTCCCTCCCACCGGTGAGGCAGGGTCTGGGGCAGGGCTTACCTGGAGGATGACGGCCCCAAGGGTGGATGTGCCCACCCCGAACTGCTGCCTGATGGATCGTTAGCTGTCCGAGGTGGCCAATTTCCAGACAGTGATGGCCATGCGCTTCTCCGGGGAGAAGGCCGGCCTCATCCAGGTATCCTAGCATCATAGCATGGGGGCGAGCCAGCAGCAGATCTCGAGGAAGGTCTCTTTCTCCATCTGCAGGTTCTGCAGCCAGCAGGCGTTGTCCCACTCCCCCATGATGCCCCGTCCCACCAGTCCGTGCTGGTGGTGTGGGTCCAGATGTGCTGGACCAGTTGCAGGGGGCCCTGCAGGGGTGGTGGGGGTGCAGGACCCACGGGCCTGGGCCTCTGCCTCCACAGGAGCCTGAGGGTGGCCAAGAGGATGGCTAGCATGTGGGTGAGGGCAAGCCTGCTGTCCTGCAGCTGCTGGGGGTCTATGCCTGCTGGTCGGTGGGCGCTGGACAGGGACCTGGGTCTGGCTTGCTGGGCACAGAGGTGACTGGCCTCGGCAGTGTTTGCAGGGAGGGGCTGTTTGGGTGGGGCCCTTTAATGGGCCATGTGGCCAGCGGCCCCAGAAGGGCTCCCTGGCTGTGCGACCCCATCCATGCTGTTTCCTGCCCTGTTCTTCTGGAAAAGTGCCTGTGCATGTGTTGATGCACTCTTCTGGAAGAAGGGGTGGCTCTTTCGAGGTCCTGTTTGATGTGTAGATGCACGCTTCCGGAAGAAGATCTTCCAGAAGATCTCTTCCGGAAGAACTTTTTCCAGAAAAAGTGCCATGTGTAGAAACAGCCATAGAGAGCTCTCACAATGGTTTTTACTTGCACCTGTGAGTATAACTATCACAGAGGTAGCCATGTTAGCCTGTTATCTTCAAAAACAAGAAGTTCTGTGGCACTTTATAGACTGATAGATATTTTGGAGCATAAGATTTTGTGGGCAAAGACCCGCTTCATCAGATGAATTGGAGACAGGGTTCAGAGGATGGTTTAAAGAGGAGGGTCTCAGTAAAGGGGAAGGCTGGAGCTGACAAGGTCTACTCAATCAGGGTGGAAATGTCCCATCGTCAGCAGTTAATGTGGAGTTGTGAACAGCAAGAGAGGAGAAAACAAGTCAGTTCTTTGTGGGGATGTGGCCCCTTATCAGCAATTAATGTGGAGATGTGAACATGAAGAGCAGAGAAACTACTTTTGTAATGGGCCAACCACTCCCTTTCTCTGTTTAATGCTTGGCTGATGTAGTCAAATTTGCAAATGAATTGCACAGAGAAATTTCTGAGCTGCAATTCATTTGCTAATTTGTCTTCATCAACCAAGGATTAAACAAAGACGGGGAGTGGTTGGCCCATTGCAAAAACAGTTTCTGTGCTCTTCATGTTCACACTTCCACATTAGCATCTGACATATCAATTTCCATCTTTAAATCCCAACAGAATACAGCCTTTCCCTACTTACCCACTTGTCCTCCATCATATTAGACCACAGTGCCACTTCTTTGCATGCATCCACAGGGGAGGCAGCCTCAAAAGCCAGTTCATTGGGTCTTTTCACAAATATCTTCAGGACTTCCTCTGTACAACCATTAGGCATGGAATACATACTAAAAGAAAAAGCTTAACAGTGGCCTCAGTAGTGTTACAACAAAATAACTTCCCAAATACAATGATGGTACAACACATGTACTGCTCTTTTGATATAATTAATAGACAAAGCATGTTAATATTTGTGCAAGTCTGGTGAAGTTGAAATTTATTTTAGGTATGTATCAGAGATGGAAGGAAAAGCATTCTGGGCTACTGGATTATGATATCACAATGTTGTAGGTAATAAAATGGATAAGTTGTTGCCCAAAACTTTTTATCTCAATACTATTAAGGTTTCAGTTGCATTTAGTGTGTTCCGAATCACCTGTAACATGGGTTTTGATAGCTAATTATATAATAATAGCAGTTTCAACTGTACCCTACCAAACAGGTAAAGGTCAAAAGTATTTGAACAACTCGATGGGAAGGAAAATTTCTAGCACAGGAATCAGCAACCCCTGACACAGGTGCCAAGAGTGGCACGAGCTGATTTTCATCAGCACATGAGGTGGGAGCAGAGCCCTACTCCTCCTCTCCCATGCAGCCAGGAGCTTGCTCAAAGTCTGTGGATTAACAAAAACTAGCTAATGCTATCAACCACCAGCTAAACAGTAAAGGTATGTGTCTTTATTTATTAATGAAGCTGTTCTAAGTAGGACTAACAGTGACTTTTAAAAGTATCACCAGCATTCAGACTCTAAATAGAGGTCAAAAGGTCAGATTTTGGCACTCCACCTCAGAAAGACTGCTGACCTCTATTCTAGGAAGACCCTTCAAAACTAACTTCTACTGGATATGTCAGCCAACTAGTACAGAAGCTATTAAAATGGGATGGGATATATATTGCAGGAGACACTCATAACATTTACAGACAATTAGAAAAAATATGTTACTATATTAATGTAGCTAAAACAATGCATGACATGCTACTTTATCTGATAACCAGTTATAGTTTGAAAATAAGTATGTCTACAAAACTGTATACAACCAAACTGCAGTACATACACACATACCATATATATTACAGCATTTCATATACATGCCTCAAGATGACAGCTGCAGCATAAATACCAAGATCCCACAAATGTGTGGTGGTATATGAGAGGCTAGTGATTCTGAACAATGTAAACGGTCCTGAATCTCTGACTGCTTCTCTGCCCTTCACCGCTGCCCTCTCACCAGAGTACTTCTAACATTTCAAATTCATGAACAGCTTAAAGCAGTCTCCAAATGCATCAGCTGACTTCAAAATTGCATTGGTCTGAGGTGCAGGACTTGGGTTACTTAGCTCTGGCTCAACACTCGTCTTCAGACCCAATATTTTGGAACAGTGCAGGGGAATTTCTAAATGTATTATAATTTTCTGTTCTGTCCATGACCTGTACAGTTGAGCTCAAGGGAAATAGGGGTTAGAAGAATATCAAACACAGATAG
The DNA here is from genome assembly GCF_033958435.1 of Carettochelys insculpta. Classification (NCBI taxonomy): domain Eukaryota; kingdom Metazoa; phylum Chordata; order Testudines; family Carettochelyidae; genus Carettochelys; species Carettochelys insculpta. The sequence continues at coordinate 208,884,890 of NC_134138.1, read as the reverse complement.
AAGAATATGAAATAGTACCAATGCAATTTTTTAATATTATCTAAAATAGTTTTTCATTTTCATACAGAACAGGTCACATGTACAGCATGTGATGACAATGGATGTGTAATATAAAGATTTTCCTAAGTGGTCTGTCAGGATGCTTATACAATTGCTTTTCTTGAATAATGCAGGATTCCCAATGTCTTACCAGAAAGCCTTCATATCGCACCAACACTTCCTCCCTTCCTCCTTGTAATATTAAATTCAAGTAATTTTGAAATGCAGTTTTGATTCAAATAAGCATGTTTAAGTAAATACATTTTGACTAAAATATATGTGATATATTCCATAATTTCATTTTCTTGGTAGAATGCTTTGCCCTTTTTGTAATAGTGCAGGTATCTTTGTGGAGCTGTCATGCTAGCCAGTGCATGTGCATTTTTAAAGAACTGGGAAATACAAACCTTAATAGTCCATATTATATGCTATATGAACACAACTTCAAATCTTACAACTTTTAGAGGTATATAATGGGAAGTGCACATTTATATAAAACAGATAGAACTCAAGAATATAGAACTATTAATTGTCACATGTTGTGCATTGTCTTGTGAATGATTTCCAGATATTTATACACCATATATTTTGGACCGTCTTGTGGTGGGCCAGAGGCAGCATGCTATAAGACCCTGGTGGAAGGCAAATACACTGGGAGCTGAGTTAGTGCCTTTTGTTCCCCATCAAGGCTCACAGAGTGCAGCCCAGCAACCAAGACAGGCAGCTGGGGCTCGTTAACACTCAGTCTGAAGCAAAAAGACTAATCAGATACCTTCTGCCAGTTAAGGCCTTTAAAAGCAAGCCAGAAGATTTCCCTCAGGCAAAAGCGGGGGGTGGGGAGGAGAAGAGGAGTGGACCAGGAAGAGAGGCTGGAGCACTGAAGTTTTGAAAGAGAGGTACAGGGGAGAAGGTGCTAGAGGAAAGCAAGGGGAGAAGAAGCCCAGGGAAAGTCTGCTATGCTCAGGGCAGGGGAAAAGTCCTATCAGTTGCCTCCCATCTAGTGTCCCTGTGCCAGATCTCAGAGTAGCAAATGGGCCAGAGCTTTGAGGGGAAAAAAACAGGATTACAGAATAAGAGCTAAAGAAGACTTTTAATCAGCTCTGGTACTATGCTGTTTTATATTCTGTCTGTTCCAGGTTAAGAACTAGACATCTGAGCTTGTATGACAGTTGATCCAACAGAGCAGTGATACAGAAACACGCATCGTAGCATCATAGCAAGTCTGTCCTTCTCCACTGCAGAGAAGATTCTTTCAGGTTAAGATTTAAATATTGGCACACATCATTTACAGCAGGATGTAGTTGCAGACAAAGCCCAGTCAAGGTAAGGAGTCAGTATTTACTGACAAGAGAGAAATTAGACTGGGATTTTTGAAGACATCAAAGTGCTTTAGGAGCATAAATCCCATTGACTCAGGACACTGATTTTCATTGTGATTTATGATCCTAGCAGTATTTTTTTTTGTTTGTTTGTTTTTGTGCTGGACTATTAGTTACTCTCTCACCTTAAGAGCTAGGGGATCCTTGTGGACAAAGGTGTTTGTGATCATGTAATTAAAAACTATGTCATAATCAAGCCCACCAATGAGGGGGTGGGGACAAAGAGAGCAGCTTCCTCAGGGTCCGGTGATTTAAAAGGAGCCAAAGGCTGCAGCCACTGCCTCTGCTACTATGGCACTGGCTGTGCCCAGAGCCCTTTAAATAACCACTGGAGCATTCCCAGAGCTCTCTAGACAGCTTAGAGCTGCCTCAGCAAGCAGGCACCATGCGGGATGCTCCAGGCAGCAACGGCAGGGGGAGAGGCATGCCACAGTCTGGGTGGTGCTGAGGGTCAGCTGTCCTTAGCCTCACCACTTCCAATCTCAGCCCTATCCCTCTGGGAGCATGGAGCCAGAGCTTCCCCACATATGGCCCAGGGGCCCAGCATAGCTGTTGGCTCCCCTGGTCATAATGCATACATGTGCACAAATAATAAGAAGCCATATGCCAGCAGGTGTAAGATTACATAATTCTATTGATATCTACTGAAAAAGGCAGATTTGCACTAGCTGAGAATCTGGACTTTTGTCTCCAAAGGTGAAAGGCTACAATAAGTCACTGCATTTTCACATCTCAGGGGGCATCACACCTATACATAGGAATACAGAATTGGGACAAAAATGTTTTTCTTGGATAGAATACACTCTAGAGAGAACAACTCCTGGAAAGAATAAATGATTATCATGTCTCTGACCATACAATAGCTACTTCTAGTTAATAAGTCTTCATTAAAATAAGTGAAACTACTCTGTAAAAGGTAAAAAAAAATATCATGGAAACGATATGCAATTTTCTGTTCTCAACTAATAATCAAAAGACTTCACTCCTGCAACTGCCTCAGAAATGATACACTGCTTTCCACAAGTTTTAGCAATGAATCACATCCAAATTGTTCCCAGAAGCATAATAAATTGCTTTTCAAGACTTGATTTACTTTCACATGTAACTGCAATAATTTATGATGGATTCCATTTTGTCTTTCCATGCTTACAAAATAAGCACACATAAGCAGGAAATATCCCAGAGGATTGAGTGTGAAAACAATTTGAAAAAGACAGTTCTTTTATAGATAGCTAAAAGTTTGAAACAAGAAAAGCTTCTGAAATAACCATTGGGCACAAAACAGGGATACCTTGTGTATTTCATGGCATCCTTTTTTATCTTTATTCTAACATCAGCTGCATCAACGTCACCAGTTAACAATCCAGTTCTCAAACTCTGGCAAACAAGCACTTTAACACTTCCATGAAAAAGATCTGTCTCATTTCTGCCATTTTCTCTAAAGGATCATATCCACCTCACTGTGCATCTATGCCCCAATGACCATATCCAAAAGATTTATCCTGAGGTAGGGAGAAGCAATACCGATGTTATGAAGTTCTCTCCTTCAGTCTCATTTTGCTGCAGTTTATAATATATAATTTAGTCAACCAACTCAGATTAATATCAAAGATTCATTTGTCCACAATAGCTTCTTGTAGGAAACTTACAATGGATGGGAATCTTCAGAGAGGACACGTGGAACATTTTCACCTTAGTAAATCTTGAGACCCTCTTCCACCCGACCCATGCAATGTACAGTAGAGTCGCAACATTCGTGAGGGTTTGGCGTTCAGAACCCTCACGAATGTTGATTTTTGTGAAAGCGGGGGTCGGACTCAGAGCCCTGGGGAAGCAGCAGCTGCTGTAAGGCCCCCACATTTGCGAACTTAATATTCACAAATTAAATTATTCACAAGTGGCTCCAGGACAGAGAGCACCCACACCGCTTCCCGGGCTCCCCCTTCAGGGGGAGCACTGGCAGTTGCCGCTTCCCTGGAGCACCGGCAGCCACTACTTCCCCAGGGGTCTGGGCGCTGCCCCTCCCATTCGCGAAAATCAACATTCGCAAAAGTTCTGAACACCAAACCCTTGTGAATGTTGTGACCCTACCGTACTATATAAGCAATCAATATTAGTTATTAGATGGTAAACTGTGTTATTGTTAGTAGAAACCTACAATTAACAGAACTCAAATATGAAAGGGTGATTCATTATGTTTTATCTCACACAGTGAAAATGCGCTTTCTGGATTTCAAAGGAAAGATTAAAGATGGGAACTGGCCATGACACTGGGAACAGGTGGACACCACCAGGATTACAAAACTTTTATGACCTGTTGCTTTAACATCTGCCTGCTTTCATGCTTACAGTGCACTGAAACTTTTGAAAAAGCATTACTGTCAGATCCTATTTTAAAGGAAAAACAAGTTGTTGCATTAAAGCTCTTCCTAGGTTCAAAAGAAAAGATTGCTTGTCACCCCCTCTCAGCTCTGTACTACCCAGTTACTTCATTTTTTTTCATTCGCAAAACCATTCACAGGAGAAAAAACAGGGGTTTTGTTGTTACAGCTGAGCTTTTTCCACACTGAGAAGACCTTTGTTGTTTGATTTGTCCAATCTTCCAGTAGTTTTGTTATTTCAAATTGTCTAATTAAAACTTTTTCATGTAGATTTTAATTCGTCTTTCATTTATTTTTAAAATGGAGTCCAGAAATTGATGAGTCACTGCCCCCTCTGAAAAAGGACGTGAATTCCAAGAGGGGAAAATGGAGTCATGTGATCAGAGATCTGCCCGGAGATAGGAGATTATAAAAGGAAGTGGAACTCTGAGCTCTCACTCTCTGACCCCTCTGTCAGTCACTCAGGCAGGAGGATCAGAGGATGCCCCTGGTGGACAGATCGAAGCACAGCCACTGCGCTGCGAGACTTCGTAGGCTGGAGAGCTCTCTCACTCGGGTGCTCCTGTGACAGTTGGGCAGGAGAATCAAAGGAGGCCTCCAGGGGGTAGAGTGATCAGGCAGGGTGGTGTCAGGGCTTAGTAGGCCAGGAGTTTTGTTTACTTCAGTTAACAGGACAGGGGAGCGCAGTGTTTCACCTGCACACATATTACCATTCTCTCCAGGCATTTCCCCACACAGGAAGACAAGGCAAGCAGAGAAGAAAGAAGAAAGAAGATGAGCGTTTCCATCTAGTCGCGTACCTGAGAACAGCATTTCTGAGAGGCAGCTCAATCAGCCTCTTCCCCAGCACAGCAGTCCAACTTACCTGGTGTCTGCAGCTCACTCCAGGACTGCGGTAGGGAGTGAACTTGGAGGGAAGGGTGACTTTGCATACTTGTAAATAGTTATCAGTTGTTCGTGACAACCAGAAGTTTTACCTAGTTACTGTTTATCTGTTCCATAAATCCTTATTGTTTGTTCATTTTTAATTTGAGAGGTATTTAATAAGCGCGGTGACAGGTATATTCAGGGGTCCGGGCCTGCAAAAGCAGGGTGCGGTAACTCTGCATACTGTTCGGGTGTAAAAATATGCCCTGAAAAAAAATCAGTGATTGGCCTTATGAATTTCTGAAAGGTCTTCCAGAAAAGCCGCTGAAGAAGAGAGCTGGGCCATCCAGTTCTGGGCCCTGAGAGACAGCGAGCTGGGGTACTCAGCTTATTTACCTTTCCCTCCGCCAGCTCAGTTTCAGCAACCGTGGTGGAAAGCTTTTGTCAATTTCCTTTTCTATCTGCAGGCAGAAAGTGAAACTGGCAAGAGTTATTCAGCCCAGCTGCTGTAGAGAGGGAAAGCCAGAACCCTGCAGTCCTGAGCATGGACAGGCTGAGCACCCTGGATCTGTTGCCTCCCTGCTGCTTAGCAGTGAATGAGGCAGTTAAGAGGCAGAAAGGGCCAGCACTCAACTCTGCAACCTTCCCTGATAGTTTGTAAATTTTACTGACTAAAAAAAAAATGAAATTGACAAGAGCCATACAGTTTAAACACACCACATAACAATGACAACTGCCCACTTCACTTCATGTGAACACCTCCAACATGCATAATCTCATTTTCTTAACAACCTGTCCTGTTTTGGATTTACCTCAGATATGTTGCTTCCTTCCCTGCAGTTGAAGAAAAGCCCTGTGTAAACTCAAAAGCTTGTACCTTCCACCAACAGAAGATATTATCTCACCTACTTTGTCAAGAGATGCCCAGTATTTTTTGCCAAACTGGATTTGTGAAGTAGGTAATTTTAATCAGCAAATCATTCAGATGAAAAAAATTTGCCCAGCTCTAGCTTTATACAGTAATACATCTGGGATCTATCCAACAATAACTCATCTGCAAGGAGGAGCCCCTCATCCCATTAGCCAGGTCCTAACAGCACTCCTCAGAATCCATTGCCCTCCCTTCTCCATTGGAGAAGACAGGGTTGTGTTCTGCGGAGAAGACAGGGTTGTGTTCTCACTAAACCTGCCATTAGAAATGCCAGTCCTATCTCCCGTCTTCTTTAAGCAATTCCTTCTTCTAATCCTGATTTCATGTCCTAATTTGCCAGAGAATTAGACCCTCTAACTGATCAATTTCCTGCTCTGGGTGCCTGCCAGTTATGATCAAACTAACTTTAAATCTAATTTACCCACCATGTACCTGGGTTACTGGGACACAGGTTTAAAGAAAATGAAAAAAATTGCCCTGGCCAACCCAGAAATGAGGGAAAATTCCCTTCCATCTCCCCACTGATAGTAATCTATTCCAGGGGTAGGGGGTGGGTCTTTTCTTACGACCAATCAGCCATGTGACATTCCCTCCTCAGCCCCATCATGAAGGGAGATGGGTTGCACTCCTTAAAGGGTCCATGAGTTTTTCTTTTCCCTACTGAGCCAGACATAGCCTTCCCCTTAATGATGATGTGGAATGGAGGGGCAATTTATAAACATGATATACACTAGTGGAATCAGCAATGCACCTGAAAGCTCTTGTGTCTTTTCCAATCTTTACTGTGCAAAACTCTCAAAAAGCTTCTTGATGTTAACATTCACTTGGCTAGTCAATGTGGAAAACAAAAGAGGAATTAACTTTAACAGCAGTCTTCATGAGGCTGTGCCATGCACAGTCTTAAAAATACTGTCATACTCCCTATAAGAGTACAGTGTTCAGTATTGAGAACAAAATCATTACATCCTTGGCAAAAAGAATGAGTATGACAAAGCTTCAATATAATATGACCATTTACTTATTTCTACACTGAAACAAAATCACTGTATATGTGCATTCAACAGGGAAAAAATCATGGACTAACAAAGTTTGATGAATTGGTGATGCTATAGACATGGCAAATGACACATACTCTTTCTTCCTGAGATTTGCTCTTGTCATTACAAAGTACACTGCCAAGAATACTTTTGTCATCATTAAGTATAAACACAACACTGACAACTAAAGAAGTATGCTCAGAAGTGAACAAAATGATTAGCTGCATTTAATATTTGCAGTTTTATCACATTTACATGAATTGTTTATTTTTAGCCAGTATCAGATCCATCACAACAATGAACAGGAAAGGCTTATAAATTAACATTTTTCTCTGATTAATTATATATTATATTGCATTACCTTATATTGATTGATCCTGTCTAATCCAACACCCTCAGGATCTGACTGGTGCTGGATGAGAGAATTTGCCACACCATGGCAGGTCAATATTTTCTAGCACATTACTAACACTTCCACTGCTTACTGGGCTCTTAGAAGACATTTAGGAGTAAATTGCAGCTAAATAAGGCTGACAGCCAGGACTTGTGTCTGTAAACAAACTTTATGGGACCACAGGAAACTTGGCCACAACCATGGTAAATGGTTGTCCGGCTAACTGAAATCATGCCGTATTACAGATGTTGCTGGACAAAAGAATTCTGGATTGGAGAGATAATATAATATATTTAGCCTGATCATTCATAGCCTTTTTCAAATAATTACATATGAGAATTTTATAATGAAATACACATCAAACACAGATAATACAATATCAAAACAAAAAGTGTATAGACTAGCACAGCTTCCTCTCTGTTACTAGATACATACAATGGATCCAATCTTCACCCCCACTACTCAGCCTCTTTACCACATGGAGAAGTTCAAAAGATCTACTTAAACCAAGCTAACAGATTTGCAGTTATGTCAGCTCCACTCTCTCTTCCAAAGAGGCCAGAATATAGTGCTTGACTGTGACTGCACAATATTTAAATGTTATGATCCGTTGGGACCCCGTTACCCATCAGAACAGGTGGTTCCAAAATGTGTCAGCACTGCAGCAGGGGGAGCAATGTGGTTCTGCAGGACTGATATTCCCCCATCTCAGTTGCTTAAGTGGGGCCAGTTTAGCTAGAACCAAAGATCAGAATCTATTAGTAGGAGTTTTGCAGGGAGGATCTTGAAAGATCTTAAGTTCAAAAATGCTCTAGAACACATCAGTAGCTGTGCTTCAGATACAAGAAAGATACAATTTTATAACGAAACTAAGCAGCAGAAATTTAGCACCTTAAAGACTAGCAAAATGATTTATTTGGTGATAAGCTTTCGTGGGACAGACCCACTTCATCAGATCAATCTCATTTCCAATACGGACTGACATTTATAAGTACAGAGGTCCAAAGAAAATTGCAATAAAAATGAACAAATCAAGTGAATAGGACTGAAGGAGGGGGCTGAGGGTTGGGGGATGTTAAGCATCTTGCCTGCGATAATTATGAGCATCAAAGGAAGGAAAGCAGTCCTTGTAATGTGTGAGGTAATTGTTGTCTCTGTTCATACCACGTGTTAATGTGTCGAATTTGAATATGAATTCCAATATTTGAATTTTCAAATAATTTGCATAATTTGCATATTCAAATTCAACATATTAACACGTGGTATGACCAGAGACAACAATTACCTCACACATTAGAAGGGTTGCTTCCCTTCCTTTGATGCTCATAATTATCTCAGCAAGAGGCTTAACATCCCCCAACCCTCAGTCCCCTCCTTCAGTCCTATGTACTTGATTTGTTCGTTTTTATTGCAATTTTTTTTGGACCTCTGTAGTTATAAATGTGCATCTGTATTGGAAATGAGATTGATCAAATGAAGTGGGTCTGTCCCATGAAAGTTCATTACCAAATAAATCATGTTGCTAGTTTTTAAAGTGCTACATTTCTGCTGTTTTATTTTGTTGGAGTACGGACTAACATGGCTACCTCTCTGTTACTAATTGTATAACTAAACTGACTTTTTTTTTTTACCTTTTGGGTTTAGAACAAGTTATTTAAAATGTAATTAAACAATTGTTTAAAGTTCCTTAATATTTTATGACATTGTAACTAAATCTCAGGTTTTAAGCCTTAAAGCTGGATAGGTTGTATGGATCACTCTCAGCTTCCTTGCTTTTCCCTCCCTGTAGTGTCCCAAAGAGTTAGCTCAATCATCAGACAAAAACAGGAGAAAAAAATTAAGAGGCATAGGTTCAGACAGACAGAGTAGTTCAGCATGCTGAAAAAGGAGGCTGGAAAAGAAAATATACCAGGAAGGAGGAGGTACATAACTACCCGAAGGGGGATGTGGTGGACCAAAAGGAAAGCCCAGGTGGAAGTCAGCAATGGATATTGTTTTGTGATGAGGGAAGAGACACATTACTTCATCTAGCACCTAAGAGAAAACCAAACGTATAAGTAAGAAGTGGCAAAGCTTTTTTGGGTCACGTGCCACTAACCCACAAAGAAAAACAATCAGTCAAGGGCCACGCAAAAGTGAGAAGCAAAACGAAAACAAACATAAAAACCCTCATTGATGTGGCAGCTGAGATGCCTCACTCCCCTCTTATGCCAATCCCAAGGGCAGTGGATAAAGAAGGGAGGACCAAGGTTTAGGGCTTCCTCTAAGCCAGACTAACCCCTCTCGGGGCTTGGGACAGGACCAAAAATGAGGGGATCAGTGTGCAGAAGGGGGCTGCCAGGGAACAGAATAGGGATGTTAGATCTGGGGGATGGCAGGCAGTGCGCAGAAGCAGGATGGTGGCATGTGGGTGGAAGGGAGGGTACAGGAACAGGCTAAGGATGGAGAATTCTGTGGAGTGGGGAGTGTGCAGGAACAGGCTGAGGAGAGTTCTGGATGAGGAGGGTGCAGGAGCATGTTCAAGTGGGGCATCTGGTTGGGACAGAGGGTGCAGGAAAAGACTGAGGATGGGGAAACTGAGTGGGAGGAGGGTGCAGGAGCAGGGTGGGGGTCAGAGATTTGGGTGGGGGGATGCAGGAGAAGGATGGAGGGGCAAGAGCCTGGGCAGCAGGGAGATTTGTGTGAATGTGATGGGAGATCTCTTACCTGGCACAGCTCCTTGAGGGCACATGTGGCTCTGCACCCCTGCTGCTACCAGGCACTATCCCCCTGCTGCTCACATTGGTCATGCTGGCCTATGAAAGCAGCAGGGAAAAGCATCCGGGCCAGTGCTTTCCTCTGCTGACATTCCACCAGCCACAGGGAGGGGGAAATTACAGTGTGCACAGTGCTTCCTCCCCCAGCCAGGTAGAGCCCACAGGCACAACCCAACTCTGGCTTGTCTGGTTCTGGTCCTCAAGGCTCAGAGATCCCCTGGCACCAGCACTCCAGCCTCATGGGATTGGAATGCCAGCCTGGGCTCCCTGTTTCGGGGGGAGAGGTTGAGCCCCAAGCCTCATGGGCCAAACTGAGACAAGCTGTGGGCCAGATCTGGCCCTTGGGCCATTGGTTCCCCACAACTGGTATAAATACTATATCTTGCATTGACCTGTCATCATCTGGTAAGTGATGGAAGTCAATTATTTCTTATTCTAAATATATGGGACAACCTGCAATATCTATCTATACATGTTAATTATGCGCAATGACGCTACTGAGATAAATCACTCCTGAACTTCAGCATAGGCCATGAACTTTAAAATGGTTACAAGTATTTCCTGAACAAATGTCACAGGATATTAGAAACAGAAGGGATCCCAAAAGGCAAGATCAAGTGCCATCTAGATCATTCCTGATAGATGTTTGTCTAGCCTGTTCTTAAATATAGAAATACACAACTACGTAGGTTCATGAAAACACAGCTTTTAACTCATTGAAAGGGAACAAAACCAAGCAAACTTATTTAGATTCCTTGAAGCATGTAGTATGTCCATTTGCAATGGCTGCATTGGCTACTGGCTTAGAAAGGAGTGAAAATTATCTCAATAATTAGTTTTTCCATACTGTGTTTAATATTTTATATAAAAAAATAAAGCCCTGTTTAAGATATAATGAAAATTGGCAATTGAAATTTGTGACAAATTTTTGCTCAGTTTTCTATAAAGCCACTGATAAAGTGCATGTCAAAGATGGCACAAGCTCTTGCTAACAAACTACTACTACTTCTTAACCCTCGTACTCTGAACAGAGCATAGGTCATTTATGAGTATCCTCCACTTCATTCTGTCCTGGGACAAATCTTCTAGCTGACTCCAGGAGTACCCCAGTTGTTGTCCCTCAATCTCAGTAGATCTCCATTTTGTCCAAGGTTATCTTTGTTTGCATCTTCCTTGCAAGTTCCATGTGAGAACTTGAAGGACTGTGCTGGAGGATGGTTTTCTAAGAGCATAGCCTACCCATCCCCACCTTCTTCTCTTCAATTGGCTGTCAATTGGTACTTGTCCTGCTCTGTTCCAAAGCTCCTCATCTGTGACAAAAGTCTTGCCATTTGATATGAAGGATGTACCTCAGGCATCTGTTTATGAATGTCTGTGGCTTGTGATTTGAAGACTTTTTACAATGCCATACAAGAGCACCCTCTTCACATCTTGCTAACAAAAACAGAGCACAAAACACACTTACATTGCACGCTCAAAATAGAGAAGCAATGAAGCAAAATCAAAATGGTATAGCAGCCACATTTCCACATATATCTGACAAAACAAAAATTCATATATATGTACTGCTGGCACAATTCATCTTTTCCAATATACAAACATTTCAGGTTATCACTAAACAGAACCAACAGCACAATTGCAAAAAGCTCTGAACATGTCATAAGAGACAAGTATTTGGGAATAGTTCATTTCCTGGCACATCTGAAAGTCTATCAGTGTGTTTTCGATATCTGCATTTAAATTAAGGTGGTTATTTAGCCCTTCACAAAATTTACACTGCAAGAGTATTTTTACAGATACACACAGAGACACAGATGTCTCTGTACAGAAGTATATTGATAGGATATTTTAGCTAAATAATGTATGAGTGGTCCAATTACCTCACTCCAACACAACAGTTTCCCATGTAAAATAAACACACTGTGTGTTCTAAAATGGACTGGTGTGATCCCTATGGTACTGTATTACAAACAGTCAAATCAAAGTGTTTTAGGTTCATTTAATCCTTGTACAATCTGTTCACTATTTTCTACAGCAGAAAGCCACTCAACTCCAATCATAGACAATGCTATAAAAACCCAGCTGATTTATTTTTCCTGCTGGGAAAGTCAATAAAACAACCCAGGACTTGACATCTAGCACATCATTCAGCCCACATATCAAAATCCTGACAACTACTCAATTCAATCCTGAATTTCTTTACTGCTACTGATAGATACCTGCTATAAGACATTGCTGCTTGTGGGCTGGTTACTGCACTTAAGAAAAAAAAAGCAGCAAGAAAAACCAAAACATGCAGGTTTCTGAGTAACATTAATATGCTCTTTCTCAGATCCTGAGTCAGAGGGAAACAAGTTGTCTTCATTTTTGATCATCTCTCTGCCCTAGCATTTGGCAACTGTAATTTAGTGGCTAATGTACTTTTCTTTCTGGAATCACCTGCCAAGCACACTCGTAGGTGTACATGAAATGAGTTTGTCTCTAAGTGAGAACACAGCAAGCACTGACTCATGTCACATGCAGTTTGGGTAACCTGCATGTTTCCAATACAGCTCTTGACAAACTCTGTTCTTACCCCTTAGAAGACACTGACCAGTACAGGACAGGATCGTGGTTACAGCTAGAGCCAGGCAAACAAGTTTGCTTTGTGAGTTCATACCTTTTACCCACCCAACACGTGCCTATAAAATGAAGATACACCAATGGAAATATGAACATTTTATAGGCACGTGTATCTACCGAATTTATACTTGCAACTTCAACAGGTAAGTAAGAACTGTCACTTCAATTTATTCCTGATCTACCTCTTCTTAGCAAGAATGGATTTTCTTCCATCAATTGGCAACAAAAAATAGCATCTATTAAGCAGAATAGTTTCATGGAGTATAATAAGTATTTATCAGTGTTCCTATACACAAAACAGAGAGGCCGTGTCTACACGTGCCCCAAACTTCGAAATGGCCACGCAAATGGCCATTTCAAAGTTTACTAATGAAGCGCTGAAATGCATATTCAGCGCTTCATTAGCATGCGGGTGGCCAGGGCACGTCGAAATTGACGCACCTCGCCGCCGTGTGTCTTGTCCAGACGGGGCTCCTTTTCGAAAGGACGCCGCCTACTTCGAAGTCCCCTTATTCTCATGAGCTCATGAGAATAAGGGGACTTCGAAGTAGGCGGGGTCCTTTTGAAAAGGAGCCCCATCGGAACGAGCCGCGCAGCGGCGAGGCGCGTCAATTTTGAAGTGCCACAGCCGCCCGCATGCTAATGAAGCGCTGAATATGCATTTCAGCACTTCATTAGTAAACTTCAAAATGGCCATTTGCGTGGCCATTTCAAAGTTTGGGGCACGTGTAGACGTAGCCAGAGAGAGAGAGAAAGTGGTATGTGAATATAATGTGCATGCAGATGAAAACAAATGTAGATAATATTTAAGACAAAGTGATGTAGTACACCTATGCTGGAAGAGTCATACGGGTTATGTCACCCACAGCACATGTAAAACAAATTGCACCACAAGACTGCCACATGGAAGACAGAGCTCAGACTCCTGGTTAAGCCCTGAGCTCCTGGTCAGAAGTATTTGTAGTTCTTGAGAGGAAGGAATGTGTCACACTGTGACCCTCTGGATACAGTAGGCAATTACCTTCCTGTTTTTCTGGGGAGCAATGTTCAGCCTTCCACCACAACAAGCTGGGTCAACACGGCATGAGATTTTAGAAAGCAGATACAGTAAAAGTGTGAAAAACAGAATTGGGAAGCTGCTTGGAACCCTCTGACTCCTGGGTTGAGCTGTAATATAAATAACAAATATTTCCAATAGCATGCTATTTAAATGTGCAGAAAATGATAATTTATCTGAATACTGACATTGAAGTTTAAGTGTAATTGTAACCCTGTTATATTGGTCTGCTTACTTTCAATCAACCAAGACAAGCTGGGTTCAAAAACAGTCTAGCAGCGCAGATGGAATGGGCAAGCAACTTATGCCAGCTATTTCTGAGAATTCAGTGCAGCTCCTCATATTAATCTGACTGAGGAATGGAAACTGTGATCTAACTAATGGTAACTGTGGCCTGAGTGATTAAACTTTACTGAACTAGCACTTGTTACTCATATACTTGTCAACCTTGGCAGATTCAATGGAGAATCATCTGAGGCTGTGACAATAAATCACCATCAACAACAGAAGATGGCACATAGAACAAGGAGGGAAAAGCATGATCAAAGCAGAAGAGCTAATCAGATACCACTGGGAGAATACCAGGAAGAAAATATTAGTAACGATTCTATGTTCCAGTTAAATAAGGCAGGAGAATATTTTTATACTGTATATTAAAAATAAAATTCCTTTTCTAAGACAGTTCACGTCTTCCTACCAAAGAATTCTTCACCCTCCACTATCTCAGTCTCCTATGTTCTCTTCTGGGAGTCCTCCAAGTTCCAACTGTAGGGCATCCACAAAAATCTGTTTGCTGGATTGGGGCTTGAATTTTTTATTAGAGTCCATTAAAAACAGTAATTTTTGAGAGAGCTAGTCAAATAGTTAAATCAATGTGATGACTTTGGCTTATTATGGTTATAGGAGTCGTGTTACTCTTTAGTCAAGAATACTTGGAAAATCACTGAGTATTCCTAAATGCAGTGTTGAATCACAACTAATACTAAGCTCAAATACTGGATACTAGACATTGTTTATTCATTACTATACTGTTCAAAGCATACCAGTCACCCAAATAAGGAGATGAAACAATATCTTCTGGATTAGGTAACCAGCAGCACACCACAAAATAAAGAGTTCTCAAATACATCCTAGTTCTGATATTCATTGATATTATTTGGTGAATTCCTGTGAATAATAAGTACAATTTTTAAAATATCATGACATTTTGTGCATGATTCTCTATGAACAAATAAATTATAAATATGGACTTTTGTGGAAATGTGTAAAGGTGTACGACTCCAGGGTTGCACTGTTAAGTATAATGAATGATATTTTGGTTAGGTTTTCTCTTCGGTAGAAAACAGTAATAGTTCTGTGACCTACAGAGAATGACAGCTATCAAATCAGTAAACAATTAAGGAAAGCCTGAATACAGCTGGTAAAGAACTAAATGATGTAATTTAACAGTAAACTGGGACATAGATGTGAGACAAGGAGTTGCCCATTTGCAAAAAAAAAAGTCCTAGCTTTTACCACAAACAATTATCTCCAGTTCAATAGCTTTATTATCCAATTACTATATAGTGAGTTTTTCTACGCCTTGGAAAGTAAGAAGCAGATGTTGCAGCAGCAGAAACTGTTTATATTAGTAATGAAACGCAATTCATGGCACATTGTACCCCAGGGCATAAAATGGTTTGGTTAAGCAACTGTTTTCACAGCAGCTGTACAAATGTCTGACTATAGGGGTCTATGTTGAGTTACATAAAAGGGTTCTAATTCACCATTCTTTGAGAGAAAATATTAACACAGTAGTAAATTAACTACAAGGGAATATATATGTATAACCAGCCACTGAAAACCAAAGCAAAAACAAAAAAATGTGCAAGTTGCTAAATCTATCTTAAATTACAAGATTTAGTGTGTCAAAAATTATCCCTAGTGATTCCTAATAAACGGTACAGTCTATTGGGTGGGACACATATTTTGGAGTTAACTCCTCTATTAATTCCAGGTAATTATAGATGGGTCATTTTGGGAGATGTGAGGGCAAAAGAAACTTTAATTCAAATTCTTTCATGTTCCTACTGCTCTCTTAATACCAAGTAGCTTCTTAATATTCATATTTATTATTACCTGATGGTAAACAAAGGTTTTTAAGTTAATGATTCTTTG
Source organism: Carettochelys insculpta (assembly GCF_033958435.1). Classification (NCBI taxonomy): domain Eukaryota; kingdom Metazoa; phylum Chordata; order Testudines; family Carettochelyidae; genus Carettochelys; species Carettochelys insculpta. Next base: position 208,869,270 of record NC_134138.1, on the reverse strand, counting down.
TGTAACCTGAAGCTAAACATTGGTGATATCAAATTCATGTAGGTCATATATGGACAGCTAATGGGATATTCATCATCCTTGGTCCTGTGGCATGATTTTTACTGAGAATTATTTTAATTAAATGCCAAATAAAATAAAGACAGCTTGTTCCAAGTATTATGCATACCACATACTCATGTATTCCTTTCAGGAGCATTGAAACTCAGGGGCTACATCTAAACTACATACCTCTTTCGAAATGAGGGGAATGAAAAATGCAGCTGAAGAGATGATTTACAAACGTCATGCCTAATTTGCATAATCTCACCCGATTGTTTTTTCACAAGAGATTTTTAGAGAAAAATGCAGTGTTGACGGGGTTCTTTTGAAAAAAAACCTCTTTTACGAAAGAACCCTGTAAACCTAATTTTTTCACGAATAAGGGTTCTTTTGAAAAGGGTTTTTTTTTTTGACAGAACCCCTATCTACACTGCACTTTTTTTTTTGAAAAAATGTCTTCTGAAAAACCAATTGGACAAGACTATGCAAATGAGGTGCAAAATTTGTAAATCAGGGCTTCATTTGCATTTTCAACTTCTCTCATTTGCATTCTTCTTTCAGAAGAAGAATGTAGTCTAGACATAGACACTGAGTATTAAAGCCATCTGAAAGGAATGTAGTCTAGACATAGCCAGGGAGAGTTAGGACTGAGCAGAGATCATGTGCTATTGACCTTTCCTAGACACTGGAGCTCTCTCTTTTCTCTCACATATACTTTTTCAAATTTATGAAGAAGATGGTTTGGAGGGGAAAAAAACAAAACAGAGCAAAAGGCCCCAGAAATCACTGATATTAACTACATAGTGTATGTCAAACCAAGCACAGAGAAAACAAAGTAGTCATCAATACAAGGAAATCTCAAGCAAGTTCTACAGAAACATGACCTGCATTGCTAAAACAAGTTGCACTTCCAGTGTTTCATCAAGATCAATGATGCCCATAATCAAAAGTGGTTCATCCTTGTTTACCATCCTTACAACCTGAACATTCATCAGTCCACTAACTAGATTATGAAAGCAAAGATCATACTCGGATATTGCACCTAATGTGACTCTAAAGACAAATTTTTGCATAGTAAAATTACTCTTTTAATGTTTCTGCTTTCTAATTTATTCTGGTGAGAAGCTGTAAAAATAATGCCAGAGGTGTTAGAATATAAAAAGGCTGTTGGCAAGGAAGAGTGCACAGGTTTGTTTTACATTTATCATACTTTCTGCTGCACTTAGATCATCAATTTAAAATTATCCCATTTCTGTCTTTGATGTCTATGGATATTAAAGCAATCCTTCCTGTGTTGTAAAATAAAAGGAGCTAGCATTCTCTAACTTCTCTAAATAATCTTTAATAACTATTTAGAATAAATTGACAGTAAGCTAGTAACAAAATGTTTAATACCACTTTGTAGGTCACATAATATGAGTTTATTTTAGCTCATCTGAGCAATAGCATGGGACAGTTAATGCTGTTTGCTACTTTCTGTTCATGGCTTCAGAATTGGTAACAGCTTCAAATTCTTTTTCATATCTTCTCTAGAGACCTCACAGTACGTAATTGTCTTTAAATTTTTCCCCATTCTCATAAATCGGCATGCTCAAAGAGGCTTACAACTACATCCTGATTTTCAATCAAAAATCATGTGTCATGCCACATACATGCTAATCCCCTTAAGATAACATGTAACATGCTAGCAGCAACCTTAACATAGCATGCCAGTGCTATGTAGAAGGAATTGGACAAAACAGACTTAAATGCATCCACGGAATCCCTCTGAACTGTATACTCTCCATAACTAGAAAGTGAAATAGCAATAGAATGAAATGATAAAATTAGTATTCACTCTGGAAGAGGCATGTCTGCACCACTGAGAAAAGTACTGGTAAGAAACCATCTAAAAGTCCATATGACTGGCTGTAGTATCAAGGAAACATAATGTATCTTGCAAAACAGTTTGTTTAGGAGAGTATGAAGGGCTTCCTAAAAAATATTACACATTACCTTAGCCTATCAGGCCACCTTCAGCAAAAGGCATTATAAGGAAAAGAGGTGAAGGTGGCTAGAGTCACAGTGAAATTTCTGAGAAGATAGGTGGTGGGGGAGACTTGGAAACTGTGTCTGATAATGGTCATTTTAAAGGTTTACTGTAGAGTTGACTAACACAGTATTAAGTCATTGGGTCCTGTCCGCTGAAGCTTGTTAAACATTAAAGACAATGCCCCAAAATTAATGACTCAGACTACATCCATTATTTCTCTTCTCCCTTTCCCACTCAGTGAGGGGATAAAGTCACCCCCACCCTACCTCACCCCTGTTTATAGTAAAAAGATGTGCAATTAGACAGAATGCAAAATTGGAACACAAGTTCAAGTTTTCATCATAAAAAGTGAAAGATAAATAATACCTTGAAGAAGTCCAAAAATAGGGTCACTTTCAGGGCCAGCACCTCTAGTGCTGAGATCAACTCTCATGGTGCCGTACCTCAACATCAAGGAAATCTCTGCAGCCAAGATGTACCTCCTCCTCCAACTGGTTGTAAAACATGACACATGCATAATCTTGCTTCAGGAAGCATGCTGTATCACTGACACAACTATTAACTTGCGGTGGAGGAGAACCCCAATTTGTCATTTGGAGGACAGTTTACAACACTAAGCTTCCTTTGATAGAGTAGCTATCCTCTGTTATGGTACCTGGATATTGAGCTCTGATGCCTGCTTACAAGACAAGACAAGACAAATTGTCTGACTACCTTGTTATTTATGTCCAATAATTCTTTCAAAAACACCTAGGTGGCCTAGGAAAATAAAGCCCAATAGGAACTTGAGATAATGCCATAACCATATAGCATCAAATAATGATTAAACCTAACAGTCATCTACGTGTCCTTAAAGAGTTTTGAAAATATGAGAAGGCCCTTTAGAGTTAGTGGAAGAGACTAACCTCTGGATGGAAGAGGATTCATTTGAAAGGAATATAGATCATACATTAGCATTCATTTCTTCAGGAATGGGATGTCAGAATTTTTTGTTTGTTTTTCATTTAAACCAGGAAATGTGACAAATCACTATTTAAGAACTAGACAGATATTCAGAATAGACATGGAACAAAATTATTGGTTATACCTTTTATTTCTAAAAATAATCATTTTCTTATGATTAACACCTAAAATATATAGTGAGTGGATCCCTGTCAAAAGAAATACTGGCCCTGGGGGCAACCATCTTGAGCACATATTCCCTCACTTATGAGACCTACACCTAGAATTAGCTCCACTCCTTTGTGGTTCCTTTCCCCAGGCACTGCCTGTCCAAATTGCTCCTTCCCTTTCTGCCCTCTGAAAGGCCTGCACAGCCCCAGGCATATTCCTGCCCTCTTATTGGACCAACTGGGCCCACACAGGTATACAGGACCTGGTCCAGGCACAGTGATCAGCTATCCTGTGACAATCTCACATGGGTATCTGAAGTGTCACAGTTTCTGCTTGGTTTATATATTCTGACCCTATAAATTTCCTGATTTAATTCCACCGGTTTTGGTGAAATTACACAGTGGAAGAATTTCTCTCTTTGTCTCTTAATATCTCATATAATTAGGTGACACCAAGGTAAAGAAATACCAGCTCTCTTATCAATCACAGGATAGAATACACAAACAAATAAGCACAACTAGTGCTTTGATTTCTCACCACCGCCAGTTTGAAGCTTGGGAAAAGCTCAGTGGAATTATATGGCTCATTTCTCAGACTAAAATTAATAATTTTCTTACTCAGTTGCAACATTCTCACTAGTTTTGTACCACTTCTAACTAGACGCAAAGGTCCACATTCATCCCTGTTGCAACAGCATTGTTTCAGTCTCTTCAGGAATTAATGTGTCTTCAAATAGATCTGTGTCACTCATTGAAATTCTGCTCACATTTGAAAGGAAGGCTAATCTAGCAGTTAGGGAGCTCACCTGGGATTTACAGAGCTATCTCTGCTTGGAATAACTTTGGGGAAATCAGTTAGAATCAGATTTTTGAAGTTATTTGGACACCAAAAGATGTGGATAGGCATTGGGTGGGATTTTCAAAAGCATTTACATGGCTGTCACTCATCTGAAGATCAGCTCGGTGTAGATGTGCCCCAAAACCTTTGAGATCCTCCAGAAAGCTTCACAGGAAAATCTGACAAAGTTTCATCCAGGATGAAAAAGTGTGTTTGGAGTGCCTAACATGGTGTGTTAGCAACACATTGTCATCTGTCAGGAACATTCTTCTCCTGGTGGAGCTAGCATTCTAAAATTTGAATTTCCTATTTCTGTAATGCCAATTAATAAACGTGTCAGGACCTAAATTATTTTGATCAACTGCTGCAACATCTTCCATGTGAGTCTTGTGGTCTCCCACTTACAAATTTTCACCTTATTTATAAAAACTTCTTTGCAATGGCTGTTGACTTATCTCACCGCAAAAAATCACTGACAGTAGTAGGTACAGAAGGAAATGTCAGTGTGAAAATGTTACAGTGGTATTTACAAAAGGACAAACAGCTGTCCACACACAGGGGTACCTCTGTTGTGTCTTACAAGATGAAAATAAATGCATTGTGAATAAATAAAAATAAGCAAATATGATGAAGATACTGCAGAAACTTCTTAACTCACACTAGTGACTATAAAACCCATTGCATCTTACTGAATTTGCAAATAAGCAAGCTAACATGGTAAAAAGCCAAATCAAGCACATTGTTATGCAAGTGTATTTTGATCGCTTTTGACAACTGTAGTTTGGTTTAATTATACAGTATTTAAAAAGTAGCGTGCAAACACATATCAGTAAATTTTATAAAAATTGCAGATTCTGAGGTTTTAAGACCAGCTCACAGAACAGACTACATAATTCCTTGGATGTCTTAGCAGTTATAAGTCCCCACTGCAGCAGTCTCTTATTATATCTTGTTTTGTTTTCTACAGAAATCGGGCAAAACTGCTGATGTGAAAATTATCACATTTATAAAAAAGCAAACTGAGAATTAGTGAGGTTTTTCTGTATCTAAAAATACACGTGTAAGTAATTGAATGAGGCAAACAGGGATTAGCACAACAGATGGGCTTGTAGTATAGTCTCTACAGTGTTGAACGGGGTGCAAAGATATATTTGGAAGGTGACATAAAATACAGAAAATACTAAAATAATAAAGACATTGTTTTTATGTCCTTTAGAATAAAAAAAAACTAAATTCACCTCAAGTAGACCAACACCTGATTCAATGAGAGCTGTCAGAGTAAAAACTGAATAGTGATTTCTGTATTTTCCTCAAGAACAGAAGCTGGTGTTAAACAAATGAGAACAGTTCCAGAGGCTTACCCTCCAGCCAAACATGGAATACCATTGCATAGTACTGAAGAAATGGACAGGTGTACTACAGACATGGTCTTGTTTCAACTTGTTTCCTTTGAAGCACCCAACAAAGACCGCTATGCATGCTAATATGCTGCCATTCTATTGTTCTACTTCAGTATTTCAGTTTGAATATTTGTAACTATTGACATATGCACCTCCAAACCACTTGTGCATATCTCTCTTCCACTGATAAAGAGGACAAACAATTATGAGCTTACTCATTATAAAACTTTATTCAAAGTAAGACAGATTTATGTGTTTCTGGTCCCACTGGGGTGATGCACTTGGGTACTGCATCAAGTCATTTTGGCTGAGCCTTCTGAGTCCTGAGCTGATCTCAGAGTGTGTGCTGCTCTACTGTGGACTGACTCCAATATTCCTTCTAATTTTTTTCTGCATCCATGTGTGGAACAAATTTTGTTATATGCACTGAAGCATGTGTGGATGTCCACCACCAGTAGAAACACATGCTGCTGGCAGTGGGCACTCTGCTAATCAGCTGGGTGGCACCTGAATCTCTCCTGGGTGGCCACCCAAGTGGACAGCTTACAGGAAATGCTGGCTGTGACTCCAATTCTGTGCCATTACTGGAGGAGACTGGCAGGGCTAGAGCAGCAGGAGAGAGTGGTGGAGCATCCGAAGAGCAGGTAGACAGGCTCTGTGGTATTGCAACACATCAAGTGACAGTGTCAGAGTGTAAGTAAATCCATAACACACTTCTCTTTGTAGAATATTCTGCACTCTGACAGACCTGAACATCATGCAGAGCAAGACCTTTAATTTTTTTTTATAGTCCCACTGCAATCAGTGGGACTATTCACATGGTAGTGTGATACTCCAAGTAAGCATTAGTAGGAGAATCTGGTGCTTAGTGATGTCAATTTTTTTTTTTTTTTAAATAATCAAGTTTTCCAGCATAACCTGCATTCTTACTTCACTGGGTCCTGTTTTTCTCTAGCTGCTTAAAACACTTTTTGAAATATCCGTTCCATTTTACAATTCATACATTTTACCAGGAAATTCATTTAGGTTTACAGGATGCCAGTTGTCATAGTCACTTTTGACCATGTGCTGGAATGGGCCACACTCCGAATGCCATAAACAGAGCAGACTGAGAGAATCAGGGCAGGCAACCCTCAAAACTAGTGGTTTATTCTATAATTACATTCAATGAGCGAGTAACAAAATAACTTCTCCAAAAGCCATACCCAGTCCCCTTTAGCCATTCCAGCCTCTGGCTCCCACCCAGTCAACCAAGTCCAATATAGTGCAAAGTTATTGAAAACCCATTTCACCACATGTGAGCTTTTTACAAAAGGAACAGACACTGACTCCAGGTTAATATGAATCTCAGATCTTGCCCACATATACAGCATTATAACACTTACTATATTGGAGATTTTTATGAGCTTTCCAACACAACCACCTCTCAATTACTGCCTACTTTACTGTGACTTCTGAAATAATAGTAAGAGTTTCCTGAATCCCATAGAATGCATACCAAACACACCAATTAGCCCTGTATATCATCATAATCAATAACCGTGGGCTCAGCGCCCGTTGGTGTCCGATGCCTCTCTTACTATTTCCTTCCATCTTTCCCTATCCAGTGCAGAGTGGCTTAGTTTCTGAAGACTAGCTCCACATCAATCTATTACATCATCTATCTATTCTCTCTGGGGTCTGCCTCTCCTATTCAAACCATCCATTATGCCACATATTAGGGTCTTGATTTTTCATTCGTCATTCATTCTGCAAATATGTCCGAATAGTTGTAGCTTCCATTTTATAACCTTCTGTGGCAAGTTCTCTTTCGGCTGTATCTTCCTATATAACTCCTCATTGGTGACCTTCTGCATCCATCCTATTCTCAGAATCTTTCTATAACAACTCCTTTTGAACACCAATATTCTTCTTTTCGAATCTTTTGTTATCACCCATGTATCACATCTGTACAACATGCTGCTGAACACACACGTTTTCAAGATGCCCAGCTTTGTTCTTAAGCTAATTGCTTTGCTTTTCCAGATCTTATCCATCACCTTCAAACTCTCTCTTGCTTTCGCTATTCTAGTCGCTATTTCCTTCTTACAGTCTAGATCATATGTTATGTTGCCCCCCAGATATGTGAACTTCTTACATTTTCTAGTTCAATACCATCCACACTGATCCTCCTTCCTATTTCCTTATCTCCAAATACCATTGTTTTTGTTTTATCGATGTTCATAATCAGTCCGTACCATTTCCCTTCTTCGTTTAACACCCGCACCGTTTTTGCTAGCTTCTCCTCATTTTCCTCAATGATAACTATATCATCCGCCAACTTCAAGTTTTTAATTCTTTTCCCATGCACAAATAACCTTTCTACCTCTTCCTTGATCTTGTCCATCTGTCTCTTCAGATGTGCGATGAAGATACTTGGTGATATTGGATCTCCTTGTCTCATACCTCTACTTGTTTTAAACCAACTTCCCAACTCCCCACATGTTCTTACTGCTGCCTCCGCATTATCACTGATATCTTTCAACAACTGTATCAGTCTGCTATCCACTCCATCTGACTCCAACACCGCCCAAGTCACTTTCTGATCTATACTGTCGAATTCCTTTTGAAAATCGATGAAGCAAGTGTACATTTTTGTTCTTTCTTCGAGCTTTCTCCGCTATCAGTCTTAGTGCCAATATCTGCTGTATGGTACTTCTATCTTTTCTGAACCCTGCTTGCTCGTCTGCTATATGTTCTTCTAACTGCAATCTTAATCTCTCAGTCAGTATCATCATCAGCACTTTACCTAGATGACTCGTTAGGGCAATCGTTCTGTGGTTCTTTCACTCCAATGTACTTCCTTTCTGGAGTATTGTCACTAGCACAGATCTTGTCCATTCCTTAGGTGCCTTCCCTTCTTTCCATGCTATATTACATAGTCAGTGTATTTCCTGAATCATGCTTTCTCCACCGTATTTGATCATCTATCCCGTGATCTTATCATTTCCAGGGCTCTTGTTGTTCTTTAGTCGTTTCACTGCTTTTTCTACTTCCTCCTTTGAAATATCAGTCTCACTCTCGATGCTCAGGGGAGATATCTCTTTCAATTCTTCAATCAGTCTCTCTGAGTCACTCGGGTCCAACTGTGCTTTGTACAGATCGGTGCAATGTCTCCTCCATCAGTGCACAATCTTCTCCCTGTTCATGAGCACTTCTTTATTCTCATCTTTGATCACCATCTGCTTCAGTTGCCATTTCCAATTCATATGCCCAATTGTCTTATACACCTCTCTGGTCTTACATTCGCTGTAATACCTCTCGATATCTTCACATTGCTCCTCTAACCATTTCTCCTTATCCTTTCTGGCTGCTTTCCTTACCTTATTGCATTTCATCCTCTATTGCTGTTCTGCCATCTCAGGAACATCTCTTCTGATCTTCATTGCTCTCTTCTCTTGAACCAACTTCAGTGTCTTCTGCGTAATCCACTTCTTATTGGCCTTTTCTTCTTCTGGAACAGTCTGCTCAATTGCCTCTTCTATAGCGATGGCTATCCCTGCGACTCTCTTATCTAGGTCTTTTTCTGTGGCGATATTCTTAATCTTCTCTTCGAGCGCTGCTCTGTATGCATTCCCTGTTTCTTCCTCACATAGCCTCACCACATCTCTTCTTTTCTTAAACTGTGCCTTACATTTTCTTTTGAGTTGTATCTTGATGTTTGCGATCACTAGACTGTGGTCTGAGTCTATATCTGCTCCTTGGAAAGTTGGGCACTGCTGTACTGATGTTATCCATCTTCTTCTTATCAATATCATATCTATCATGTTCGCCCTGTATATGCTGAAGCCCTTTTGACTTTTTTAGCAATACAAAGTCATTCTTCCCAAATTTTCCAAAATTTCTTTTGCTTATTTTTCTTTGTACAGAACAGCCGTTAAAAGGAGTTCAGCATCTCAAGTGATTTGAGTCTCATCTTCATTCCCCTCCTATTGTGCTTCCAATACTACTGTGGTTGCAAAGTCCTTTAACAAAGAAACAGTCGTTTTTTCAACTCCACCCCCTCAGGGCTAAGTGATTCCTGCCATACCTGCGGTGCAGGAGGAACTAATTACAAATGCGTTTCTCCTACAAGGGGCTGACAGTGAAGGAGGATTTTGGAATGCAGGGCCCCCTTATTTTTTCTTCTGATATGAGCTATTGAAAAGGGAGTAACAAACAGATTTGAGATTAAATGCTGGTTTCCATTGTACTATCAGTAGGGCGACCATATCTCCCTGTCCCAAATACAGGACAGGGAGATATGTGGTGGGGGCAGCTCCTCCTGGCTGCACCAAGCCCCAGGGAGCTGCCCTCCCCACCCCACCCCACTGGGGAAGCAGCGGCCGGGGGTGTTCCCAGCCCTGGGGAAGTGGCAGCCACAGGCATTCCCAGCCCTGGAGTCCCAGGAAAGCGGCAGCTGCAAAGGCTCCCAGCCCCAGTCTCCAAGGGCCTAACTGTGGGACAATTAGCGCCTTTTAAAAAATAAGTCAGGAAGTCTTTTTGGTGTCCCAAGTATGGGACCGTCCCGCCCAATACAGGACGGATGGTCACCCTATCTATCAGGGGTTGTGCTAAAAGCAAACAATATAGGCTCCATGTAATAAGGACCAGGAAACCCTCTATCTTTTTATGAGTCTGAAGGAACATCATGAGTTTCAAGTTCAGCATGATTAATTACAGTAATGAGCAGGGTCCCAAAAATTATTCTTACTTCTTCTGAACCTGCGTGCTAGAGCACTGTGCCACAGTCTTGAATCAAACCACTTTCAGACAGACTGATTCTATCCTTTTGTTTCTATAAAGTACACACAGCACTTCATGAAATAGCAGGCCCCTAAGGAAAACTACCACTTCCAGAAGTGTCAGTGGTAAGTAAAGAAAGCACCTAGGTTGATAATGATTGTACAAGTACTTGTTTTCACACCTCTGCCCCATAGGCTCCATTAAATGCCAGAAGATATTTGTGTGTTTAGTCCACTTATTGGTATGTTATTTTGTTTTTAGGGAAATAGGCAATTTAACTATATGAGAGATGTATGCTTTTAAGCCATGTCAGGCCACTCTGACACCCATTTAGAGACTCAACTGTTTAGAGGGCCTGTTGAAAAGAAAATAAGTGTTCTGAAGCTGTGGGAGATGCAGAATGCTATACTGACGGTGCTGCTTTTCTGTTTGATGCTGATTTGAGGCTCAAGGGAGCAGTTGGAGTCAGAGCTAAACAGCATGTTGAACTAAGCCGTAACTGAAAAGTAGCAGTCTGGATTCACCTCCTGAGCAGTTTTGGAATGTTTTTGTTCATTTCAACAACTCAGCCTTGCAACACTTAAGCCCAGGAAATGCATTGAGCTTGAAAGCTGCTCACTGATAGAATGTGGCTCATTGCAGTCCAGGGCAAGCTGACCCTGGTAGGTATGGTTGGACAATGTACTTTTATAGGATTTGAAGAGCAACTGAGTAAATCAGGAAACATTTATACTCCTGTTAAATCTCTCTCAGCTGTTGTCTGTATTAAGATCGCCATAAAAATGATGATCTTTTATGTTCGTAGCATTACCATTCATGATAAAAAAAGACCTATAGGAGCTGCAAGCTACTAAAATTTCAGAACATTTAGAAAATCTGACTGAAGTGTCTGGCTTTGGTCTGATGAACGTGTTCTGTCTGAGACTAGGACTGAAGATGAATTATAATGACTGGTGTCTGTTTATAGCTATGTTAAAAACAAAGATACTCTGTGATGAGTGGGATGGTTAAATTTCTACCACCAAATCAAGAAGAGGATTTAAGGATTTCTCTGCTCCCTCTGTCGCAAGTGACAATTATCCCTAAATGAAGCCACTAATAAAGAGCAATTCTTCAATATTTTTAAAAACTTTTTTTATTATGGTACTGAATAGAGATCAGGTTGTTAGGTATATAAACACGTAACAAAAAATATGGTATTTATCGCCAAGGGCTTAGACAGGGTTAGATCCACAAAGAGAATTTAGCATTACAATGTTGAGCTACTAAGTTCCCTGCCATCCAGTGGAATCCTCAGCCCTGAGTTAGACAACCATGAGTCTCCTCGTACGGTGCAAGGGAAAGTTAGGAGCCTCAGAAAGAGATCTCAGGAACCAGCAAGCTGAGCACAACCATCAAAGATAAGCAGGAGTGAAATACTGATGGAAGGTCTGGTGTGCTCAGGGCACAAAGTCACAAAGGGACTTAACAGCTAACTCTCCTTAATGTGTATTTGGGGGCTGCTGGGAGGAACATGTAAACCCTCTTCTGAAGGTAGGTAGCTAAGGCAGGTCATCCCTTTCTGATGAAAGCCCAGAGACACACCCACGCCTTGTAGTTACCCACCAGAATGTGAGACACCCAAATGTAAATACCAGTTCTGCCTGAGTCAGGGATATTGAACCAAGATCTCCCACAGCCCAGAAGAATGCGTTAAACACCAGTATATCTGTTATACTGGGGCAGGACTCTCTCAATCTCTCCTTCTGGAGCCGTTCCATCTTGCAAGAAGAATTAAATATGAGTAGGCCAGAGGGAGAGAGAGACTTTACAGACAGTGACTAGGGCACTCACCTGGACCACAGAAGAGTAGGCTTGTCATTTTTTCCCAGTTCAGAGAGCCCCAATCTGGTTACCCCATTAGTCTTGCCTAAAAGGCCCGGTCTAGCAGGTATGTCCAGAGCATGCCTAAACTCTAAACTGCTTGCTAGCATCAGTACTCAGGCAGCTTGTTTCACTCACAGTGGTGGAAAATTAGACACCTTTAGGGGTTTGGGAGCCTGTAGGGTTATGTGGCAGGTGAGTGCTGATTTTGTGACTCTCAGTGCTGCTTATGTATTGGACTTAGGTGCCTAAGTACCTTTGTACATCTTGCCCTTGCAGTTTAATGTTGGACCTGACAGACAGGTGAGGATGTAACAAGCAACAGGAAGAAGGAGAGAAGTATGTTGCAGGAAAAGAATCCAGAATGATGTGGAGTCTCAGTTTATGAGACATGCATCCCAAATTGTTCAAACTTTTGTTTGTTGTTTAATTAAAAAATATAACATACTCTGGCTATGCAGGCCAAGGAAGCATTAAAAGTGATTTCAGTGAATTGGGGGTGAAGGGGAAGATTCCTTACAAACAGATTTTAGAAGCAAATTCCTAGCTTAAAGAATGGCATGGAAATGAGGAAGATGTGTGCTTGTGAGGAGACAAAAGGAGTATCGGGCAGGAAGTGCTCGCAGCATGTCAAACGTGTGTAATTAACTGTTTTGTTGAGCTCCATGACAATCTAATGGGAACATGTGGCTATCTGGGGATCAAATCATGGTTCCCTGATGTCATGAAGAAATTCTCACCGACTTCAGTGGTACTTGGACTTGGCAACTAGCACAGGAGATAAAGAGGAGTGTCAGTGCATATTACTGGTTGTTTTGACTGCAAATGCTTACCTATTGTGAGGAGTGATACTACATCTGGGGACATTTTAAGTTGAATTCTTATTATATATTTTATTTCTTGTCATGGCTATTTACCTTGTAAGAAACATTTGGTCACTTTTTAAAACTGTCTATTCCTAATAGCCCGAGAGGGCAATTTTACTTTTTCTTATAAATGTGTGCATTATGGACACAATAGACTACAAAGCCTCTGAAGTCATTTTGATGTATCATGTCAACAACTACTGTAGGACTTTTTTACTTATTATTGACAGATATACCAAATATAACCACTACATATGCTCTGAGAATTCATGCCAGAAATACTGATGCCTTTTTTAGTGCACCAAAGGCAATTTTCTTGATAAAAGGACTCCTTGGTTGTTTCACCCCCAAACACATTAGCAATACCTATTATGACCATCCATAACTATAATGGCACTAACCTTTTCCCCGGTAGGCATTTTGGTATCACAGATGTGGTATAAACTCATACAAAACAGTTATTCATGTTCATAGGATAAGGCATTCTATGTCACTTTTACAGAAAATGAAAAGAACTCCAAATACAACACTAAAACTTGGGAAGTCACCACAAAATAGATTCCCAAGGACATAGTTTCATCTGGTTCCAGTTTACACAGAGCTGAGAAACAACGTATAGTGTGCATTTCTGTTTTAGGGACAAATTCATGCATACATTTAATATGATATTAACAACTAAGGTTCCAGAATCCACCTTTGCCACTGCCCACCCTGCACCAGATTTCTATCAGGAGAGAAAAGCTTTAAGATGTGCTTCAGGCTTCACTGGAAACTCACTAACACAGGCATTTGTAAGGAAGCATAGAACAGATGGACCCCATCAGACCATTCTGGCTTTTCCTGCTATTGTCTACAAAAGAAAATGAAGGAGGTGAGAAAGTGAAACTACCACTATGGCCTACCCTTAGAGATCCTCAATGCATGCAAAGAGGAAGAAGACACCACAGACCTATCCCTGAACACCAATCTGCCATCACATTAGGGGCCTTCTCCCTTAAGGTCCTGCCACTTACACAATGAGTGTACAAATCAGAATAAGAGCAAATATATTGTGGCACAAAAGTGCAGTTATATACAGGATGGGAGTGAGTCAAGATCTGTTGTAAAAAGATGGTAACTGAAGGGAAAAAAGCCACGTATTATTAAAAATATCAGCAAGGGAAAGAAAATGGGTCTCAAAAGAACCTTTAAGAACTCAGAAAAGCTTTCAATAAGCACCTGAACTCTCATGTGATTATGCAAATTGCTTCTTTATTGGTTCACCCTAATGTTGAGGGATTTTTTTTGTTTTGGTTTGCTGATTTGTTCCTAGTTCCCAGCACTGTTAAGATGATTCAGCTACCTTTACTATTGAGTCAAATGCATCTTTGATTTACGCAACTATAGGAACAAAATTGTACCTTGAACTTACAACTTGAAGCAGAGATAATTTTTCTTTTGTAATTTGTGGCTCAGAAGCTTTCAGTTTCCAATATTCTCTTTACTGAGATGTTAGCAGCCAAATTCTCTGCCAACTTAATTCCACTTATGTCATCTTGACTGAGGCCAGGAGAGAATTTGGTCTTGAATATGTACCGCAAATCAAGTTCCTTCCATCACTATTATTTCCCTCCTGCCCGGAGGCAGCAGAGTGTGTTGATCTCCAAAATCAGAGAGGTAGCCGAGTTAGTATGTATCTTCAAAAACAACAAGGGTGTGTCTACACTAGGAACCAATGTCGAAGTTAACTTTGAAGTTAGGTACTTCATCAAAGTAGCCAGCAGAGAGTCTACACACATTTTTCTACCTTACTTCGAAATTAATTTTGAAATATAGAGCCCAACTTTGAAGTCCTTACTCCATTCCCAGGAATGGAGTAGTGCCCTACTTCGAAGCTTAACTTCCAAGTAGGATGTGTGTAGATGCTCAGCTTTGAAGTAAGCAAATTTGAAGTTATTTTTGTAGTGTAGACATAGCCCAAGATGTCCTGAGGCACCTTACAGACTAACATATATGCTGGAGCATAAGCCTTCATGGGCAAAGACTACGATAAGCTTATGCTCCAAAATATCTGTTAGTCTATAAGGTGCCACAGGACTTCTTGTTGGTTTTGATCTCCAATGCATTCTACTTGCCTGGGTTTAATTCACATTTTTACACAAATATATTTTTGTTTTAATCAGCTCACAACTGATTCTCATTTTCAATTAACTAAGAGAATGAAATTTCCTTTGAGGGCTATTATTGCTTTGTGCTTTCCCTTGTTCCTGTACATACAGCTGCCTTAGCAACCTTTGAACATTCTTCTTCTAAGGGGGCAATAATTAACATGATATGTATTCTAAATAAATAGAGGGAAGTCGCTCTCCCAGGGAATGAAATAAAGTAGGAGGCACAGAGAAAGGAGACTTATCTGTAAAATCTAAATATTAAACAAACCAAGATTACTACTCCCAAGGACTTTCAGCTAAGAAAATATTAGAAGTGCTCTCTTTTCTCAAACCAACTAGCTATGGCTAGCAACATTCAGCTGGGGTGATTCAAAATACACAGTGGACTGACTGTGAAGTTTATTCTTAATTTACAAATAAAACAACGTGCAAGACACCTGTTGCCTGAAATATGAGTTGTCCTAGGAGGGAGCCCACAGCTCTTCCAGAGTCATAAACACTGTCTAAAAGCTGCTTGTTAAAAAAGTAGTAAAAGAACCCTTGCAAATAAATCTTTATAGACCCTCTCCTCCTGCAGATGCTTATGTACAGCTGCAGTAGTACATCTATAGAGGGTTATCTCATAGTCACATGCATTCTAAACATATTAATCATAGTGAATTACACTGCAGTGATATAGAAGTCAAATGAATTCTCAGCAATGTGTCTCCTAAATTCACACTTACGGGATGCTCATCTATTGCTCTGGGTGCTGTGCCAACATTTAAAAAAAATACAGCTCAAAAGAGGTAAAAGAACCATGGGGGAAAATCCCTCGTTTTTCCTCACAAGAATTAATTCTGCTAGAGTCACTCTCAAACCAATCTCCTAAACCTCAGGATGAGAAACAAAAAATATGCCCATTAGAATGGCTCAGTGGTTAAGGTGTGAGGGTAGCAGCTGGGAGATTCAGGTTCTATCTGTCCCGTTAGAGGCTTTTTACTTGACCTTACATAGGTCACTTAAGCTGTGTCTACACGTGCATTCCTCCTTTGAAAGAGTAATGCAAATGAGGGAAATTGGAACCGCAAATGAAGTGCTGATTTACAGAGCTCATGCTTCATTTGCTTAATCTCTTTTTGGAAGAGATTCTTTGGAAATAAAAAAACTGAAGATGGGTGTCTTCAAAATAAACTCCTACAAAAATGAGGAATAAGGGTTCCTTTGGAGACAGGATTTATTTTTGAATGAGCCCCATCTACACTGCTTTTCTCTTTTGAAAGAATTTCTTCTGAAAAGAGATTATGCAAATGAAGTGTGAGACATGTAAATCAGCACCTCATTTGCATTTCTGATTTTCTCATCTGCCTTCCTCTTTTGAAGGAGGAATGCACGTGTAGACACAGCTTTAATGTCTCTGTGTCTCAATTCCTCCTGTGCAAAATGGGGATCACAGCACTTCCCAAGGTCAAAGGGATGTTGTGAAGACAAACACATTAAAATCATAACAACTCCATTATCACTGTAATCGGGAATATATAAGTTCCTTATGATAGTTAGGTGGTGTATGCCCTTCAGTCCTTTGCCATTCAAGCCAAGGAGCTTAATTTACTCAGCACTCACAGGACCCAAAATTATAGAAATAATTTTCTATAGAAACCTCTCACTGCTAAATGGCATTGGGAAAAGCTTCAGAGCACTAGCCATAAATGAAATTAGTTTTCACCTCAATTTAACCCTGAATGAAAATGACAGATTTCCAAAGAAGTGCAATGATGTAGTAAGACTCCTTCCATTAATTGATGTAGCATAGCTACACCCACTGTACTGCTTTGGAAATCTCAACCAATGTATCCAAACCCATGCACAATTCAATAGTGGTGATATTCATTAATGAGCATTAGCGGAGCTCAGTATGACAACAAATAGCCACTTGCATACTCTAATCCCTCTCTCCAGGCCTCAACCAAAGACCACTAAGTAATTGGAAGTGGGGGGACTTCCATTGACTAAAGTAGTCTTTGGTTCAGACTCCAAAGCTAAGGCTACACTATGCTTTCTATTTCCGGATACACTTGTAAACAGAAATAGAAACCTAATGGCCAAACACTGCTCTCAAAATAGAAGGGCTATTTCGATTGCGGTATTTTGTTCCTGATAACCCTCACCATACAAGGATTAGTGGGAAGTTCAAAATAAGCACTTACTTGGAAGCCCAGTGCAGTGTGCCCTGCACTGGGCTTGAAATAAGATGCCTCAAAATAAGTTACACAATTTGTGCAGTGCAAATTGCATAATTTACTTCAAGCTAGGGCTACAGCGTAGCACTAGCCTAAGACGACATCTGTCTCTTATTTGACATGCAGTAAATTATATTCTCCTATTTCTAAAGGGTAAGGAGAATTATGGAGTTCTATTACTAGTTGTCTTGGAATCCAATTTATTTGTTCTCATTATTGTTTTTGTTGCATAAAGAATTACATAAAATTATAATATCTGGCCTACTCTAACACATATTTAACATGCCTGCTACTTAGAGATGCTTAATGCTTCATGTACCAGAACTGCAAATTTCTCTTGGAATGCACTGAAATTACAGATTGAGTCTCTCTAGTCCAGCACCCTCAGGACCTGACCAGTGCTGAACCACAGAAGGTCAATATTGTCTAGCAGCACTACCGACCCTTCCTTGCTAACTGGTCTTTTAGAAGATATTTACTGGTAAATTACAACTAAACAACACCACAGAGCACTGAGCACCAGTGTTGGTGGCTGTGAGCAAACTTTATGGGACCAAGGGAAACTTGGCCACACCCATGATAAGAGGACATCTGGCTAAGTAAAATCATGCTAGACCACGGATGTTGCCAGACCAGAGTGCCAGATTAGAGGGGTTCAAGCTGCAGTAGGTAAATATCTGCTGCAATGATATAAAAACTATGGCTCCACACTGCAAAATTACTGACATTTCTTTGCTTTCCAAAGTTTAAGTTTCATGTTTAGGGTGATCCTTCCTGTAAGCACGTGCAAAATATAAATTGCCAATAGTTAATAAAATATCTGTAATATGCAGTAAAAGCAAATTTGCACGTGCCAGGCTAAAAATGTGCCTGTGTGAGGCAGAGTTATGCTGGAAGGACGTATACCCCTTCAACACTGGGATGTGGGAAAAAAATGTCCACTGGGACGCTTCAAATCATTCATCATCAATGGGGATTTTTCTCTGCCAAATTCCAACTTTTACTCTACCTACTTTCACAGTAGAAACACAGAAGTCTCAGTATTTTATCCACTCTCTCTTTACACTCCCAAAGAGATGAACTTTTTTCCTCATACTTCTCCCCAAATTCTTCTTTAAGCAGAAACAAAGCATGAGAAATACCAATCTGAAGTTATGAAGAAAGGAGGTTATTGGAAAGAAATCTTATTTCATACTTAACAGGACATTTTTGTTACCAGTGCCCACACTACAATACATTTTTATATTATGGCGGGAAGAAGCACTTAAATACATTGCATTGTTTAAAAACAAAACAAAAAAGCAACAACCAAAGATTTACCAGGCAACCTGACTGGATTCCAGCTATGTGGTTATATTCTCTTAAACTGGAAATTAATTAATAACCACTGCACTGCTATGCAGTTGGGACTGACAGCAATCTAAAATAATCTATTTGGGGAACAATATATTTAGAATATGTTTCACATTTTTCTGTTCATTTAATCATTCATTATATTTGCATATAAAACAGCAAAGGGCCCTTGCGGAATTAGAAAGCCTGTACAAATATTCATCAAACTGTTGGCTGCTTCCACTCAAGCTGCGCTAATGCCAACAGATCCTTTGAAGTTGCTGCAGCTCACAGACAAGCAGCAAACCTTTACAAAAAAGCAAGTATTTTTAATACAGGAGAGAGCTCCCTTCTGCCTTTCATTGCAGCCAACTTCTAAAATTACTTCTAATTTTAAAACTTCTCCATCCCCCTAAATATTTTTGGTTTTGCTAAAGACAACCTTGTGTCCTTCCACCACTGAAGCCACCACCCAACCATCAATACAGTTAAAGATGAAATTGTAAGTATGGTGCGAAGAACTTTAAGATCTGTATCTCTAAAGTCAATGGCAATTAATATTCACTGAAAATTAACAGAAAAATAGAAAACTAAAGGTTGAACCTCCTAAAACTGGCACTTTCTGGTTTGGCAACATCCCTTGTCTGACAAGACCAGGAACGCTCCCAGACCAGAAAGCTTAGGCAGGAGGACAAACTGGTGCCAGCATCCCCCCAGCAGCAGGGCAGTCTGTGGTCAGCCACGAGGGACCTGGGATGGAGCCCCCTGGAAGCCATACAGGGCTGGTGCCAGCATCCCCCAGAAGTCCTTCAGGGGACAATGCAGATTGGAGCCCCCCCACAACAGTGCAGGTTCTGTCCAGATTCCAGACAGTTCATCAGTAGCTGGAAGAGCAACCCAGTGAGGTGAGGGAGGAGGTGGTGGGAGCAGCTTGGGGCCTATGCAGGGAACCTCCCCTGGTTCAGCAATATCTCTTGTGCAGGACTGATCAGGTCCCAAGTCTGCTGGACCAGGGAGGTAGAAGGTAATGAAAACCTTTTCTTGAATATTGTGTGTTTTCACCTAAGCATTTATAATAACCAGTTACAAATGAAAAAGACTTTTTAGCCATCTAGTTCAGCTTGCTGTTTCAGGATTGATGTCTCAAAATACTTTCTTGAGTTTTTTCCAATCTTGGTTCAAGTAATGTTGCTTCTACCACTCTCCTTGGGGATTACTACACAATGTAACAGATTTAAATGCACTTGTGCTGAGAGCATATCCGGAGTCTCAGTCAGAAAGTTTTCCACATACTAAACCTACATTACTATCAACTTCATTTAGCTCCATTATTCCTAGATTATCTCCTTGTGTCACTCCCAGCAAATACATATTATCTGCACACCTCAATCATTCCCGATAAAAAGCAAAAATCGGGGGTGATAAACCCCCAGCTTCTTTGGATCCAGCCCCCAAGGCTCAGGGCTCTCCTCCCCAGCATCCAGCCTGTGGCAGGGTGGAGGGTGTGGACCCCCTAGTCTTGTGGGTCAGAACCAAGAATGATGGGGTCAGAGCTGGGGTGCAGGGGTAGGATGCTGTGCCATGCGGTGCTGCTGATGCTCACTGCTGTTGACCTAGCTGATGAAAGAGGATGAGGCACAACAGCAACAGCACTGCATGGGGGCCTCATCCTGCCACCCTGATCAGTGAAGGGTGGTGGCTGCGGCCAGGGGGATAAGAGAGTCTAACATTCTGGAGAAATGCTCCCTCTAAAAGGTGCTCAAGGCACAGAGTTAGGGAGTAAAAAAGAGACTGAAATACTACCTCTCAGAGCTGTACCTGTTCATTAAATAAACCAGCCTTTAGTCTTCAGAGCTGTCCGTGTTACACCTTTCACCACAATTAAATCCACCTTTTAAAATGGCGGCATGCTATGTAATAAGATCATATATTAGCCATTCCCCAGATTTCTGTCCCTTTTCTCTCACATAATAAGTAGTTATCAAATATCCACTCATGTCTACCCTTACCACCTTCAGATATGAGTGACCACATGGACTTATGCATAACACTGTCTAAAGCACAGTGTCTTCCCTGTTGTCAAAGAACTGATCTCATAAGTCTAGCAAAAGTGCAGATAACTGCACTACTCTTTGCCTAAGCCACTTCAGATGAATGAACTTAATTTTTAAAATATATGGTGTCAAGAAAAAATATGACATAGCATATTAAAATATTAATCAATACAAAATCCTGCAATTTAAAAAAGTAACACGTTTAATTGTTAGTTATATTATTACCATTAATATTACTCATGGTCTCTTTGTTGTCCTGCAGCACCAGAAGTCTGGCTGGTGTTTAAGAGAAATTTAAAAACATAGTCCCTGCCTAGACACAGAACACAGAGAGATTGTGGAAAGGCTACGGGAGGATAAGTTTTGTAAATACAAACAAAAAAAATCACAAAAGTCACAAGATGCCATTTTTTTAACATTGTTGTTTAATACATAGACACATACTTGGAGCTTGCAGATCTAAGTTCATCAATAGGACAGCAATTAAGTAAAGGCCAATGCTCAAAATCAACTGAACAAATAGCAGCATCAAGACAAGAGTCAATAGGGTATTCTCAAGCCTTATCGTCTTATCCAAGGAAGCTGCCTCTCAACAGCAATCCACTATGGCTGCTTTCTGCAAAGGGCCTTCTCAGGCAGAAATCAACCTTCCCCCTGCCCCCCACATTTCCTGGAATACCAAAATAACCTGCTTGGCTATGTCCAACACAGCAGCTAGGAGAAGTACTGCTCAGCCCACTCTTAATCCTGAGAGAGCTATCTGTAGACACTTGGGGCTCACAATAATTCCATTCTCTTTCATCCAGCACAACTCACTTTTTTTTAAATGATAAAAACGAGGTACTGCAAGCCCATTGTGGACGTGATTCAATCCCACTGATATCAGTGGAAACATTCCCGTTGACTTCAGTGGGAGCTGAGTTAAGTCCATTATGCTTTCTATATATATATTCTTTAAGATATGCAGTGTTGTTCCACTCATGTCAGTCCCAGGATATTAGAGAATAAAGATGGTGAGGTAAAACCTTTTACTGGACCAACTTCTGTTGGGTCCTACACATGCCTATCACTATGCGGTGCTCCTCATTCACTTCAGTAAATGCCTCACTAACAACTACGGGGATGAAACCAAACAATCACTACACTCTCAGATAAACTCAACCAGGAAAATAATAAAAGACAAAAAAATGCATGACTACTTTTCAGAAAGTAATTACTCTATATCTGACCTGACGGTCCTCATCCTCAAAAGAAACCTGCACAAAGCTTTTAAAAGATGAGTCTGGGAAGTTAAATTTATAACTCTACTAGACTCATCTAGAAAATTCTGGATTGAATAGACTTCCTGGGTTTATGATTTATTACAACAATCCATAACCCACTAACAACCCCACCCTGCTGCCTATCCCCCGACGGCATTTACCTTGAGTGATCCCTTGAAATATGCGTTAACTAATTCTGGTAGACAATCAGTTCCACCTTGTAGTCAGATCTGATACACTCAGTATGTTTTCCAGACCTGAAGAGCAGCTCTGTGCAAACTCTAAAGCATTTTTTTCTCTCTCAGTGTAAGTTGGTCTAATAAAAGATATTATCACATTCACCTTATCTCTCTAGTTCTGTAACATGCAAAGTCTGAATCACATCCATATTAACATCAAAATAGCTCTGTTGACATAAAATATCATAATCGCTGCAAAGTCACTGCACCAAGGAGCCACTTAATATTTCTGTGCTGCAAACTGATACCATGAAATATAATAGCTCTTCAGAAGCTAATCCAATGAACTGCATCAATGATTCATACTCAAGTGTCTTTTGATGCCGTCAAATGCAACAAAACACTCTGAGAATTATGCTAGGAGTTAAAAGTTAGAGTAGTAACTGTACTTCAGTTCTCTGATGTAATGATCATACCTGGAATTTTAAATCTCATTCCATGTTTTTCAGTTTACTATATGCATGTTTCTTTGGAAGTCCTGTAATGTGAAAAGCAAACATGATAACTAAGACCCTACTTCATTTACAGTCGTGTGACAATTGCAGATCCCACAATAGTAGGCATCCATCACACTTTTGACAGTGGGGTTCACTCACACTCAGCTCAGGGCAGCTGACAGCAGAAATATCACAAAACATAATAATTGACCTTATTACCATAAATAATAGGGTGTATTATTACTTTTCCATGATTTCCATGGCTTGTTCATAATTCAGCTACAATTTTTGGAAAATCATCCTTTGAGTCAACTAGGCTTTAACCACAGGTTAATTTTAATCAGAGTACAGTCCATTCTGTGCATTGAATGAGACAGGAGTCCTGTGGAAAAAAAACAGAATGTGATCAAAACAAAAAGTAGTCAAGCAGCACTTTAAAGACTAGCAAAATAGTTTGAACTATTTTGCTAGTCTTTAAAGTGCTACTTGACTGCTTTTTGTTTTGATAGTGTATAGACTAGCACGGCTTCCTCTCTGTTACTATTCAAAATGTGATCAAGTAATTAAAGATTTATCATAATGCAAATCTATAAGAGGGTATATCCAAGAGTGAAGGTTGAAAGCCATTTCCAAATTGTTCAGTGCATGACATTGCAACATATATCTTTAATTGTTTTTTTAGGCAAGTGCTATTAAAATTTAAAATGAGCCCTCCTTTTAAATTTTGCCAGATCTTCCATTGCAGCGTTGCAATGTGGGCCAATTTAAATGGAGCTGCTATCCACTGGGACGCAATGCTTATCTTTTCTTCCAGCTGCCTGTTTTTGGACACCAACACTTGCAATTTGGCAGCATAGAGCCGCTGCAACTGCTCTATAGCCAGAGTTTCTGCCATCTATACCTCTGTAAATTGGCATGAATCAAGAGCAAATTTGTCTAAATGTATCTTCTTGCTGATTTGTTATGTAATCAAACCTCTATATCTCAAAGAAGTAGAATGGTTCATACCTTTGTGCCTTTTTCCTGATTTTAAGAAGGTTTTTAACACAAATTCTCTCAACTTTTCATAAATATAAGCAACAAGTGCTAAATCATTTGGTTTCAAACCGATTTCACTGATCTATTGCTATTTCAGACCAGTTATGTAAATTTGAATGAAATCAAGAATAATTTTAGATGGTTTACCGGCATGTTTCCATCACCAGTAAGCTTAGCTTGGTGTTCATTCACAGGCACATCTTCAGCTATTAATGACATAAGAACAGCCATACAGGGTGAGACCACAGTTCAGTCTAACCCAGTATCCCATCTTCTGACAGTGTCCAATGCCTGATGCCCCAAAGAGAGTGAACAGAACAAGTCGTCACAAAAGTGATCCCTCTCCTGACATCCACTTCAGACCTCTGACAAACAGAAGCTAAGAACACCATTCCTACCATCCTGGCTAATATGTGTTGATGGACCTTACCTCCATGAATTTATTTAGTTCTTTTTTGAACCCGGTTAAAGCCTTGGTCTTCACAACCTCCTATGTGGTGTATGAAAGAAAACTTTTTTTTGTTCGTTTTAAACCTGATACCCATTAATTTCATTTGGTGACCCCTAGCTCTTTTGTTATAAGAATGAGTAAATAACTTTTCCTTATTCAGTTTTTCCACACCAGTCCTGATTTCATAGACATCTATGACATTCTAGAACTAAAAGTAAAATAAGTTTTTAAAGAATTTATGAGATCAGATTTAACTTCATTGTTGTTTCTGGTATTACAGTTAAATACAGAGCTTTTTATGGCCTGATAATATTTTATGCAACAATAAAAGGAGGAATATTAAATAATTTAAGTATGTTGCTTGTGGCAAACAAAAACAAATGTAGAAATTTCTTTCTTCCTAGAAATAGTCACTCTAGAAAAAAGTCATAAAAGTTTTAAAAACTGAAAAATAAAATGTAATTTATGTCACCTTCCATAAACTGTTTTGATGCTGTACATATGGATGCTATAAACAATTAGATGGCAAAACTGCAATACTTATGGTAAACATCTAAAATCATAGAAGAAAAACCACCATCAATGTAGCACTTTAAAGATGAGCAAAATGATTTATTTGGTAATGAGCTTGCATGGGACAGATCCACTTCATCAGACCAATCTCATTTCCAACACAGACTGACGTTTATAAGTACAACGGTCCAAAAACAATTACAATAAAAACTGACAAGTGAAGTACATAGGACTGAAGGAGGGGGCTGTGGGGTGGGGGTGTTAAGTGTCCTGCCTGAAATAATTACAAGCATCAAACGAAGGGAAGCAGCCCTTGGAATGTGTGAGGTAATTTGTGTCTCTGTTCATCCCAAGTGTTAATGTTGAATTTGAATATAAATTCCAGTTCAGAACATTACCTATGTAATCTGTTTTTAAAGTGTCTTTGTTCTAAGGCACAAAATCTCAGGTCATCACTGAATAAATCATTTTATTAGTTTTTAAAGTGCTACATTTCTGCTGTTTTGTTTTGTTGCAGTACAGCCTAACACAGCTACCTCTCTGTTACAATGTAAAATTACAGGGCAGTTTAAAACAGATGGAACTATACCTTTTTCTGAAATAAGGTAATCAAGGACACAGATGCGTGTCTCCATAATTATTTTGTAAATGATAACCCTGGAGTAGATGATGATTGATACTTTATTCCAATTTCATGCTACTACTCCCAAATTCAGGGGGGTTTCATAAAGCAATAAGAGAAGGAAACCATGAATTTTCTTTTTTTTTGACTAGAAAAAACCTTTCCATCCAAGACGTCATACTAGCATCCCAATGATAAAATGTGGTCCATTTCTGTGTTCTTATTTATATTGGCAGTGAAGTGTTAGGATTTATCTGACTATTCTGGTTGCATTCCATGTGCTAAATTTTAATGTAATGAGCATGCAACACATTCAAACAAAGCGGAAGAACCAAGACTAAAAGAAAGAAATATATCCTGAGCCAGTCTTAGGGGCTGGAGAGCTGGACAGTCACCTGGGGCTGCCACTTTCCAGGGCCACCAAAAAGGCAGTCCAGCATGTCGGGCTCGGACTCAGCTGCTATCTTGACAGCAAGCTTTCCCCTGCACTGCACACTCCCAAGTGGGCACTCTGCTCTCGGGTTTCCCCCGCCCCCCTCACCCCCCACACTGCCCATGCTCCAAGGTGGGCGCTCCACTCTAGGTCAACCCCTGCTACACTGCACATGCTCCAGGATGGGGGCTCTGCTCCTGGGCAGCTGCCACCATACTGTGCACTTCAGGATTGGGTCAGCTGCTGGGTATGGGGTGGGGGCAGAGCACTGGGCTTGGTGTTATTATGGGGGGCACCATTATCAAGGGGCTGATGAAATTTGCCTGGCCAGTTGGCTAGGACCGGCCCTGAACACATCAATGGTTATAGCTGTGAAACTTGATTGTGTGACATTTTGCTATGGTTCTTCCTTAAAATGTTAGTTAATTGAAACAAGGTTTTGCTCTCTTTCAAATCTGTTTTCAAATCTGTATCTACACTCTTTCTTAACAATGCACTCCATGTGAATTTGTCTAAGCTCATTTAAAATGGCTCCTCTTAACTCGAAGGGAATTCTCACTGCTTTACATTTTTTGGCTTTTGGAATTTTCATCAGACAATGTTGTATATTCAGAACTCAGAAAAAGATCTGTTTCACTTGCATTGGTAGTGTTTCACCTCTGCAAACTTTGCCAACCAATTATTACTAACTCCCACGGCATGGAGTGTCTGTCACTTGCAGATAGTTTGTGGTGACTCTTCTGAGAAAGCAGCCCCTCAAAGATTGTCAACAGCTATATGAGTTATCAATAAAACAGTGTCGATGCTGGATTTCTTTAAAAAATTGGAGATTGCAAGAGGTGCTAGGTTCTTCAGGTCTAAATATAACTGCTGAGCCCAACACTTTATCTGTTGCAGATGCAAGTAATGTACTCCCTTAAACCTGCTCAGACAGGATCAAGAGTACCTAGTTCATCCCTGATAGGTGTTTGTTAAGCCTGTACTTAACCTCTATTGATCCCTTCATAACCTATCCCCATACTCAACCATTCTTATAGACATTTTTTTCAAACAGCCAATCTAAATCTCCCTTGCTACAGATTAAGTCCATTACATACTGTCCCTCTCTTCAGCTGCAATGGAAAACTATTGATTACCGTTCTCTTTATAAACAGTCCTTAAAATACGTGAAGGCTCTTGTTAGGTTCCTCCCTCTGTATTTTTTTTTTTTAAGAATCAAGGGTCACGTCTACATGGGCAGCTTCTGTCGACATAATAGCCTTTTGTGGACAAAACTCACTGAGCGTCTACACGGCTCAAGTGCTCTGTTGAAAGTTTGTCGACAAAACTCAGATGTTCAGTCAGCAGCATTATTCCTGTTCCCCATCAGGAATAGCACCTCTATTGACAGTGTTTTGTCAATAGACTGCCTGTGTAGACAGTTCTGTCGTCAGAGAGGGCTTTTGGTTCCCCAGACAGCCCTGCTTGCAGAGCTTCAAGTCAGCTGTTCTGTCAAGAGAAGTAAGGGCAATGTGGCTGCTCTCTGTCAACAGAGCAGATTGCTGTTTGATCTGCTTTTATGTGTACATGCAAATCTGTCGACAGAAATATTGCAGAAGTTTCTCTGTTGACAGTGACTTCTGTCGACAGAGGCTGCCTGGGTAGATGTACCCAAGGGGTGCATCTACACTAGCCAGCTACTTCGAAGTAGCTGGCACAATGTTGAAATAGTACACGTCACGTCTACATGTGCCATGAGCTATTTCGAAGTTGAAATCGATGTTAGGCGGCGAGACGTCGAAATCACTATTCCTATCCAAAGGTGGGAATAGCGCCCTACTTCAACTTTCAACGTCGAAGTAGGGCATGTGTAGACGATCCACGTCCTGCTACGTCGAAATAGCGGGGTCCTCCATGGTGGCCATCAGCTGAGGGGTTGAGAGACGCTCTGTCTAGCCTCTGTGGGGCTCTATGGTTACCACGTGCAGCAGCCCTTAGCCCAGGGCTTCTGGCTGCTGCTGCTGCTGCAGCGGGGGGTCCATGCTGCGTGCACGGGGTCTGCAACTGGTTGTCAGCTCTGTGAATATCGTGCTGTGCAGGCTGAGTGTGTCTGGGAGGGGCCATTTAAGGGAGCGGCTTGGGGCTTTGCTGGCCCCTTATTTCGACGTGGAGTGCTTGTGTGTGGATGCTCCGCATTTCCTTCTGGGGAGGCTCCTTTCGATGTTCTCCGTCGCTACTTCAACATTGAACGTTGATGGCACCAGCCCTGGAGGACATGTAGATGATACGCGTCGAAGTAGCCTATTTCGATGTTCTTACATCGAAATAGGCTACTTCGATGTAGTGTGCTAGTGTAGACGTAGCCAAGGTGTCCTGGATTTTTCACCCTTTCCTTACAGAGCAGGTTCTCTGCTCATTTTTGTTGCTCTCCTTTACAGCCCTATCCAATTTATCCATGTCTGTCTTACAGTGCGGTACCCGAAACTGGGCACAATACTTCAGCTGAGGTCTCACCAGGGCTGAGTGCAACAATTACCACTCAAGTCTTACATACAGCAGTCCTTTGAAACACTGTAGTGTGATAATACCCTTCACAGCAGCTAACTTGGCACAGCCAATAGTTAGTGACTCTAAATATAAGGACCAAAGCAAATGATTGGCTGTACAAGAATCTTGAGAGAAGGCAAAGACATGACCTGCTGCACAATGCCCTTTACAAAAACCTAACTGCATCTCCAGAATGGTGTGAAGTGCTACCAGTCAAGCTCTTGGTTTCAACACCATGCCATAGATTCCTACTAAGGAAACGCACTCCAGTCACTTTTAGCTAGAATAAGATGGTTATTATTTTGATTACTTGAGATTTAAAAAGTAACACAGACACTTTTTCATCCTTCACTTCTGTCTGGCAGATATGACAAAGCCATTTGGTGCCTCACATTAGCTATTATGAGCAAGCTGTATTATTTTTTTCTTCTGGATAACAACCCAAACAACAGTGATTCATCAAGAACATTACAAACATATTAAGAGCATTGCAAACTTATCAAGCAATTTCTCTCTAGTTGTCTCTATCAAATTCTTCTAAATGCTTGCATCCTGAGATCCATATCTTTGTAAGCCATAAAAAAATCTATTATCTTACATACACACTATAAGGGCCACAAATGTAGACGTTGACAATTGCAGTCATACCATCTTTCCTTTCAAAGATTTCCTTCATGCTCCCAAAACTTGATTAGAATAAGACATCAGATGAAAAGCCACCATTTGAATGTCCCATCAATCTGGTTGGCAGAAGCTGTCATTGAAATTCATCCACAATCCAGTGTACAGTCAGCTATAATTTAAAAATCCTGCAGTTACACTAATGAAATGCCTTTCAGGCACCCTTCAATAAAGATACATAGAAAACCACCTAAATATACGATCCTTACAGATACTCACGATCACTGTTCCTTTTTATTCCCTAAGCAACACCAAAGATTTAAAAAAGGAAAACCAACCAGAAGGTGGTTTTGCATACAATGATACTGAGTACTAAGTAAGGTGAAACAAATATCAAAATTAACAATTTAGAGCAAGAAGGTGTCCTGATTAAGTTAATTAGGCTTTGTGAAAAAGTAATTAACACCACAGAGAAACTCGATCCTTCCCTCATTGCTGATGTTAGATGGCTTGGGCACAGATAAATTTAGAAATGTATCTGCTAAAAACCTAAACAAGAGTCAATCACAAGGCCCTATCATGCTAAACACATAAAAAGACAGCACCAGCTCTGAAGAATTTATAACAGGTTGGGTAAAATGTGGCTTGTAGGTCAGATCCGGCTGCCAAGCCTCCAGATCTGGCCCGTGGACACAGCTGGGAACCTTAGGCAGCCGGATCTGGCCCCCTGCCTGCGCTGCCCCCTCATGCTGCTCAGAAAAGCAGCTGTGGGGCCCTTTTTGTCTTACAGTAATTGTGAACCTAGAAGGAGAGAGAAGAAGGTTCATGTGCTGCCCCCGAGCCCAGGATAATCCTACCGGCTGGTTTCTGGCCAATGGGAGCTTCCTATCTGAAGTACAGGCAGTATGAAAAGCAGCCCTTCCCACCCTCATCAGGCTTATGGCTATTCAGAGAGCATATAGCCCCTGACTAAGAAACTTGCTGGGTTGCTGGCCAGGAGTCACCCAAGTAAGTCTCCTCACCGCAGCTTGCCTCTGCATCCCCAGCCCCCGCACTCCCTTTAACCTTCTGCCCAGCCCACTCCTGCCCCCCCCACAGATAACCCAAACCCGCTGCCCCTTCTCCTGTACCCAGACCCCAAAGACCCCAAAGCCTCTGCCTTCCCTCCTGCACACAGCCTGCCTCCCAGACCCAGTACCCCTGCCTAAAGTCACAAGCCCTTCTTGCCCTAGGTCAAAACCCAAACCCCTGCACCCCCAGTCCCCTGCCACAGGTCACAACTGCCTCCTGCACCCAAACTCCCTCCCTGGCCACTCCCCCTACTCTTCAATCCCCAACCTCAAGCTTTCTTCTGCACTCAACCCCCTTCCCCGGCTCCACACCTCCTCTGTTAATATGAAAGAGTACAGCCCTTGACCACCTTCCAAATTCTCAGAGTGGCTCCCCCTTCAAAAACTATTGCCCACCCCTTGTTTATAACCTAAACAAAGAAAAGAGACAAAGAGTGGGAAAATAAACAGAGGCTCAGAGGGGTAACGTATCTTGCCCAAGATCCCACTACAATTTAATTTTAGACTTGGGAAGAGGAACTGGATCAGGTCATTGCCTACTTCTTGGCTCACAGAATCCCTCTGAATTGTATGTAATATTGCCAGCACTGTTAACACAAGTACTCTGTTTCATCTCTAAAGTTAGAGTGTTACATAGCAAGTGAAGTGATTCTTGTGTTTTCATACCATTTTATTAAATCTGTGACACGTTTAGGAACTTTGGGTCAGGAAGTCACTGTGTAAGAAAGGTACTATTTTATACATTTAAAAGTACCTACGGGGCAAATGAGAAATCTGTCGTTTTAAACAATTTCAAACAAGATCAATTTAACACCAGAAAATAATAAAATGGTTACAACTCCAGTTACACAGTATTTGTAATAACCTGCACTGATGGTTTATCACAGTTAATTCATGCAATCAGCTCAAAATCTATTCAGAATTAAAAATTAATAGAATACCATTAGACACTCATTAAATATTTTGGATGCTTTTTTACATTTGCAAATATTGATTTTTATTACAACACAGAATACAAAGTGCAGAGAGCTCACTTTAGATTGTTTTTATGACAAATATTTGCACTGTAAAAATTGTAAAAGAATAGTATTTTCAATTCACCTCATACAAGTACTGAAGTTGAATCTTTTTATCATTAAAGAGATCTCATAACATATAAATGAATACACTTTTGTTACACAAGTTTAAAAAAAATACAATGTAAAATTTGAGCGCCTTTAAGTCCACTGAGTCCTACTTCTTGTACAGTCAATCACAAAGTCAAGTTTGTTTACATTTACAGGAGACCATACTGCCTGCTGCTTATTTAAAGTGTCACCTGAAAGTGAGAACAGGTGTTCACATGGCACTTTTGTAGCCGAGGTAAAGATATTCATATGCCAGATATTCATATACTAAACTTTTATAGGCCCCTTCATGCTTTGGCCACCATTAAAGTGGCCATCTTTCCATGCTGAGGATATTCATTAAAAATACATTAATTAGATTTGTGACTGAATTCCTTGGGGGGGAGGGGGAAGAACTGTCTTTCCTCTTCTATTTTACCCACATTCTGCCACATATTTCATGTTATTGCTGTCTTGGATGCTGATCCAGCACATTGCTCATTTTAAGAACACTTTCACTGAAGATGTGACAAAACAGAAATAAGGTACCAATGTAACATTTCTAAATAAAGTTGCATCACTTGAACCCAGGTTTAAGAATCTTGAGAGCCATCCAAAATCTGAGACAGATGAACTAAGGCACATGCTTTCAGAAGTCTTAAATAAGAAACACCCCAAATGTGGAAATTACAGAACCTGAACCACCAAAAAGAAATCAACATTAATCTGGTAGCATCTGATTCAGATGATAAAAATGAACACACATCCACTCTGTTTTGGATTCCTAGCAAGCAGAACCCATCATTAGTATGGACATGTGTCCTCTGAAATGGTGGCTGAAGCATAAACGGAGATGTGGATATTTAATGCCTCTGGCACATAAATATGTTGTGATCCTGGCCACAACAGTACATGCAAATTTCTGATCTTACTTTCAGGTGAGACTGTAAATAAAAAGTAGCCAGCATTTTCTCCTGCAAATACTAACCAAACTGTTTGAGAGACTGGCAAAACAAGAAATAGGACTGAATAGACTTGTAGGGTCTTGAGTTTTACATGGTTTTATTTTTGAATGCAGTTATTTTTGTACATAACTCTACACTTGTAAGTTCAACTTTCATGCTAAAGATACTTGTCTACATTAGGTTTATTGAAAAATACTATTTATTTTGGTTTTTAAAATGCAAATATTTGTAATCAAAATAAAAATAAACTAAGCATTATACTTTTTTAGTCTCTGTAATAATTGAAATCAATATATTTGAAAGTGTAGAAAATACCAAAAATATTAAAATAAATGATATCCTGTTGTTAACGGTAAGATTAATTGTGAGATTAATCACATTCTTATAATTGCATGATTAATCATGATTAATTTTAATCACTTGACAGTCCTAGTAAAAACATATTAATGAAGATTGTCAAAAGCAATAGATTTAAACCTTTAAAACTTCAGCAGCCCCACTCATCTCTTTAGATGAATTGTCAATTTTCTGTGAGCTTAAATTCATCTCAAAGGTGCTATAGAAGATCTTCAAGTGATAAACTGATAATCCAAGAGTTCTCAGCACTAGGGTTAGTTCACAAATACTACATATAAGAATTCTGATGTAGATACCTCTCAACAAATTGGTAATCTTCCATTTTCAGTATTTTAATACATATAAAATGGAGAGTTGATAAGAAAATCAAAGAAAAATGGTGCTGCCTTCAACTGATTATCAGTAGAATACTTTTCAACTTCCAAGCTGTCCTAATGGCTTAAACCTAGCGATGCTATGGCAACCAGAGTAGTGATGGAAGTTTAGTGTTATTAGGCTTAATTTGTCCATATAGGAAAACCATCTCCAGCTCTGTCAGAAGAATTTTAAAACTTAGCAGGCCAGAATCTCAGCTGCTATAAACCCTGTAAGACCACTAATTTTAAAGCAGGTTTATTTCCAGCTATGAAGGATTTAATCTGTTAGTGAATTATACCGAAGATATACCAAATTATACCAAAGATCACTAGATCTGTTGATTAATTTTAGTTAACTCATATGATTAACCCAAAAATTAATCATATCATTAAAGAATACAAATTGAAATTTATTAAATATTTTGTATGCTTTTTCTACTTTTCCAAATATATTGTTTTCTATTACAACATTGAATACGAAGTGTACAGTGCTCACTTTATACTATTTTACTAATATTTTCATTATAAAAATGACAAAAGAAACAAAATTTTTCAATTCACTTCATACAAGTACTGTAATGCAATCTCTGTTGTGAAAGTAGGTCACTTACAACTGTTTGGGGGATTTTTTTTTGGTTGTTGCTGTTGTTATTGTCACTTAACTGCATTCCAAAACAATGTAAAGCATTAGAGCTTCCCAGTCCATTCAGCCCTACTTTTTTCAGGCATTCACAAACACAAACAAGTTTGGTTACAATTTACAAGAGCTAATGCTTCCTGCTTGTTGTTTACAATGTCACCTGAGAGTGAGAACAGGTATTTGCATGGCACTTCTAAGGCCATTGTTGCAAGAGACTTCCATGCTAGATATGCTAAACATCCACTGCCCCCTTCATGTTTTGGCCCTCCTTCCAGAGGACACAATTCCATGCTGATGATGCTCATTAAAAAGAACACATTAATTAAATATGGGACTGAACTCCTGGGTGGGAGAATTGTATGACTCCTGCTCTGTGTTACCCACATTCATATTTATAGCAATCTCTCCTGAGGACCCAGCTCATTTGTTTTAAGAACACCTTTACTAAAGATTTGACAAAAGACAAAGAGGGCACCAGTCAGTGTACCCTCTATGTTTTATGTTCATTTGCCGAATGAATTTTCGGAGGTGCACCAATACTGAGGTGATGCATGACACGAGAGCTCCATATTGAGGAATGTAACAAAATTCATTCTGTACATGGATGGTGTGTGGTAGGGTTGGGGCCAAGGGGTTCAGAGTGTGGAAGATGGCTCAGGGCTGGGTTAGGGTGCAAGGAAGATGAAGGTTCTGGAGTGCACACTGCCCCTGGGGAAAAGGAATACCTCCAGCTCTCTCTCACTACAGGAGCTGAGGGCCAGGTGTGATGCCCTTCTTCACAGCCACAACAGCTCCAGCTGGGCCGGGTCAGGACTGGGGTGCCTGTTTGTACTGGAGCTGGGCCAGCTGGGAGACACACCGCTTCCTTGTCATGGCAGGTCCAGGGTTGGGAGAGGAGCATATTTCCCCACCACAGCCCTACACCCCTCTGCAGGGTTAAATAGTAAGCTGCACGGCTGTGCACCTCAGAGGGAAGGAAGGTATGAGTCTAAGTTCCCTTTAAGCAGTGCCACCGTGCAGCAGCCTATTAAGCATGGCACAAGTGCTCAGGGCTGAGGCAGGAAGAAATGCCTCTCCTTCAATCCCAGATCTGCCACAGCCAGGAGAAATGCCTCTCTCCACTGGCCCCAGGCCAGCTCCAAACCTGCCACAGCCATGAGGTGCCCTTCCCCTCATCCCCAACCCATCCCCAGAGCTGCTGAAGAGGGGAGAAGTTCCTCTGCCCCACAGCCTATGTACTGAATCTGAACCACCAAAGAACAAAATCAGCCGGCTAGTGGCATGTGACTAAGATGATAAAAATGAGTGTGTATTCACTCTGCTTTGGATTGTGAATGGACATCACCCGTCATCAGTATGGAGGCATATCCTCTGAAATGCTAGTGGAAGCACAAACGGATAAATTAATATTTAGCAGATCTGGGACATAAATATCTTACACTGCTACCTGCAAAAGTGCATATGAATAGATCTTCTTACTTTCAGGTGACATTGTAAACAAAAATTAGGCAGCATTTTCTCCTGCAAATTATAACCAAACTTGTCCAAGCAACTGAGTGAACAAAAAGTAAAGTGAGAGGATTTCAGGCTCTAAACTTTGCCATTGTTTTATTTTTGAACACAGTTATTTCTTTACCTAATTTTACATTTGTAAGTTCAACTTTCATGATAAAAAACTGCACTATATTACTTGTACTAAGTGAACTGAAAAAGACTATTTCTTTTGTGTTTTTACTATGTAAATGTTTGTCATTTAAATAAATATAAAAATGAGCACTGTACATTTTGTTTTCTGTGTTATAAGTGAAATCAGTACATTTGGAAAAGAAGAAAACATTTACAAATTTAAATAAATGTTATTTTTATTATTGATTAACAGCATAATTAATCATACTATTTTTTTAATTGCTTAACAGCCCCAAAGATAACTTGGTGCACCCTCTCCACTGCCAACAGTCTGATAAATGTGAATTTCCCTCAATACTTTCCAGTTTTATGGAGTCCGAAGTTTTGAATTCTGACCAAAATTTTCTATCCAGTTGCATTCAGTGAGAAGTGTGGATGTGCTCGGCATTTCTGAAAAGCCAGGCTACTTTTATTTGAATATGGAGTTTGATACCTAACATTCAAACCACTGAATTTTTCAGGGATTCTTTTTTCGCATATTAGAATTAGGTACTTGTGAAGTATTTCCATATTTACCATTTTTCACCTTTGTTATGAAACAGCAAATAGCTTTGCATTTTGAATGAAATAGCACAGTGTAATTCCACAAAAGAAAGTGCTTTAAAAAGAACAACGTAAATAACAAAAGTAATGCTTTTATTCTCCTTCTGTCTGAATTCGTTATCATAGACTGTCATGTATAATCACTCAGCATCTGATTCATGTACTGCAGTGCCCTCTCATGGATATCATACAATTAAAAGGAGAAGTCATTCTCCTGACATCTGGAGTAAGAGGGACACACTGTGGGTGCACCTACACCAGCAAGTACATTCGAAATTAGGATCGGAAGACGGAGTTCTTTCGAAAGCAGCCGCAGAGCGTCCACACTGACAGGGCGCTTTTTCAAAATGAACTTCAAAAGAACTCCCCTGTTCTTTCAAAGCTGGACCTCCACTCCTGCGATGGGAAAAGCGCCCTCTTTTGAAAGACAATTAAGAAAGAGAGCAAGTGCAGACGCTCTGCGGCTCGCTCTTTTGAAAGAGCAGGTCCTCCCTGGCCGCTCACAGCTGGCAGGCAGCGCTGCTCACAGTACAAGCAGAGCTCTATGGCTCCAGCGTCGGGCCGCCTTTCACCACGCAGGCTCCCCGAAGCCCTCAGGCAGGAAGCTGAGATTGTGCAGACAGCAGGGAGCCCACGCTGCTGCTCCCACAGCTCCCAGCTGCGCTGCCCCAAGGGAAGCCGCAGCACCTCCAGCACCATGGCCAGCAACCAGGACTCCCACCCACCCCAGGGGCCACCCAGGGAGTGGGGGAGTCCTCCCAGGAGGGGAGCCAGCCCCCCAAATGTCAGGCCCCCTCCTGGACAGAAGCTGAGCTGCAGGACGTCCTCGCCCTGTGGGAAGATGAGGAGGTCCTGCAGCAGACAGGGGTCTGGTGCTGGAACACCGTGGCATTTGAGCACCTGGCCAAGGGCCTCACCGGCCTGGGTCACCCCACATGAATCCCGGACCAGGTGAGGTCCAAGATCAAGGAGCTCCAGCAGGCCTACTGCCAGGCTCGGGACATGGCCGGGCGGTCAGGGCAGCGCCCACCAGCTGCCCCTGCTTCCTAGAACTGGACCACCTCCTTGGGCCCCCAGCCATGTACCTCGACACCGCTGACCCCCAACCAAGCCGGAGGAGACACGGATGGGGACAGAGGGGGGACGACCGGCCTGGACCACCAGCCACCCGCAGGTGCCCCCCAAGGATCCAGGACACGAGTGATGATGAGGGCTGAAGTGAGGGGGCCCTCGTCATCGACATCCCCTTGGGCCCATCCAGCCTCGGCCACTCCCACCATGTCTCTCCTGATTTCCTGGAGGGACTCACAGGTACGTACCATGCACACTGGTGGCCACGGAGCCGGAGGAGGGAGCACGCAGTCCCACCCGGGGTGGCAGCAGCCCACCCACAGAGACATCAGCCCCAGGGCACAAGCAGGCCAGACAGCCCCACTGCCCCAGCCTCACAGGGCCAAACTGGTGGCTGACAGATCGGTAACTGTCCAAGGTGGCCAGCTTCCATAGGGTGATGGCCACCCTTTTGTGCAGGGGGAGCACCGGCCTCAGGTGTGTGTCCTGGTGCTGGAGAGTTGGGGTGAGCCAGTGGCACAGCTCACAGAATGTCCCCTTGGTCATCCTGAAGTTCTGTAGCCACCGGTCGTCACCCCAGTCCTCCAGCACCAGCCAGTTCCACCAGTCGCTGCTTGTGGAGAAGCTCCACAGACGGCGGATGACCTGGGGGACTGGCTGGGGATGTTGTGCCCTGAGGATGGCATCCAGGAGGGAGGCTATTGTGGTGGCCACCTGGAGCCGCTGCAGCACGGCGGCCAGGGTGCTGGCCATGGCTGCGATGGAGGAGGGGGGGTGCTGCTCGGGGTCCATGGGGGCCCAAGATGCCACCTCCACTGTCTCTCTCTCTCTCTCTCGCTCTCACACTGCCTGGGCACAGGGTTGCTGGTCCTCGGAGTGTGCAGGCTGAGGTACGGGGGGAAGGGGGAGCTCTTTAATAAGACAGCGAGCGGCAGCCCCAGAGGGACTCGTCCGCCATACAACCTGGCCCGTGGCACTTCCTGTCCCTGCTCTTTCAAAAGAGTGCCCTGGCATGTGTGGGTGCTCTCTTTCAAAATCGTGCTGGGGGCCTTTCGAAAGAACGAACCGAACCTTCAGTCCCCGCTGGTGTGTGTGGACGCTCCATTTTGAAAGAGCATCTTTTGATGTTTTCCTTCGAAAGACGTTCTTTTGAAACAAAACTGTAGTGTAGATGCAGCCTGTCAGAGCTCATCCACTCACATCATCTGGATTAACTAGGAATCTGCAGCAACAAGTGGCCACTAACAATAAGCCTGCATCTATATTTGCTAATGGTCCCACAGATTTTCAGACTGTTTTTGAAAAGTCCCCTGATAAAGGTTGCTTCTCCGTCAGTTGCTTCTCTGTACTTGGAGATTTCCAAATCACTACCGAACCTCCAATAAAACTTCCATCACCACAAACTTCTCAAATCAATCCATGCTATGTCATGAATATCCTAAAATCAATCAATGCCCACTCCATGCTTTATTCTTTCTTGCATTTTTTATCCAATGAAAGCAAAGCACTCCCAGGTACACTTTCCAATGGGAGCCACTCAAGTCTGTTGCCCAGTAGCAAATCTAGGATCTGGTTGGAATCCTTTTGGAAAAGTATGAAAAAAAATCAAAACTGGTTTCTTCCAGTATCATAAAGAATAAAATCCATAAGGGGGAAATCAGAATACCTATAGAAGTAAAGCTGTATTAAACTTGTGTACGTAGCTAAAAGTAAACACACTTTCCCAACTACCTGGTAAACTTAGAGGAAGTAGCAGAAAAATGTCAGCTGGGACCATTTTTAAAAAAAGCAATTTATGACAGATATATGACATGTGAAACAATGCACTATTGTGACTACTGTAAACATGACAATAGCTCTGTCTGTCTTCTTAAAAAGACAAAAAATAGAGAGTGCACAACAATTTAGAAGTAGGTGATTTTAAAGCAATATTTAGTTAAAAATAAATTTTGAAAAACAAGGGAGTTATTTTTGAGAATGTGACTTT
The DNA here is from genome assembly GCF_033958435.1 of Carettochelys insculpta. NCBI lineage: Eukaryota > Metazoa > Chordata > Testudines > Carettochelyidae > Carettochelys > Carettochelys insculpta. The sequence continues at coordinate 208,830,678 of NC_134138.1, read as the reverse complement.
ATAACCAACTCAATGCTCTCAAAACCCCTGCCAAGGAAAACTATGCATAATGGATTAACTATTACAGCTTTTGATCAGAGTAATATGCTCTCTGGGTGATATATGCTTTACAGGTGCAAATGATGCAGCATTTCCAGAGAAGATATGTGGATAAAGCTGGCAGATATTGGAAATACCATCTCTGGAAATACCATCACTGGACCTAACCAGGTTACTCACGGAATCATGGGCACTTTCTCATGCTCCTCTACTAACATCATATATGCCATCATGTGCCAACAATGCCCAGATGCTTTGTATATTGGACAGACTTCTAACTCCCTTAGACAAAGGGTCAATGGGCACAAAACAGACATCAAAACACTCCAGATCCACAAACCAGTTAGTCAACATTTTAATGGAATGGGGCATTCTGTCAATGACCTAAAGGTATGTGTGTTACAGAAAAGAAATTATCGCTCCGTTTTAGAAAGAGAATCATCTGAGCTGGCTTTTATATTCAAATTCAGCACATTAACACATGGTTTAAATCGTGATGGGAACTTTCTGAGTCACTATAGGGGCTGTCTGCATACTTGGCTCAATCTAATTCTTGACCTTCCCCCCCACCCCTCCACTCTCTGATTTGCTCACCTTGATTATCTTTTTCTGATTTGTCCTCCTTGCTTACTGTTTTTGGTTCTCTGTGCCTTAAATATTGAGTCTGTTCTGGTCTGGCTATGGTCTGAAGAAGTGGGTCTGTCCCACGAAAGCTCACTTAATAAGCCATTTTGCTAGTCTTTAAAGTGCTACTTGACTGCTTTTTGTTTTGATAGTGTATAGACTAGCACGGCTTCCTCTTTTTTACTGGCACATGTGACTAATTTGCCTGCTATGGACTTTGTGGAAGATTTAAAGCCTCACTCAACTGAAATGGCAGAACTGAGAATTTTTAAAAGCCATGTTTAATTATTATGGACATTTTCTAGCTGAACTCAAGTACAGAGATAGATCCAATTACACCACTCTTTTTAAAAAAGATGCCATTTAGGCTTGGACTGACAATTTGTATGCCAAGAAATGACTGACATCCGCAAAGAACACTGATCCCAGTTTAGAATGAATGAATGTAACATCTTTAGCTGTAGGTGCTGTAAGTCAGTCACAGAACTTTACCTTTTGACAGATTCTGCAGTTGAAGAATACATATAATGAGGTACAGTTGCAGAACTAGTAAGAATTGTCACAATGGAAGCTAAAAACAATTTAAGTCAGCCCACTGTAGCACATTAAATGACAGGTAGAACTCAAAGGTCAATTGTTTCCACTTCCAGAATGAGATGAAACAAGGAACAAAAAAGAAACTGGCTTCCAGAACACAGGTGTTCTCACAGGAAAAGAAGGCTCTTGGTATTATATTTGTATTCAAGAAATTCCATGAGTTTCTGTAGTGTAGAAAGTTGCAATGGCTCTTAGAGAAAAAAAAATCTTGTTAAAGAAGGAGTGCAAAAGGTACAGTATACTAAGTTCAGCTGTTGCCAGATTACAGAGTTAGGTCTGACTACTGTGACATTATGTAAAAGGAAACTAAAATAAGGAAAATTTGATACATTATCTTGGGTAATGTCACTGGAGACAAAATATCCACAACAACTGATTCTCATTTTCAAAGGCTTCTTTTTGGAAACATTTACTGGAATAAATTACAGTTGAGAGAATGAAAACAACAGTCTTACAAAAGACTCAATTATCTATATTAGGAGTTTGCATAAGTCCTATAACTCTCTGATGCTATTTAACTCATACACCATGCAAGAAGATGGTCCAGACCACCTATACATTAGGGTGCTTCTATGTGCTTGTGTAAAATTTTTACAAGTTAGATTATTAGTTGAATTGTAAGAAAGTCACCCTTGAATTGTTAAAATAGTTCACTGTTAAGGCACAGCAAAACAGTTAAAATGAAAGCTTTCAGACAAAGCTGTGTTTGGTAGCCAAACACAGCTTGGATTAGAAAAAAGAGTTGATAAATACACAATCTTGTGAATCTCGCTTGTTGCTCTGACTTAACAATCTTCAAAATGGGTTTATGAGCCACAGCAGACATTTGCATTGGACAAAAGAATATTTTAAAACACACAGCTCGTACGCACAAGGGCCAGAATGAATAAAATAAAACATTATTGTCTCCAAAAATAGTGGTTTAGAAACATTTACCACCTCTACCTCTTGCTCTAGCTTGGTTATCTCACTATTACCCACCACAGCCATCCACAACACAAGTTGCTACAAGAAGAGCTCTTGATCCACACCCCTTTTTACCAGGGCAAGGTTCCTCTCTCTACCCCTCCCCTCTCTTTTTTCTCTGAAGTTACCAATATGCTTTCTTGCCAGACATCAAAAACTAGGCAAGCCTTTCCAAACACACAGGATATGGTTACACTGACCCGAACTGCCAGCAGCAGTATGCAAATGAACAGTCTTGAAAATGCAAATGAACACTCATTTGCATATTTGCTCACTGGTGGATGCTGCTGCTGGCACAGAAAAAAGTTGTGTAGATGTAGTTCTGCTAGAAAAACACGCCCTTTGTCGGCAGCCTCTTATACCTGGAAAAAAAATCAGGCATAAAACCAGCATCTACCAGTGAGTGAATATGCAAATGGCCATCCATTTGCATTTTCAAGACTGGCCATTTGCATACTGCTGCCAGCAGTTTGCGTCAGTGTAAACGTAGCGACTAAGATTTACAAAGTTGGTTACTGGGAAGTGTGAAGGGGTTCCATGAGGCCACAAGAAAAAAAAATACATTTTAATATCAAATTCAGCTGAAATGTTTAAATGCTTAGCTGCATTTATTCATCTCTTCCACAAGCACCCATCAGAATTGTTAATTCGTTCCAAATATTAAAAAAAAAAAAGTGCAATTGGATCTCAACATTTGATAGCCTTATTTATCACCAAATGAAAGCACCATGCAGCATCACTGTGTATCCTTAAAAGAAGAAAGAGAATTATTTTTTTACAAAGAGGCAGCTGAAGCATGTAAGGATAACTTCTCTGTACCAATGATATTTCCATGAATGCCCATGGTCTTCACCTTTCTTGAAAAATCATTCATATCCTCTTCAATCCACGAGTTCTGCTCACCAAAAAACAAACAAACAAAAAAGTGATTGACCTCCCTCAGTGTGTTATATGCCATGAAGTTCTCAGCAATGATGCCATGAGACCTGGCCATCTGCAGAAACATCTGAAAACAAATCACAAGGCATTGAAAGGTAAATCAAAAGAACTTTTTGCCACCACACTTGAATGCTTGAAACACATCAAGCTGGACACTATCAGAGCTTTTCATCAGGAGACAAACTGGTAGGAGCATCTAATGAACGGTCACTACTCATTGCCAAAGCAAAGAGAGCTCACACCATTAGAGAGACACTGGCGAAATCATGTTTGTTGAGTGCTGCAAATATTGTGCATGGTGCCAAAAATCCAGAAAAAGTTATCAAAAGTTCGCTGTCTGATAACATAGTGAAATATCACACTGATGAACTTGCAGAGGACATATTCTCAAATTGTGGATGAAGGAGCTGTGAAAGAAGAAATGCTTTTCTCAAAAGCACTGTGGACCACATAGAATCACAGAGTTGGAAGAGAACTCAGGAGGTCATTGAATCCAACCCCCTGCTCAAAGCAGATTAATCCCAGCTAAATCATCGCAATCAGGGCTTTGTCAGGCCATGACTTGAAAACCTCTAAGGATGAAGCTTCCAACATCTCTAGGTGATGCATTCCAGTGCACAACAAAGGCATCTTATGTTTTGGCAAAAGATTCTGACTTTTTTTCAAGAAAATGGTGTTTCACAGGAAAAGCTAGCCAGTGTTTGCACTGACGGTGCCCCAGCGATGCTTGACTCTTACTATGGATTTTTAACACTTGTCAAAGAAAAGACTCCAGCCACAACTGTGACTTTCTGTGTCATCCACAGACAAGCCTTGGCTGCTAAAACTCTGCAGCAAATCATACAGGTCAACTGGAAGTTGGCAATCAAACTTGTCAATTTTATGAAGAAGAGTACTTTAAATGGAAGGCTTTTGCAGCTTTTTGTGCAGATTTGGGAGCTGATCGTAAAGCTCTCTTGTTTCACATGGAAGTTCACTGGCTCTCAGAAGGAAATATGCTAAGCCATCAACTCTACAAACTCAAGCATGAAGTGCAAATTTTTCTCCAAGGTCAGAAAAAAGAAGAATTGTATGGTGCTTTAAAAAATGTTTCAGATTTCCCTGGCATACCTTGTGGACATATTTGAGGTTATCAACAACCGCAATTTCAAGATGCAAAGAAGAAATGCAAACATCATTGCCCACTACAATTTCATGGAGCTTTCATAGAGAAGATTTAGCTTTGGAAGCACTGACTTCAAGATGGGAAACTTTTCATCATTCTCTCATCTCAACCAACCCTTAGCTGAAAAGGAAGACCCTGACCAGCTTTCCCTAGATCAAAAGAACAAAATTATGCCTCGTCTGGATTGCCTTAATGAGCAGTTCATTCACTGTTTTCCAGGTGCTACCTTGGATAATCCTATTTGCAAATTGGCATGAAATGCATTCAGCGTTCACATGGATTCATTGCCAGACCCTTTGCAAGAACTAGCCATCAAATTTAAGTGTGATTCAAGTGCAAAGGATAATTTCAAAATAATGGCTATGTCTAGATTGAAGAGATCTGGTGGCAAAAGATATACAAATTGTGCAATGCATTTGCATATCTCCTGCCAACAGTTCTGTCGGGAGAGGCTTTCCCAACATTTGGCCAGTCTACACATCCCTCTGCCAACATATCCCTTCTTCCTTGTTCCATATGGAAGACTGGAATGTTGGCAGAGGGCTCCTGGAGCATCTGACTTCTGTTGGGAGAAGTCAGAAGCCTGCAATCTAGATATATCCCATGAACCTGGAAGAGTGTTGCTACATGTGATCATTCTATTTTCTTCTACTTCTCTTTGCAAAGCTAGTTTTTTCAGTCTTATTGTATTAAAAACAAAACAGTGCAATTGGTTGGAAGTGGCAAGTGATTTGCATTGTGCTCTTTCATCCTTGAAACCTAGAATTTTTGAGCTTGTGAGGGAAAATGTACAATCCCAATCATTACATTAATTTGATTCAAATTTCTTTTATTTGCTTAGATTTCTGTTTTATCTGCAAAAGTAAATTACTGGAAAAAGTCATATGTTTAATTGGTAACTAACAGTATGCTGCTGTCTCTGTTTACTGCAGTTTAGTCAAATTTTCATTAGTTTTGAATGCGAAGGGTTTTTGTGACATACTGCATTATAAGTGTTGATCAAAATATATACTCTGACACTTTTGTTCATTTGGAAATTTTCAATAAAATAATATATAAAGATGTGTGTGTATTTTTCAATCTTCCCCATATACACCAGGGCAACTTCGAAGTCCCCATACTCCTCAAAATTTTGAAAACTTTGAAGTTGCCGTGGGGGTGAATTTGCTAAATGAAGTGCTGCCTACGCAGGGCAGCACTTCATTAGTAAACTCCCAACACCCTAATTACCATCCTTCCTTCGAAGGAAGGTAATAGTGTAGACAAGCCCAGTGTAAATAGAAGTGCTAAGGGTTAAATTTATTTCAGTCAAAAATGGGGGGGAGTGAGGGGTTAGTGAAAACCAGAAGAGGGGAGTCAAGTCAAAACGTTTGGGAATCACTGTATTAGATACACAGAAATACAGCTCTCCACTACATACATTTTGAGAACACAGAACACAAGTGTATTAATGTGTATATGACAGTATAGCAAAGACATCATTGTCATTTAGTACATCTTACACTTCACAGTTTGTAGCTACTGCTGCTGGCGGTTTCTTGTTTGGGGCTTTTCTATGTGCTACAGAACTAAAAGGCATCTTGGAATGAATAAGTGGTAGTTTTACAATGAGAGTGAGAAAGTTTAGAAGAAAGCAGCCATCTTGAAAGTACACTGTGTGGTATAAGCGTACAGGTTGAACCTCTCTAGTCTGGCAACCTCGGGACCTGACCACTGCTGAATGAGAGAATTTGCTGGATTACAGGAGGTCAGTGTACTGCTACTGCTTCCTAGTTTCTCTCGGAAGACATTTAGGGGTAGAATACAGCTAAACAATGGCACAGAATACTGAGAGCCAGGAATGGTGGCTGTAACCAAATGTTATGGAACCATGGGAAACTTGGCCACACCCATGATAAGTGTCATCCAGATAAACTAAAATCACGCTGGATTATAGGGGTTGACAGATGAAAGACTGCTGGATGAACGAGAGTCAAGCTGTACCATATGGTCTTAAAAGGTGGGAGGGGGACTGCGCATGAGACACAAACTAAGAGCCTTATGAGCCTCATTCCTACTTAAAAATGACTACGGAAAACAGTTTATCCTAGTTGATCCTGTCTCGAGCCCCTTGCAGCAGCTCTTCTATGAGAAATCATTGCCATTGTTGACATACTATATGGCACCTTACTCTATATTATTTAATCCAAATATTCATTCCTAGGTCACCCTCCTTTTCAGGTTTTGGGAGAGACACAACATCATCATATTCTTTACGGAAGGATGCAGAGTGTGTGGATTTACTTGACCCAGCCAAGATGCAGTAAGGCTGATGAGAGATCTTTGGTGGAATGAGAAAATCTCCTCTGGAAAAGACTAGCTATCAGATCCCTTAGTGATGGACAACAATACTATCCAGAAAGCACTAATACAAGGAGCATCCAAAACACTCTTTCTGGAAAGCTTATAGTGTCAGTTCAGTAAAGCTAAAATGGAGCCAGAGAGACACTATGGGAATGCATTAACCCAGCTCTAGTAAGACTGCTATAAGCATCAGAGCAAATTCAGTCTTATTTAGCTTTTTATTTAAATTGCTAAGTACAAATCAAACACTTAAGCCCATTTAAGTTTAATCGTATAGCTTTTATGTTTTTGTTTTTTTTTCACTTCTGCCCTCTGTAATTGACATATTTTCTTTTAGGCATGGATTAGATGAAACGAAAATAAAATATTTTTTCCTGAAGACGAAATACCAAATTTCAGTCTATCAAATTTGTTTTGATCCTACCAAATGATAGGACTCTAAAAAAGAAATGCTAAGCACTGCACCTGTCAATGAGCAGCTAGACTTGTCTCTCATTTCAATCTAGCATGGCTGGTAACTTAATACAATGCATCTGTGAATCCCTGAGAAATTCAGCTCAGGCTAGGAATGCATTACAGCAATTAATGTTTAATACAAAACTCCAAATAGTCATCTTTTAAACATGTGAGTTTGGATTGCTGTTTGCTCGCTTTAAAGTGTGGCTGTGGCTAGAAAAGCAACTACATCGGTTAGTTCTTTCTTTTTCAATATATCTGTTCATTTGCCTTGCTGTAATATCAGCTTGGTTTACTAGGAAAACAAGCTTTCCTGAAGTTAACATTGCAAATATAATTATAGAAGAATGAGCTGAATTCTATTTTGCCTTTGGTTGTTAATCAAAAAATAATTATCTAAGTTCTAGGTGTAAAAATCTTTATTACTGATGGAAAGATCAAAGGCAGCAGAGATAGCCTTTTCATTTTTGCTTGTATAACGTGTGACACAATGAGACACCAATCCTGATTTAGGCTTTTAGATCATCATGATGTAAATGATTCACAACAATTATTAAAATGAAACTGTGCTTATAAGTACCCACTTCATTTTGCAGTGTTAACATTTAGACAAATAAACTTTCATCTTCTAAAATGGTGATATTATTGTCCCTGCTGTAATGAAAGATAGGAAACACTCTATAGCTACGTCTACACGTGAAGCCTACATCGAAGTAGCTTATTTCGATGTGGAGACATCGAAATAGGCTATTTCGATGAATAACATCTACACGTCCTCCAGGGCTGGCAACGTCGACGTTCAACTTCGACGTTGCGCAGCACCACATCGAAATAGGCGCAGCGAGGGAACGTCTACACGCCAAAGTAGCACACATCGAAATAGGGATGCCAGGCACAGCTGCAGACAGGGTCACAGGGCAGACTAGCGCTTCCGGGGCAACAGCTAGCTGCTCCCTTAAAGGGCCCCTCCCAGACACACTCAGCCTGCACAGCATGCGGTCTGAGGAGCCATAGGCACACAGACCCCGGGCGACGCAGGCATGGACCCCCAGCAGCAGCAGCAGCAGCAGCAGCCAGAGGTCCACCCAGCCCTCCCGGCAGGAGCAGGGCTCGCCCTGATCCATGCCATGCGGGAGGAAGCTGAGCACCTCCTTACTACACCAGAGGAGGAGCTGCCCCCAGGGGAACAGGGCTCAACCCCCAACCCTGCAGCACCCCACCGCCCCCCCCGCCTCACACGCCGCCGCCTGTGAAGCTACCCCACCAGCACCGACTGGTGGGAGCGGCTGGTGCTTGAGGAGTGGGATGATGACCGCTGGCTCAGGAACTTCAGGATGAGCTGGCAGACATTTATGGAGCTGTGCCAGTGGCTCACCCCCGCACTCAGCCACCAGGACACTGCCATGCGGCGTGCCCTCACAGTGGAGAAACGGGTTAGCCTCGCTGTCTGGAAGCTGGCCACTCCAGAAAGCTACCGATCCGTGGGACAGCAGTTTGGTGTCGGCAAGGCCACCATCAGAGCTGTCCTCATGGAGGTAAGAGGACCCACGGGGGGAGGGCAGGGCAGGGGAGGGGGGCCCGGGCAGGGCAGGGTGGGGGAGGGGAGGGCAGGGCAGGGCCATGCACACCCTGCTTACGCCTCATTGGTGCTCTCCCATGTGCTTTCCCTGCAGGTTGTGCGTGCCATCAACGCCATGCTCCTGCACAGGCTCGTGAGGCTGGGGGACCCAGATGCCACCATCGCGGCCTTTGCCACACTGGGCTTCCCCAATTGCTTTGGGGCTCTGGATGGGAGTCACATCCCCATCCACGCCCCGCATCACAGTGGAGGACGCTACATCAATTGCAAGGGCTACCATTCTGTGGTCCTCCAGGCCTTGGTGGACAGCCGGGGCCGTTTCCAGGACATTTATGTGGGCTGGCCTGGCAGCACCCACGATGCCCGGGTTTTCCAGAATGCGGGCCTGTGCCACCGGCTGGAGTGGGGAGCTACATCCCCCAGCAGGAGATCCCTGTGGGGGACACCACCATGCCCCTCTGCGTCATCGCAGATGCGGCCTACCCCCTCCGGCCCTGGCTCATGCACCCGTACACAGGCCATCTCTCCGCCAGCCAGGAGCGCTTCAACCAGTGCCTGAACCACACGCGCCAGGTGGTGGAGCGCTCATTTGGCCGCCCGAAAGGACGCTGGAGATGTCTCCTCACCCGCCTGGATGCGGGCCCCAACAACATGCCCCTGATTGTGGGTGCCTGCTGCGCCCTGCACAATTTGGTGGAGAGCAAGGGGGAGGCCTTTTATCAGGGCTGGGCTGTGGAGGCCGGCAGGGCCGACCTGCAGCCACCTGCTGCCCCCAGTCGCCAGGTGGACCCCGAAGGGACCCGGGTCTGGGAGGCCCTGCGGGCCCACTTCGATGATAAGGCCGTGGGGTGAACTCTGCCAAGCCCCCCACTGCCCACCCCTTCCTCCACAACACTCCCTGCCCCTACGCCCACACCACGGAGCACCCAACTGCCCCCCCCAACGCTTTTCCTGGACAAATGACAGCACGCACATGTGGCTGAACTTAAACTGGTTTTTCTTTTAGAACTTTTTTTTTAACTATAATTAAAACAAGAACAAACTATATACAAGACCTCTTCTAACAAAAGTATTCTGTACAAATAAAACAATAATAAAAAAGATTGCATAGAATGGATATGTTCTTCAATAAAAAGAAAACCAGGGATTATAAGGAAGGGGAGAACTATTTACATGGGGGGGGGACGGGGCAAAGGGGGGGCACAAATAAATGTCGCAACAGTCTTATAAACTATATACAAGGGGGGGGCCACGTCCCAGGCCCCACGCCCCTATAGTCCGGCACTGGGGGTGGGCGGCCGGGAGCCCCGCCTCGGCCGCAGCCCTGTCCGGGGCTGGCTGGGGGCCGGGCGGACCCGAAGATATGACTGGCGAGTCTCAGCTGGCCCCAGGTGTCCCTCGGTGGTCCAGCCCTCGGTGGTGGGTGGCAGGGCGACAGCGGATGGGACGGCGACATGCGGAGCAGCAGGTGGTGCGGCGGGTGGAGCAGGCAGGGCGGGCGCTGCGGCGGCTGGCGCGGCATGGGGGGGCCAGGTAGTCCACAAGAGGGATTAATGTCTCCATGTAGGCCCCCCATGCCTCTTGGCGCCAGGCCAGCGCCCGCTCCTGCAGGTCCAGGCGGCGTTGGTCCACCTGCAGGCACTGCTCCACGACCTCCAGCTGCCGACGATGGATGGCCAGCAGCTGGGGGTCCGTCGCCGTCGGGTGCTGTTGCGGGGTCCGCCGTCTAGCCCGCCGTGGGGCCGGTCGGTCCTCCGCCGAGGGGCTTGCCTGGAGCGATGGCCCTGGAGGGGATTCCGGGACCACTGATGCCTCGCCGGCGCTCTCTTCCGGTCCTTCCGATGGTGCAGCTGTGGAACACAGGAGGAGGGGGGAAGAAGAGTGGAGACAGGCGTTAGTGTCGGCCCCGAGCCGTGACCCTTGTCCCCCCACCCCTGTGCTGCAGGTTCCCCATCCCCGTCCCCGGGAGATGCTACTGGGATGGATGGGGTTCAGGGGTCCCCCTGCACTGCACCCCATCCCCTTGCGGGAGTGTCTCTCACTTCACTCAGCAGGGTCTGACAGGAGAGGTTTCTTAGGCCACAGATGCCCGGTTTCTCTCAGGAGTGACTGCACAGCAGTCAGAGACAGTCCTTCCAACCAGTCCTGGGGAGAAGATCCCAAGGGGTGCCCCTCTGGGGTGTGGCTTTCCCCCTCATCAGGCTGGCTGCCTTCCAGCTCTCCCTTCCCCTAGCCTCTACCTGCAGCCCCCACCCCGATTCAAAGCCAGCTCGGCTCCTCACTCCTCTTTGTTCAGGGCAGAGGTGTCACCTGCTAGCTGTAGCCCCAGGATCATCCTTTGCCCCTGGGAGCTATTCAGCTGGTTGCTCATATCTAGCCTGAGTCTCCCTTTTGCACTCCCCGCACTCCATCACATGCTGTTGCTGTGGGGTGTCCCACCCCCTCCTCCCAGGGGACCCTCGAGGTTCCGCTTCCCCCTGCCCCGGGGATGGGCCATGGCACTGTCGTGGGGTGGGGGTGGGGGCAGGGGCTGATGCACTGCTGTGAGGGACATGGCCCTGCTGTCCTTGGTGCCATGGCCATGTGGGGGCCCTGGGCACATATCTATTACCCCCGCCCCTCAACCCCGGGGGTGTACAACAGAGGGGGGTACATACCTGTTGGTCCACTCCCACGGTCCGGAGATCCCCGGGGGGCAGACGCCTGGCTGCTGCTCTGGGAGGGCGGGAGGAGGATCTGCAGCCTGGACTCTGCAAAGGAGGAGCCCCCCTCCTCCTCCTCCTCCTCCTCCTCCTCCTGCCGCAATGGCCCAGGGGTGGGCTCCAGGGGGAGCCCCCGGGGAGCGGGGCTTACCTCCAAGACGGACTCCGGCTGCAGGGCCTGCTGGGGCTCGTCGGCCAAGGTATCAAGGGTGGCCGGAGGGGAGGAGGTGTGCTGGGGGCCCAGGATGTCCCTGAGCTCCCTGTAAAAGGGGCAAGTGACGGGGGCGGCCCCAGATCGGCTGACCGCATCCCGGGCCCGGGCGTAACCCTGCCGCAGCTCCTTAACCTTACTCCTGACATGGTCAAGAGTGCGGGCAGAGTGACCCTGGGCGGCCAGGCCCACGGCCAGCTGAGCGAACGCATCCGCGTTCCACCTCTTGCTCCCCATTACCTGGAGCACCTCCTCCTTGCTCCAGAGCCCCAGCAGGTCCCGCAGCTCGGCCTCCGTCCAGGAGGGGCCCCGCTGCCGCTTCCCAGCCTGGCTGCCGGGCTGGCTGGCCTGGCTGCTCTGGCTCCCCTGGGGGGGGCTCCCCTGGGGGTGCTGGGGGGGCTGCCGGGCAGCCATGGCAGGTGCTGGCCCTGTTCTGGGTGGCTGAGGGACGTGCAGGCTGGCCGCGTGTCTAGGCTGCTGCCTGCACGTTCCCCTGGCTTCCTGCACAGGAAGTGAGGGGGAGGGGACCTTTAAGGGGCCGCTCCACGCGGTCACCATTGAGCTGAGGGACTGGAGAGAGCATCTCTCAACCCCTCAGCTGATGGCCACCATGGAGGACCCCACAATTTCGACGTTGCAGGACGCGCAACGACTACACGGTCCCTACTTCGACGTTGAACGTCGAAGTAGGGCGCTATTCCTATCTCCTGATGAGGATAGCGGCTTCGACGTCTCGCCGCCTAACGTCGAAGTTAACTTCGAAATAGCCCCCGACACGTGTAGCCGTGACGGGCGCTATTTCGAAGTTAGTGCCACTACTTCGAAGTAGCGTGCACGTGTAGACACGGCTTATATGAATTAAATCAGGCCATAACTTTATTACAAGGTGAACCTCTCTAATCCAGAACTCTCTCATCTGGCAAACTCTGTAATCTGGCATGATTTTAGTTAGCCAGATGACCACTTATCATGGGTGTTGCCAAGTTTCCTGTGGTCCCATAAGTTTGTTTCAGCCACCAGTCCTGGATGTCAGTGTTCTGTGCTGTCATTTAGCGGTAATTTACCCCTAAATGTCTTCTAAGGGCCCAGTAAGCAGTGGAAGTGTTGGTAATGTGCTAGGCAATACTAACTGCCCTTCACCCAGCAAATTCTTTCATCCAGCTCCAGTCAGGTCCTGGATGAGAGAGGTTCAACATGCACTAGCTATGTGGGACTACCAGGCAGGTAACAGTGTACAGTGTAGGTAATACCCAGGTTTGTTCTGTAATTACCTGGGGGCTTCTAGCAACTGTGCCTCTTTTTTTCTCTAGGTCCCTTCAGCCAATTCCTTGCCATGACCCACCCTCATAGGAGGGGTAAGCTGAGCTGTAAGAAAGGGGTATTGGCTCCCTGCTGTTACCACCATAGGAACCCCAAACCCCACACCATTCTGTTCCTTTAACCAGCACCTCCTTTTAAAGCCCTTTACCAGGCCACTTACCTGGTCACTGGATGCTCTCCTTATCCACTGCCTGTGCTGGATATCCCTGCCCCACACTTGCCAGGTAAGTTGTGACAGATGGCCGCCAGAATGTGTCTTCCCTGACACCCACCAAAACCAGTATGCTGGTGAGGGGGAAAAAAACCTTTACAGCCCCGCTAAAAAGGAGAAGCTAGCGCGTTGGCCACAGCAGGTTCAAACTGCATCTGACAATCACAGCTCAAGGGGAGGGGAGCAGGTGGTGCCTTGCCTGCTGCTTAGAAAAAGGAGTTTCCAACACCAGGGCTTGCTTGACCCAGGCACGTCAGTCAATGCAGTAAAGATGGCCATTCACCTTTTTGCAGCAGTCTGACCTTGTTTCCTCCTCCTCCTCCCGCTTCCACCCCAACAAAGAACCACTGCCTTCCTCCTGCAAGTCTGGACAACACCTCTCCCCTCTTCTGCCCCTGTATTCAGTGCACAGTGGGCAATTTGTAAGCCACTAAACAAGAACAAGACACCCTGCCTAGTCATTTGCTTTCTCTGCCTTTTTATATCCACAGTTACAATGGCTATTCAACCGCTGGTCCTATTTAATGAGAATGGTAAAGGCAGCCAAAAATTGTGGAGTGCAAATCCAGCTGTCAGGATAATACAGAACCCCTTAGTGGAAAATAGAAACCTGCAATGCCATTATACATACTCTTCTCAGAGTACAAACATGCTTCAAGTGTTGCGTTTTGCTCTTAAGACCACCACTACAATAACACACACTGAGAAGAGATTATACCTTTAAGCATGTAAGTGGCTTGCTTTAGATCAACATGCAAAATGTCTGCATGTGCATTTGTGTACTCAAGACAACCTTTCAAAGCTCCTGTTTAGAAAATGGACTTGTTCCATCCTTTTACATTTTCATAGCATGATTTTTCAGAGCAATGAACTACTTATTAGTTCCTGAATGGTAATGCCCGAAGCAAAATACCAAGTACATCAGATTCAACATTCCCCATTCAACTGATCAAGGAGGTTCACTGTCCCAGTGATCTGTAAATAATTGACTGGCCAAGCTGTGAGACACAAAGAGAAACAGATCAATACCTCTCTTGCAAACCTGCTTACAGAGCTGAGAAAAGACTTGATTCACTTCATTTCCTATTACTTTGTACCTCACTCATGAATCAATTCACACTTTGGCACACCAAGATCTAATTCCACAGGTATCATCATTAACAATTGCTGCACAGACTTTGATTAAACTTTTAAACTGCCTCTTAATATAATTTAAATGGGAAAGATATTGATTATAGTATCTTCAAATGTAACCTGGTAAATGAGAATGAAAAACAATGGGTAACATCTTGCAATAGCAACAAACAGTCTTTCAGATTTGCTAAAAAAGCATTATTTGCATTTTGTCTAAATAAAACAAACAATGAAAGCCTATTTCTCTGGTTATGGATTCAGAGTAACTGTTGACTGGGTTCTCCTTATAGAAGAAAACACAGACACAAAAGGAGCTCTTGCATTTTGAAAAGATCAGCCACCTCCTACGATATCTTTCCCTTTGCCCTTTTTTGTTGCTTTGAGTTTCCATAGGTGCTTGGAAACTCTAGTCACAACATTTCTTTTTGTGAAAAGCTCCTTCCAAAAACCCAAAAATTAGAAATCAACCAAACAAAAAACCACAACCTCATGGGCACCACTGTAAGGTATATGGCTAGCCATTCCATCAGATCAGATCAAAGAAAAAGTAACAGTGATCTTCCTCTGCTATTTAAAAAGGTCAGGTGTCCTGATGCCTAATGTTATTGTTTCAAACACAATAATTCAGGAATAACAACATCACAAATTTTCAGAGAACTTTAACTACAGTGAGGTGGTTTTTTTTCCTGTCATTTTCCACCTATCTACTGAGGATGGTTTCTGCTTGATAGGT
Organism: Carettochelys insculpta; assembly: GCF_033958435.1. Lineage (NCBI taxonomy): Eukaryota > Metazoa > Chordata > Testudines > Carettochelyidae > Carettochelys > Carettochelys insculpta. Next base: position 208,815,659 of record NC_134138.1, on the reverse strand, counting down.
CAAGAACCTGCAGTCTTCCTGATCTATTTTTTTTTCTATCTGAACAGATAAAACTTGTCCAGCAACAATACTAGCACATATACACGGTGGCTGGATCTACACAAGCACCCTCTGTTAAGAAGCCTTCTACCAACAAAACTCCCAGAGGGTCCACATGGTCAAAGCGCTCTGTTAAGAGTTTGTCAGCAAAACCCAGCATTTCAGCTGGTAGCATTATGCCTCTCCCCAAGCAGAAATGATAACTGTGTTGACAGTATTCTGTTGACAAAACCGCCTGTAGATGGTTGGGGCCTGTTCTGTCGACAGAGCAGGTCCACTATGGTGCCAACCGGCTGGCGCCAGGAAGCACAACTCTATCATCCCTGCCTCCAGCCCTGTTTAAAGGGCCCAGCAGCCCCAGGCAGGAAGCTGGAGGTGTAGCCGCAGACCTGCTGCACATGGTTGCAGGCAGACCCTGGCAACTACTCCCTGCAAAAATAAAAAATGTTCCAGACAGCTGAGACTGTCCCAGGCTCTCCCACAGCACCGGGGTGGGATCCCAGGCCTCTGGAAGGGGCTGCAGGAGGCAGGCCCTATCCTGGTCTGGCCTGGAAATAAAGGACCTGCTGGTCCTCTGGGCCAAAAAGGAGGTGGTGCTGGACCCCACAGCAAAGAACAGAAATGCCTTGGGCTATGTGCACATGGCCAGATCCCTGGTGGAGTGCAGCCACCCTGCCTGTACCCAACAGGCATCCGAGCAGTGGCTGGGCCGGATTGACCAGCTGCTGGGCATTGTGGAGGCCTGGGTAGCCCAGACCACTTCACCTGCTGAGCGTGCCACTCCCATCCCTCTCGCAGACACTGCCCCACTCCCCACTCCACTCCCCCAGACCCCATGTCCCACGTAATGCTCCATGCATTGCATTGCACAATGGATATGGCTGGGGTTCATCTCCCCCAGGGCCTTCCCACCCCCAGTGCTCCCAATACCCCACCATCCCTCCCAGCCCCCCTCCCGGCTCTCCCATCCCGCTGCTGAGCCAGAGGTAGCAGCAGCCACTTTGACCCCTTACCTTTCCATGGTCCTGGCCCCAGCCCCAGCCCCAGCCCTGCCCCCTCGGGGAGGCTGGACACAGGGTGTGAGGGATGCCCGTGGCCACTGTGGGTCATGGCCCACAACACCTGCCCCTGACTGATCCCCCTCTCCCCAGTTCAGGTTCCCCCCCTCCCCCAGTTCAAGATCCCCACTCTCCCCATCTGTAAATAGAAAGGCCCGTGCTATATACACATGCTGATGTTTGTTTATTTTCAAAAACAGTTGCATAACTACATATAGGTTTTATTTTTCAACCCAACCCCTGTGTCTGTCCTTGTGGGAAGGTGGTGTCCGGGGGGAGCGGGGGTGAGGTAGAGGACAGGTGGGGCAGGACTGTGGCCTCCCCGGGATGCCCTAGCGTGGGTCACTAGGGACCATGGGAAAAGGACTCCTGCAGGGCCACCCAAACACACACCCCATCCGCATGTACCTGACAGTTGTGGGCCACCCTGGGCTGTTCATAGTGGCCCCCTTCCTCCAGCACCCAGCCCTGCAGGAACTCCTCCTCCTTCTTCTCCACCAAGTTGTGGAGCTCTCAACAGGTGGCCGCAATTATGGGGACAGTCTCCTTCCCCTCATCTAGTCACGTGAGGCGGTATCAGAAGTTCCCTTTCAAGTGGCCAAAGGCTAGGTCCACAGGCTTCCTTGCCCAGGTGAGGCAGTCATTGAAACCTCCTGGGTGTTGTTCAGGAGGCCCGTATAGGGCCTCGTGAGCCAAAGGAGGAGCAGATAGGCTGCATGCCCCATGGTGCACAAAGATATCAGCAGGTCCCCCGCAGTCAGTCAGCTCCTGGTGAGGAATGCAGGGGTCCACCTCCATCCTGCAGAAGAGGCTCGAATTCCAGAGGCCGTGGAGATAGACATCAAGGAACTCTCCTCAGTGGTTCACCAGGGCCTGCATGACCACCGAGTGGTACCCCTTCTGATTTACGAAGCGTCTGGCACTGTGTTTCGGGGCCAGGATGGGAATGTGGGTCCCGTTCGGTGCCACAAAACAATATGGGAAGCCCGAGTTGGTGAAGCTGGGCACCAAGGTGTGCATGTCTGTGATATGGATGAGCCTCTGGAGCAGGATCTGACTGATGGCACGCACCACCTTCAGGGAGAGGGGACCAGCCATGGCCGAGAGCCACTAGGGTGATGGCACCCCTGGTCTCAGTGGGCACCACAGCCCCCTCTTCTGTCTCCCCTCTGCCTCCTTCCTGCAGTCCCCCTGCCCCCTCCCTCCTTTCCCCATCCCCATGCAGACCAAGGCTGCCTTACCTGCATCAACACAGTTCCAAGGGTGGACTTTCTGACCCCAAATAGGTGGTCCACAGAGCAGTAGCTATCTCGTGTTGCCAGCTTCCACAAACTTATGCCCACCCTCTTCTTGAGGGTGAGGGAGGGCCATATGCTTGTGTCCTGTCTGTGCAGGGCAGAGGTGAGCTGGTTGCACAGCTTGAGGAAGTTGCAGACCCACTCTTGGTCGCCCCACCTTCCCACCACTAGCCAGTCCCACCAAGCAGAGCTGGTGGGATATAGCCAGACCCATCAGGACACTCGAGGCAGGGTGGGCTGCCGGGGTACTGGGGCAACAGGGCCGTCATCCATGGGCTCCTCCTTGGTGTCATTGTCCTCCCAGAGGTGATGGAACACTCTGATGTGGACAAGGGACAGAGGCAACAGCTCTTGCTCCAGGGAGAACTGGGGGGCTGCCCTGACATGCTGCCAGGATGGCAGGAACAGGTTGTCTCAGCAGAGACTGGGATCCCTGCAGGGGCTAGGCTGTGCATGCAGTGCTCTGCAAGGCTTGCCACGCACAGGAGATCTGGAGAGGGGCATTTAAGTGAGCACGGAGACCAGGTTCCTGAAAGGGCTTGCCCTCTGTGGCTACGTCTACACTAGCCCCAAACTTCAAAATGGCCACACAAATGGCTATTTCGAAGTTTACTAATGAAGCGCTGAAATGCATATTCAGCGCTTCATTAGCATGCGGGTGGCCACGGCACTTGGAAATTGACGCGCCTCGCCGCTGCGCGGCTTCTCCTGACAGGGCTCCTTTTCGAAAGGGCCCCGCCTCCTTCGAAGTCCCCTTATTCCCATGAGCAGATGGGAATAAGGGGACTTTGAAGTAGCCAGGGTCCTTTCGAAAAGGAGCCCTGTCAGGAGAAGCCGCGCAGCGGCGAGGCGCGTCAATTTCCAAGTGCCGTGGCCACCCGCATGCTAATGAAGCGCTGAATATGCATTTCAGCGCTTCATTAGTAAACTTCGAAATGGCCATTTGCGTGGCCATTTCGAAGTTTGGAGCTAGTGTAGACACGGCCTATGTGAGCTGCACTTCAGGGTTAAGGGGCTCATTCTGTCGACAGGCCCACATGCCATGTGGATGCTCTGTGTCGACAGAGCGGCTTGGTATACTGAGCTGCTTTTACATGCCGACGCTCCCTGTCAACAAATGTTTTGCTGGGGTTATTCTGCTGACAGCGACATCTACCGACAGAAGCTGACCATGTAGACATAGCCTGTAGGTCCCAAACCACGTGCATTACTTTTCTAATCAACTAACAAAAATTCCTGAGAAAAAGAAGCTTTGCCTCAGAAATGGGATATGTTGCATGATTTCTCAGGACAAAACCACATAAAATACATTAATATTTCTAACCTATGTGTAAACATAGAGGGTTAAATTTTTGAAGTACATAATTGTTTCTTACTTTTCAAAAGCTAACATCCAGATTAAGTATAACTTAAACGGATGTGAACGAGATGTAAACAGTTTTAAGAATGCATAAAATAATTTAAAAACACCTGTTGCCAAAAAGATTTTCAGGTACACCTTCTAAGGTTTTATGGACACATGTATAGAAGAATTACCGTCAGGAGAATAAACATTTTGGTTACGTCTACACTAGCCCTAATCTTCGCAATGGCCATCAGCAGATAGGAATAAGGGGATTTCAAAGTTGGAGGGGGCCTTTCGAAAAAGAGCCCCATCTGGACGAGCCGTGCAGTAGCAGAAAGCAGCAATTTCGAAGAGCCACGGCCGCCAGCATGCTAATGAGGAACTGAATATGCATTTCAGTGCCTCATTAGTAATCTTTGAAATGGCCATTTGCATGGCCATTTCAAAGATTTGGGCTAGAGTAGACATGGCCTTTGTATTTGGTTATTTGTAAGTGCAGTATTTATTATATTTTCAGTAGGACCACCAAGAAAATACATACATTTTTGAAAGGTTTATATTTATTACATACAATAAAGAAAAAAAATGTTGTTGTGAAATTACATACAAAAGAAAGCAAACAAGAAAGCTTTGTTCCAAACAGTTTTCAAAAATAGAAATACGTAGACCAATGAATGGATATTACCAGTACCTACAGATACTTTCATAAATCCATCAGGACTGGCAGGAAGAGGCAATCACAAAGATGGAAATAAAATCAAACTATCACATTAGTCTTGTTTCACATGTTCTTTCTACAGGGCAGATCCTTGTCTAGCATAGGTCAGTGTAGCTCCATTAGAAAAAGTCAGTGGAGCTTCAGTCGAACACTTGACCATACTTTATTTAAAAAATATGTATGTTTGTGTATATACGTGGATACACCACAAATAAATACAGCATTTTTTGGGTAAAAGTGAAACACTAGTTTTGACTAAAAGCCTCCATTTTTCACCTGCCAGTAACTTTAAAAAATAAGTTCATTGTTTTGTCTGAAGTTTCAATTCCAGTTCTGTGGAACAGAAATACAAAAAAAGTTAGAATCCAAGCAGGTTGTTTCAGGGTTTTTTCTGGTGTTTCCCCATTTAAAATTCCTGCATATTTTATGCATATAGATAGCCAAAGAAAATCCACTTACTTTGAAACTTAAAATATAAGTAAGTCACAAAAAATTGTGGCAATGGTGAAGTTTCATCAGAAATTTGTTTTAAAAATAAAGTTATAAAACTCTTAATGTTTGGGAAAAACAGATAACACATCCTAGAGGTGCTTGTGCGGATATGTTAGATTCAATTTCCCCAGTTTACCTGAACCAATTTTAAAGTGATCATTTTAATTTACCACACAACCAGATTCTTGATAGGCAAATAAATTTTAAGTCAAATCTTATTCAACTCTAAGAAATAACTTTATAAAGCAAAAGAAATTTTATATACAGATAAAAATCTGGGCTTGTCATGGCAATATAGTTATACACAAAGCGTACTTCTGCATAAGTATACATTTAGAACTGGCACCAGCATGAATATAGCTTTACATAGTCCTCTGTTTTTAGGCTTATAACATGGAAACATTCTCATGCTTGACGTTAACCATGTGAGCAAATTTCAGTTACTTCAAAGGGATTATTCACAAGCTTAAAATTAAGCATACATGTTTGCAGGGACTGTAAATTCTTTAGAGCAAGGGCTATATCTTGCTCTGCTTAGACAGTGCAGAGAATATTTCTGTTCCTACCACACTAGAAGCAATATTTATATTTAGTATGTTACTAATATATCACTATAAATATAGCTCTTCAGGACAGGGCAGTAAGACCATTTGGCAGATAGTAGCTATACTAAGAGTTCGCACAATTTGAGCTATGAGGGAAGACTGAAAGAACTGGGATTGTTTAGTTTAGAAAAGAGAAGACTTGGAGGCGATATGACAGCAGTTTTCAAGTACCTAAAAGAGGATTTCAAGGAAGAGGGAGAAAAATTGTTCTCCTTGGCCTCTGAGGATAGAACCAGAAGCAATGGGCTTAAACTGCAGCAAGGGAGGTTTAGGTTGGACATTAGGAAAAACTTCCTAACTGTCTGGATGGTTAAACACTGGAATAAATTGCATAGGGAGACTGTGGAATCTCCATCACTGGAGATATTTAAGAACAGCTTTAACAGACATTTATCAGGGACGGTCTAGACGATGCTTGTTCCTGCCATGAGGGCAACAGGCTGGACTTGACGAGGTCCCTTCCAATTCTAGTGTTCTATGAAATAAGCTATTCCAGAATATTTTGAAACATGGCTGCTGTGTAGACATACCCTGAAAGGCACTGCAACAGGGATCTGGAGATTGACATTCTAATCCTGACTGCCACTGAGTAATTGTGTGACCTTAGGCAAGCGATTTAATTTCTCTATGCTTCATTTGCTGGCCCCTATTTGTCAAACAAGGATATTAATACTACTGATGGATGAAAAGCATCATGCAAAGCAGTATTGTCATTGCCATCCAAAATCATATACAGCTGAGAACTGTCCATCTTACAAACCTGAGCTTGCTTTTCAAACAAGAGTTACATAGAACATTCATTTACTAAGGACAATATGTAGATTGCAAGATTTGGAAGAGTTCCACTTACTGAAGAAAGTAAGAGTTCCATTGAATGAATAGTTATTATAAACTTAATATATGAATAGTTTTCCAGGGCCTTATCTTTACTGTATCTTTGAATATTATGAAACAGACTGTTGTACAGGTATAGGATGTCACACACAAGGCAATATGGAAGAATTTAATAAAAGTTGTGATCCTAAACAATACTTTCCAAGCAACATAAACACAGTTCATAATTGTATCAATATTTGTTTCCAGCATAAGCAAAACAAGCATGATCTTTCACATTTATGACTCAGAATCACAATTAGCTGTTGGTCGTCGATTTACATCCTATAACAACACTACAAGTTTGCAAGCTTATTTCTGTTCACCATTTAGTGCCACATTTGATAGAGATTAGAAAGCTTTAACCCCCTAGTAAGTTGATGACACTAGGGAACATTAGGATACAGGGCTCTAACCATTCCTCTCTCCTTTCTGTCATCTGGCCTGTCCCCAGCAATGCCAATGAAATCTGAGCAGCACCTTGCAGAATGCTTCCTTTAGACAATTTTTAATGTCCATCAGGAGGTAATCCCTCCAAAATAAGACATACTATTATGTACCTGGTAGGACATGTCAATGTTTATAAAAGCATTACATTATAATTAAAAGTTTGATTTCTACTAAGAGTTATGCATAAGACAAAAACCTGTAATATTTTAAAGTACTCATTGGTAACAAGGTCTGTGTGGCACAACTCAGCAATATCCTTTTCAAACTTGTAGGAATATTTTCAAATGCAGTATTTCAGATGAAATACATTTAACAAAAGAACCCCTTAAAATCTTACAAGTCACCATAGGTTTCTGTAAAAGTATTTGAAGCTAAGTCGCTCAAGGGGTGATTTATTCACCTCACCGCCCCAAGCAATATAAATTATGCCAACGTAAGATATAGGTTAGACATATCCTGAGGCCATGTCTGCACTGTTAAGTTACATCAACCATCATAATCTGCTTTAATTACATCAACTGTGCACATCCACACAATGCTCCTTGTCTGAGCAGAGTGCATCTGCAGTAGCGCATCTTGCACTGACAGAGAGAGCTTTGCATCGTGGGGGGCATGCTATCCTACTTTGCAACTTGCCACCCTCTGCTGATAGGCATTCTGGCAATGGGTTGCAATGCATCACAGGGCTTTGTTCACCAACCCAGCATTCCTTTCTGTACCTTCATTCCTTGAGCTTCTGACTTCAGTTTGTGCCACTTTTGAACAGCCCCTGTAAACTGCATACTTGCCATCCCTGCCTGAAAACATAGATCCTGAACTGCTGACCAGTCTCATGGTGACTTTTATGAACCCAGCAAGGCTAGTCCTGCAATAGTTCATGAGCAGCAAAACAGAAAATGAATCTGCATTGTCTCCCCTTCTGTGTGCAATGGAAAGAAATAATTCAAAACTGCTGGTGGTGTAACCCACACACCTAGGCGTGTGGTTCACAGTTCCATGCAGTGGCATCTAGACCACGTAAAGTAAGAAAGAATGAGTCTTCTCTACAGCTTTAGCTGAGAGGCAGCTGTCTTCTCAATCAAACTGTAGAGGTTCCTGCACTAAGCTCCAGAGGTGCCAGATTCAAGTCCACCTGTCAGCACTTACGCTGACAAACATGGAGCTGCTGCATCCATTGGTACCAGGCTCAGGAAACAATCGCTTAGTGGTGGGACCACACTGAGATGCATGTATGGGATGATGCACATTACCTTCAGAATTTTCAAATGCCTAAAGTCACCTTCCTGGACCTGTGTGTGGGAAGATGGATGGAACACAAATCTAAGCTTTGGACCCAGACCATCTTATGATGGAATACATCAAGGTAAAGGGCTAATTGCCCATGTTCTGCACATGTGTGTGGGTCACCAGAGACATTTCACTGGCAGCAATGGAAGTTGGTCAGGGAAAGTTCATGATGCACACATATTTAGGAACACTGAATTGTATAGAAAGTTGGTGCTGGACTAGAAGATTCCAACAAGAGATGTGCAAATACCCATAGCGAGCTTGGGAGACATGGCCTATCCTTTTCTTCTGACACTCATGTAGCTTTGCACCACAAAGCCAGACAGTGGCAAAGGGCACTTCAACAGCAGGTGCTGAATGATCAATGAATGTACCTTTGGCAGATTAAAAGGTCACTGGTGCTGCTTTTTTGTCAGATTAGACCTCAATGAGGAAAATATTTGGATGGTGCTAACAGCCTGCTGTTCCGTGCATAACATTTGCAAAGAGAAGGGGGCAAATTTACCCTAAGGGGGAGCACTGAGGTGCATTGACTTTTGTGCCTCCAGTCATAAGAATATGAGAATAGCCATACAGGCTGCAACCAAAGGTCCATCTATCCCAGTGTCCTGTCTTCCAGTAGTGGCCAATGCCAGGTGCCTCAAAAACAATCATCCATTGATCCATCCCTTATCGCTAAACAGAAGCTAGGGACACCATTCCTGCCCATCCTGGCTAATAGGCATTGCCACACCTATTCTCCATGAATTTATCTAGCTCTTTTCTGAACCCCGTAATAGTCTTGTACTTCACAATAGCTTCGAACAAGAATTTGCACAGGTTGACTGTGCATTGCGTGAAGAAGTAATTCCTTTTGTTTGTTTTAATCCTACTACTATAAAACTGCTGGAGCACTTCCACATACACAGCCTGAGGTCAATACTGCACATTCGATGGCAGGACAGAGTTACGAACCTGGAAGTCCTGGACAGAGCAGGAACCACGAGCATCGAAGCCATGATTCCGAAAGCCCAGCTTCGCTGGACAAGGCATGTCATACGAATGGAGGAGTCAAGAATCTCTAAGCAACTCCTCTACGGTGAACTCTCCCAGGGCAAAAGGAATCAAGGTAGGCCTCGCAAGAGGTATAAAGACTGCATGAAGAACAACATTGCTCATGCTGGTTTAAAACCAGATCATCACGAGCAGCATGCAAAAGACCAAACAGGCTGGCATGCTCTCATACGACACGCGTATGACAACTTTGAAGAGCAGCGATGCCTACGCCTCATTGAGGCTCGTGAGAGGAAGAAAGCAACAGCAGCAGCCGCACCAACAGAGCCAGGACAATTCCCTTGCCCCCACTGTGAACACCCATGTTGCTCAAAGCTTGGACTCCTCAGCCACCTGCGAGTCCACAACCGATGAGCCTGTGCAAGTTCAAGACGCCATCATCGGACACGACGGACTACCTACTACCTATTAATTTTATTTGGTGACCCCACCCCCAACCCCAGTGCCTGTAGTCCTTCAAAGTATCCACAGGGCTCTTGGCATTGGAGTGTCACCAAGGAGAGTCTGATGCTCCTCATAAAAACCGAATGTCTTCGGCAGCACACCAGAGCAATGTTTGGCTTCTGGTATGCCTGCCACTGCTCCTTGATGTTGGCACAGCACAGCTGTGTGTCCCTTACACGTACCTTCTCCTGCATACTAGGAGCAAACTCCCCAGAGATATCAGAGTTTCTACGGCTTGAGTGAAGCTGTGATTGCACAACCTCCTCTTCCCACACATCCAACTGCTCTGGTGTACTCCGGGTCGGAGTGAGTCTGTTATGGAAAGCTGTCATGACAGCTGGAAGATGCTGTGTGAACAGTCCATGCTGAACAAACGGGAAGAGGAATTTCAAAAATCCCCAGGCTTTCAAACAAGAGGTACATGCTCCTGTACCTGCATGGCTGCAGAGTTCAAATGGCTGACCAGTGCAGTTAGGCAGGCATCACAGGACATCTCCTGCAGGTCAAGTGAAATAATCAAGTGCACTGACTTACACTGACAGAGTCACATTAACTATGACACTGAGAGCTCTGTGCCACTTTCTCAGGTGGTTTTATTTTATTGACATAGCAAGGGAGTCACATCGGCCGGAGGACTATTTCAGCATATATACCCCCTGTTTTCTTGATGAAAACAGACAAAATTATATAGTATAGACAAGGTCTAAGAGTATGGAAGGAGGAGAGAATACAGGTGGTACTGAGGGCTGTTCATTTATCATAAAGAAACTGGCATGGAGCTACAGAGTCCCCATTCCATTTGAAGTTACCTAAGCTAAGTAGTTTGAATTAATAAAGGTGCACCTGAAATAACAGAGACCATCCCGCAGCTGCAGTGAATTTGCAGGGGAATTTGTATTTTGGAACTAGCTGGTGGGGAGATACAATGAAGAGAATATTTGAGTTAGAGACCGAGGTCAAGAGTTTAGTAAAGGGGGTTTGACTGAATGTCAGCATAACTAATCGATTACTCAGAAGCAAATCAGTTGATTAGTAGTGTCAGTTACATCAGTTATATATATAGAAGGCCAATTTACAGTCAAGTTTATATTTGATAAACACATGAATGAGAACTCTCCTTACGATTATTAAAAATATTTTTCTTCATTTATTTTTATGGCAAGGGTGTTACCCAGATTTAGATTTTTTTTTATATTAACAGAACATAAAATACTGAATTTTCAAGAGACAGTTGCTTCTAAACTGTGCAAGAGGTCTCTTGTCCTGTGTTTCTCTTTGTAATTATATTATCAAAGAATGCAAATTTAAAATTGTGTTGTAAAAACAGGTTATGCAAATGAAGCACAACACGCCATTCTAGCATATACACCCTAGGTGATGAACATATATCTTTCTATGAGTTACCCCACTTCCTTAAAGGAACAGACTGAGTTGGACCCATTTACAGAGACTGAGAATACCACAGTTTCAGTAGAGAATATAATAAAGTGCTGAAGTCATCAGACAGCAGTTTAAATGGCTAGCAGGCCCAAATCATACCCACCATGCTGTGCAACATATTACATTCAAAGTTCCGAGGCCTGATGTGTATCCATCTGCTCTGTGTAAAGCCCGAAGAAAACTTTTTACGGATCCTGTCTGTTTTATTGGTTTTTTTCCACATAATTGATTTTTGTAATGCTATAATCACCAAGGGCAAATAGAGGTTCAACTGTACTCTACTAAAGCTGAAATGGAGGCCAAATGTGGCAGGGCTTGGGTGTTTTTTTTCCATGCTTTTCATCCAGAGTTGTTGTGGTGGAGGCCACTAGGCTTGCACGAAAACAGATAGCTCAAATCTCAGACATTCCTTCCTGGATTTAAATACAGATTGGACATGAATGCCATGTGGATAAATGCCTATGAATGATTTGGAGGAGTCTAAGTGCTCAGGGAGATTAAGAGATTTATTGTAACCCTTCTGAAAGCTGTGACTTTATATGGCAGGTATCCTCATTTTTCAAATCACTGAATTTAAAGGGGGAGAGATTTACATGTTATTCTAATAACTAACCAACTCACTCTCCATACTAAGTGGCATATATACATTATTAAATAGTTTATGTCACCATTCTTCTTTCCATTCAGCAAAATGAATATAACCTTGGGCAGCTAATCCTCTATCCACATATCCAGATTCAGTACTTCATAACAAGTCAAAATTATTCAGAATTGGTTAGTTACCTGAATTTATCGCTCAAGACTGTTTACTAAAACAGGTAAAAAACAACTATTTCTAATCTACATGTTGTATCTTCAGAAGAAGAGAGACTACAAGCACAAGCTTTTTTTTGCAATTCTCTTGCCTTTGCCACACACCTTTTTTTTCTCACCAATTTATAAGCCAAAATGAAAAACCCATAGAAGGGTGAGGAGGAACAGAACATCATAGAAAACCTGCTAATGTAGCCTCCTGAGTAACTGCAAGTCTCCTCTTGGTGGGGAGAGACTTAGAAACACACAGAAGATGGAGCAAGGGAAGCAGAATAAAAGCAGAGAAGGGGAAACTGCAAACTTCTTTTTGTACTAAAGATCCACGAGAAAACAAGTCACAACCACAGAACTAAAGCCATCCTCTCCACATTGTCCTCACCACACACAAAACAGCAGCATCTCTACTAAAAGGCACCATGGCACTGATTTGTACCCCTGCCTTTATTTTATCCTCGCCAAGAAGGGTAACATATATGCAGGATTCTTTACCAATGGTCCAAGAACAGTAATGCACAAGCAATTTTTCAAAGGGATATCTGTACGGGTCCATAAAGAACTGAATTAGCAAAATAATTCTTCCTATGCCCCTTCTTCCCAAAAAGTAGTGTGCATTTGGAAGATGACCTCAATGATTTCTAGAATTTCCCATCTTTGTCTTCTCCCAGACATTAGTTGCTGCTTTTGCCCAAGTTTGAGGGGTTTTCCCCACTATATTTTGTCCCTTTTCATACAGTGCAGCAAAGGGTAACATGGTCATGTGAGTCTTCCTATTATGCGGAATCATGTAAAAATAAAGATATGGCACCTGGCTCCTTTCCCGCTTTCCAAAAACACTTCCCAAAATAAGGACCCAGACCTGAACTCTTCACTCAGAACATTCTGAGAATATTCATGGGGGGGGCAGTGCCATCCCAAACTGCCTCACATGGCCTGGCCTATTCTCCACCCAAATCCCCTAGACTCTCTCCGCCTGCTTGTAGTTGTGGTGTCAGAGGCTGTGGTAGTCAGGGTAGGGGTTGCACCACTCCATTAGTGCGCTACTTCACACTGCTGGGGTCATTCTGGCCAGCCAGTGCTGGGCAGGTGGATCAGCTGTGGAGGAGCAGGGGAGACTTCCTGGTTAGGTGTCCATCTGGAGCTGCAACTCGCAGCTCTCCTCTTCAGCACTTGGGGGCAGGCCAGAGAAGGTTGGGGTCGGGCTGGCCATCAGAGTTGCAGGGACAGGGGAGGCTGCAGTTGCACAGCCCAACAGCCCTCTTGAGCTCCAGGTCAGGATGGAGCCATGCTGCCTGATCTAGGGATCAGGGGCAGACTGCAGTGGCACTGCCCAGTGGTTTCCTCGGAGCTGGTGGGGGAGCAGCTTGGGGCCGTGCCACCTGCCCAGACCTCCAGGGACAGGAAAGTCTGGAACAGTCCCACCCTTCAGAGCTCCAGGTCCAGAGCAGGTTGGGGCCTCACCACGCACCAGATCTCTGGGACAGGCTGGGGGCAGCACTGCCCAATGTCTCTCTGGAGCTCAGGGGCCAGGGCAAGCTGCAGCCATGCCACAAACTGGCTCTCTAGAGCTCTGGGACAGGCTGGAGGCAGCACTACCCTTTGACAGGGGCAAGAGCTAGTGACCACAATGAGCAGGGCTGGGCAGGGTCCTGTAGCATCCAGAGGTGAGGAAGCGGAGGTCTGGTGGACAGAGCAGGGATGAGGCCTTGGGCAGAAGAGCAGGGGTAGGACGGATCTTGCTTCCCTAAGCCACGGGCTCACCCACCATCCATGTCTGCCTTTAACTCCAGGAAGCAATGCATCAGTTTTACTTCCATCAGTTTTACTAACTGAATAATCCCATACATGGGCATTGGCTCCACGGAATTGCGCTCTGGACCTGGAGCACCCATGGAAAAAATTAGTGATTGCCAACCTCCCCCCATGCCCATTGTTGGCCCTGCATAGCACCTTGCAGCATTCAGAAAGCTCTAGGAGGGCAGGGGAGGAGCTAAGACGAGCAATATTTGAGAGAGGAGGATGGATGACAAAAGGCAGAGTAGGGGTTGAGCTTGAAGGAAGGGATGGAACAGGAGAAGGGCAAGAGAGGAGTTGGGGTGGGAAGAGGCAGGGCATGGTTTTAGAGAAAGGATGGAGTGGAGGCAGGGTTTTTGGCAGGGGCAGGATGAGCACCCCTCAAGCTGGAAGGGACATCAGTGCCTTTGATTCTACAGATAAAATGATCTAATGAGCATCTGATTATATTAGGCCTGATATGAAGATTACATGTAAGAGATAAATAACTTGTGATCTCTGTCTCCACACTGGGAAAAAGACTAACGACCTCTGAGTAATAGTGCAAATATCATGACAATTTGGCTAATAGGCCATTAAGTATACAGAGGGAAATTCAGAAATGAGGCTGAGACAGCTTCTGAAGGATTTGATAGAAATAATGCCTCCACAGAAGATATAATGGGCTTTACTCAGTGAAAGGGGAGAAGAAAAGTGCCCCCCCCCCCATTACACACAGTAAGAATTTCATATTCCTGGGTCACACTGTAATGCTCCATAGTGAACTTAGCAGTAGTACGATGCATTTATGGAAAGACCTGGTTGGAATTCATCTGCTTTTGTTTGTGGTGAGTGTTCAATGCAAGCAGGAAAAAAGTAAGAACATGAGACAAGTTCTCTTGCAGATTCATTCCAGAGTACTTGCATAATGTTTGGGTTGAAATGACTGGACTACTCTGAACCCTGGTTTCAAATGCCACAAAGGTCAATTTACTCCATCTGCACAAGGATGAACATAGTATGTTACCATTGACTTGACATTTTGAAAAGACCTTGACTTGGAAAGCTGTCATTTAAAGGCCCATATAAACAACGGACTGATCTAATCTTTATGGATATTAAAATTCATGAGTTTTGCTTAAATAAGGAACTAATAGGACTTGCGTAACTGGTGTTGTATATTCAAGATAATCACTAAAATACAGACACCTCTGAAGAAAAAAAAAAACAGTAACAAAATTGTACATAGAATAATACATAAAAAATTGTTAAGAAACCAATTGTTCTGAAACGAAGCCAAGAAAGAACGTTACTCAAGTTTTTAACTCCCATGTTTCCAAACTTCTCGGAAGACCCTTTTCAACTTACCTTTTAAAATTCCAAGTTGTTAATGCCAAAATTTATGATGTATATACCATCACTCAGAAATTGTCAGACACTTTCATTCCTAAAGGGAGATCAAGGTAAGATTTCCACCTCACGCACAGTGTCAAAAGATCTAAGACTGCCTTTACATCATTGTATCTGTGGGATTATACACTTTTAAAAATTACAAAAATATAATTGATGCTAGTAATTTTCTGTAGATATTCGGAGAATTGTTCAAATTTCAGTGTTTTGTATCCCCCCCCCAACAGAGCGTGGGTATAATCTGTCATATTTCCATAAGAAACGTTTTTCAAATATCACCAAATTTCTAACATGTTCCACTGCTTAGTAATTTATGAGTCAAACCTTCGAACTCCCAAAAGGAAATCAATCCCTCTTCTAGCAAAATATTGCTTTGTTTTTAAAACACATATAAAAATTGGGGCACCTGCACATGCACACCTAGGTGAGAGGTAGGAGTTCTGAAACCCTTATTCACATCCGAATCAAACAATCTCTATTGTCATACAAGATTCTCACTGAAGTCAACAGACAGGCCCACCAACAACAGACACAGGGGGCACTGCCTCAGGGCCTGGCTATTCAAAAGTACCCAGAGCTCTGTCTATGGCCACTACCACAGCAGCGGCAGTGGCCAGAGCCCCGAACCCATAAAATCCGCAGTGTCCAATAGGAATGGAAAGATCACCACACTTGTGGTTGTCATCTTGCTATATTCACCCTGGCCCACACCCCCGCCCCCACGCCAGGCTCCCTTCCCCCCACAAATGAATGCCCTCCCCAAGAGCCAAGCACCCCTAGCTCTCAAATTCTAAATTAATGCCAGCGACTCGCCAGAGTCGCTGGAGACACCACTGCCACCAGAGCCTCCAGGGCCAGGGCTGGTTGAGCCACTGGGGCCAGAGCCTGACGAATGACTGGGGCTGCCAAGGCCATCACCGCAGCAGCTGGGGCCACAGGGGCTGCAGAAGCAGCTTTGGGCTGCCGGGGCAACTGCCACCACAGCAGCTAGGGCCACTGGGGCTGCTGGATCCATGGCCAGGACCAGAGAAGCATCTGGGTCTGCTGCTGGGGCTACTGCCGAGGCCAGAGCCCCTGGACCCAACACACCCTTCTCCCACCATGGGAGGCACGTGCATGGGCAGGTGGCACTTATATGCAGCTCTGGAAGGAGCTGCGTTTAAAGGCTCCAAGAGCCACGTGCAGTTCCAGTGCCAGACTCACCACACTGCAGTGTCCTGTTCGCCACATGTGGCAAATGGCAAATGCATTGGACACCACAGCTTTAAATCACTGCCGGAGTGCCGCTGCGAGGGCTGCCTGGAGTGAGGGATGGGGTACGGTGTGCGCTGGGCAGTGCTGAGGGCTGTCTGCCTCCAGCCCTGTCCCTTCCACCTGAGCTCCCCATACCCCCCATTCTGGGAAGCATGGACTCAAGTCCTACCACCTTGCCCAGGGACCTGGTAAGTCTGTCAGCCGTGTTTTCAATAGAAGTTTTATTAAGGGACAATCTGCATCAGTGTTCCCCCTCCCCCCATCCCCAACTGTTTACTCACGTCAAACTCTCAGCGGAAGACAACGAGACCCAATCCTACCCTGAAGATATGCATTGAAATTGTACGGACTGTTTCCTCCTGTGCAGCTCCTATTAAAGCCCTGTGCATGAGACTGATGGTAGACAGCAGGAGTCAGCCTGGGGAACTAGCTTTTCTCTTCCTGATTTCAACACGCTGCAGTTCAAGGGGGCAGAGGTTCCTAAATCTGAGGCAGCCTTTTTAGGTGACAAATCTGAGGAACTCTCCGAGATGGAAGTGACATTAGAGGAGGTTTTGGAGTTAATTGATAAGCTGAATAGTAACAAGTCTCCAGGACCAGACGGTATTCACCCAAGGGTTCTGAAAGAACTCAAATGTGAAACTGCGGAGTTATTAACAGTGGTTTGTAACCTATCCTTTAAATCTGCTTCGGTACCCAATGACTGGAAGACGGCCAATATAACGCCAATATTTAAAAAAGGCTCTAGAGGAGACCCTGGCAATTATAGACCGATAAGTCTAACATCAGTACCAGGCAAATTAGTAGAAACAATAGTAAAGAATAAAATTGCAAGGCACGTAGAAGAGCACGAATTGTTGGGCAAAAGTCAGCATGGTTTCTGCAGAGGGAAGTCGTGTCTAACTAATCTATTAGAATTCTTTGAAGGGGTTAATAAACATGCGGACAAGGGGCACTCAGTGGACATCATATACCTAGATTTCCAGAAAGCCTTTGACACGGTCCCACACCAAAGGCTTTTATGAAAATTAGGCGGTCATGGGATAGGAGGAAAGATCCTTTCATGGATCAGGAATTGGTTAAAAGACAGAAAACAAAGGGTCGGAATAAATGGTAAATTTTCACAATGGAGGGGGGGTAACTAGTGGTGTTCCCCAGGGGTCAGACCTGGGACCGATCCTGTTCAACTTGTTCATCAATGATCTAGAAAATGAGGTAAGCAGCGAGGTGGCAAAGTTTGCAGATGACACCAAGTTGTTCAGGATAGTCAAAACCAAAAGGGACTGTGAAGAACTACAAAAAGATCTCAGCAAACTGAGTGACTGGGCAGCAAAATGGCAAATGAAATTTAATGTGGGTAAGTGTAAGGTAATGCACATTGGAAAAAATAACCCAAATTACACGTACAACATGATGGGGTCAAATTTAGCTACGACAGATCAGGAAAGGGATCTTGGAGTTATAGTGGATAGTTCTCTGAAGACATCCACGCAGTGTGCAGCGGCAGTTAGTAAAGCAAATAGGATGTTAGGAATTATTAAAAAAGGGATAGATAATAAGACAAAAGATATCATACTTCCCCTATATAAAACTATGGTATGCCCACATCTTGAGTACTGTGTGCAGATGTGGTCTCCTCACCTCAAAAAAGATATATTGGCATTAGAAAAGGTTCAGAAAAGGGCGACCAAGATGATTAGGGGTTTGGAACAGGTCCCATATGGGGAGAGGCTAGAGAGACTGGGACTTTTCAATCTGGAAAAGAGGCGATTGAGGGGCGATATGATAGAGGTATATAAAATCATGAATGGTGTGGAGAAAGTGAATATAGAAAAATTATTTACCTTTTCCCATAATACAAGAACTAGGGGACACCAAATGAAATTGATGGGTAGTAGGTTCAAAACTAATAAAAGGAAATTTTTCTTCACACAGTGCACAGTCAACCTGTGGAACTCCTTGCTGGAGGAGGCTGTGAAGGCCAGGACTCTATTAGGGTTTAAAAAAGAGCTCGATAAATTTTTGCAGGTCAGGTCCATAAATGGCTATTAGCCAGGGGTAAAGTATGGTGCCCTAGCCTTCAGTACAAGGGCAGGAGATGGATGGCAGGAGATAAATCACTTGATCATTGTCTTCTGTTCTCCTTCTCTGGGGCACCCGGCATTGGCCACTGTCGGCAGACGGGATACTGGGCTGGATGGACCTTTGGTCTGGCCCAGTATGGCCATTCTTATGTTCTTATGAATATTAGTTACTGTACACAGACTATCAGATACAGTATACATGCACTACACTTTGGAACCTATGTAGTGAGAAATTTACTCATATAGCATCCATAACTATTCGCACACAATATAGAGATGCCTGCCTGAATATGCCTATGATCTAAGTAGGACACACATATGACCAAGTGTGGGAAGACAAATGAATATGCCAGATGAAATCTTGACCGTACGGATGTCAGTGGGAATTGTCCATTGACTAAAATGTGGCCAGCACATCACTATTCTCTCGGATTTTCAATTCATTTTACATCTATTTTAAAACAAATCTCATATTATCTACTATCTGCTCTTTCCCATATTTAAGTTTATCTTTTTGGTTCAACCTCAATTTTCGCTTTCCTAAATATAATATCTCTTTGTCAAACCAAGTTTTCCCTCCCTTCTCCTTTCAGACAGCAGCTTTGAATTTATCCATGCTACCATTCTGTTGCTGTCCCTAACTGCAGGCATCCAGTCTCTTCCCCAAGGCCTTTTATAAGCATCTTTGTGGTGCAGTGGGTGATCTCCAGCCCTCCAACAGGGACAGTCAGGAAGGCAAGGGAAAGCCTTAGGCAGCTGATTTGTACAGAAAGGACATAAAATGAGCCTATTTCACAACCCACATTGTGCCTTCCATATTTACTACCAGCATGTCTGATTTTGTTTGTCAACTTTAGCGAATACTCAAAAACATCTTGCAATACTTCGTTATGAAGGCATTCTTTCAGAAAGTTGTCAGGGTATGCAAGGGTTGTCAAAGATGAAGCAGACATGTTATCTGATTGGACATTTTTGTTCTTCAGAAAATGCATCATAAGTGCATCATTTCTGCCATTCTGTATTTGCATGCACTGCCTCAACTGCCACACTTTAATGGTGTCTTTTCTATAGCAGAGTGACTGTACAGCAGGGACAGTCCTGTCAGGAGAGATTAAATGGAAACACATACTGCATCAAGAAACAATAAAGCACGGTGACAGATTTACACGAGTGGTTAGGGATCAGTTTTGTCAGATTTCTTGAGATTTCTTCTCTATGGTTATATATTGTACAGTAAGCACAGTTTACTACTGACAAGGTCTAAAACAAGAAAGAAAAATAACTGCATGAAAGCTATTCTGCAAACTGAGCTAAAATTTAGTAATAAGAGGCTGCACGTTTGTTCTCACTAAAATTCCAGAGATATTTTCACTGCATTGAATTGCAGTTGTACCATTTGGTATTCCTATTGACAAAAATCATTGTTGCATAAAGGTATGACTGGCATTAGTGATACTATCAACATCTAAATACTCAGGATGTCAAACAGACCTGTAAAAAGTTGTCAGAAAAACAAAAAGTATTAATACAATGACATTCTAGCAATGTTAAGACCTGTACAGTCAGAGCCTTTAGTCTCAATTATTTGGCCTTTGATGAGCTTAAATCAGACTGATGTTATTAATGGAATACATAGTAAATGAATGTTATTAATTTTTGAAAATAGTTTAGACAAACTTTTTTAAAACTAAAGCAAAAAATATCCTGATATGTTATGCATAGGATTTCATTAATTGGATTTGCCAGAGTACACCATCAAGAAGCCTATTCATAAAATATGTAGGTTAAGATTCTCAACGACAGCTCAGGGTATGTAAGGTCAATTTTTATCAGTATAAATTTTAAAATCTTATGCTGATGTTTGCCTAGAAGATTAAAGCCATAATCAGATGCTATCTTTAAGGTTAACTGATGAGCCAAAAGAAATAATTTATTCTAGATTTTTGACAAAACTCAACTCAACCAAATTTTGATGAGCACCTGCAAACAGGCATGGTGACTACCCAAAGGTACAACGCTACAAAAAATACTACACAAGCATCCTGACTCAAGCTAGCCCCAAATCTAGTTTTTCCATTCAGTGGGGCTGAAAGCCGCTTGCAGGCCCCCAGGTAAGGTGTGCAGTGGGGCCAGTGCTGTGCCCCCAGGAGGGGTGGGGCCGAGGACAGAAGGGTTGGGACTGAGGGCAGTTAGCCCTTAGCACTACCAGACCACAGTGCCCCTCGCCCCATCCCTCAGCACCAAGCAGAGCAGCACTCCAGTGGTGGAATGCAGAGGGCGGCTCTCTAGCAGGACCACAAATGCTACAGTAGCGCTAGGCCCTCCTCACCGAAGGTCCCAGGACCCACCCCCGCAGACTTATGACAGGGTGCACACTCGGTTGACACGGTCCCCACCAAACCCCGACCCCTGGACAAGCAGGAGCCAGGAGGGACAACGAGACAGATGAGCAGACTTTTTTCTTCGAAAACACTTACAATAGATTTATTAATTGAAAAGCAAATAGAATGGTATTGCACTAGTTTGCTTAACAACAGTACCCACTTACTTGGATGAGAGCCACGGTGTTCATGATGACACTAAAGTGGCATGATAGTTAAAGAAAGTTAAAGAAGTACAATAAATAGATAAATATTAAATATATAAATATATGTGTACCCTTTTCTTATCCAAAGGAGGGGGGAGGACGCCACCCCCTCACCCCTACCGGGATCAGGTTGCTAGCCCGATCCATGTATCAATTATGGTCCTGAAGGAGGATTTTCCTTTCTATTGGACCCAAAAATATATCAAGAAAAAAGGGAGGCCACGCCTTCACCTCAGTGCATATATATGTGGCTGGTAAGTGACTACTAATTCCTTCGTGGTTGAATATTGTTAACAACTAACATTTAAGATAATTTAACAGGTGTATCCTATCTTCTTTTAACAATTATAATTTTAACAATAATAATAATAAATATACTAACAGTTCTGATAAATTAACTAATTAAATGTCATTAAAATACCCTGTTTTAAAAAAATCTTATAAATATCTCTATAACTAACAATTAAATACAATAACAACAGTTGTAAAATGGACAAGCTTATTAAATGTCTCTTTTTCTAGATTTAGTCCAGCCAGAGGCCAGCAAAGCCCGGCCTTGGGGTCAGGCCCCCGGGTACTGCCCCTACCCTGCCAGGCAGGGACACAGTGAGGTGATCAGCCTCGCTCCCCCACTGAGGGTCTTGATGCCACTGACTGGCGTGAAGTGTGATAGCTGTGGCTCTGTGCCAAGCACAGGCCTGTGAATGGAGATACTTGTCCTGTTCGGTATGTCCCGTCCGGTGGAAAGGTCATGTCCGATAAGTTGGTCAGGTCCGGTATGTATGTTGGCAGGCCCTCAGTTTTACCGTGCCAGCCGCACAGTACCTGCACAAGTGCAGGCCAGTTCAACAGCTGGCAGCAGCTTCCCCTCAGAGACACCGGTTGCTGCTTGCGAGGAGAGCAAGTGATGGGCAATCTTGTGCTTCTGTGAGGCGTTCAGTTCTTTCTTCGCTCTTCGCCTTTTCAGGCTAGCCTGGGGACTGGCGGACTTTCCGGGGAACCACGCCTTCCCGTCAAGGGTCGCAGAATGGGCTGCAAGCCCTGCTTTTGTACAACATCCTCATGAATATTTATGAAGGAATTAGCATGCAGGCACAGTCTTCTAACAAGTCCTCACTTCGGTGGAAGGTTCTGGAAACTCTCCAGACCCACCCAATCAGAGCACTGCATGCAAATCATGATTCATGAATACTGATAATTTCAGGTTGCCGGGGGAGCTAACGATCAAAAAGTGACTGCTGAAGTGCTGCTAACTGGCAGGCTATGACAATTTGAAGCTTCATGTGTCTGAGGAGATTTTTCCTCACAGACATCTGTCCCACCAAAAGCATGCTGTCCCAGACTCACGGGCGCGATTATGTCCACAGAGATGTTTTAAGCACGACATCCGGCAGCAGTTCAAAGGGACCCGGGGCTCCAGCCACCACCACTGCTGCACTAGCAGCAATAGCACGTGAGAACTTCAGGCCCTTTGGAGTCACTGGACCCCTGGGCGATTGCTCCTTCTGACCCCCCTGCAGTGGGCTTGTTTCCACTAAGAATAAGAATAAGCTGGCAGGGACTGTGGCAAGAAGCACCTATCATGTCAAGAAGTGTATGTGCATAAGCTTGGACCTAGTACATGCTCCTTAATGCCCTCCTTTGTCATTTCTTTCACAAAGGCACATGGAACAGCCTGTGTATTACAGTCCAGAAAAGTCAAAACTGGTGACAAACAGGGCAGATTTCCTGTAGGGGGTCTTGAACACAAGAGAGACAAGTTCCTTGACTGATTCTTTGCAACCAAGATATATTTTCAGTCTGCACAGCAAAATATTAAGATTAATTTTAACCACATACAAATAAGTTTTTGATAGAAACAAAGGAGACAGAGAGACTGATTACTGGGGCAAAAGTATTCTCCGCTTCAATAGCCCAGGTGTGATGGCATAGTTAAAATATTCCATTTCTGACTAGTATTCAGGTCATCTGTGTTGGGTCAGCCTCTCTCATTTAAGTGCTCTTACTTTGATTCAGAAGTACTACTTGTTTTCTTCTGCAGTTATGCAACTGTAAGTTGTGATGTTTACAAAAATTCAGAAGTTTACAACTGTTCTCCAGAAATTTCATTTCTGGAGTAATGTCTTTAAATCCCAGTTTTCCAATGCCAGTCTTTTGGAGACGACCGAGTTGTAAACTATAGCAGTTTTGTTCTTGAGTTAATCTTTTCGAGGTAAGGATCTTATCTATTTAGTTTAAACTGCATAGTTTGCCTTGGAGTCAGAGAGCTGGTGTATGTGACCCATATATAAAGAAGACAATGCAGGCAATTTAAAGATCTACAAAAATATTTGAAGTGGCTTTAAGGTTTGTTTTAGTCTTGAATTTCAAAAGGCTTCATAAGAACATACAATTATTTTGTTAATTTTTCAAATTTATTTTGAATTATACACAGACTTACTTTTTAGAATTGTGCAATTATGAAGGGAAAAAAAAACCCACATAATAACCCTTGATTAAGCACCCAGTCCCTGATATTATCTATATCAGCATGGACACTAAAATCTTCTTTAAGCCCTGAAGATTCCCTCTAGCATTTTATTTTTCATTTTGTATTGCCTTTCTTTTAGATTCCCCATCACAGCTACCATTCCATTAGCTACTGCAAGATACTTCCTCCATGACACAAGATCACAAACTTAAACAGGATGACCTGACGGTGTGAAGTCAGTACCTTTATCTGAATGGAGCCATTGCCAGAATTTGCTGCCATTTCTAAAGAGTTCCAATATTTTTGAAAATACTGCACAACAAAGATTTATCTCAGGTCAGGTGGCACTGCAAAGCTGGTGGGGATTTTCTTGAAATACCTCAATTCAACCTCAATTCTATTCGTCCCCAGGCCTGGTCAGCATCACCTTTGATAATAAGTCTGGTTCAGAGTACCTAAAGGAATACTGTCAATGATGCTGGCAATGATATCTTTTCTGTAATAGCTAATTTTACATCCAATAATTCCTAAAATGTCAAAAGTTAACAAAGAAGGTAGCACTGAGAATAACCAGCAATACGCTAAGAAGAGTCAGCTCTATGTACTACCTCCAGGTTTCCAAAAATCCTCATTCTGAGAGGTATTCAAATGGTTCACAAACCGAGGACCTGATTATGTATGGATCCTAATAGCGAGAAGGATGTGAGAGTTGAAGACAATGATCGAACCCAAATAAGTTTGGTTTTGTGCGTTTCTCCCTCTGCATCCTTTTTCATTTACTACATTTCTGAAACCCTTAAACAAAAGATTCTAATGCTATTTTTTGGAGTAAAACATGCACGGAGATGAACAGTTTGGGTTGATAAGGATACATTTGGGCAGTGCTTTTTTTGTATGTCAGTACTGAGTGCAGTTTGGCAG
The DNA here is from genome assembly GCF_033958435.1 of Carettochelys insculpta. Taxonomy (NCBI): domain Eukaryota; kingdom Metazoa; phylum Chordata; order Testudines; family Carettochelyidae; genus Carettochelys; species Carettochelys insculpta. Next base: position 208,791,248 of record NC_134138.1, on the reverse strand, counting down.
CCCCAGCCAATGGGATTGGATGGCGGGGGAGGTGCAGGGAGCTGGCTGAGTATCTTCTCCCCTTTTACTGGTTTTAAAAAAAGGCACTATATTTGGTAAAGATTACATAATTAGGGATGAAATGAAGTGATTCTCTTTGAAGAGTAACGCAGTGAAGAGTTTCAAAGGGATCTCACTAATATGGATGATTGGCTAACAAAATGATAGATAAAATTCAATGTTGATAAATGCAAAGTAATGTACATTGGATTACTATGGGATCTAAATTAGCTGTTATCACTCAACAAAGAGATCTTGGAGTAGTCCTGGATAGTTCTCTGAAAATATCTACTCAATATGCAGCAGAAATCAAAACAGCTAAGAACATTCTGAAAGAATAGACAGTAAGACAGAGATCATAATGCTTCTGTACACCTATGTCTTGAACACAGCCTCCAGTACTCCTCACTTCAAAAATATATATTATAACTAGAAACGATGGAGAGAAGAGCAACAAAAATCATTAGGGGCATAGAACAGGTTCCATTTAATGAGAGATTAAATATAGTGAAGCTGTTCAGTTTATAAAGGGATAAAGGGTACAGAGCTCTGTAATATCTTGAGTAGGGTGGAGAAAGTGAAAGAGGAAGCATTATTTACTTCTCTGCATGATAGAAGAACCAGGTTCACCTAATAAAATTAATAGCAGGTTTAAAACAAACAAAAGAAAATATTTCTTCAGACAACTCACAATCAAACTGTGGAATTCATTGCCACGGGAAGTTCTGAGGGCCAAAAGTATAAACAGGCTTAAAAAAAGAGAAAAAAACAAAAGAACGAGGACTATTCAGAGAGCATAAATCCATCTAGGACTACAAACTAAGATGGTAAGGGACACAACTCCTTCAACTGGATATTCCTAAACAGCTGTCCAACAAACATTGCAAGGGTTTTTGTACGTGTGTGTTAGAGAACTGGAAGGGACCTCAATAGGCCATCAAGTCCAGTCCCCTGCCCTCACAGCAGATTTATCACCATCCCTGACCAACTTTAAAAGAAAGAAAGAAACAAACAAACCTGCCCCAGAGTCTTGAAGGCCCCCTCAAGGATTGAGCTCACAGGCGCAGCTTTACCAGGCCAGTGTTTTTGTGACTGGACAACAGAGGATGGATCACTTGATAAATTACCTTGTTCTGTTCATTCCCCGTGAAGCACGTATCAACAGCCACTGGCAGCAGACAGGGTACTTGGCTATGCAGACCATTGGTCTGACCCTGTCTGACCATTGTTACGTTCCTATGATTTGCTGTCTTTTCAATTGCACATTATTTGTGTATCTCATTCTTCAGCTTTTTAGTGCTCTTTGCAAAAGTAAATAAATAAATAAATAAAAAAGCACTGGGCCACACCCATTGTGTTCACTACATGCACAGGACATAGCAGAAAGTGTCTGTCATTCCCAAGGCCACATTAATCTGTTGTGTCTTTATAGTTTTATTTGATTTGTAATAATACCTAGAAGCAAACAGAGTCAGAAGCCCTAAGAGCATAAAAGGTACCTGTACTATTTGGCAGCAACTTAAAAAGTAATGCTTCCTGCCTAAAGCAACCTGGAATACCAAAAGTGCATGCAGGGGCAGGCTAAAATGCGTCAACAAAAAGACAGGTAGGACAAAACCCTCACTAATTAAGTAAGTGTGTGACAAAGTTTGACATTGATTTCAAAGGCGACAGCATTCTACCCCAGTATTGAAGTTCATTTTTCTCCATTGTGTAATAATTAATGAATGACACATTAGATATTGAAAAATTCAGAAAGGTAACAACCAAGAATAGGACACATTTCCAGTGAAAAGAATAGAAGACCATGAGCAGAAATAAGTGCTACCAGGATTATTGTGGACAGAAGAAAAGGGACATTGTAATGACCCATGTAATCTCACAAGTTATCAAACAGAACTTTAAATTCTGAGTTCCTTAGAATTACAATACCTGCACAGAGGTTGGGATAAGAAAATGTAACTTTAGAATGTAAGTGGTGTACATATATTTCTACCCTGGGTGGGAGAAAAACTGGACAGTTGGGGAGAAATTAATACCATGCAATGTTAATGATAAGTATGGTGTGTAGTCATGACTCATATGATTTATTGCCTGCCAGATGCCAAAGCAGAAAAAAGACATCGTATTAGAAAGAAAGACAAGTAATGACTGACGAGGTTTGGAAAGAATTCACAATCATCATAGTCTATATTGAAACCAATGATATAAACAGAATGAGACTGGAGTAACCAGGCTTCAACAGTCAGGAAATTTAAACAAATACAATGCTAATTGTCTCAGAAATGATACTGATGCCACACTCAGGAAGAAGTGAAGAATGGCAGAGTAGGAACCTGCAGACAGCAAAAAATAAAAAAAATACAAATGAGACATGGGACTATTCTTAGAGTGGCTGAAATGAATACAACTATGTTAATATTTGGGTTTCAAGTGTACTTGATGTACCCAAATAACATTAAAACAATCCCTACCAAAGGGAACATTCATTTAAAAGTGGACAGACAATTAATAGCATAGACAGTATGCTCATAAAGTTTGGGAAGGGAGGGGAGGGGAGAGGTTGCAAGTACTTTGGAAGATGCGATTACAATTTAAAATGATCTGGACAAACTGGAGAAATGGACTGAGGTAAATAGAATAAGTTTCAATTAGAACAAATGCAATACAGATAGGTCTTAGAGTACGTGACCGTAAAGTATGCGACCCCGTTCTTACGCAGCTGACCCGATTCCTACAGTAAACCCTGGAAATGCGCGATTTCTAGTTGTGCTTAACTTGCTCCCCTTTCCCCCAATCCGACCCTAGCTCAGTCCCCCTGGCTTCACACAGCCCTGGCTCAGCCACCCCACCCCCTCAGCTCCTCCCACCACCTGCGCATAGCTCCTGCTCACCCCCCACCCTTACCTCTGGCTCTAGCTCACCACCCTTCAGGCGCGACTCCAGCTCAACCTCCCCAGCCCGGTTCAATGCCCCTCCCTCCCCCACACACATCCTGGCTGCAGGAATTATGAGTTTGCTGGAGAACTCCTGTGAGGTTCCATGTCAACCATGTTTGCTCTTGAGCAAAGACAACTGAGGGAGGGATAAGTCTTCAAATATGTTAAGGGATGTTATAATAGGGTAGTGATCAACTGGTTCTTCATTTTGAGTGAAGGTAGGAAAACAAGTTACTGGTTGAATCTCTCTCATCCAGCACCCTCATGACTTGACTGGTGCCAGAAGAGTGAATTTGCTGAACAACAAGAGGTCTAGCATATCACCAACAATTTCACTGCTTATTGGGCTCTTAGAAGATATTTAGGCTGTTTCTACACAGGCAAGATCTTCCGGAAGATCTGAGGAGAGTCTACACATGCAAGACGCTCTTTCGGATTTCTTTTGGAAGAAGGTGCCCCCTCTTCCAGATTCTGTGTTCCTCTTCAGAATCAGGAAGAGGACCTTCTTCCAGAAGATACTTCCGGAAGAAGGCATGTGTAGACATTCAGGGACTGCTGCTTCCGAAAGAAGCAGTCCCCCATGGTGGCGGCCTGCTGGGGAGCAGGGCTGCTCTAGACACCCCCAGCAAGCCTCTATGGTCCCCAGGTCCTTGTAGCCTTTAATGAGGTTGTGGAGTGCGCAGCAGGCAGCCACAACCTGCAGGACATTCTCCACCCCCACATCGAGGCATGTGAGGAGACACCTGAACCGTGCCGTCAGACGGCCGAAAGCACACTCGATGGGATACCAGGCCTGTGTGAGCCGGGTGTTAAGCAGCTGCTGGGAGGGTGTGGGGTGGCCCATGTATGGGTGCATCAACCAGGGCTGGAGTGGGTAGGCCAGGTTGCCCACGAGGCAAAAAGGCATCATGACATTCCCGACAGCACGCTCCCACCGGGGCATGAATGTCCCAGCCTCCATCCTGTGGAACAAGGCGGAATTCCGCAGGATCCATGCATCATGTGCCCTGCCCAGCCAACCGACATAAATGTCTGTGAACTTCCCACGGGCATCCACCACAGCCTGGAGCACGATGGAGTGGTACCCCTTGCATTTGAGGTATCAGTTGCCACTGTGGTCCAGGGCCCTGATGGGGATATGCGTCCCATCGATTGTCCTGAAGACCTGAGGGAACCCAAGCATGGTGAAGCCCTCAACAACTGCTTCCAGGTCCCCGATGCTCACCAGCCGCCGCACCAGCACATGGCTGATGGCCCTCACGACCTGCAGGGGAATGGGTGCACTCATGGGCATACACAGAGGGGTCCCTGCCCCCCTCCCCTTCCACCACCTGCTGAAGGACCCCTCCAGCAGTGGCCATGTGGTATCCCTTCTGAGCTAGATCTGCCCACCCCCCAGGCCCCGCTCCCTCCTGATTGGCGCCTGGCATCTCCGGAGTCTGCTGGCCCCCTTCCTCCCACCAGTGGGACAGGGTCTGGGGCAGGGCTTACATGGAGGATGATGGCCTCGACAGTGGATGTGCCCACCCCAAACTGCTGCCCAATGGATTGGTAGCTGTCTGGAATGGCCAATTTCCATATGGCGATGGCCATGCACTTCTCCGGGGAGAGGGCTGGCCTCATCCAGGTATCCTGGCATTGTAACATGGGGGCGAACCAGCTGCAGATCTCAAGGAAAATCTCTTTCTTCATCCACAGGTTCTGCAGCCAGTAGTTATTGTCCCACTCCCCCATGACAACCCTGTGCCACCAGTCCATGCTGGTGGTGTGCGTCCAGAGACACTGAACCAGTCAGAGGGGGCCCGGCAGGGGCAGTGGGGGTTCAGAACCCACGGGCCTGGGCCTCTGTCTCCACAGGAGGCTGAGCAGGGTGGCCAGGAGGATGGCTAGCATGCAGGTGAGGGCAAGCCTGCTGTCCTGCGGCTGCTGGGGATCTATGCCTGCTGGTCAGTGGGTGCTGGACAGGGATCTGGATCTGGCTTACTGTGCATAGACGTGGCTGGCCTTGGCAGCATTTGCAGGGAGGGGCTGTTTGGGTGGGGCCTTTTAAAGGGCCATGTGGCTGGCGGCCCCGGAAGGTCTCCCTGGCTGTGTGACCCCGTCCATGTTATTTCCTACCCTGTTCTTCTGGAAGAGTGCCAGTGCATGTGCAGATGCACTCTTCCAGAAGAAGGGGTGGCTCTTTCGAGGTCCTGTTTGATGTGTAGATGTACTCTTCTGGAAGATCTTCTTCCAGAAGTGCCATGTCTAGAAACGGCCTTAGAGGTAAATTAGAGTTAAAAACAGCATGGAACACTGAGAGCCAGGACTGGTGGTTGTGAACAAATTTTATGTGACCACAGGAAACCTGGCCAGCCCCATGATAAATGGACATTCAGCTAACTAAAATCATGTTGGATTACAGATGATGCTGGACAAGAAAGTTCCAGATTGGAGAGTATTGGTATTGGGTAACCAGTATTGGCTTCATATGTAGCAAGGAAAGGTTAGGTTAGACAGCAGGAAAATCTTTTCAAATATAAAAGGTACTTAAGTTCTGTAATAGGTTTCCAGTAGGGCTGTCGATTAATTGTAATTAATTCCCATGATAAACTCAAAAATTAATCACAATTAAATATTTAATTGTGAATAATCACCATTTTAGTCACATTGTTAAACAATACAATACCAACTAAAATGTATTAAATATGTTCAATGTGTTTCTACATTTTCAAATATATTGGTTTCTTTTACAACACAAAATACAAAGTATATGATGCACTTTATTGTATTTTAATTACAGATTTTTGCACTGTAAAATGATAAACAAAATAATAGTATTTTTCAATTCATTTCCTATAAGTACCATAGTGCAATCTCTTTTTTGTGAAAGCACAACATGCAATATATATTATTTTTGTTACATAATGACATTCAAAACCAAAAACAAATGCAAAACTTTAGCACTAACAACTGCACTCATTTCTACTTCTTGTTCAGGTAATTGCTAAGACATACAAGTTTGTTTACATACAGGAAACTCTTTCATATATGGCATTTTATCATCTGGAACTCTCAAATAATCAGCATTTTAACCGTAAGTAAATTTTAGATACATTTTCCATAAGTACAGTATAGTGAGAATTAAATACAAATAAATACAGCAATTATAGTATAAGTTTACAGTGTACAATACTACTGTCGGTAAATGAAGTACTCTACACACATTTTTGTTTGTTTCTTAATATTTAATCTTGTTTTTCTTTAGTGTTATGCATAAGTCTCTATCTTCCAGAATATTTGAATATCTGCAACCTCTCAGTCCAGGGGCTGCCAGTTATGAAAGAGTTCACTGTATAAGGAAAATAATGCTGCCTGCTTTTCTATTACCATGTTTATTACCATGTCACCTGAGAGTGAGAACAGTTACTTGTAGGGCAATTTTGTAGCCAGTGTTGCAGTATTCATGCGCCAGATATACTAAACATTCATATATCCCTTCATGCTTTAGCCACCATTCCAGAGGACATGCTTCCCTGCTAATGATGCTCATTAAAAATGCATTAATTAAATTTGTGACTCCACTCCTGGGTGGCAGAACTGTACAACTTCTGCTCTATCTTGTCCACATTCTGCCATATATTTCATGCTACAGAAGTCTTGGATGATGGCCTGGCATATGTCGTTCATTTTAATAACACTTTATCTGGGCCTACACGTACCCCCTCATTTCAGAAGGGTCATGTTAATGAGGCCGTTAGGAAAACAGGGCTTTCGAAGTCGGGGGGATCCTTTCAAAAGGCCCTGTCTACACAGGCGGCATGTGTTCCAAAAGCGGTACTTTTGAATTGCGTGCGGCTGCCCTTATGCTAATGAGATGCTGTGTATTCATGTCGGTGCCTCATTAGCATCTTCCAAACTGCCTCATTAACATGCCCACCCAAAAGGAGGGGGTACTTGTAGACCCAGCTTTTCACTGCAGATGTGATAAAACATAAAGAAGGTACAATATGAAGGTTCTAAAGATAGCTACAACACTCAACCAAGATTTATGAATCTGAAGTGCCTTCCAAAATCTGAGAGGGACTAAGTGTGGAGCATGCTTCCAGAAGTCTTCAAAGAGCAACATCTTGCATTGTCAGCTACAAGAGTACCCTCCGAATGTCTGTTCTTACTGCCAGGTATTGTTATAGACAACAAGCGGGCCACACCATCTCCTACAAATGTAATACAACTTTTTTGTCTGAGACTGCTTGAACAAGAAGTAGGACTGAGTGGACTTGTAGGATATAAAGTTTTATATTGTTTTATTTTTAAATGCAGTTATTTTGTACACAATTCTACATTTGTAAGTTCAACTTTCATGATAAAGAGATTGCACTACAGTACTTGTATTGCATGAATTGAAAACTACTGTTTAGTTTTTTTCAGTGCAAATATTTATGTGAGCACTGTACATTTTGTGTTCTGTGTTGTAGCTGAAATGAATATATCTGACAATGAGAACCATCCAAAATATTGATATAAAATGGTATTCTACTACTAAGAATGCAATTAATCACTCAATTATTTGTGATTAACTGTTTTAATTACTTAACAACTCGAGCTTCCAAAAGTGACTGAGGAATCCCTATAACTGGTGTTTAACAACACTTTGAACAAACTCTTGCCAAGATTGGTCCATTATTAAGGTTTATTAAAACTTGTCTAATGTTTACCTAGTGCAGGGGACTGGATTTAATGACTTATTGACTTTCCTTTTTCAGGAAGCAGCATTGAACTGGGGAAGGGATCCTGACTGAGAGAAATTCAGATGGTAAGACTTCTGAAATACATGGGGAGAGAGACCTTTGCTTTGAATTTATCTTAGCTTTTTAAATTGGGTATTAGTTGCATTCTGCCTTAGTACTAGTAATAACTTCTAAACTAGATCTTTCTTTACACAATTATTGTTTTATCTAAACCAGCGTATTTGGACTGAAGTGTTTTTGAAATTCAAATTTGGATATCAGGATTTGTACTTATTTTCTATTAAAAAATATCAGACTTTATACAAGCTTGTATTTTCCAGGAGAGATCTGAGCAGTACAAGATGTGCTTTTCTGGGAAAGTCTGAGAGTGGGAATTTGCTGATGTTGCTCTGCATTATAATTCAAGAGTGGCTGGCTAGAACACTTGTACAGTACTGCGAGTAACTAAAATGCTGGAGGCTGTGTGAGCACAATCAGGTGTTATAGCCCTCACAGCAAAGCAGTGAGAAAGGCAATCCAAACTGCAGCAAAGGGGACATCGCTTTTCATCAGTCTAGATTACACTCTAAGTAAAGTGAGGCTGTCCTTAGTAACAAGTTCTCTAATATTATCATATATGGGAGAGTGGTGACCTTAAAATCTGAAATAGATAGTATCACCATATGCATAACAGTCTGCACAACTATTAAAACATTTCCCCCTCCCAAATTTAATCAGGCTATCCTGAGATAATTTAAACTTGACAGACATTTACACCACCACCGTGCCAATATGTTATTACAGATGATAAAAAAGGTCCAGGAGATGGTCAACACTTTCCCCTTCCACTTACTAAAAATCTTGAATTTAGCTTCTAAATCTCCAACTAACTTTATATCCTTCAACTGAAATCTGGAGGGGGAAACCAATTGTTTAACTACTTTTTCTTTGTATGTGTGACATCTCTATTAACGAAACCCATGCAACTGGATGAGCTTAACCACATTAAGACCAAGAAATCAATATACAAATCATTCCTAATAAGACACTAACTCAGTGTTCTTTCTCTACTACTACTCTTCCAATAATTATTTATAAACCTGGAAGATGGTATTGAACAAAATCAATGCAATAGAACATTTCCCAGTTCTCCTGACCTCAGTTCCATATAAGTCTCTCTCTATACACATTTCATAGAGCTGATAAGGACCTCAAGAGATCATTGAGTCCAGTCACCTGACCTCATAGCAGGACCAAACACCATCAGAGACAAATTTTCTTTTTAAATCTACTTGCCCCAGACCCCTAAATGGCCTCCTCAAGGACTGAACTCACAACCCTGGGTTTACAAGGCTCAAACCATGGAGCTGTCTTTACAAATGGTCAGCTTGGATACATTAGAGCCTTACACAGGTATATTTAAATTGATGTAGCTGTAAAAATATACTTAGTGCAGACGAAACCAAGGTTGGTTCCACTGCGCTAACTGCCTTTGAACATAAGCAACACATATGTGGCATGTGTAATTGAATCAGGAGAAAGGAAGAGTGTCGTCTCAGCTGCTTTCAGTGAGATTAGCTGTGAGGTCACAAGCAGCAGATTGATACGTTGTTCAATTAATCAGAAATCTAATTAAAAAGCAAATTTTGTAAGCACAGGTAGTGCCATAGAAAGAGTATTTTACTCGTAAGGTATTTTCATACAACAGTTAGTGTTAACACTTCAGTAACAGGCATAGTAGATGATGAGAAAGGAAGTGGACAAGTGTACTGCCACAACAGCAAAAATTATCATTTGGTCGCAATGGCAGACAGCACACTTATGTTGATGCACAGCACTTAGCTGATCTCACTGGTCAAGAGATAGCTAGTTATGACATATGAGAGTCATTACGGAATACCCAGGAGGAGCCATCAGTTTTATGATTTAAAAGGTAAGAGGTTTAAACCAAAGGATAGATCATACTGAATTTACTGCTTACAGATTAGAAGGAACTGACTGGGAAAGAGATGAAAAAAGGAAGCTTGGACCACAAGCTACTTGAATTCAGAGTAGCAAAAATGCTCCTTCAGACCAGAGTGGTGAGAATAACTGATGTTTCTATTTGCTGACAATTCAGATATTTTTTTTTTAAAAAAAAAAGTGTGTTTTGGGTCACTCAAAAAACAAATATTTTCAGAAAAATCAAAAAGTAGTAATGAGCATTGTTTGGGTCAAATAAAAAGGTTTTGTGCAAGTGGAAAGAAAATCTTATGTTTTGATTCCAACATTTTTAACTTAATTTTTTAAAAAAAATTACCGAGGGAAATGTCAACCTGAACAATTGAAAGCATTCAAACTTTTAGATATTTTTGTGCTGCGGGGGCAGGGTGACATCCAGAATTTTGCAAAACTGATGTAAATGCCTCAAATCTTTCAGTGTCAACAAAGCTGCGTTTCCCATTGCAAAACATTTCAGCTGAAAAATTTTTGCATACTTCTATTCACGATGTAGTTTCTTGTACTTTTCTCTGAAGCCACGGTTAGAGACAATAACTGCCAGTTTGACAACTGCTTGGAGCCAATGTGTTCCTTTGGACTAGCAAAATAAGCTCTGCTCTGGTGAAGCACAGACTTTATTGGCAGTCCTCTCTCATTTCTCTGTGCCTCCTGTTAATAAGAGATCCTATGATACTGTGGAAGGGAGTGATATAGGCACTGTTACCTGAGGCACAGAGCTAGCACTCTATCAGGTCTATCTGACTAGGATCTAACCACCAAAAGACAGAATTTACGCAGATGAGGGAGGGATACAGACAGTTGTGAAAGTGGCATGTAGCCAAGTAGGCTCAGAGTTTGTCAAGGGCTGTAAACCAGAGACAAAGGAGAGATATTAGACAAGAAGGGGCATCATTAGAAACCAGTAACTGTTGTGCAACTCCACATTTCTCGTGATTTTGTGAGGCTACATTCTACTAAGGTAAAAAAAAGTGTGATTTGTTGTCACTTGTGTGGTGCAATCTGGGAGCTGTTGGGAACCATTGCACCACTCTAAAACACATGGCTGGCTTCAGGACACACACAACCACATCCAGCAGCCTTCTTGCCCTGCCCAGAGAATTGTGCAGCATACACTCATAGAATTAACCCCTCCTGCAATTGGTGAAAGGAAATACAGTAGCCCCTTGAGCTAAGATCCCCAAGTACTTCAATTCAAATTACTGTTTTTGATTAAAACATAAGTTTGTAAAATGACAAAAATATAGATTTTAGGTTACTATAAGCGATAGCAAAAAATCAAAGTAGATTACTTCGTGAAAAAAAAGCATAAATTAAGCAGAATGTACCAGCAGGGCTGGTTTTGATTTAACAGTCTCTCAGCCTTACTGATGACACAACCAGGCCTCCCGATTCTCAAAGCATGTACTGCACTTGCTTTGCAGCTTGTGATTCCCACCACTTTTCCAACTCCTTTTCTTTTGGAGTTTCTTCTAGGTCTGCAGTGTCCAATATGTTCTCCACTCGTCACAGGTCATAAATGGGACACCGCGGTGCAGCAATTGGCTCCAGAACCACATGCGGCTCATGGAGCCTTTAAATGTGACTCCTCCGAGCTACACACAAATGCCATTTGCCCCCTGGGGTCTTGCACTGCTCCTGGCCCCTGCCAGTGCAGCTGGCATGGGCCCCAGTTCCTACCAGCATTACTCCTACTGACTCGGGCCCCAGCTCCTGCCGGCACAGGTTGGGCCCTGGTGCAGCCACAGCTCAGGCCCCAACTCAGCTTGGGCAGCTCCTGCTGCTCCTGAGGTAGTGGCAGCTATGGCAAGTGCATTCAGTTTGCACGGGGAATACAGGGGGACTGGGGCTGCCTAGCTCTGGGGGAGTGGTGGTATTTATTGAGAGTGGGGGGGTCAGTGCCTGGTTGTGGGGGAGGGGGAGGGCGTTGTTAGAGGTGGTGGCTGTGGTGAATACAGAAGGAGGACTACCAAAAGTGGGGCGATCCTTCAGTTACTATTAGACGCCACTGTCCTAGCTGTTCAGTTATTGGGGATTAAACAAAACCAGAACAGATGATGTCACGCCCAGCCTTATGCAGCATCAGCATATGGCAGGAATGAATGCTTTGTTTCAAAAACAGGTCCCAGCCCAGTCTGTGGGGGAAAAAACAGACCTCCAAAACTGAGTCCAGAATAATGTGGGCTGGTCACATGCCCTTGAAGAGTCATAGGAAGGCTGAGCAGGCAGGGGATAAGCTTCTGTTAAGGACTATTGCTTCCCCTACCACAGTGGTTTTCAAGTGCCATTGCACACTGGTGTGCTGAGAGAACAGTCCAAGTGTGCCTTGAAATTTTGTCAACTTCCCCTTGCTGTAGCTCTTCGCAGAGCCAGAGGGAGCGCAGAATCCATGACTGAGTCCCAGCTGGCATGGGGTTTGTCAATCCCCCCCCCTCACCCAGTGACTCTTTGCAGAGCCATCATGAGGGGAAATAATGACCCCACAAGACCCTATTTGCGCTCGGAGGCAGCTAAAATGCTGCTTCCTGGCCCGAATGAGCTAGTGAACAGCCTGCTGCCACTCCCTGTGGAGTGAAGAGGAGAAAGGGAGGGCTCACACCTGTTGGAGCTGAGACGTGGTTTAAATACCACATCCTGGCTCCAATAGCCTGACAGGGAGGGAAGCCTACTTTCAGTGGCTCCTTGTTTCCTCACATCCCAGATTTTGGAAACGTATCTGTGCTCGCTGTCTAAGACAGTGTACTCCCTGGTGGATTGCAAACATTAATGCATTCAATCCTTATTTATCTTGCTGCATGCACTGCTGTGTTGCAAACCTCTCTAGTAAGACTGTAACAATAGAAAATGTAAGAAAATGTGATGTTTATGAGCAATCAATTCAGCAGAAAAAAGTGGGCGTGCCATGAGATTGATTGTTTCATTGAAGTGTGTCGTGTTACCAAAACATGTTGGGAACCACTGCCCTAAAAACCCATTATCCTGAATGTGCCCCTTACAACCAGCTATTTAGATGGGAAGCATCCTGCCCAGCTGGCATCACCCAGCTGTTGATACAGCTATGTAGTCAAGCTTCAGCTACATAGTCAATATTCAGAACTTTAGATGCAAAAATGATACAAGAATACAAGTAGTTCAATCATATTCAACAAATCATAACTTTTGCAATAACACCTAACGTGCCCCGTCTTGTACAAAATACATTATAACTACACAATCATCAGGTCATAATAATATTCCTATGAATAATAGGATGTGACAGGATAAAGTGTCATAAAGGGACTAACAAGTTTTGGGCTAAGCGTAATACTTGAATAGAGGCTTTCATGTGAGACATGAGGAGAATACTGAAGTTGGAAGTGATGGAGGTTTGCTAGTTATAGAAAAAGTCACCATCCTGTAGCAAAAATTTCAAAAATGCCTAATGTTTAGATGTTTCCTCAGTACCAATTTATAAGAATTTTACTAAAGTTATATGGAAGATTGGATGACCCTCTCAAGAGCTATTGTGTTGTATTTTCGAAAACTATATTCGACCATTAAAGTGCAAAACCAGTGAATTGTAACCCCACTGAAGGCACAAATCTCTATGTAAACATAACTTTGGATTGACTATTGATGATCAATATTTAGTGCTCACTTATGAAAGTAACAAGTCTCTAAAACTAAAAGCATGTACAAGTTGAACAATTAGTAATAATATATGTCACCCTTTTAAAATATGTTTCTAAGAGCACAACCACACAATACTGGTTTACATTACCATAAATTTAAGTTCCAGTTTATAAAATAGAATGTTTGTGTTCCTGAAAAGATTTAGATGTCAGTTGATAAAATGGTAAGTAGGACTCACTTTATTGAATAATTCTTGGTCTAGGTTGCAAATTCAGGGATTGTATAATCACAGGGTTGCTGCCAACTGCCTCACTAAAATAAATGGCTCTTGTGTTTCAAAGGAACAAATAATGCCTTAAAATGCAATATTAAAAGTCACTGGAAGTTGTGTTATATGCATTTTTATACAATCCTCATTTCTGTGTGGCAGTATTTTCTATCTTATTTAAAATATTGACAAAAACTACTGCACAGGCAAGCAGTTTTATTTGTAGCAGCACCTCCTTGGTTCACATTGCCTTAAGCAATTACTTTAAAGAAAGCACTAAAGTAATATTTTTTATTATTTTTTTTCTTCTCAGATTCAAAAATTCAATACAGGGACTGAAATACCTGCACAGAGATGCAGTTGTCACCATGATAGTGACACTATTTATTTTTCTGATCAACAGCCTTTATAGCTGATACACTATTTAATTACATTGTATGGATGCTGAGGTACAGTAACTTTTTTGCCATTTGATTTATACCTAGCCAGATATCAAGTATATTTGGTTTATATTTTGAAGAAAAAGACTGAAGTGAGAGGTTATAATTGCACAGTCAAAAACAGCTCAGTCCTATACTGCTCTTCAACAGTTCATTGCAAATTTCTTTGAAGGCAAGAGATGACCTGCTATGTCACATAAACCTATCCTTTATTTCTATTACTCCTCTCACAATATTCAACACTCAAATGTCTCCAGCTCTATGGGAATAATTTACAGATGATATAGGACATGGAGCAATTGCACGCCAATATTTTTACTAACTTCATGATTGTCTTTTAGCATCAAAAAGCTTACTCCTCTTCATTGCACTCTTCTTGGATGTCTTTGCAAATCAACCCTGAGCTTGAAACAGGATTTTCTGCAGCAAAGAGACAAGCAGTTCCTTGTGCCAGACAATACAGTCAATGCCCAGTTACTGTGATGTGTAGGCTTTAGAAAACTCTCTCATGAAACAAAGGCTTCAGTTTATTTTCATTGTTTAATTTGCAGCAGAATTTAATCTATTATGAATGATTAGAGAATAAACCTGTACATTGGTTTTAACAAGTGCCTGCTTCTACAGATTTTACATCCATGTGTAAATACAATGGCATTTTATAAAGAAAGCAGCTCAATGGCCTATTTTAAAGGTTCATTGTTCAAGAAATAGTTATTGCAGAAACAGTGCTAAACGTATTCTTCCGTGTGCAGTGGTAAAACAAATGGACCAGATCTCAGTCAGGGCCACAGTATACCCTCAACTTTTAAGCAAACACGTCCACTGTGAAATTCTGCCTAAAATTCAATTGCCCCACAGAACCTGCTCCTGCCCACAGTATCTGGTCAGGAGATGGACATGCATGTGTAAACTTAAAACCTAGCAGATTCCTCAGGGATCCACATGAGGTCAGAACCATCCTTATACATCCCTATGTTTCCACAATGACTCTGCCCAGAAACAGCACTTCTCCAATTCCCAGGGTACAGTGCTGTCTGTTTTGACCATGTTTGTATAAATATCTATTCTGAGGATTTTTTAATACTCAACTATATATTTCATATGTACAGAATTTGATACATAAATGCCACCTAATATTTTAATATATCTCCCAAATAAAGGGGAACAAATTATAACTTCTCTCTCTTTATCAAACAGTTATTCATTTATTTTTCACATTAGCTGTTTCAAGATGTAGCCTCATTGTTATCTCAGAATCCAGGGATTTACATGTGTAAATGAAAATTATATTTATATATTTGTAAATCTGCTAATGAAAATTATATTTGTAAATTTCTGCACCTGAAGAGGAGAGCATATACCACTACCGTATATCATGTCAGCTCTCAGGAATTAACAGAAACGTACCACTTTGAGATTCTGCTAGGTTGCTGGAACAATTTTTGTAGGAAGGGTCCTCAGAACCATTAAAGAAAACTGTAAACTCTGAATAAGAAGGAAATCATTTCAAGCCAGGGCACTACTAGTTCTAGCACCTACATCTGCTGGGAAAACACAGATTAATGAGGCTT